>NC_133515.1:57475000-58100000 GCF_049354715.1 Callithrix jacchus | reverse complement strand
AGTGGAGTGTTAAAGTCTTCCACTATTATTGTATGGGAGTCTAAATCTCTTTGTAAGTCATTGAGAACTTGCCTTATATATCTGGATGCTCCTGTATTGGGTCCATATATATTTAGGATCATTAGCTGTTCTTGTTGTACCGATTTTTTTTTACCATTATGTAATGTCCTTCTTTGTCTCTTTTGATCTTTGTTGCTTTAAAGTCTATTTTATCGGAGATGAGAATTGCAACTCCTGCTTTTTTTTTACTTTCCATTTGCTTGATAAATCTTCCTCCATCCCTTTATTTTGAGCCTTTGTGTATCCTTGCATGTCAGATGAGTTTCCTGGATACAGCATACTGATGGATTTTGGCTTTTTATTGAATTTGCCAGTCTGTGTCTTTTGATTGGTGCATTTATCCCATTTCCGTTCAGGGTTAATATTGTTATGTGTGAATTTTATACTGCCATTTTGATGCTAAGTGGCTGCTTTGCCTGTTAGTTGTTGTAGATTCTTCATTTTGTTTATGCTCTTTAGCATTTGGTATGTTTTTGGAATGGCTGGTGCTGGTTGTTCCTTTCTATGTGTAGTGCCTCTTTCAGGATCTCTTGTAAAGCAGGCCTGGTGGTGAGAAAATCTCTGAGTACTTGCTTTTTTGCAAAGGATTTTATTTTTTCTTCACTTATGAAGCTTAGTTTGGCTGGATATGAAATTCTGGGTTGATAGTTCTTTTCTTGAAGAATATTGAATATTTGCCCCCACTCTTTTCTGGCTTATAGGGTTTTTGCCAAAAGATCTGCTGTTAGTCTGATGGGTTTTCCTTTTTGGGTTACCCGACCTTTCTCTCTGGCTGCCCTTAGCATTTTCTCCTTCATTTGAAACCTGGTGAATCTGATGATTATGTGCCTTGGGGTTGCTCTTTTTGCGGAGAATCTTTGTGGTGTTCTCTGTATTTCTTGGACTTGAATATTGGCCTGCCTTGCTAGGTTGGGGAAATTTTTCTGGATAATATCCTGAAGAGTATTTTCCAGCTTGGATTCATTCTCTTCGTCACATTCTGGTACACCTATCAAGTGTAGATTAGGTCTCTTCACATAGTCCCACATTTCTTGGAGACTTTGTTCATTCCTTTTTGCACTTTTTTCTCTGATCTTGGCTTCTCATTTTATTTCATTGAGTTGGTCTTTGACTTCTGATATCCTTTCTTCTGCTTGGTTAATTTGGCTGTTGAAAGTTGTGCATGCTTCACGAAGTTCTCATGTTGTGTTTTTCAACTCCTTCAATTCATTCATATTCCTCTCTAAGTTGTACATTCTTGTTATCATTTCCTCAAATCGTTTTTCAAGGTTCTTAGTCTCTTTGCATTGATTTAGAACATGTTCTTTTAGCTCACAGAAGTTTCTCATTAACCACCTTCTGAAGTCTGATTCTGTCATTTCATCACACTCATTCTCTGTCCAGCTTTGTTTCCTTGCTGGTGAGGAGTTTTGGTCCTTTGTAGGAGTTGAAGTTTTCTGGTTTCGGGTGTTTTCCTCCTTTTTGCGCTGGTTTCTTCCCATCTTTGTGGATTTATCCACCTGACGTCTGAGTAGTCACTGATTTTTTGATTGGGTCTCTGAGTGGCGGCCCAGATTGTTGATGATGAAGTATTTCTGTTTCTTAGTTTTCCTTCTAATAGTCTAGCCCCTCTGCTTTAAGACTGCTGAGGTTCACTCCAGGCCCTGCTTGTCTGGGGTACACCTGTAGCAGCTGTGGAACTGTGAGGGATGCTACCAGTTTCTTTTTCTGCTATCTTTGTCCCAAAATGATGCCTGCCAAATGTCAGTTTCATCAGTCCTTTTTCAGGTGCCTCTTTGGGTATACGGGATCAGGGAGCTGCTTGAGGAGGCAGTCTGTACTTTATAGGAGCTCAAGTGCTGAGCTATGATCTCTCTTGTTCATTCAGGGCTGCTAGGCAAGTACGTTTAAGTCTGCTGCAGCAGAACTCATAAAACCCCTGTTTTCCCTCAGATGCTCTGTCTCGGGGAGTTAGGGCTTTATTTATGAGTATCCATTGCACTGTCCTGCCAAGCTAAGAGGTAGTTCAGTCACTATTTGCCTGCTGAGGCTCTGACCTGCTGTTGTGGGGTCCGCCCTGCTGCCATGGGCTCCGCCCTGCAGTCATGGGCTCTGCCCTGCAGTCGTGGGCTCTGCCCTGTTGGTCTCTCTGTTTTGGCAGGTTGCCTTGGCAATGGCACGCTGTGTCAGCAATGGGAGAGTACCTCAGTAGGGGTGGATTGTCTCAGTAACAGTAGACGCCCCTCCTCCACTGAGCTGCACCATTCCTGGGTTCAGCTGTGCCTGCTGTGAAACTCTCAACCCAGAGAGTTTTGAATCACTGTTTTTTTTGTCTCTGTGGGGGTGGGACCCATCGAGCCTGATCATCTGGCTCCCTGCCTCAGAGCCCCCCTTTTTTTTTTAAGTTGAACGGTTGACTCTCTCACAGGTGTTTCAGTTGCCTGCTGAAGTGGCACCAGGATCTGTGTGATTTCCAGCGCAGCGACCCACTGCGCCGGCTCACAGTTTGCTTCCTGGGAATCTCCTGGCCTGGCTCACTGTCCACGTCTTGTTTAATCAGATGAATATGCTAATCTGCCTTCCCAAATCTCAAATTGCCAGCTTAACAAGGCACCCAGACCAGTGTGTTTTGTGTGGCATTCTGCTGTGCTGTGGTGCCAGCTGAAACAACTGCATCAGCCGAGACAGCTGTGCTGTCATCCCATGTCTCTCCTACACCTGGGAATATTCCCGTTCTGTGGGCAACAAAGATCCATCTGGAAATGCGGTGTGAACTCACCCTCTGCATCTTCACTGAGTGCTGCAATCCTGAGTTGCTTCTATAGCGCCACCCGCTCCCCTTGAGAGGGATGCTCTTAAAGAAAAAGGCATGTCAGCTGTTATCAGGATTACCTCTATGCAAATAAACTAGAAAATCTAAAAAAAAAATGGATAAATTCCTGGACACATACACCCTACCAAGACTAAACCAGGAAGAAGCTGAATCCTTGAATAGACCAATAACAAGCTCTGAAATTGAGGCAGTAATTAATAGCCTATGAACCAAAAAAAAAAAAGCCTAGGACTAGTTGGATTCACAGCTGAATTCTACCAGAAATATGCAAAGAGGAGCTGGTACCATTCCTTCTGAAACTATTCCAAATAACTGAAAAAGAGCAAATCCTCCCTGGCTCATTTTATGAGGCCAGCATCATCCTGATACCAAAACTAGGAAGTGACACAACAAAAAAAGAAAACTTCAGGTCAATATACCTGATGAATTGATGAAAAATTCTCAATAAAATAGGGGCGAACTAAATCCAGCAGCACGTTAAAAACTTATCCACCACAATAAAGTCAGTTTAATCCCTGGGATGCAAGGCTTGTTCAGCATATGCAAATCTATAAATGTAATCCATGACATAAACAGAACCAAAGACAAAAACCACATAATTATCTCAATAGATGGAGAAAGGTCTTTGATAAAATTCAACATCCCCTCATGTTAAAAACTCTCAAACTCAGAGCCAGTATCATATTGAATGGGCAAAAACTGGAAGCATTCTCTTTGAAAACCAGTGCAAGACAAGGATGCCCTCTCTCACCACTCCTGTTCTATGTAGTATTGGAAGTTCTGTCCAGGGCAATCAAGAAAGAGAAAGAAATAAAGAATATTCAAACAAGAAGAGGTGAAGTCAAGTTCTGTATTTGACTGTATATACAGAAAACCCCATCATCTCAGCCCCAAAACTTCTTGTACTGATAAGGAACTTCAGCAAAGTCTCAGTATACAAAATCAATGTGCAAAAATCACAGGCATTCCTTTAAACCAACAATTGGCAAGAAGAGAGCCAAATCATGAATGAACTGCCATTCACAATTGCTATAAAGTGAATAAAATACATAGGAATACAGCTAACAAGGGATGTGAAGGACCTCTTCAAGGGGAACTACAAACCCTTCCCAAGGAAATAAGAGAGGACACAAACAAATGGAAAAACTTTACCCTCATAGATGGGAAGAATCAATATCATGAAAATGGCCATACTGCCCAAAGTAATTAATAGATTCAATGCTATTCCCATCAAACTATATTGACATTCTTTAAAGAATTAGAAAAAACTATTTTAAATTTCCTATGAAATCAAAGAAGACCCTGTACAGCCAAGAAAATCCTAAGCAAAAAGAACAAAGTTGGAGGCATCATGCTACTTGACTTCAAACTATACTACAAGGTTACAGTAACCAAAAACAGCACATGTAGTTCAATGGAGCAGAACAGAGACCTCAGAAATAACCCCACACATCTACAACAAGGTGATCTTCGACAAACCTGACAAAAGCAAGCAATGGGAAAAGGAGCTCCTATTCAGTAAATGGTGCTGGGAAAACTGTCTAGCCATATGCAGAAAACAGAAACCGGACCCCTTCCTTATACTTTATACAAAAGTTAACTCAAGATGGATTAAAGACTTAAATGTAAAATCCCAAACCCTAGAAGAAAACCTAGGCAATACAATTCAGAACATAGGCAGGGGAAAAGACTTCATGACAAAAATACCCCAAAAAATGCAACAAAAAGCCAATATTGACAAATGGGATCTAATTAAACTAAAGAGCTCTGCACAGTAAAAGAAACTGTCATGGGAGTGAACAGGCAACCTACAAAATGGGAAAAAATGTTTGCAATCTACCCATCTGTCAAAGGTCTAATATCCAGAATTTACAAGTTACCTAAACACATGTACAAGAAAAAAGCAAACAACCTTGGGCAAAGGATATGAACAGACACTTCTCAAAAGAAGACATTTATGTGGCCAAAAAACATATGAGAAAAAGCTCAACATCACGATCATCAGAGAAATGCAAATCAAAACCACAATGTGATACCATCTCACACCAGTGAGAATAGCAATTATTAAAAAGTGAGGAAACACTCATGCCTGTAATCCCAGCACTTTGGGAGGCTGAGGTGGGTGGATCAAGAGGTCAGGAGTTCAAGACCAGCCTGGCCAAGATGGTGAAATCCCATCTCTACTAAAAATACAAAAATTAGCTGGGAGTGGTGGTGTGTGCCTGTAATCCCAGCTACTCAGGAGGCTGAGGCAGAGAATTGCTTGAACCTGGGATGTGGGGGTTGTGATGAGCCCAGATCAAACCATTGCACTCCAGCATGGGCAGCAGAGTGAGAGTCCATCTCAAAAAAAATGTCAGGGAACAATAGATGCTGGCAAGGCTGTGGAGAAATAGGAATGCTTTTACACTGTTGATGGGAATGTAAATTAGTTCAACCATTGTGGAAGACAGTGTGGCAATTCCCCAAGGATCTAGAACCAGAAGTACCATTTGACCCAGCACTTCCATTACTGGGTATATATCTAAAGAACTACAAATAATTCTATTTTAAAGACATCTGCACACGTATGCTTGCTGCAGCACTATTTACAATAGCGAAGACAGGGAACCAACCCAAATGTCTGTCAATGATAGAACAGATAAGGAAAATGTGGTACATATACACCATGGAATACTATGCAGCCATAAAGAATGAGATCATGCCTTTTGCAGGGACATGGATGAAGCTGGAAGCCATCATCCTCAGCAAAGTAACACAAGAACGCCAAACATTGACTTATCTCACTCATAAGTGGAAGTTGAACATTGAGAACACATGGACACAGACTGGGGAACAATACACACCAGGGCCTGTTAGGGGATGGGGGGTGAAGGGAGGGATCTTAGAGGACGGGTCAATAGGTGCAGCAAACCACCATGGCACACGTATACCTATGTAACAAACCTGCACGTTTTGCACATGTATCCCTTTTTTTTAAAGAAGAAATAAAGAAAATAAATAAATGAAAGTTTTACAATGTGAACAATTAAATATATCTTTCTTATAATTATGCAAGAAACACTTACACACTACCTACCATTTTTCAGGGCTTGGCATTGTGGGGACTAGAAAGGTGAATCAGTTATATACCATCCCTCTTTAAGTTGAACAGTTAGAGCGATCTGGCTCTGTAAGTAATTGTAAAATACAATGCAGAAAGTAATAAGTATCATAAGAGAGATGCAGGTGGATGAGAGTTTTCTATATAATCTCGACCTTTTTTCTTTTTCCCTTTTAATGGGAAGTATGGTATTAATGAGCTTAAATTGAGTGAGGAAAAAAATGGATTTGGGTTAGAAGACCTAGGATCTTGCACTTACTAGGTATGTGGCTTGAGGAGGCTGCTTAACCTTTTCCAACCAGCTCTACCCTGTCTAACATGAGGACAGTAGTAGTTTTCCTGCTTTGGGAAGCATATAACAGATAATATATATATAGTTTTATATCAGTAACTTACTCAAAATAGGTATTTTTCCAGGGAATAGTCAAACATTTTGTTCTCTAAAACAAGGAATTAATTTTTCTTCTAATTTTAATGAGGTGCACCATGAGCCAGTCTTAGGAATAGCAAGATGGATTCAATTTAAATTACTAATAGGTGATACTCATGAGGTAGCAAAGAGCCTCTTTCTGACACCTCCATCAAATGTCATTCTCTTATTGGCCTGGTGAGAGCCAGTTATTTTGACATTGATGCTGACTGCTTTTGAAAGCACATGCTGTGCCGCTCTTTGCCCAGGGTTTAGCTTTCCCACGGACCTGACATTTGTATGTTGTTTTGCTTTCCTTGATCATCTCCCCTTCTTCCCTAGTGTCTACTGTTTGCTGAATGTAGCCGATACTGCAGTTTGTAAATGGGCTGAAGTGGGAGAAAGAAGTGTCTGACTCAGTGGTTCCTTGCCCTGCAAGCTCGTTAGGATCATCCCGGGAGCTTTAGAGATACACTGATGGCCTGGCTCTGAGGCCTCATTCCCAGAGGTACTGAATCAAGAGACATAGGGTGGGACCCATGAATTTACTTTTAATGCTTTTAACTAATCCTGATTAATTCTGAAGCAGATGATCAGGGCATCACACTTGGAGAGACCAGCTAGTATCAATATGATAGCAGCCATCTGGTGACTTCTTTGTTACATGAATTACAGGAGCCATCAGAGAGAGGTGTTTCTCAATCCTTGGAAACTTATTTATGTATTCACAGTTCCTCAGACACCTCTTGTACGAGGTGCTGCATTGGGGGCTGCAAGGATTATAATAGATGAATCAAACATGAGCGTGATACTCATTGAGAATAGGGCTGAATGTAAAACTATAATTCATACCATATATAAAGGTTTACTTCTGAAGTTGGTGTAGGCAGTAAAAATCATAACTAATCAAAATTACATTTGGAAAATGGCAGAGGAAGATAGTGTTTTGGAGAACAACATGCTGCCTTCCAAATACCCAGCACTGGCTGTTTTCCTCTGACTTTGGGACTGAATCCTGACTCCATTTGAGTCTTAGATGTTGCTGGCTTACATTTAGGGGTAATGCCTGAAGAAGGTATGTCTTTAAATACTGGAATCATATTTGGTTCCCAGGACATGGCAGATTCATGGGTCCTATCTCCAGTTCATTGAGGCATGTGCTCTGTGAGTGGGACAGAGTTGGGGGTGGTTTAGGGGTGGACTGAGGAAGTCACCTGCACTCTTTAAATAGGATTCTGTTTTTGCTCATGCTATCACTCTCTTCATTTGTTGTTGTTTATCTAAGTTTTCTTAAGGTAAATGGATTTCTAATAATACAAGACTCTATTCTAATAACACAAGATGATAAGGTTTGAAGACAGACACAGGCAGCCCCAACCGACTAAAATAATTATAAAACTTATCAAGGAGAGAACATTTATCAGGTTTTAATAATTTTTATTTATGAGGAATGAGGTAAAATCTACAATTAAGGTTATTTTGAAAGATTGAAGAAGCAAAAAGATATGGTGAAAAATTCATAAAATATAAATAAATAAGGCATTAATCTACAGATGAAAGATGAATGCATTTCTCTTTGGGGGCTCTAGAATGAAAGCCAAAAATAGAATAGTCATGTTTCACCTCAACCTTACTGTGACCATTATCAAGACACTGCAGAGTCACACTCTTTATACCATCCAGTCACAGGCAGGCAGGAAATTTGCTGGGCAGAGCACATTTAAGTCCCCATAACAGTCAAGACATGGAAGCCACTGGCAGGGCCTCGAAACGTGAAAAGCATCATTGTTGTTTTTGTATTCCTTGTACTTTCTGGAGCCCTTAAACACATATACAAACAACATTCGTCCAAACAGACCAGTCCTTTTAGGAACATTTGGCAAACCTCAGTAGGTCTTTCTCAGATCCTGACTTTGTAGATGGTGACACTGACTCACCATGGCCTATGTGCTTGTGTGCTTCCACCTGAGACTGGGAGCATTCAAACAAACAAACAAAACAAAACAGAGTCTTGACTTCAAAAGAAGGGAAGGGGCTTATTTTCCTACTTTCCTTGTTGGCTTACTTTGGGCTTTAATTTCTTTATGTTAACTTTTGGTGACTCATACACTGGCCGCTCCTAGCATTTCAGCAGCTGGGATGAGAGGACAAACAGAGGCCCACAAACCATATGTCTGTACACATACAGGTTCAAATCAAGCCAGCGAACTGTTCAATAAAACATGTTCTGACTTCTCCCTTTGACAGATGTACATTCCTAATGAAGAAATAAAAATAATGTGGGTGAAACTATGGTTTTTATACAATGGAAAGTTGGAAAAACACTAAAGATGAGTATGTTTAATTATTATTGTGCATGCTTTGGCATTCTGTTGATAAGTCATTATTGTTTGGATGAGTAATAAAAAACATGCATAATTAGTCAATTATGTATTTATTCCATAAGATATATGTAAGGTCAATAGCCTTGCTGGGAGCCAGATGAACAACACCCACCCCTCTCTATGCCTGATAACAGTTTATCAGTCAGGACACATTACTCAGCATCTGGCCTCTTCATGTGGGCTCCCCTAACTAACTTCTGCATTCTGCTCCCAGGTCTATATTCAGCACTAGACTATGCACTCTCAGCACTAAACTATACATTTGAACCCACAAAAATTTAAGAAATCCCGCCAAGCCTTACCCAATGGCAGCCCACCCCATACATCCTTGGCCAGCCCACCTCTCAGTAAGTCTCACCTCCCTACCTATAGCGGCTCGCCCCGTCCGGGCCCTGTCTCCCTACAACTAATGAAATTGCCTATGCTTTGTTTTCCCAATATCCAATCAATCGCCTCTAACCCTCATAAAACTCCCTGCCCTGACAAGTTAAGTGTGACTTCTCTGGCCCCATCCCAGACTACTGAAGCTCGCCCAGGAGCTGAATAAATTGCATTTTTCATTTCTGTATACTGGCCTCAGTTTCCTCATTGCAACTTGGCAATATACGTTACAATATATATTTTTCTCTTTAGCAAAATCATTAATTATGTTGTTACACTTTATATTTTTCATAATTTAAGTGCTGTTTATAGAAATGAGCTAAAGGATTCAAAATAAAATGTATCTGTATGCAAACTATACAATTTGATTATATTTTGTCAAAAATAGAGCATATATAAATATGAAAAAATTAAAATTACTTATATATCATATGTATTAGAAGTTGTACTTCTCTTAAAATATCAAAGAATTATTAAAAATGAGACAAAATACAAATTATAATTGTTATGCTCATAAAAATAATCTAAATAAAACTGACATTCACCATTTATTTTCAAATTCTATTTTTATAAATATAAAATTATTCACAGTTCTGACACTGGAAGTTCATCTGGTTACTAATGTAAAAAACTTTTTATTCTCCACATATTTTATGTCTAGAGGTACAGAAAGATACATTTAAGAGTAATATGAATTGTTTAATATTATGAAATATTCAACTTCTGAAACGGTTGTGAATACAGTACTAATTTGTGAGCATCTCCAGAATCACAGATTGGTACCTGCAGAGAAGCAATAACTCTCAGTTGTGTGAGGATCTATCATATTCATTCTAACAAAGAGGAGAAAGTTTGGTAAGGAAATTAATTTCTCTTTTCTCTTGCCTAAGTGCTTTTGCTGCTCAATTTCTCCTCTGCTCTGAAGCAGTGTCTACTTTGACATTTACAGTGGTACAATCCACAAAGCTTCACAGCATTTGGACATGATTGCTTTTTGTTTTGGGGACACAGAGCAGGAGATCTGGAGATGCCTAAGCAGTGTCAGTCATGCGACTGACAGCTTAGGGTTCTGGCACTATGCTAGCACTGAGTCCCAGATCCTGAGTGCTAGAGAGATACTTGTGTGTGTGTGTGTGTGTGTGTTTGTGTGTGTCTGTGTGTCTGTATGTGTCTGTGTGTCTGTGTGTGCAGCAGGGGAGTATACTGGATCCTTTCAGGGACACAGATTCAGACCAGGATAGATTCAAAATTTCCATTCTGAAGCTCAGTCACTACAGAAGATCTGATCCAAGAGTAGTCTATCTTGAATCCAGGTTACAAATCTGAAACTGTCCTAAGGCCTCCTTATACCTCATTAGCTGAATTTCCATCACATTTTCTTTCTTGCTCCTTGTACTAAGACAACTTTTTTCCACTGTTAATGCCCCTGGAAAGGAAAAAGAACTAGAGCAGCTGGTGGATCTTTCTGAATCTGGCTCAATGACCACTGCCTCCCCCAAGTCCCTTCATGAGCCCCTGAAGAAAAGGGACTTCAACAAACTGAATCTGGATCATGGACTAGTAACCAAGTGTGGGAAAAGGAGCAAGGAGGCTTGGATTTCATCATTTTTTCTGCCATTTTTTAGCTGTATGATCTTGACTAACCTTCTTGGGACTTCAGATTTCTTATCTGTGAAATTAAGGGATTTGTATAAGATCATCAACATTACACCTATTCTAAAATTCTGTGGTTTATTTTTATAGAAAAATTGGGCAAAAATTTTTCTAGGTTTTGCATATAATGATGAACTATGACAAGGATTTGGGACTGTTTGGGGAGTAGACAGTAGGTTGAACAAACTTTTCAATGCTTAGATAATTTGCTGGCTCTGGCTAAGTGATTTTGTTTATTGACTCATTAAGAACAAAGAAATTCTACTTGAAAACCATTTTTTCACCACTTTCCGTGTGCTAGGCTATTATTATGTGAGATACTAAGGCTTCAGTGATGAAGAAGCCAGAGTAACTGCTCTCAGGAAGCTTAGGTGAGCATGCAAACTAGTAATTTTAGCAGAATGTGATAAGTAGTATTACCGACACTTTTTCAAAGTGTGTGTGGGAGGTACAAAGAACAAAGGGGTTCTTGGTGAAGAAAAGGGGCAAGAAACTGTCAAGGAAGCTTCCTAGGTGAGAAGATTCTTGAGGGGAGTACCAGGAATATTTTTAATTTGAAGCTCCCTAGCAGTACAAGAGATATTTGGGTAGTAGCTTTTGATGACTCTACTCTTCAGCAAACCAATATGGCAATAGTGACTGGCCTTATGCAAAGGCTGAGCCAGCAAGCATCAGATTTTGCTGAGGACCAGCTACTTTTGATTCATGTATTTCTCTATGACAGTGGATGGTTCAGGTTTCAGATGGTGTATATTTTCCAGTAATGGGCCCAGGGGAGGACATACTGTTGAGTAGAGCTTAGAGATAGATTTATGGGCACATCGTTCAAGCTTTTAGATCACTTGTCTCATTAGCAGTGGTGGAAATGGTTAGGGACAGAGGAAGGAAGAGGTTGGAAGCTCTTGGTATGCAAATGATTTCATAGTCAGAGTAAGGGCTCCCACCCTTACTTAGGAATCATTTCATCCAGGGAACATAGTACTGAGTCTGCTTATAGTGAGTTCTCCAGAAACATTTTGCATGTCAAAAAATAGTTTCAGAATAATTACTATGTAACAGGTACTGTTGTAGGCATTTAATAAATATTTGTGGAACAAGTTTAATTTTGTTTAGCTAATAAAATGCCAAAGAACAACCAAATCACCAATGTGAGCATTTGGTTGCTATGAAATAGAAATGAAATATTGATTAAACTGTAACCACAGGTATACAAATGTCTTCCTTGAACATGTAGGTTGCCAAAGTCATCCAAAAGAACAACACTTGTCTTTATAAAATGTTTACTTTTAAGTAACAGAGGAAATGAAGACATTTGTGTGGTTTTGTATTTCCGCTGGGTACTCTTCTAGTGGCTTTGAACAGGTTATCTCTTAATCAGACACACATACTTGGAATCACTGCAGACCTGAAGGCCAAAAATGAACTTTCTAATTAGGTTGAAGGTAACAGAACCTCCTCTGAATATTTATGCAGGAGAGGAAGGAGGAGGGGTATAAACCAGAGAGACATCAAGTCATCTCAGGACTATAAGGAGGCAAAAACGTAAAGTTCTTTTCATTTGGAAGATTGGGATATGAAGAAGAAAAGATATGAAGAGTTGTGAAGCATTGTTCATTTCTGAATCTTTTACTCTAAGTATATGTTATTTGTAGTAAATGACATTTGAAAATGGCAGTTTTTATTATAAATATTCTACTTTTTCTCCCAGGAGAATAAAAGTTCATTGACTTCCATCTTTAGCTACCTAATGTATAGTTGGCTATTTGAAAATAAGATCCAGTAAAGGTAGAATGTCCCTGTTTAGGGGTCAGAAAAAAGTTGTCTTCTCAGACATCGCCCAGACAAAAATGTGAAAATAACATGTCCACATTCTCCAGATCAATCCAAACTCTACGTTTTGGTTCTCTTTTCTTTCAAAGCATTCATAGAAGATATAGATGGGACCCAGTGTAACAGCATGTTCTATCTGAAAATGACCAAGGCAGTTCTCAGAAATATATCGGAAATGATAGGAATCACCTAGAAAATGAGAAATGGAGGGAAGAAAACATATTTAGCTCACAGCAATCTCAACCAGCTTGCGCTTATCTGGACGATGAAAAAAGTTGTATTGGAGTGGATTTTTAAGCAGCTAAGTTCGTGTTCCACTTAATTTACTGATGACACTAATTCAGTATACTAAGCTGAAGGGCTCCATCTGGACCCAAAGTTCCTTTCTTTGAATTTTTTCCTTTCATTCCTCACCTTCCTAAAATAAATTTCCTCCATTCTCTCTGAGTTCTGTTTTCATTATCTTTTCCAGCTGGCCTTTTCTCACCAATTGAGAACCAAAGGACTTTCTCCTTCTCCTCCTTCTCCTTCTCCTTCTTCTTCTTCTTCCTTCTTCTTCCTCCTTCTCTTCTCCTCTTCCTCCTCCTCCTCTTTCTCCTTCTTCTTCTTGTTCTGGGATACATGTGCAGAATGTGCAGGTTTGTTACATAGATATACATGTGCCATGGTAGTTTGCTGCACCCATCAACCTGTCATCTACATTAGGTATTTCTCCTAATGCCATCCCTCCCTGAGCTCCCCATTCCCAGGACAGGCCCTGGTGTGTGATGTTCCCCTCCCTATGGTCATGTGTTCTCATTGTTCAACTCCCACTTATAAGTAAGAACATGTGGTGTTTGGTTTTCTGTTTCTGTGTTAGTTTGCTGAGAATGATGGTTTCCAGTGTCATCCATGTCCCTGCAAAGGATATAAATTCATCCCCAAAAAGAACTTTCAATGTTTACAAGTATGTTTTGGGCATAAGACAGTTTACTAAGAAATAAGGCCAGTTAGAAACGAGATAGGGAAAATAGAGGAAAGGAAATGACAAATAAAATAGTCTTTACTGATAAGATTCTTACATTCCCAGATAATATTTGGAAGAAGAAATGAGCTTTTAAAATGTGTGCTATTTAAATTAGTTGTGTCATGGTGATGGAGTTGCAAAAATCAAGGTCCAGGGTCATTTATTGACCTGGGCTCCAACTAGAAATTAAATGAACAGTTATTTAATTTTTTAAATAATGTATTTGTAATAGGCCTCACCTAATCTAAATTGTGGTGTTTTTGTTTTTGTTTTTACCTCTAAAAACTATGATGTAAGAAAGTCTTGGTATTGTAGTCTATTCTTTTATATTTAAAAAAAAAACACCAAGCTGAGAGCATAAACTCAGTGCTGTGCCCTGATTATAAACCTTTATGTAGTATTTCTCACTTGTGGATTCCAGGATTCCCCAAAGAGTAGACAGTACCTAGTTTGGGACAAAGAGCACTGTTAACCAGTGTTGTCAAGTATCGTTTAAGGAAAAAATGGGGGATGCATTTAAGTTAAAGTTCTCAAATTTAGTGAGCATCAGAGTCACTGATGGTTCCTTAAAATACACACTGCTCTGCCCTATCCTCAAGTTTCTGATTCAATGGGTCTGAGATGATATCCAGGAATTTGCATTTCTAACAAGTTCCCAGGTGACACTGATGCTGCTGGTTCTGGGAATCCTTGAGAACAATTGTTTTAAAGTTGACATGGTTTGGACATTGTCCCCTCTAAATCTCATGTTGAATTGTGATCCCAGGTATTGCAGGTGACACCTGGTAGGAGGGGATTGGATCGTGGGGTCAGATTTCTCATGAATGGTTCAGCATTATGCCCTTGGTGCTGTCCTTGCAATAGTGAGTTTGTTCTTGTGAAAGCTGGATATTTAAGTGTGTGGCATCTTCCCCTCTCTCTCTCTTGCTCCTGCCTTTGTCATGTGACATGCCTATTCCCTCTTTACCTCCCGCCATGAGTAAAAACTCCCTGAGGCTTATGCAGAAGGTGAGCAGGTGCTGGCACCATGCTTCCTATACAGTTGCAGAACTGTGAGCCAATGAAATCTTTTCCTTATAAATTGCTTAGTCTCAGGTATTTCTTTATAGCAACACAAGAATGGCTTAATACAAACGCCTAGAGATTTGAAAAGGAGAAAGAGATTGAGGAGTGGGGCTGTCTGTAACAACATAACAAGCAGTGTCAGTTCATTTTGTGTGCCAGAACTTTAGTACCAGGACATTCTCTCCATTATTTTATTTCTCAGGGCGTTGTCTTAAGATACAGATGGTTCCTTTTAAGGATCAAGTACATGTGCCTCCCTGATGTCCCCTTTCTAGGGAAAGTTACTCGGTTCTTCTTTCTTCAGGTTTCCCGTGTCCTTAAGTCCACAAGATATCACCAATGGTGTTCACTAATAACTCGGACAGTCATTTGTGCTCAAGAAGGGGTCAGGAAGATAAATTGACCATCTTCTTGTATGGTCAATTATGCCTCCATAATCTTGTTAAAGCCTGTACTTTGTTTAAACAATAGTTGTCTAACTGTGGACCTCTCCTTTGGAGCTGACAGTGAGTTGTGGAATAAATAATGTGGGGCATAATTTGACAAACTTCAGTGTAAAAGGTACCTGGAAATATAGGAGAGAACAAAAGAACTTTTAGTGGGAGTTAGGGGAGATGATGTATGTGTGCCCTGCTTGAGAGATGATGTGGAGCATCATGACTAGAGAGGTTTAATATAGGGTGATAGAGTCTATAACATCAGAGAGAGAGACTGGGTCTGGGCAGTAGAAAAGTCCTATTTGGGCTGGGCGCGGTGGCTCACGCCTGTAATCCCAGCACTTTGGGAGGCCGAGGTGGGTGGATCACGAGGTGAAGAGATTGAGACCATCCTGGTCAACATGGTGAAACCCCATCTCTACTAAAAATACAAAAAAAAAAAAAATAATTAGCTGGGCATGGTGGCGCTTGCCTGTAATCCCAGCTACTCAGGAGGCTGAGGCAGAAGAATTGCCTGAACCCAGGAGGTGGAGGTAGCGGTGAGCCGAGATCGCGCCATTGCACTCCAGTCTGAGTAACAAGAACGAAACTGCGTCTCAAAAAAAAAAAAAAAAAAAAAAAAGTCCTATTTGAAGAACAGCTATCAAATCTGGAATTGAGTGTCATCTGCTGTGTATATTTATGTATGTGTTGAGCTCAGGCAGTTCTGTCATATTATCATGTTGTTGAAGTATTAATACTGAGATTGATAATTCAGGATACTCATAAATCCAAGCCAAATAGGTAAGGTATGTCATTTATTGGTTGGTCCCTCAGGCACCTGAAATGTTTGAATTTCCCAGTGTTCAGAGGCTTGAAGCTCATGAGGGCCAGACCAAGTTCCCCAACCCAAGTGAGTAGACAACCTGGGTCTCAGGCTGAAGTCCCTGTGCCTGAAATGGCACAATGCTCTTTCCTTTAGCTGACCCTGGCACTGACCTGAGCAAATGGAATATTAAAAGGAAATTATTGCTTCTGGAAGATTTGTGACTGTGATCTACACTGGGAGAGAGCTTAGCTAGGTCCAGTGATCAGCATTCCATCCATCAGTGTCACTTAAGTGAACAAGGGCAATGTTGGAATGTAAATGCACATTGGGATATTTGGGGCTGTCGACCAGTCATCTTGATAATGTGCGCTTGAATCAGATCAATGCTTAGCTGAGGTAATTGAGACAATGAAGTTTCAAACTGGGTAGGGAGGAGAAGACAGGGAAAAGAAGAGAGAAATGTATAGGCTTTTGACATTAGTCACATTTTCTAAACAAATAAAAAAAATGCTTGTTTCCACTGATATAATTCATTTCCTTTTGCCCTTTGGGAGGGATATTTAAATTTGGTTCAAATTTAACCACTAATTCTCAAGTACCATTGGTATTCAAATATATCACTATTTTTTTTCCAATCTCTCTTTATAAAGTCCAAAAATTACATTTTATCCCCAATTTCAACATGTTAAAACCTGCAAAGTCTGAGGCATAAAAAATGGCACTTGCAATTGTACTTACTTTGGTTTTCCCAGAAAGTGAAACTGTGTTGCTTATTCAAAATAGCATAAATAAGCTGGGTGTGGTAGCATGTGCCTGTGGTCCCAGCTACTTGGGAGACTGAGGTGCAAGGATTGCTTGAGTCTGGGAGGCCAAGGCTGCAGTGAGCTGTGATTGCACCACTGCACTCCAGCCTGGGTGGACCTTGTTTCCAGACCTTGCCTCAAAGAAAAGTAGCAGAAATAAATGCAACCCCTGGAGAACACAGAAGGATGTTTGAAAAATATACTAGTTAATTGATACAAACAAAACCTTGATGATAAATACTTCGGGGAAGTACTGAAAGTAAAGTATTTCTTTTAGTTGTTATTTATTGCAATCTAAAACTTTTATTGAGATAGAGACAGAGAGAGAGAGACACACACAGAGAGACAGAGACTTATTTTTCTGCCTCCTTGGATTTCTACCAGGCCTGTAAAATATACTTTTCACTCCCCAACAGGGGCCAATACTGGGAGGGAAACAACTGTTCTTCTCTCCTGGCTCCACCCCTGACTGGTGGGATTGGGAGGAGGAGAGGAGCGCTGAGGGCCTTCCTCTGTCTTCTTTTCAGAACCACCTGTGCGTGCTGTGTTAATGGTCTCCTTCTCTGCAGCGTGCAGTAACCTGTGCTGGATGGGGAATGGGGTGCAGTAGGGTGGGAGCCTGTGGTTGTACAATTTTGCCCCTAATTGGCCAATAACTTTAATTTGTGGGAAGGGGGTATTAGTTTCAAAATTTGGTCATAGATTTTTCTAGCCAGTCTTATGAGCTTATGCTGTGCTTTTCATTATTTGGCTCTTGTCTTCCCTTAATGAGTTCTAAATTCAGAGCAGATTTAAGGTGGTGAGCAGTTGTCACCCTAAGTCTCTTTCAAGACACAGTATAGCTGAGATTTCCCAAAGAAAATGATTTTTAATTATTTCCCTTTATGGTAGAGCTCTGTTTTTCTTTCCTGCTCTTTAGCTGGGTCTGTGAGTAAGGAGCAGAAAGGGTGTAAGAAGTTCATTATCTACTTTCATTCTGTTCCACCACACCCTCACACATGCTCCATTATAGCCACTTACATACAATCTACCTTTCCGTCTCTCTCCCCTCCCTTCCTTGACTTCGCACCACCAGGTACCCTGGGTTTATTCTTCACAGTCTTTGTCCTTTGCTTAAATTCCTTTTTTTTCTCTTAATCTTTGCATATTTTCTGGCTTGCAAGGCCTTACCTTAAGCTAAGAGTGACATTCGTACCCCACCAAATGGGATCTATGAAACACTGCTTTGCAAGGCCTCCTGTATTGAATTGCCTTTTTGCATTGTTATTGCTGCAGAACATCCTATTATTACATAACAAGGCCTGAAAACTCTGTGAGGGAAACGTCTTAGATTTATACTTGTTTGTGTGTTGCAAAGTGCTTTGCAAATATTAGGTGCTTCATAAATATTACCTCCTCACTTTACTTACTGGGCAGGCTTTGCAGTGTCATTTTAGAGTAGACATTTAAATGTGCTAGAGAAAGGTGGGGGCTCTGAAAAGTGATGACTATTTCAGCCAATAATTTTAAAATGTGTAAACTCTTATTAGTTCTTGTCTCAATAAGTTGCTAATGGGGGTGAACAGAAAGGAGTAGTTGCTTTTATTTTGGTTTAATATAAACAATAATGAACATTACCAAGTCTCTACAGCACCACAGCCATCCAGCTAAGTGTGTTTTGGATATTTTCTCATTTAGTCATCACAACTATAATATTGGTGTTATTACCCTTGTTTCAACAGGGAAGTGGAGGCTCCAATATATTAATAGGTTTTAGGTATCAGAGCTGTGATTTGAGCTTGAGGCTTCTTAACTTCAAACTTTTAGCCACCTTGATATAAAGCTTTTCCATAGCGATTCTCAAGGGCGCTATTCAGGCATTCAGCAGGTGTTTGTTCTTTAGTTGTGATGATAACCAGAAGAAATGTGTAGGTGCTAGTATAGGGGTTAAGAATCCACTGGACCAGGGCCTGAATCTGATTCCCCTCATACAAGTTGTGTCTGATTAGGAGTAAGTCCCTTAATACTTCGTATGCTCAGCTCCATTATCTAAAATATTAGGATAATTCTGTTAGATGATATAATGCTGACAAAATACTAGGCACAGCACCTGTAAGTGCTCAAGAAATGTCCAGTTAGTCCCACAAAGCTGCAAGGACAATAAAGATGTATACACATCAACATGAAAAGACAGGGAATGAAGGACTCATGAGCAGGTTGATGTAAGACACTCCCTCAACCCATGCACTATTTCACGTCATCTGTAAGGGGCTCTAGTAGAGCCCTCTGTCCTGCCTGTGGAGAGCCCTAAGGCATTTGGACAGCATGCTGTCTGTGGTGAAGGAGGTACAGGCCCCAAGTCAGGAGACAGAGGTTTCACTGCATGGGACATGGGACTGGGAAATTCAAATATTTGTTTAAAATGTTTTACTGTGTTTCTTCAGATCCTCTGCTTTTTATTTTTTTTTATTTATTTTTTGCCAAATAAAGTTAGGGCTGTGATGGCTTTATATTTGAAAGGCTGGGGTATCAGAAAGAGTGCTGTCTTTAGGGTGAGCAGACTGGCTTGGGATCCTCACTCTCACTATTTTTTAGCCTAAGGACCCTGAAGAAACCCCTGACTGGGCTGAGCCACCGCCATCTGTAAAGTGGAGACCATATCCACATCTGTATCTCTTTTCCTTAACTTTAAGGATTGTTATGAGGGTCAAGAAAGTAAAGGCGTAAAGTACTAAGCTATGCAAATATTTTCCTGAAGAACTGTCTGTCCTACCGCTGCTCTGCACCCTTGTCCCTGCCCAAATCCCCCCTTTTTTTTTGCCTTTGAATGAACTTGTAGAATGTACTCTCTTACTCCATGTACTGTTTCCTCCAAATTTCCCCACCTAAATCTGTGAAAAAGTATAGGAATGTTTAGGAATTGAAAAAAAAAATCATCAGCATATTTGTGCTGTTGTCCTTTATCTACCAAGGGTGAGCATCTTGGTCCAGCCATGGGCCAACCACCCTTCTCTATCCACAGTTCTCTTGGAACCTCCTGCTGTGGCTGACTGGAAATGTAGCCCCACTGGGGACACCTCTGTGGTTGTTCAAATTGTGTTTCCCTTCATGTTCCCCAATCTAAATCCAAGGGTCTTCTCAGAGTAATTTACTGAAGTCCTATCATCAGACAGGTGACAATGTGTTATAGATGAGGCAGCAAGGCCTAGAAAAGAGAAGTGACTAACTTGAGGCTTCTACATGAGGGAGTAGGAAATAGACCTTTTCATGACTGTGCTGTTCTTCCATTCAACAAATGGAAAAGAGCCAGGGTCAGAAGAGGAGAGAGTTGGAGGAATCGACAAAAACCGGAAAAGTGGAAGTGGCTACCTACTTCTTTTTCTAGCAGTAAAAACATTTATACAAACATACCTACTATTATAATATATGCATGATGTAGTAGACATACAGCAATGTGAGCCTTCCTACTCCCTAGCTTCTCAATACAAAAATTCACAAAGAACTACCTAGATCAGGAAAATCTGAGAAAAACTCCTTATCAGATACACCTGGTTCAGTTTTAACTCTTGCTTTTTTTTAAGAAATTTAAAAAATTATAGAAAAGAATAAAGATGAAATTACAATAATCTCTATTTCCATTACTCAAAATGAACCATTATTAATATACTGGTATATTTGCTTCCAGTCTTTTTAAAAATAAAAATAGCTTATGATTATGGTTATAAAATCATAATTTTATGTATTTTAAAGTAAAATGTATTAAATTTGATTTTACTTGAACTTACAGAAGCAAGACTAAAGGTATTATTAAACTTCAAATTCATGTTGCCTAGTATCAATAAATATTGTTTTGTAAAAAGGCTTTCTATAGTTAAGAAAACATGGTAAATATTGGTGTTGGAATCAAGACTTTTAAAGGACTATATTTTAATAATTTTCAATATTTTAAATTTACTTCCTGCTATGAAAGAGAAAAATGCCGTGACTTTTTTTCCACATCTTCACATTTTCTCTCTCATCACCTCCAATGTTTACAAGTTTTATTATTTTTTACATTGTTTAGGTTTATAACATTGCATTTTGTTCTGTAATTATAATTTTTGTATGCTAAGCAGGCAATATTTAAGTGGATTGAATTATTGGTTTTTTAAAAGTCACATACCTTCTCTGTTTTAGTTTTTATTAAAATGATTTTGCAAGTTTTCATCATTTGTTTTTTTCAGACAAGCTCATGTTAGTATATTCCTTTAGTCCTTTACTGGTTCATAATGCCTAATGCTTTTATACTTGATTGCTGTCCTGGGTATGACATTATTGGGTCATGCTATTTTCACCTCAGAACAATTGTTCCATTGTCTTATAGCACTGGCTAATGCTGTGGAGAAGTCTAGGGCAGATTTTAACCCCTTTTGGGTTATTTGCTTTTTCTGTCCAAATGCCTGAAATAATTTTATTTCTGAAATTCAGGAGCTTGACTAGGATCTGTCTTGGTACAGGGAATCCTGTATTAAATTTTTTCGTAGCACATGTTCTTTTCCACTATGTATAATTTAAAAACATTTCCTTTAATTCAGCTACATTGTTTTGAATTATATTTTTGAATATGTTGACTATTAATATATAACTATTATTAATATATTAGAGTATATTATCTATTAGGTTATTTCAAGAATATAAATGTTCTTGTATCTTTCATATCAATTATCTTTTTTCTCATTGCTTTATCTTCTTAAATCTGCCTGTATCCTAAGTAGCTGAAACTTCATTTTCTATGTAATTTTGTTATCAGTGGTGCTTATTCTCTTCCTTGCTCTTCTAATTTATTTGCTGGTTCTTCCATGACACTGCTTTGATTTTTAATATGTTTCCAAAAGTCTTCAGTTTTCCTTTTCATAACACTCTTTTGTCCTCATTTTATCTTTGGCTTAATATTGAATTCACATTCTTGTTAAGATGTTTTGTGTTAAGAAGTGAAGAAGGACTTGTAAAAAAAGTTTCTTCAAGTTTTTTAAAAAAAAAAAGCTAAAAAAATCTTTCAGACAGTATGCTTCCTTCTTCAATAATTATGAAAAAACAATCTTCCCAATTGAATTGAAACAAAAAGGCCAGAATAATGTTGAGACACCTGCATGTTTTGATTACGATTTTCTAACTGATATTTCTGACAGAAGCCAACATGGACGGAAAAAGCGATTTGTAGATAATCAAGGTGGACACTGGCATCTACACAGAAAGCTGACACCATTTCATCAAGTGTTTCATTACTATGACTTGTAAGTTTTCTGATCCTACTCTGTTTAATTCCTGGGTTTCTTGTAGCCTTTGTGTGCTTTCTGTGAAGTCAGTGTTTCTAATTTTTGCAGGTTTAAGTCCATGTACCTGCACAGAGAAAGATTAAGAAACCTCCCTTTAGCCCGTATTTTCTTTCTATGTTAACTAGAATACAAATATAGAGAAATTTTTAAATTAAAATTTAAATAATCACATACTGGGAATCTTCTCCATAGATTAAGCAGCTTGCCTGTCTAACAATAGTTTTGATGTCAGAAGCTAGAAGTAAAAAAATCAAACTGATTGAGAAGATGCAAAGAAATGCAGAGTTAAATCTTTCTAAGACAAATAGCAACATATTCATAAGGAAGATGCAAAGACTTAAGACTTCTATGGTATTTAAACCATATTCAAGTAATAGTAAGATAACTGGTAAGAAAACCAGTTTCATTTATGAATCTCAATTTATCATAATACTCAATGTTTTTATAGTTTCTCCTCAACGCTCTCACAGTTGGAAGGAGGTAATCCATTTCTATTACATGTGCTAAATTTTGTGGCCTCTCAAATGATGCTCAGTAATGGGCTGTTTCAGCAAATACAATCAAGTTGTTTCATTTACTTTAGCATGCAAATTCAAGTTCCCTAGAGTAGTTCAAAGCAGAAAAAGGTGCTGGCATGGCATAGGCTGTTGGTTTTATTTGATTCTCCTTAGACTGAGGGTAGGAATTAGCAAATAATTTTTGTAATTGTATATGGAAAACATTATAACACCATGCAAATGTTTAATATTATAGTGATTTTTGTTCAAAGTACATGTTTGCCAAAATCTCCTACTTTCTTGAAATATTTAACAAAGTATAAAACATAAATTTTATTAAATTTTGTTTAAGAGTCAATTCTAGACAGATAAGAAGGGGGAAATCCAACTCTTGTTTAGTTTCTAAAATGGGAGAAATGTAAAAGTTTGAAAAACCTGGATATTGTAAGTACGTTTCTGTTTTCTGGTAGCTGATGATTTTTGGAGCCCTTCACTCACTAGAATCATTGTGAAAATCTGGGTCCTCTAGGGATGTATTCTGAGGGTAAAAGATGCCCTAATCTCTTTGTTTTTGTCTTTTCTTATGTTTATCACACTTTATATTGTCTTTTGAGATAGGAGGCCTGCAGGTGTTTTTTTCTGGTCACAACTCTGCTGACCAAAACAAGATTTGGTCCAGACAGGATAAAGTGAAGAAACTGGCAGGAATCAGCAGATGATAACAAAAGTGATCCCTAGCACAAGACCAGTGCTATGACAATTTACAAATGCCATGGCAAAGACCCAGAAGTTATTATCCCTTTCCATGGCAAGGACCTGAAAGTTACTGTCCCTTTCTTAGAAAGTTCTAAATAACCTGCTCCTCAATTTGCATTGGCCCACCCCTTAGTTTGCTTCTAATTGAAAGTGGGTTTACATGAGTATAAATACAGTTGCCAACAGCCCCTTCATTGCTGACTCTGTGTGCACTGCTTATGAGTTAGCACTGTTCCACTAGCAGCAGTACTGTTCAATAACAGAGTCTAACACCATCAGTTCATCCTTGAATTCCTTCCTGGGTGAAGCCAAGAACCCTACCAGGCTAAGCCCCATTTTAGGGACTCACCTGTCCTGCAACACTGTCACTTGATGTCCTAGCTGCAGGCACTGCAATACACAAAATATGTTTGTCTCAAAAAGCCAGGAGTGACAGAAAATGAATCTATCCACAGAAAAGGAAATGGTGCTGGAGTTAAGATAAAAATGGGCATTTACCTCCACTTTAAACAACAACAAATATTTGCTTGAATATGTACTGAGATGGCTATTTTGTCAAATGGTACATGCAATACTTGCAACGAGCTTTGGGAGAAAAACAACTTCCAGAATAATACATGGCAATGAGCAGGGTTTCTTAGAATTGAATCAGAGGGTGAGGTTCCACAGGAAATAGCAGTGGCTACTGTTTCTCTCAGTCATTCTTAGATAAGCAGTTGCTTTCTGGGACTGCCTGGTAAGACCTGGAAATCCATGAATCTAGACTTCATGGCTATACAACAAATGTCAGGACACTGGATTATGTCTATAGGAGAGGAACTGGAATGCTTGGCAGAAGGGAGGTAATCAGACTGATCCCCATGGATTAAAGGTCATTTTTTTTTTTGCTATGACTTCCAAATTTATCTCTGGTCAGGTTTGTGAGTTCCAGGATCACAAATCCATCCATCTATTTGACACCCCACAACTCACAGGCATCACAAAACTAATGTGTTTGAAAATAGGACACTTGGTTCTCTGCTACTGCCCACTTTGTGTCTTTCCTATCTTAGTAATGACATCTCTGTATGTTGATCCAATTACTCCACAGAGAAGCCCAGGAGTCACTGGTGGTAATTCTTTCCCTTATCCTACTCCATATATCCAATCTATCAGCTGTCCTGTCAATAATGTGTCTGGAGTCTCTCTACTTCATTCCACTGGTCTAGGCCACCACCATCTCTCATTTACATTAAAGCAACAGTCTCTGAAATTGCAATCTGCCTTCCCAGACACAACCTATTATCCACTTGATGCAAAGGTCATCTCTCAAAAGACATACTAGATTATGTTGCTGCCACAATCAAAACCTTTCAACAGCTTCTCAGCAAAATAGAGTTTAAAATAAGATTCAAACTTCATATGATGGGCTACTGTGTGGTGTGGCCCCAGCCTCCTCTTCACTCTTTGCCTCCTTGCTTCCCCTCTCTAACCAGCTCACTAGGCTCTAGTCACCCCAGTTGTCTCTCAGTGCCTCAGTGTCTCATTCTGAGCTCTTTCTCACCTGAGAGGACTTTTGCTTGATATGGCTGACCTTCTGTCTAGTAATCTTCATCTCAGCCTCTTATTTGTTTTCTCCATTACACCTGTTTACACTTAACTTTATATTGGAATTATTTTATTCATTTGGTTGCTTACCTATTTCTTGTCTATCTTTGCCTACTAGTATGTAATGACTATGAGTCCAGAGACTGTCTTTGTAATTCTGCCCTTATCAGCACTACATAGAGGGAACCCAGTAAATATTTGCCAAAGGAAGGAAAGAAGGAAGGAAGGAAGGAAGGAAAGAGGGAGGGAGGGAGGGAGGGAAGGAAGGAAAGACATATGGTAATTCTATAATTAAAAACCAAAAGGAAAAGAAAAATGCAGCTTGATGACCAAATCCCAAATCTCTTAGCTGGGAAGGTCACCTTGACAGGGAAGTGATTTCAGAACAATAAACTTGTCACACTCATTAATTAGGAGGTAATTTAAGAGGTTATAGAAATGAGTAGGGATGAATATCAAAAGGGCTTGGACAACTTTACAAACACTGGTGTCATATAAGGCCACCAAATGAGGCCTGGATGACAGAACGGTGAAGGCCTGAGGAAGAGCTACCATCCATTTTCTTTTTGAAGGGTCATAGCTTTTGTTGGCCTCTGTGTTGAATTCATTGTGCACCAGCAACCAGCATATTTTATCTTTAAACTGAGAGCTGTATGAAGTGCTTTATCCTCCCAACACTCCTGCTTTCCTAGTGAGAGGACAGAGTCTTGAGAAGCTGAGTGACCAGCTGCACATCCCATTTGGTGAGGGAAGAGCTAGGAAATAAAATAAAAGCAGTGCTTTCACCAGAGCCCCTGCTCCTACCTTCTGTTCCCACCCTAATTAATACTCAGCATCCCAAGCCCTAGAGAAAATGACAAGATAGAGGAAATTGCATTTAGCGTCTATTTCTCCATCCTTTATTCTGTTAGGTGGTCTCTACCCAGGCCCCCTAATCAGTTCTCAGAGCTCACCCCTGGTTGGAGTCCCTTTAGAAAGAATGAAAGCTGATAAGTCATTAACACCTTAGCATGAATTAGCTAATGACCCTACAGGAAAACTGACCTTTGTGAGGTGAAATATTTTGGCTGGAGGCCTTCCCCTCCCCCTCACATCTCAGACTGCCACTCCTGGGTCCGAGCTGGCTAATGAGCATGTGTGGGCAGAGGAGTTCAATAAAGATTGACTGATTTATTGATCTTCGGGAGCAAAGCTGAGCTTAATCTTCCCTTGCAGCTGCTCCTTTCCTTGCACATCTCTGGAGACTTGTGTTTGGCCCTGCCCAACATCACCATGCATAGCCTACCCTACTCCTTTGAACTAGGTGTTACTGGGAGTTTGATGTGAATTTAACCAGTGGCAGAGAAACATCTAGAGACCCTGAAGAGGGACACAAATCTGTGGCTCCAGGAGTTTTCATATCACATTCAGGGAAAGCTGGCCAACATCTTTCCCACTGTCAGAGGGGCACAGAAGGAACAACACTAATCTCCCAGAGAAAGACAACCCAAAGCATCTCCAGGTACCTGCCTCTATGTACAAAGCCATGAAGAGGCTGGGAGTGGCTCACAGACTGTGGCATGTGGGAGGAGAGGTGGTACTGGAGCTCTGGGTCCTCTTTGACTCCAAGCTGGTGTATTAGTCCATTCTTGCTTTGCTATAAAGAAATCTGAGAGTGGTTAATTTATAAAAAATAAAGAGGTTTAATTGGCTCATGGTTCTGCAGGCTATACAGAAAGCATGGATGCATCTGTTTGGCTTCCAGGGAGGTCTCGGGACACTTTCAATCATGGCGGAAGGTGAAGGGGAAGCACATAAGTCTTACATGGGCAGAGCAGGAAGGAGAGAGAGAGCAGGGGAGGTACTACACACTTTAAAAATAACCAGATATCATGAGAACTCACTCTTGTGACACAGTACTGAGGGGAAAATCTGCCCCCATGATCCAATCACCTCCCACAAGGCTTCACCTCTAACACTGGGGATTACGATTTGATGTGAGATTTGGACACGGACATGGACCCAAACCATATCAGCTGGGAAAGGAGAAATGCCAGGGTGACTGCCCTGGCTAGTGGGTGGAGGAGGCTCAGCATCCAGGTGGAGCAGAGTCCCCAAGTTGTCTTCTGAGCTGGGCTGCTGTGTGCAGAGCCTCACCTGGGCTGAAAGCCTCCTTGCCGCCCAGTGCTTAGGATGTGGTGTGCCTGTGGTGAAAGTGGCAGTGGTGGTAGAGCCACCTCTAACCAGGAATGTTTGTCTTCAAGGTTCATACTGCACACCCCATGCTGAATTATGGGGCTGCTCTTTGCAAAGGACATGAGCTATTACTCAACGACTGTCATATAAACAAAAATTGAAGTAACTGGGGCTATTTATCCTAGACACAAAGGGAGTTAGAGGGTATTTGAGAGCCTATTTCAAATACCGCTGGGATTGTCACACAGAAGATGGCTCTGACGTATTCTGTATCTCCCCAGAAGTTGGTATTAGAACCAATGGGTAGAAGATGGAGAGAAGAAGATGAATCTCATCTAAAGAAGAATTTTGCTGTGACCAAAGCCATCTGAAATGAAGCAGGCATTCCCAGGAGCATGATGAGCTGCTCATCCCTAGGAACATTCAAGAAGAGGCTGAGGGATTAGCTTGAGTATTAAAGTGCTCAAGCATTTGATGAGAGATTAGGTTAGACTGCTAAGGGCCCCTGCAACTCTGAGGTACAGAATTCCTAGAAATCAGGATGGTAGCAGCATCTGTCTGTTTGGCTAAGAGCAGGATTGGTGAAAATCCTTAGAACTCTGTACTGAAGTATGGCTGGGCACCAAATTGTTTGCTTTCCTGCAGAAAGAGGACATCATAGAAACTTTCAAACGCAGCCTTTCAGCACTGTGGCTAAATCTGACTTCAGAGTTTCATTTTCAAATAGGCCCAAACTCCAAAGCATGGAAAGACAGCATCTTAGTGAAGGGAACTTGCCTTTACTTCAAAACTAGAATGTTATATGCCTTCAGTGTCCTGTATTTTAGCCACTATCTGCATGAGGCTATGGGACACTTGGCATGTGCCTAGTCTGCATTGAGATGTGCTGTATCAAATACATATGATTTCAAAGATTTAGTATAACAAAAGGAATTTAAAATGCCTCATTTATATTTTTATATTGGTGACATGTTAAAATAATATTTCAATATGGTTGGGCTATATAAAACCTATAAATAAAATTAATGTCATTGGTTTCTTTTCCTTTTTAAAAAAGTATAGCTAATAGAAATTTAAAATCACATGTGTGGTTCACATTCTATATCTATTGAACAGTGCTATTCTAGATGCAGGATAAGTATTTCTGTTCATTATCTTATTTAATCCTCACAACTATGACCTGAAGTAGAAGACACTAGAATTTAGGGAGATCGAATATCTTGCCCAAGGCCATGCAGTCAGTAAGTTGCTGCCTTGGGATTTGAACCCAGGCCCCATCGACTCTGTGACCACATTCTTCCACCACATGATGCCATTATATTGATGTCCTCTTTAGGGAATTGCTGCTATATTATAAAATGCTAAAGGAAGTAGGATGAGAAATGGTTGTGGACATGCTGACAGCAGCTAAATTACATAATTAAAAATGCAGGAGGCTTCAGAAGTATGTGCATAGGCTCAGGAATAGACAGTGAACCTGGCTTCAAATTAATCCATGTCTGCAGGTAAGGAAGCCTGCAATCTCAGAACACTGGAAATGCATGTCACTAGGGAAATTTTAAAGTATCAGCGATAGAGGGGCATTCCAGGGATAAAGATTCTGAGCTCTGTGGCCTGGATTTAAGCAGAGGCAGGAACCCCACTCCACCACATGAAAAGCCTAAATGTGAACACTGTCTGCTGGGTTGGGTGTTGGGATCACTGATGGAACAGGGAGAAAGTGAGAGATTAGGGAGTATCCTCAGACAATTTAGTAGCCTCCTTGATTCTGGCTCCACAAAACTTAGTATCACAAATAACCATGCTGGAGGGGTGCAGTGGCTCATACCTGTAATCCCAGCATTTTGGGAGGCTGAGGCAGGAGGATTGCTTGAGGCCAGGAGTTCAAGACCAGCCCAGGCTACACAGCGAGACCCCAATCTCTATAAAAAGTTGAATGAATCAATGAATGAATGAATAACCATCCTATATATGGGACTGCAGTATCTGACTCAAGGGGCATTTTCATTTTCCTTTTTTTCCTGTCAGTGTAGTGGGCAGGCTTGGACCTTTGTGGAAGTGGTTCTTCACGTTTCTCCATACACACAAATTCCCCTATGTCTTGGCCTTGCCCCGGTGCCTACTTAGAAGAGAGAGTGCTGCTTTTTCTAGCCTCGTTGGATCATGGGGGGTCTCCAAGTCAGGCTTCTGGTGGGCTAATGGCTGCATGTTGAGGGACCCTCCGGGCTGTTCCACACAAAGGTTTCTCCTGGGGATCATCTGTCCATGTACTTACAGTTAGAAAAACAGAAGGCAGCCCTAGGCTGTTGAAGGCAGGAAAATCAATGATAGGCATTCTGCAGTTCTGAGTTAAATAAATAAGTAAAATCACTCCCAAATAATATTTAGTTGAGAAGATTCATGAGCAGCAAGGTAAACGACTTATACAAATGGCCAACTGAGGAGAGAAAGAAACCATGATAATGATTTTGCCAGCCCAAAGGGAAGTGGAAGCAGAATTAGAAGGAAGTGATTGACTTACAATTACACTGACTAGGGATCCTGGGGTTTGTGACTGCTGAAAATTACTCAAGTTTTCCATAGCCCTAGAGCAGCAACAAAACCCCCAAAGCCCAATGCTCCAAAGTGATTGGCTACAGATAGTCAATTATAGGTCACTCAGGAGGATGTGGGGCATGAGGAAGGGGCAGTGGGATGCTGGCCAGCTCAAGAGGTTCTGGGCAAAGCTGCAGGTGGAGCTGTTTTAAGGACACCACCGCCCAGTACCATAGAAGAGGGTGTGGAGAGACAGGAGATCAGTCAGAAAGAAGAATTTTCATGCACAAGCTCTAGAGAAAATCTGAGGGCCCAATCCTCCCGTTTCTGAGGGATCCAGAATGGTGTAGCAGAGCCCAGCATATAGGACAGACAAATACATGACCCTTAGCTCAGTTCCTTCAGCTCTGCATTCTGAATCTGGAAGAGACTTCCAGAATGAATTTAAGGAAATGCAGCTGTTTTCCTTGAATGACATCCTCAGAAGGCTGGGGCTGCACCTGCAGACAGACTCTAACAGGCCTGCCAACTGGGGATTTTATCCAACCCTTGTGGGTCCCACTTTTATTCCTAGTCAGTTTCTACTAGCAGCACTATTAGCAGTAAGGGCTGTGATCAATCAGAGGTCAGAGTAGGGCAGGGAAGGCCAAGGGAGGCCCTCTTTCGGTGGAAGGTAGAACAAGGCTAGTGTACCTCTGAAGATAATCCTGAACTCCCCTTAGCCCTAACAATTCCATAAAAATTCTTATCAGGTCCAAAATGAGGTAAATTAACAAACCTGTTTTCTGTTTATTTTCCCAGTTCACATAGTAAAGTAATTAATGTACACGAAATAAATGCCTGAAACTTATAAAGTGATGGCTTTGCAGTTACGTTTTTCCAAGGGCCGTTTGTTGTATTTTCTCTGAAGTCAGCACACAATGGTAAGAGGGAGACTTATTGAACTAACCACTTTGCAGGTGCTCCTGCTCCATTCAGATTCTCCCCTCCATGGCATGACCAGTGAACATCCATTAAGTTATGTCAATCAGGCTAGAAAAATACACGTCTTTCTTTTCTAATAAGGGGGGCACATTATTTTAGCCTTCTAAGGTGAGCCTTCTAGACTTCCAGACAGGGGCTGAGCAAAGCTTGTCATTTGACAACAGCTCCAGTGAAATGATAGCAAGAATTTGAAAGCCCAGTATAAGATGCCCAAATAGCATCTGGACTTAAAAATGGCTTAAATATTGAAATGAGTTCAGCATCTTCCCTGGCCCCACCTCTTTCTCAGAGCAGTACAGAAAGCAAAACCCCACAGATGCAGCTCTGCCACACAGTGTTAGTAACTAAAGTGCAGAGCAGGTCACAGTATTTCTAATTCAGATTAACGACCCTAATCAGCACTGTATCCTTAGCAGGAAATTAGAAGTGTAGGAAGGAGCAAATAGTGATTCATACTATTCATACTCAGTATTGGCACTTGTGCTAGTTAAAAGCTAAGATATTGTTTAGAAACAAAATAATTGAGTCTGACTTATTTATGGGATAAAGTGTTACCCATAATAAGAGATTATTTTTATAAAGTCAGCTGTTACATACCCGTGTGTTTGAAAGACAGGATAACTGACCTTTGCCCATTTTGTGTTTGCTGAAGCTCTGTTAAAAACAGTAATTAGGGGTAATAGGCTGGTAGGATTTTGTATTTTTCTGGTACTTTGCTGTTGATTCTATATCTTTCTTTCAACCCCTCAACATTTCTCCCCACTAGGGCTTAGTCCTCATCTTCCATTCTCTACTCTACACACTAATTTTTCAGGGAACTTATTTAATTTGGTGGCTTCATTTGCCTCCTGTTTGCCTTCAGCCATGACCTTTTTCCCATGTCTTGCCATCTCCCACTCTCCAACACACACACACACACACACACACACACACACACGCGCGCGCGCCCTTCAATTTGAGTCACATAGACTTACATATGAAACTGAACTCGTTGTTGCCCCATGTATATTTCATTGCTTCTCTAAAAACCTGTTTATGGCCATGCATATCCATTCTTCCTTCTTTGCCTTCCATATCTTTTTGTTGTTGTTGTTTTAGATGGAGTCTTACCTGCTGCCCAGGCGGGAGTAAAGTGGTGTGATCTTGGCTCACTGCAACCTCCACCTCCCAGGTTCAAGTGATTCTCCTGCCTTAGCCTACAAGTAGCTGGGACTATAGGCACACACCACCATGCCAAGCTAATTTTTTTATTTTTAGTAGAGACAGGGTTTCACCAGTTTGGCCAGGCTGGTCTCAAACTCCTGACCTCGGGTGATCTGCCCACCTCTGCCTCCCAAAGTGCTGGGATTACAGAGGTGAGCCACCATGACCAGCCTGCCTTCCATATCTTATCTGTCACCAAGAGCTGCCCTTTCCTTACAGGATTCAGTCCTTCTCATTCATTACTTCATTCAATATATAATTGGTTCAGTCTCTTGTTTAAGAGAGAAACAATTTCTTTGAATAAAAACCATGAAAACTCCAGTCTTCAGACTTGCCCAATAAACCTTACCCTATGAGGATGCAGTCTTTGTTGTATGCTCTAGGGATGTGTCCACTCACAGGTCACACACTCAAAGAATGTTGATAAGAATTGAGAAAAGTTGATCGAGCTTCAGAAATAAGAGCATCGAGATGTTATTCTCAGCCCAAACTCTAAATTGGAGTCTCCTGGGGAGCTTTTTAAAAGATTATGGTCATGTGTGGTAGCTCACATCCCAGTGCTTTGGGAGGCTGAGGTGGGTGGATTACCTGATGTCAGGAGTTTGAGACCAGCCTGGCCAACATAGTGAAACCTCATGTCTACTAAAAATACAAAAAACTAGCCCGGTGTGTTGGTGGGTTGTCATTTGACAACAGCTACAGTACAAACAGTGAAATGATAGCAAGAATTTGAAAGCCCAGTATAAGATGCCCAAATGGCATCTGGACTTAAAAAGGGCTTAAATATTAAAATGAGTTCAGCATCTTCCCTGGCCCCACCTCTTTCTCAGAGCAGTATAGAAAGCAAAACCTCACAGATGCAGCTACTTGGGAGGCTGAGGCAGGAGAATCACTTGAACCCAGGAGGTAGAGGTTGCAGTGAGCCGAGATGGCCCCATTGCACTACAGTCTGGGCAACAAGAGTGAAACTCCGTCTCGGAAAAAAAATGCAGATTACTCTTAAATCTCAATCTCACCTCCCCGCACTTTCCCTCTTGCACACTCTCCTGCTACCAGTCTCCTTGCTATTCCTGGAACACAATAACCACTTTTCCTCCCCAGGCCTTTGCATTTGCTAATTCCTCTTTATAACTCTCTTCACTGAGATATTCGCATTGGCTTGCTCCATACCCTGTTCAGACTTCTCTGCTCCCCGGAGAGGTAATCACACTATCTGAAACCGCATCCTTCCATCTGCTCATTTTTATTCTGCCTTTCTTTAGATCAGTTGTTACATTATATATTTAAAAATTTTTAGCCTATTGCCCCTCCTAAATAGTGAGTTCTGTGAGGGCAGATGTTTTGTCTAGTTGGGTTACTGCTTTTTTCTCAGAGCCAGAAAGATGCTTCCCATATTGTAGGCACTCAGGCAATGCCTGTTGAATCTGTGAATAACAGATGGATCAGAGATGCTGAGTTAATATGGTTCTAAAACAATGGTTTTTTTTTTTTTTGAATCGGAGTCTTGCTCTGTTGCCAGGCTGGAGTGCAATAGCACAATCTTGGCTCACTGCAACCTCCGCCTCCCAGGTTCAAGCGATTTTCCTGCCTCAGCCTCCTGAGTAGCTGCGATTACAGGCGTGCAGTAGCACGCCCAGCTAATTTTTATATTTTTAGTAGAGATGGGGTTTCACCATGTTGGTCAGGATGGTCTCAAACTCCTGACCTCGTGCTCTGCCCGCCTTGGCTTCCCAAAGTGCTGGGATTACAAGCGTGAGCCACCATGCCTAGCCAAAACAATGGTTCTTAAAGCTTGGTCTTTGGACCAGCAGCTTTAAAATTGCTAGAGACATTGTTAGAAATGCACATTCCTGGGCTTCACCCCAGACCTGCTAAATCAGAAACTGGGAGGCAGCTGTGTGTGCTTCAACAAGCCTCCAGGTAACTCTGCTGCTTGCTAAAGCTTGAGAACCAATGCTCTAGATCATTGTTTTGGTGTCATGTTATCTTTTCCACCTATCCCTGTTTGTCAATACCATACAAAATATCTTACAGAACTCATATTTGACACTCACACTGATCTTAGACTATTCTTTGATTGTTTCAGGTTCACTGGGTCGGGGAGCTGGCATGTCCGTGGTCCTCAGGCATTCACGGATAACTCAGACTACCTGTGTTGGTTAGTTGATTTTGCCATATTCCATATATATATGGTTTTAAGTACCATAAGGAGAAAGGTTATACTCTTCCACTGAGAGTTAGTACAAGTATATATTTTATTAGGATCGAGATATTGATAAAAAATACTTGTAGGTTGGTTAATTTTGATTGGTTGTTTATTATGTGTTAAGAATGTAGTAAAGTAATTAAAAGCATGGGCTTAGGAGTTAGATTTGGGCTGGACCAGCCCTTAATTGGGCAATAACGCCCACCTCAGAGGGTTGATAGCACTGGGTTCAATAGGTACTCAAAGTAGATGTTAATAACAGTAATATATTGGCATTTTTAGAACATAAAATAAAAATATTTATTATGCTGGTGCATGCTTGAGTGTAATTATTAAAGCAGAAAGCTGTCAGCGGAAAACTTATTTTAGGACAGTAGTTCTCAGAAAGTAGTGTTCAGACTAGCAGGCTTAGCATCACCAGGAAATTGTTAGAAATGCAGATTCTCAGACCCCCCTCAGATCTACTAAAACAGAATGTTAACAGCGAATTTAGCAATCTATGGTTTTAACAAACCCTCTGGGTGATTCGGGTGCATGCTCGAATTGGGGAAGCCCTGCTCTAAAATAATGTACACAAACTCTCGACACCACATACCCCTTGTATGTGGTGTGCTTATTTTGGGAAACAATCTATTAACAGATGGGAGGACTGTGGTAGCCAACAACTAGATAATCCCTGCTGAGGGATAAGTCAATAGGGTCCAGGTCATTCGAATTTGGGAAACAGACTCAATTCCTGGTTTCTGTATAAACTCATTCAGTGGACTAGCTTTCTGACAGGCCTTTGAAAAACGAGGCCCCTGATAACAGCCCTCTCCTTCAAATATTTCCCTGGCCTGGAGCAATTGAACAGCTGAGCAGGAAACTGGACCTGAAGTTCTGTTAACCCTTCGTCAGCTAAAGCACAGGAGCAATTTGTCTTGCCGAAGAGATTTTATTTTCAACCTCTTTCCCTCTCACCACACTACAAAGGAAAACTGCCTCCTAGAACATCTCCTGGTGGAGCTTCGAGCTTCCGTGTCTGTGTGATTGAAAACAGCCAGGTCAGAGATCAACCGAGGTGAAAGGTCATTACAAACTAAATGCAGCTGCTGAATCTCCTTGTGCTTCTCCTTGGTGTCACGAAGACAAATAGCATGAAAAAAAATTCTCCCAATGAAGCAGCTCTCATTTTCTCCTTTTTCATTCCCCTCCAAACATTTCTTAATGAACTACAAGTACACATCTATGAGCCTGATGGTTTTAAAGCTGAGCATAACCCAGCTAGAAACGATCAGAACTGAGCAGGTGTAGCCACTTTCGGAATGCTTTAGTCCTCGTGTTGGGAAGTCGGGGCTTTTGTCAGTCCAAGTTCGTATTGTTACTATTTATGAAAGTATCAAATCTGTGGTAAAGTCAAGCCAGTTCTTCAATGCCAGGCAGGACGATGTTGCTGAACAAACACTCTTTGTTTATTGATAATTGTGGTGTCTTTTCCGTATGTTCATTTTTTTCCTCATTGTCCAGCTTTGTAGATTTTCTATGAAAATGGTGAATTCTAGACCAGCATCTCCCATCTACTCAGGGGTTTCTCAGGGAAATCAAGGTAATTTGGCTATAGTTTACACAAAAAGCAATTGGGTTTATAATCTTATTTAACTCATATCTGTTAGAACTCAGTAACTCTTGTCTTGGCGAAGTGGCTCACACCTGTAATCTCAGCACTTTGGGAGGCCCAGACAGATGGATCACTTGAGGTCAGGAGTTCGAGAGCAGCCTGGCCAAAATGGCAAAACCCTGTCTCTATTAAAATACAATAATTAGCCGGGTGTGGTGGCACGTGCCTGTTATCCCAGCTACTTAGAGGCTGAGGAAGGAGAATCACTTGAACCTGGGGTGTAGAGGTTGCAGTGAGCTGAGATTGTGCCACTGTATTCCAGCCGGAGCAACAGAGTAAAACTGTGTCTCAAAAACAAAACAAAATAAAACAAAAAACAAAAGAACCCAATAACTCTTTATTGAGGAAGAACAGTTTCTGTTTCCAAAGTTGAGAAGTTTTAAATTTAGAAAACAGAATAGAAACCAAAAAGAATTGTCCAAGCAAGTACCTTTTTAATGATAAGAATCCCCTGCATTCAAACCCAAACAAATTCTGACGAGGTCTCTGTGGTATTTAGCAAAATGCTGTGCTCAGGAGATACTCAACATGGTTTTTGACTCAGTGTTACTTACAAATTTGAATTTTAGCCACCAAAAGCATAAAAACTAGAATGACAATATAAGACATCTCATTTATAGGAAAATGAGAATTTGTTAATCAAATTTGAATTTGTACTTTGTTGGTATAGATGATGGAAGAAAATGCTGCTGGGCAGATGAGCCACAAAATGGGCTTAGCCTATGAGAGTTCTTGGCCTTTTCCGGGAAAAAATATTCAAGGGCAAGCCAGAGGTAGAAGCAAATAGCTTAGGAAAGCAGCAGTGTTACAGCTGTAGCGATGTGATAGCTCCATGACTGCTCCTGCAGAGCAGGCCTGACGGTGGGCCAAGGGTAGCAGCTGAAGGCCATTCTACAGTCATATTTATACCTACTTTTTATTACATATAGATTAAGGAGCAGTTTATGCATAAATTTCTAGGCAAAGGGTCTTGGGTCATTGCCATGGAAAGGGGCAAGAACTCCCAGGTGTTGTCATGGCAATGGTAAATTGGCATGGCCCACTGCTGGCCCTATCTTACAGAAAGCTACTTCCACGGCATCTGTGTTTTAGTTAGTCATCAATCTGGTCTGATGTCTCAGCCCCACCTCTGGAGTTGAATTTCCATCTCCTGGCTCAAAAGCGTTGCATTCCTGGTTTTGAGTGAATATATCTATGTAGAGCAGTCAATATGGGTCCACTGCTCCCACATAGTAAGTGTTTGATGGATCTGACTTTCCTTTTTCTCTGCCTCTAAGGTGAATGATGGTGTGGAGAAAAGATTTCAGAATCATCTGCAAAAGATTTCAAATCCATTTGTGCACTGGGCTTTATATATAGACAGGTTAAATGCCATCTCTTACAGGGAGTTTCTAATATGGGTTTCCCAAATACCAGTATACACTCTTGTGGTAAGTAACATACACATTTATCTATAACCATTACAACATTCATTGTAGTTTTTTGCCATCCTATGTTTTCTCAACCATTGTCTGAGAAATTTATTTTTTATCTCTTGTTTTAGGTTCAGGGTTACATGTGCAGGTTTGTTACGTAGGTAAACTCATGTTGCGGGGGTTTGTTCTACAGATTATTTCGTCACCCAGGTACCAAGCCTAGTACTCAATAGAGTTATTTTTTTAATCTTCTCCCTGCTCCTACCCTCCACCCTCAAGTAGGCCCCCACATCTGTTGTTGTCTCTGTGCCCATGAGTTCTCATCACTTCACTCCCACTTTTAAGTGAGAACATATGGCATTTAGTTTTCTGTTCCTGTGTTAGTTTGCTTGGGATAATGGTCTTCAGCTCCATTCACGTTCCCAGAAAAAAACATGATTTTCTTCTTTTTTTATGGCTGCATGGTATTCCATGGTGTATGTGTGCCACGTTCTCTTTATCCAATCTGTCACTGATGGGCATTTAGGTTGAGTCCATGTCTTTACTATTGTGAATGCTTCTGCAGTGAACATTCATGGGCATGTGTCTTGATGGCAGAATGATTTATATTCCTTTGGGCATATACTCAGTAATGGGATTGTTGGGCCAAACTTTTTGGGTAGAAGAGGTTTCCTTCTCTTGAAAAAGCAAGGTGAACGGCTATTCCATAGCATTGCCTAAGGCAAGGCTTCCCACGTATAGTCCTAAACCTATAGGTGTTTTCTTTTTAAAATGCAGATTACCAGGCTCCATCTATGACTCTTTGGATTAGAATGTCTCAGGTGGGGACCTAGTAATCTGCTTTTTATAACACATTTCCTCATGTCCATTTTCTTGTGCACTGAAGTTTGAGAACTATTGGCTTAACGGAATTAGAAAATACCTTCATACAATCAGGAGTCCTCTCCAGATGGATGAAGTTTTATTTTTTCAGGTTTACTTGAAGATGGAATATCTCTTATCTTTTTAAATCTATACAGTCCAGAAACTTGCTAGAATATCTATTAATCATGCCAGATAGTCTAGTGACAGTTTTAAAGTGTTTTAGTCCTGCTGGAACTCTAAAACCAAAGAGAAATGGTTTTGGATCACCTACTGATGTGCCTTAGTCACATAACTATTTGCCTTCACTTGTGTACACTGAAATACCATGCAAAATTAAATTACAGCGGGGGAGGAAAGCTGGACGGCAGATCTGAAATCATTAACAACTCCTGGGAGCATTCACCTGATTTGTGTATATTTACATATCATCTTCAGTAAAACTAGGAAACCCTTACCACCATCTGTGTGCTATAGCAAAGTGCAGGGGCAGCAAAATCTGTTTTATGTTTTGACACTCCTGTCTGTAGCAGCTAGACATTTCCAATCAATTTTAACAATCCTTCCCTTTGAGCCAGAATATTTACGTGTCACAATTCTGTGTTTCAGGCAGCTGTTACTGGATGAAATGATTAGAAGATTAAATATATTTGCTATGTTCGGGCTGGTAAAGAGGATGGGATCTGCAGTCAAATGGCTTAGAAGGTTCAAATCCCAGTCTTGCCCCTTATGAGTTATGGGATATAGAGCGAGAGTCCCTCTTTGAGCTCATGACCACATCCTTCCAAGCTGTGCTAATAAAAACAACTAGAATTTTTTTGGAGCCTTTTGTTGTCAGGTATCCTAAACAATGTACATGCATTGTTTCTGTCTTTCTCAATCCCATGAGGAGTCGTATGAGTTCTATAAGCAAGCATGGAGAATTTCACAGCAACATGCATCCTTGTTGCAGCCCCTTCTCTAGGATTATTGCTTTTATAGGCCACATTTATTGAGGGCTTCATGAATGCAAGAGATCTTTTTAAGAACTTTATGAGGAGTAACCCATTTAACCCTCACAAGAATTTCAAGAGGTAGGCGCTCTTAACTCCAGTTTATCTATGAGGTGCCTGAAGCTCAAAAGAAGGTTAAGTAACTTAAAAGGGGTGGAGTTGGACCATTGCTGCTCAAAATGAGGTCCTGGGCCCCAGCAGCAGCACCAGGAATTTAGGAAAACTGCAGATTTTCAGGCTCCTCTCCTGAACTCCTGAATCAGAAACTGTGGGTGGGGCCCAGAAATCCTGTTTTAACAGGCCCTCTAGGTGATTCTGAGATACATTAAACTTTCACAACCAGAAGCTTTCAGACAAAGGAGATTGTCAGGACAAAGAGAAGTACAAGGAGTGAGACTGTGACCTGAGGATGTTAGAAAACGGCCCATGCCTGGGAAGGACGTACCGGTGAGTGCCTTTTTAGGGACTTTTTGCTTCCTTTCTGTATTTCCTTCTAGTATCTGTCCTGGAATTCTATGTGTACTTTTTTCTGTTAATGAAAAAAGTTGTTTTGTTTTTTAACTTGTGTTACATGTTTCAGCAGAACAAAAAAGAAGGAAATGAGTCTCCTTTCAAATCCACGCTCTCCTTTATTTATAGGGCAAATGTGAGTTCCTGCATTTCACTTCGCACAGGTTCTTTGTCTTCTCCTGGTCTGTCAAGTCAGTTCAGCAAATTCTGACCAACTAGGAGGGTTTTGAACTCTATCTGCTAAATGAATTTGGAAGTGCCTTGTTAGAGGACTGCAGCATGTAATAAAAACGACAATAAAAAATGAATGTGCACAAAGCCCGGGGCTAAGGACTGCTTAGTCACTGCTTCATTGAATCCTGGTAACGATCTTATGCAGTGTAACTTATGATTGGCTCCAATGTAAATGAGGATGCTTATCACGCCTTATCAATGCTTATCAACCCTTCATTTTGAAAGTGACCTAATCTGCTGAGTGAGCTGCAGGGCCAGGATCCAACACCAGGTATGTCTGATGCCACTCCCGACTGTCTTAGTAACTTGCTTTATGTGACAGAGGAAGAAGGAGTGACAGAAGTCTCAGACTACTGACATCACTAAGGTAGAGAAGACAGAATCTGCTGCTTAAGGGTTTTTGGAGAGAAACCAGAAGCTAGGATTTAGAGACTCTCCTTTGTTATTTCATCTTGATCTTCCTTCAGCTCAGGCAGAAGATCCAGAACCCTGAAAGGCTCTTAAACTGTTGTTTGTTAACTGGATTCCATCTGACTGCTGTTGTTTAGTTTTCAAAAGGACAGAGAAAAGATTTCCTTTTAAGATGCTACACTATTTTGAGTGCTAGGAAAGAGATGTTTTAGCACTCATAGAGACAGGAGAGGAATTAGCAGCCCTGTGCTGACTTGAAAATCAGATTGCAAGCCCCAGTGTCCCTGTGGGGTGACCTGGGGGCTGCCCACCTCATAAACTCTATGGTGAGGCTTGGGGATGACAGAGGAGTCATCCCAAAAAACCACTGGTATTTTCCAAGTGCCCAATGGTGTAATTTGCCTTTCTGGGGGAGGTGTAAAGAAGGAAAACAATTCTTTCTTTCTAATTCTAGAAACTGCCGGTTACCTGCATCTGCTGCCTTCCTGACATCTAATAGATTTGTTCTGCTTCTGCAAACATAAGCTAGTGACACATAAATACCCAGCCAGAGCAAGTTATAAAAAGACAAGACAACACCCAGCTCAGCATTGACCTGTATCTTTCAAATTTGCACAGACTTTCTCTAGTTTTGGTCCTTGGGGCCCTCCATAGTTTGCGTTTCACTTTTCCAGCTCCAGCTCCCTTTGTTGCAGCACTTTAGCTTCCTACGTTCACTGCAGACTTCCCTTTTCTAACAATCAGTTTTGGACCCTGGTCTCCAGGCCTCACCTGTATTGGTTTTCCTGGACATGCTTGTGAGATTTGCTTTATACCCACATATCATCTGTAGTAGGGGATATCCCTGCATTCTACCACTCTGACAGAGAAGTAACCGTTTCCATAGGAGGGAGTCAGTTGCCTAGTGTGATAGAAATTTCCCAGCTCCTAAAATCTGGGCAGTAATTTCAGAGTACCTAAGAGTCACCTGGGGCCTTTGTTAAAATTGATTGTCCGGTCCTGCTGGCCCACAGTTCTGATTCCATAGGTCTGAGATAGAGCCCAGGATTAAAAATTCTATGAAGCAAGTGGGGAGTCCACATGCTTCACTTTGAGAATTAGTGATTTGGTTGTTGGATTAGAGTGTTAGTGTCGCATCCAGCCTGTGGCTGGCAGGAGTCACAGGCAGGGGTGGGTGGGTGGTTACATTGATGTCCAAACTGGAAGAGTCAGGCAAGGGGCTGGGAACAGTCTCAGTGGAACACATTCCTCTTTTCCTCTTCCATCCCTGTCACTCCTCCTTCCCTCCTAAAAGAAAAATTTTAAAGGACCTCTTACAAGGAACTTTGTTATGACAGTTGTTGGACCTGAAGGGGTCTGGCGAGCTCCGAGCTGATCCTCTTTTCCCCTTTATCCCTTGAGAAATCTCCTAAGGCAGATCTATGGACACTGTGGGTTCCTTCAGGAGTATTTGAAAATTAACATAATCTAACTCCCATTTTCCAGATGAAGGAACTGAGGCTCAGAAGAGGGACTGATGAGGAGCTGGCCAGAGGCATACCTGGATCATCACCCAGGCCTCCTCACTCTCAGGCCTTTGAGATTTTCCCAGCTAGATTCTGGGAACAAGCATGTCCAACATGAGGTCCATGTTCTAGGGGAGAAAGGGGTGAGCTGTATAACCAAGGAAGTTTGGGTATCACTAGATGAAGCCCAAGTAAGCAGGTTTCTTTACTGCAGGATTTCATAGACCTTGGAGATTCAAATATGAACTGTGAATCTTCAATAAAAGTCATGGAGGCAGAGTTTTCCAGACTCATTTAATAACAGACACTTTCCCCACTTTGTAACATATTAGCATCTCAACAGACACTACTGTTGTAAGGAAAACTGTTTGAGGATTGTACACTCTGCTTCCCCGAAACAAGCCAGAGAGAGTTCATAGTCACCAAAGAGGAGAATTAACAGGTTTTGAATTTATGTTGACTTCTCCAGACTGGCCACCTCTGACACCCAGATGACCACATGCAGGTTCTAGATGGACTGACCAGTTCCCATGAGAAGGAAGCTGCAGGCTGGGAACAATTGTGGGCCCACTGAGCAGGCTGTCAGAGTGGGTGTCAACCCCACTCCACCTTGGATGCAGAGGTTCTATTCTCAGGGTTGCTTAGCTTAAGGGACAGCACTGAGTGTGTCAGGGAGGCACAATCAGCTTGGTGTTCAGTCGAAGTCACTGAGGATTGCTGTTGTCAAGGATGGAACAAGGGAGGAGGCAGTTACTGTGGATCACTTACCCACCACCTGCTATTGGAGCAGACACATTACAGGGAGCTTCACAGAGCCAGGAGGTGCTGGGGCCTCTGTCAGGATATAGTCCTGAGTTCAGTAGGCAGGCACGACCTGAGTAGCCGATCGACTTTGCCTTGTTTTCTGCTAATTTTTAAGCTGTGGCTGTGATTTGTGCACCTCGACAGCCCAACCTTAGAGGGCTACTTAAAAGTGAGCATTGTAGGTTCTGCCTCTAGTAAACCAGAGACTTGGTAGCAAGATGGGGATGGAAAAAAGGCAGACAAAAAGTGAGAGTCTTGGAAAATAGGAAAGTTAGGTCAAATCCACAGTGGTTGGGTCCCTGTACAGACCTGGTTCTGAGGCAGAACACACAGCACGTGTACCTAGGGCGGGCATGAGCTGAACTACTATGAAATGAAAGAGGGTGCTTCTGCTGGCTGGGGGCAATGACTGCAGGGTGGTGTGTCCTTGAAGGCACTTATCTAGGGAGAGGATGAACAGCCTTACAGTCCAGATTAACCTTTTTGGTAGACAATGGGCCAGCCCAAGAGGCTCCCATGTCCTGCTGAATTACCACACATGGAAGAAAAGTTGGTTCCAGGTTTGATTTTATTTTAATCATTAATTTGTTGTCTGATTAAAAAATAAGCACATGTCCATTTATTTGTGAAAAGTACTAGAGTGTATTGTTATATAGTGTATTTTTATGAGTGTAGTTTTGTGTTGGTAGTTAACTAATTAACCTCATGGCAGGGCTGTCTAAATATTATTTTTAGTTCATGGAGATTTTTGGAGATTTTCAGCCCAGAACTCATAAGCTGTGTGACTTTGCACAAGTCATGTACTATTTCCTCTTCTGTAAAATGGAGACAAATAATCATAGCTACCCCAAGTGGTTGTTCTGAGGATTTAATGTGAGAACTTAGGTAATATCCTTAGTGCCTGAATAGAGTAAGCACTTAGATTTAGCTATTATTATCATAACCATTATCATTTCACCAAACTGGATGATCTATTAATGCTTTCATATATTCCCTGTTAATCTTTTAATCATGCATTTATATTTTATAATAGGCAGTATCATATTAGGTATATGCAATTTTGTGTCCTGCTTCTTTTCAGTTAATATTCTATCCCATGTGTGGAGTTTCTAATGAGCACAGGTAAGAGCACTGGTTTAGGAATAAGCAGTTAGAATTGAACTTTTCCACTTATATACCCAGGTGCGTGGCTTTGGGAAACCTATGTAACCCTTCTGAGACTCGGTTTCTCAACTGAGTTGGAGTGATAATTGCTACATACAAGGCTGTGAGGAGAATTAATAAGAAGGAAAGTTAAAGATCTAGGTCGAGACCTGGCAAGTTGTAAGTACTGAAAAATTGTTGGTTCCCTTATCATAGGAAAAGTGTAGTAATGTTTCTGAGCTTTCAGACTTAGAGTCTGTTGCATGTCTCTACTGACTGAAAAATCTTAAAATTTCCATGGATAGATCAATGCCATGCTGGAGTGTCCATTTTATATGTGACAGACAAGTATGTTAAATGTTCTCTTTTCCTGTGCCTGAATAAACTTACAGATCACTGGACCTTGGGTCATGAAGTTTCTTTAAGACTTTTTTTTTCTCTTGGCTCACTGCAAGCCCTGCCTCCCAGGTTCAAGTGATTCTCGTGCCTCAGCCTCCCAAGTAGCTGGGATTACTGACATCCACCACCACACCTAGCTAGTTTTTGCATTTTTTAGTAGAGATGGGGTTTCACTATGTTGGCCAGGCTGGTCTCGAACTCCTGACCTCAAGTGATCTGCCCACCTCAGCCTTCCAAAGTGTTGGTATTACAGGCGTGAGCCACCATGACTGGCCTTCTCTGAGCTTTTTCTCACACATTTCCTGTGATTCCTGAGAGAAAATTGAAAGTACCTCAGTCAGAGACATTGTATGGACACAGCTCTCCAGGGACCAGTGCTGGAACAATCCCCTACCCACCACCCAGTGTTGCTTCTTGCTAAGGATTTATCAGGACCCTTCCTGCAAGGAGTTGGTGGTTAACTCCTAAACCCCATGGCAGAGTTGTCTAAATATTATTTTAGTTCATGGATCACCTTAGTCAGTTAAGGCTGTTAAATAACTAGAGACTGGTGGCTTATAAACAACAGAAATTTATTTCTCACAGTTCTGGAGGCTGGGAGTTCAGGATCAGGATGCCAACACGGTCAGGTTGTAGTGAGGACTCTCTTCCAGGTTGCAGATAGCCGTCTTCTCACTGTGTCCTCACAAGGCACAGGAGTTTGAGGGAGTTCTCTGGGGTCTCTAATCACATTCAAGAGAGCCTCATCCTCATGACATAAGTACTTTCCAAAGGCCCTATTGTGGGTGAGCAGTGACTACCTTAGGCTGGTATCATGAAGGCAATATGATTAATTTACCAAGACAGTTGCAGATAAAGAAAGGCAAATTTATTAGAGAAAGTATGAAAATACGTTGCAAGGAAGCAACAGGCAAGTTAGCAAGAGAGGAGCTAACGGCAAAACGACAAAGGCTTGCTGGGGATTTTATAGGATGGTGCTTGTGCTCTGTGTTGAAAGGGGCTTTGTGCAGTACTGATAATGTCAAGGTTGCAGTGAGCTAACTTGCATTTTTCTATCAGTGAAGGCTCTGGTGATTGCTGGGCACAGGAAGATTGTGAGTTATTTGCTCAGGAGGGCTATGTGTTCTGGACCATGAAGGAAGGCAGACTCACAGCTTATCTGCTTTTTCTTTTTGCTTTCCCCTGCTCCCACCAGCTTGACTCCCTTTCCCTGATTAGGACTCCACCCAGGCCCCATGCCCTAACACCATCACACTGGGGATTAAGTTTCCACATATGAATTTTGAAGAGACACAAACCTTTAGTCCATAACATTAATCATGTACTTATATTAGACTTTAGTTAATAAGCTCAATAAAGTCCATATAGTTCATTGTACACTTTGTTTGTTCTCAACTATCCTTTTCAATGTTTAAATAAGTTTTTGAGTCAAATGAACCCCTACAGAAAAAAAAGCATCTATAATATAGAAGTAGTCTAACAAAATTGCATTTAAAAAATTTAACCCAATAGAAGAATGAGCAAAGGCTATGAATTGGCAGTTCCCCCCAAAAAAGAAATCAAAATTGCCATTACAAGGAAAGAATGCTCAGCCTTACTAGCAGTGAAGGAAATGCCAATGAAAGTAACAGTGGAAAGCCAATTGTGCCCATCATAAAGATATCCATTATAAAGAATTATGTAAAATGTAAAAACTTACAGTGACAATACCCAGTGCCGACAGGCATATGGAGAAAAGGCGCTTTTAATCATTGCTTGAAAAATGTGAATTACAACTTTTTAATAAAACCAGTAATGTCAAAACTTTAAATGTACATATCTTTTGACCTAGCCATCTTATATCTGGGAATAAAGTCACCAGTATCTAAAGATATATGTACAAAAATGTTTGTTGCTATATTGTTTGTAATAATAAAACAAAAATATTTAAAAATGGAACTAATCTGAATACCTATTGGTAGGAAATGGTTGAATACATTTTAGCACATCCATACTATGGACTATTATGTAGCTATATTAAAGAATAAATTAGTTCTTTAGTAGTTCAGCAGAGGGGATTTCCACAGAGAATTCTTCAGTGAGAAAGGTAATATGTAGAAAGGTTATCTACTGTATAATAATTTTACATGTATAAACGAAACATACCACTGCCCCCTATAGTTGTGTATATATGTCTATATATATTTATGCAAGCATAAAGTAAGATATGGAATGGTAGAAATGATACAAAACAGGATATTACAAGTGGTTACTTAGTGGTGGAAGGAGAAGATAGAGAATAAGGCAGGAAGATACACATAGCATAAAACTAATGTAAAGTTTAGAAAAGAAAATTTATGATTACAGTTAAAATTTGAATATTCATATAGCCAATGGCTTGAAGTGGCTGATGTGGATAAATCAACATATTGATCTGACTTCAGGTTGTGATGTAAATAATTTTCTCTGGGATTATTGTTATTTCAATATAGTGTCTTAATAGACTTATTATTTTAGATGATCTCCTTCACATTTGGTTATGGTAAGAAAACTGAATTAGGTAGATTTAACTAACATTTACAGTCAAGAGCCTGGTGTGCAGAGAAGTCAGATCTGTTGTTTCCAAACTGATCTCTCAGGAGCCTCAGGAGTTCCAAGGATGTCCCCGAGGGTCCATCAAGTGAGTCAGGGCTGAGCTCCCGTGTTTCTGTCTGCCCCTCTACTCTTCATAACCTCCAGCCCTTGGCTGCCGATAGAACCACTCACTTTTATCCATTCTATGTATTGGAATTTTACATATAATTTATTTGAGGAAAGTCCTGGAGCTTAAAATCAAATTTAAACACCATTGCTTTAGAGAATGATGCCTTAGCAGGGATAATTTCAATATGAATATTCCACACATTATTATCATTTTTTAAATCTTTTTTTTATTGTTGCAGCGTTTTCATTTCTTTTTTAAATTATACTTTAGGTTTTGGGGTCCACATGCAGAACGTGTAGGTTTGTTACGTAGGTATACATGTGCCTTGGTGGTTTGCTGCATCCATCCCATCACCTACATTAGGTATTTCTCTTAACATTATCCTTCCAAAATCCCCCCATCTCCTACTATCCCTTCCCTAGTACCCCCACCCCTCAACAGGCCAGTGTGTGATGTTTCCCCCACTGTGTCCATGTATTCTCATAGTTCAACACCCACTTATGAGTGAGGACATGTGATGTTTGGTTTTCTGTTCCTGTGTCAGTCCACTGAAGCAGAAGATTCGAGGAACCAATGTCACAAAAAGGCAGATGTCTCTGCATTGTGATCCATACCGGGGTCTCAGACCTTGTTAGTTGATTACATCATCCCTGTGATAAAGCAGTCAAGCAAATGTGTAGTCACCAGGATTCAGTGTTTAAATGTTATTGCTATTTCTAAGGCTTCCAGGTTGACATAGACTCAGTTCTGACTTGTGCACCCTGCATTTATTAAAACGATTATAAGTCTATCTTACCTCCCCAACTCCACCCCTCTCTCCTTTTGTGTTTGTTTTTTCAAGAGAGCAGTATTATAAACCCAGTTCACACACATTAGCCTGAAATTTTCATTCACCTACTGCCATTTTGCAGACTCAAGTGAAAGCAACGGTAATCAAGTTATGGGCTGAAAATGCGATTCCTCTGTGGGTAACCAGGATGTATCTGAGTTGCTGCCTCAGAGAGGGGCCAGGTTGGGGGATACATCTTCTGAACAGTGGGCCAGGTCTGGCAGCTGGTTCTTCACTGAAGCTATCACTTATTGCCATGGTTTCCAGTGGCAGCGTCAATAAGATCTCAGGGAAGGATAAATGGGAATGTAATAAATGTTGCAGCTGAAATAAATGCAAATGGAAAATCTGCAGGATCATCTGCCCAGGAACAGCAGGTGAAAGCAAAGATAGAAACTCGATACTTTGAATTAATAGACTGGCTACTTGTAGGAGGGTAATTCCATTGTTAGACACTGCCTGTTGTCACAATCCTAATACAGTAACGACTTCTTTTATTCCCTCTAAAGCTGGGGATGTCAGAAACTAAAAATATCCATAGCATAAATCATGCCTTTTTCAGCTTTTGACAGCCACTGTCTCAAACTCAATTAGTCATTGTGCACAAGGAAAGCCGAGATCATCACAGATTCACACGTGTTTAATGGATAAAGCATGACTGGGGAGAGATTTCCTCTGTTTAATTTCTGCAGTTCAATGTTCGTTGTAGATCATATTGCTATTAAAATAAATAGGGCAGTAGAAGTTTCTTTTGGGCAGGGTTAAGCAAATGTTTTTTATTTAAAAGATTGAATGCATTTTATCCTAGAGAGATAAAATTTGGGAGACAGAAGAAATGAAAGAGGCATAAGAGGATATGAAGAGTGTTTAATTAGAAAGCTTGTTTTATCGCTTGAATATGGACCCTTCCCATTGGGATGCCTATCTTTGAACCTCAGAATGCCAGCACCAGAACAAAGCCAGACCTCTAGGGAACCAAAGGGCTGACTTAGATGCTTCCGGGGAAAATGCTGAGCAAGAGACAAGGATTATTTTTACTGAAACTAGAAAACCGGAATTGCCCGGACCTCTTTAGCAATTTCCTACACAGTGATGTCTCCACTACCTGTGTCTCTTGGAATACCAATGATCATCATTTTTAAAAAAATACCCAATGCTGGGTTTGTTTTTTTTTTTTTTTTTGGTGGTTTCTTAATGCTTTACCACTGGTTGGGTTTAGACTAGAATTATGAATATAATTCAAGTCTGGAAAGCAGTTTTAAAGAGTACTTTTTGAAAACAACTCCAACTATTTACCTAAATCCTTCTAATTGCTTTGCTTATCTGTGTCAGCATTGTCTGCCTTTTTGTTTTTGTTTAGCAATGGAGTCTTACACTCAGTCACCCAGGCTGGAGGGCAGTGGTGTGATTTCAGTTCATTGCAACCTCCTTTTCCCAGGTTCAAGCAATTCTTGTGCCTCAGCCTCCCAAGTAGCTGGGATTACAGGCGTGCACCACCACATCCAGCTAATTTTTGTATTTTTAGTAGAAACAGAGTTTCAACGTGTTTTCTAGGCTGGTCTCGAATTTCTGACCTCGGTCTCCCAAAGTACTGGGATTACAGGTGTGAGTCACTGCACCTATCCTTTTTTTTTTGAGATGAAATTTTGCTCTTGTCCAGGTTGGAGTGCAGTGGCACTATGTCAGCTCACAGCAACCTCTGCCTCTTGAGTTCAAGCGACTCTCCTGCCTCAGCCTCCTGAGTAGCTGGGATTACAGGTGCCTAACACCATGCCCAGCTAAATTTTTGTATTTTTAGTAGAGTGGGGTTTCATCATGTTGGCCAGGCTGGTCTTGAACTCCTGACCTCAAGTGCTCCACCTGCCTCGGCCTCCCAAAGTGCAGAGATTACAGGTGTGAGCCACTGTACCTGCCCTTGTTTTTGAATTTGAAACCGTGGGGCCTATTGGTAAACACAGTCCAGGGCAATGTTATGTAGAAAGAGGTTCTTAGGATCACAACAGTCTTTCTCAGGGGCTTACAAAATTGCTTTGAGGAGTCCAAATATCCTAGGAGGCAGTTAAGGGAAGCGATTACTCCTATTTTAATCTGTAAAAACTGAGGCTTATGAGGCTGAACAGTTAGTACCAAGTTTTAGATCTCCTAAATCTCAGGCCTGACTCCCCATAAGAGAGGCCAGTATTGCCCAGCTAAATAACTGGGGAGTGGATTAGGTGCAGGGTCGAGGCTAAGGTTGAATACCTTCCTGTCATTAGCACCAAAAGTCTACAGCCTGGGAAAGCCCTCGATCCTAGGCAAATGGAGACAGTGGGTCACCCTATTGCAAGATCACATTTGGCCTCTCTCAGATGTCATGTGCATCTCTAGATCCTTTCTCTTCTGTAATTTTGTGTGTTTGGAGGCTGGCTCTTACCCATATGTTACCAATTAAACTCCTAAATGTTCAGATTTGAGATTTCTGAGTGAATCCGGGTTATATTTTTCTGACAGGTCTAACAATCCTCTTGGGTGCTTTATCTCCTGAAAAAAAAAAAGTCTGCCTGGGCCACTGAAGTAAGCCTGATGCTTCTCTCTGGACCCAACAGGCTCATCTGATACACAAACTTGTGTGGATAAATCTGAGAGATGAATATCTGTTGTTCTCTCTCTGGCTTGGAACATATGAGATGCCATATGACAATCTTTCCTTCTAAAGAATGGGAATAATTTTATCAACTTCATGGAGTTGTTTTAAGTATTATAAAAGGTAATATAAGAAAGGTGCTCAAAACAGGGACAAGCACATAGTAAATATTCAATTAATATTAGGAAAAAGAAAAACTTAAGTAGTACTATGGAAGTACAGGCTGTTGACTGAATTATCACTGTCATCGTATTTTGCTAGTTCTCATGATTGAGGATTTTCAGGCTGTGGAGAAAACCTATTAGAGGTTAAAATCAAAGTCATTCTCCAGATAGCCTGGGGAGAAATGCCAAATGTGGGTGAAGGGGAGAAGAAAAGCAAAGCACACTGCCATGTGTGTACCTACGCAACTGTCTTGCATGCTCTGCTCATGTACCCCAAAACCTAAAATCCAATAAAAATTAAAAAAAAAAAAATCAAAGTCATTCAGATTTAGTGAAGACTTTCCCAAGGAATCCCAATCTGGGAGTCAGATGGCGTAGTTCCCCTACAATTAAAACATGCATTCTCATGCTTGGGAAGCCACTAAGTTGTGCCTATAAGCCAGCAGATCTTCAGAGCTCTTCCAGCTTTGTATGGTGGCCCCTGGGTGAGGATTCTACCACCAGAGGGAGTTGAAAAAGCAAGTCACTGAATACCCAATTCAAACTGGATTAGGCAAATAGGAAATTAAATTGCTCATGTAACTAGAAATCTACAAGATCATGCAACTGATCTTCAGAGTTAATTCAGCCCAGTGGCTTTAGAGTATAATCCCAAACTCACTGATGTTCTCTACCCTTAAAGTTCTCAGCTGTGAGAAGTGAGAGGATCAGAGCCAGATGTTGATGCTTTCTCCCAGCAGAGATCAGGGAGCTAGGAAAGGTAGGGATAGGGGCTGTGGAGGCCCATCTCTTATTTGGAGAAGCCAAGGTACCCAAACTTAGAAGCATATGGGATCTAGCATTAGTGGGAAAGGAAGGTCACCACAGTAAGCAGGGCTTGAGGTAGATTTCAGGGGCGGGAGTATAAAGGTCATGGAACTCAACATGTGAGGAGATGAGAGCAGTGAAGGACAGGGGAATTAGATGTGCAGTGGGGACTACTGTTTGGGCTGGGTGTTGCATATTTATGCACTCCCTCAGTGCACTGAAGATGGAGTGCTGGTTATGTTTAAAGAACAAGGGTGGATTCACCTGAGGAACAGTTCAGGGCAGGACTTTCCTTCCAGTAGGGGAATAAGAATGCATTCAGGTAATTAGAGGGTAATTCTTTCTTGCTCAAAGGATATCAGGTAGGCACTTCTGTCCCAGGAACTCTGCATCTGGGCTAAGGGCAGCAAAGACCAATCCTGGACCTTGTATAGATAGGACTGGCATTCCTAACTCACCACCAGGCTTGAAGCAGAGGCTAATTCTTCACGAGAGATTGGCAAGATATTTGCTCACTTTCTTACTTTTCTCAGAAGGTAAATTCAAATTTGTTAGCGCTCATAATTCCCAATGCTAGAGTCCTTTCTCTTCTCAGTGATGGGCTTCTTTGATTGCCAGTGTATCAGAATTACATGGGCCCTATAACATGGGCCATGCTCTACTCATCATGGCAAAGGAAGCCAACAGAGACAGAGCACGTGGGCTGAAACTATGGTAATAAGTCACTGAGTTCTGTTCTTTCCAAAATACTTACAAATGGATGGCCAAACTTCACTGAGTGTAGAATATTTGGAAATAGTCTTTCCAGGAAGGGAAAAACTTTCTTGAATGTAAGGATTATGAAGGAAGTGGATGCTATAGGGGAGGAATTGTAAAAAAGGAGGCATTGAGACAGGTTTTTCTCATACAGGCCAAAAATTGATCTTGGGAGTTTTTTCCAGTAAATGGTTTCCTAAATGTTTTTAAAAATAGCAATGTAAATGAATCAACTTGATCATCATAATCTCAAACATTCGTCATTTTGAAGGGTAGCACTCAGACTACCCTGTCTAAAATTTAAACTAGAAAAAATTTTAGACAAATCGATGCATCTTTTAGGTGCATATCCAGTATAAATTTCCACTTATTTATCTGTTTTCGATAAATAAATACTACCACATTCTCTTTAGTCTGCATTGATTTTTCTGGGCTAGCTGCACCAAGTTTGTAGTCAGAAAGTAATCGAAAGTTGTAATGGGGTGCCATCTACTGGGGAAATAGACAATAGATTAAAAAACAGAATTGATTGGCATTCTCTTTGCAAAAGAGAAAACATGATGAATATGATGTAAAAGAAAATATGAAAAAAGATGGGAAGTTGACATTTTGCTTAAGACTAGAAAACTTTTATTTGAATTCTAATATGCTTCTTTGATATCCTACTTTGTTTTCACACTAGGGCAGACACTAGCTATCAGAAGAAACCCTCAGTCCATACTTAAAATCCTAAAACTTTCAAATGGCTGGATATTTGAGATCACCCAATTCAACACCCTGAAGTTACAGATGAGAAACAGGGACTCAGAGAGGAGAAGGGATTCATCAACTCTCTCCAGTTAGGTAATGTGGACATTTATGTTCTCTCCTCGCCAAGATGGTCCTCACTTAGATGAAGTAACCATTTGGCAAAACATTATAAGGGTCATCAAGAAGTCATCCAGAGCCAAACACAACACTGGCTGACTAGACAGACTGTTAGAAAGCCTCATCATTAGCATTGCTCCTTTGCATAGGAAGTGATGCTTATTCATTTGTACCGTAAGTCCCCACAGACACCTTGATACCAATAGGATTTTCTCTGATTAGTTGCTATTTATCTACTTATTTAGAAAGTAACCAGCAGAACTGCTGCTGTAGATCTAATTCTAACCAAGAGAAGGTGATGAGTGGGAAGACCATTATGAGAAGTGACCATGGCAAACCGAAGCAGGAATATCCAGGGAGGAAGGCTGGGATTGGTGAGGCATAGACCTGGGTTCTAGCATTTAGAGCAGAGCAGGAACTTAGAATGGAGAGCATAAAGGAGGGATGGGGAGCTCTCAAAACCACAGTACTCTGACTCCACAGTTGCAAATTCAGCCAATAAAGAGTGATATGGTTTGGACCTATGTCCCTGCCAAACCTCAGATTGAGATGTAGTCCCAGTGTTGGAGGTGGGGCCTGGGGGGGGAGTCTGAATCATGGGGGTATATCCCTCAGGAATGGCTTAGTGCCATCTCCTTGGTGATGACTGAATTCACGCGAGATCTAGCTGTTTAAAAGCATGAGCCTGGGTGACAGAGTGAGACTCGGTCTCAATAAATAAATAATAAAATAAATAAAAATGTGTGACACCTTCCACTCTCTCTCTTGCTCCTCTTCCCACCCTGTGATATGTCAGCTCCTCCTTTGCCTTCTACCATAATTGTAAACTCCCTGAGGCCTCCCCAGAAGCCAAGCATCTGCCATGCTTCCTGAACAGTCTGCAGAATTGTGAGTCAATGAGACCTCTTTTCTTTATAAATTACCCAGTCTCGTGTGTTCCTTTACAGCAATGCAAGAACAGCCTAACACAAGGAGTAATTAAATGGGTGTTTAGGTAAACAGGGTGGCTACATAGGTTTCTCTCTGATAAACTGAGTTCCAGCGAATACTTAGAAAAGAGACAGGAAGGAGTGCTTGGCCAGAGATAAGAGGAAGGCTTATGAGAACAGTATTATATAGTCTCTCATTTCCACGAGCTTGTAAGAAATGCTCAGGGCAACAAAACCCATAAAATTATTTTTGGAGTAATCCCCACAAGAGGGGTGGGGAACGGGCCTGCTTACTTGGAGCAATTCTTGCATGCTGACCAATAACATAAATGAATTCCTCTACTTCTGTTCATCTTCATTTTTTGCAGCAAAGAGTGATCTTCAAATTGAAAGCATAGAACAAATGTTGGTAAAAGGGAATGGAAGTTCAGACTGAAATTCAGACTGAAAAAAAGCCATGTCAGTTAGTAACAGCTACACAGTAGAATGCTTCCTGCATTCAATATTGTACCTATGTTATCTCATTTAATCTATACTGTAACTTTACAGTTTTAAGCACTACCTTATTTAGGTATTAGGAACCGCAGCCATAGAGAGGTGAAAGTATTTGTTTACATTACATTCCCTATAATAAGGGGAAAGGAAGGCAGAACACAGTTTATTCTCAGGCCATCTGATCTGGAGCTTGAGAGCAGAGCTGCTCAATTACTGGGCCTCCAGAGTTCCTACGAGAGGTCAGTCCTCCTGGTGCAGATACAGAACACCTCAGCTTGCCAGAGAACTTGCACTGTGAGACATGGCAAGGGGCTGCAGATCCAGGAATGAGAAAATATGTTTCTCTTTTGAAACTTTTCTTAAAAGAGAGAGTGAGCAAGTGGGAGTGAGAGAACAGAGAAGATTCTACACACTGCAAGTTAGTGAGCTTGGTGTAGATGCTGGATAAAATCCTAATATAATAAGGTAAAAGCTCTGAGTCTTAAAAGGTTATTTTATAATAAACACCTGGGAAAGGAAGCCATCAATCCAAGCACCCAATGAGGGTTTGTAACTATGCCATCATTTACTCATTTAGAAAATGCTGACAGCCTATTCTGTGCCTGCTACTGTGGTGGGCACCCTGGGACAATAAACAGGGCTTCCCCTCAACGTAATCTCAACCAGTGGAGGGAAGAGAGGTCACTGATGATTGCAATGCTGTGGAAACATCAGAGAGGTACGGGCTTGTTAGTAAAGATAAGGTGCCCCAGGGAGGCACATAAACTAGTGAGAAAGGAAGCAGAGAAGGTATCCCAAGGACTGAGCTCCTTTTCCTTGCATTATAAAGGTTTTTAAAAATTAATCTTGTTAAAATTTTAGGCTGAACTATATGAAACAAATGATATTGCCATTTTTGAGGCCACAAACTGGCAAATATTGGCAATTTTATATAATGAGTGAATTCACATGAGATCTAGTTTGGAGATCAAATCCAAAGTTTTCAAAGTCCAACAGCGCTACAAATAGGTTTTAATACCAAATGGGCAGGAGGTCCCTGCTTCGCATCTTCCCACCTCAGATTCCTTCCTTCTCATGGCTTTCACTTTCAACTCTTATAGCTAGTTGTTTTTAGCTATTTCCTTGGCTACATGTTGCCAAATAATATATGTTACTATCATTTCTTGATTTTCCATTTTAACTATTGAATTTCTGCTCTGAAGATGAGGATTTAACTTTTATGCTACCACTATCATAAATGCCTACATTCTCTGCCCTATCTCACATTATATTATAATTTATAGTAAGATCGCACTTCATATTTGCATCATGAATGTCAGGAGGGAACTCCTGATATTTTCTTCCATGAGGTGGGATTTCTTCTGCTAAACATCACCATGATCTCTCTACGCCTTTACTCATTAATTCATTTGCTTCTCTATAGAGTAGGACAAGTGGCTTAATATGCTCAGTGAATTTCGATCAGCCGTTTTTCCTTCTGCCCTCTGGAAGCTGTTTAGTAGCAGTGGGGGAGTGTTCCTTGCTGCTCCATCTGGGCAGAGAAGGTCTAGCCCTGTCTTGGTTTGGGCGGGGGTTGGGGGCATTGGGGGAGGAGTAAGAATCTGCCTAATTCTGGGATTCAAGGCTCATTTGGCTCTCATGCCTAAACTACATCAGTCAAATATGCCTTTTTCTGTTTAATGGATAAGAGAAATTTATTTCTCACAGTTCTAGAGGTTGGGAAGTCTAAGATCAAGGCACTGGCAGATTTGGAGTTCTGGTGAGGGTCCACTTCCTAACAGACAACCATCATCTTATTCCAACCTCACATGGTGGAAGCTAGTGAAACCTTTATCAATGAGAGAAATAAGGGTGAGATTTTGTCCTTCATCTAAATTTTCTGATTTATTTGCCAATTTGTTTAAAACTTGGGTGAGAAATAAGAAAATGATTTACCAGTTTCCTTGGAAGGACCCAACAATTATAATTACACGTTTAAATTTACCCATCTTTTCCTATAGTGTTCTTTGTCTTTTCCTAGAGCTATGAGCTGTTTCTGTTTATTTGAATAGCCCATCCATAAACTCCTTAAGGCTGAAAACACACCTCTATAAGATAATCACTTCAAGTAATCTCTTGCACTTCCCAACACCACCACCCTCACTTGTCAACTTTGAGATGTACCTTTTGGAATCCTCCTACCTTGCTTCCAATCTGTTCTGACTTTTCTCTCAGCCTGAAGCCTGGCTGTTACCCAGAAGCTCCCCTCACCATCATCTCAGAATTTGATGGTTCACTTCTGTGTTTTATCCCTGGCTTCTTGGATTACATGACTTTCTGTTTCTTGTCTATATTCTACCCTTAGAGTTGACTAGTGATTTTGCTAAGTATAGAATTCTGTGTTCAACAGAATTTCCCTCAGAACCTTGAAGGAACTGTTTTCTAGAAGCCCAGTGAGTGTTATGAAATTTCACAATGATGGGCATTTTGCAGGACATCTGGCAGGTCCGTTCTATTTTAGAAACATATTCTTCTAAGTTCTGAGAAATTTTCTTGCATGATTTCTTTTATAATAGTTTCCCTGCATGTTCTCTGATCTCATTTTCCACACCACCCCCTCCTTCCCTGGAACTCTTGCCATCCTGATGTTTGACCATTTGTCTTTATCCTCCAATTTTCTTCATTTTTTGCTCTCTTATTTCCTATCTTTTTGTCATTTTGTTTTACTTTTGATGAGATTTCTAATACTTTACTTTTCAATACATAACATTTGATTCAATTTCCTTGTTTTCAGTTGACCATCTTACCTCTTTCTCATCTGTGCCTTTGGTCCCTGAGTCCAGAGCCCAAGTCCTCAGCGCAGAGTCTGAGGCCTGGCTTTTGCAGAAAACAAACAAACAAACAAAAAAACCACCTGTCCCTGGTTGAGGCAGTGGGGTGAAGGTGGAATATATAATCCAGCTCCAAGGGTCCAGAAGGGGTATTTAACTCCATCTCATGTAAACTTTCAACTAACACTTCTATTTTTAGCCTCGTCCCATACTCTGGCCTTCACAAGTAACTAATGCTCCTAATTTCAGAAACTTTCTGGAGCTTTTTGCAGTGCAACTAGGCCTCCCTCTTGTCATCCCCCACAGGCTTCAGCTTCCCCAGGTCTGTTAGATCACTGTGTTACTTACGCATATTCTTTCCAGCTTCCAAAATTGTGTTGATGTCTTCCCTTTGCTGTAGTCTCTTCTTCTCTATAATTTGTACATGTTGGATTATGCCTTTTAAATTCTTTTTATCACCATTTTATTGAGATTTTCAAGAGACATAAATGAGTGGTTTAATTAATATTCCATATTTAAAAAGAATGATCTCTCCCTTCCTCCATCATTTTTGGTAAGAACTTTATTAAAGTATAATTCATCTATCATACACTCACCCACTTACAATCTACAGTTTGTTTTTAGTATATTAAAGTGGTTGTGCAATCATTATCAAAATTTTAGAACATTTTTGTCAACCCCAGAAGAAATCTGATTCATTTGCCATCACTGCCCATTTCCCCCCACTTTCTCCAGCCCTAGGCAACCACCAATCTACTTTCTGTCCCTGTGGATGTGCCTGGAATCATACAGTTGTATAATATGTGATCCTTTATTACTGGCTTTTCTCACTCAGTATGAAGTTTTTAAGGTTCATCAATGTTGTATTATGGATTACTATTCCATTTATTTCTTCCCCCCTCCCAGCTTTTTTTTTTTTTTTTTTTTTTTTAAGAGACAGGGCCTAGCTCTGTCACCCAGGCTGAGTGTGGTGGCACAATCATAGCTCACTGTAACTTTGAACTTCTGGGCTCAAGTGATCCTCCCACCTCATCTTTCCACATATCTAGGACAGCATATCTAGCTTTTTTACCTTTTTTTCTGGTAGAGATGGGGTTTTGCAATATTGCCCAGGCTGGTCTCAAACTCCTGGTCTCAAGCAAGCCTCTTGCCTTGGCCTTTGAAAGTGCTAAGATTACAGATGTGAGCCAATCCGCCTAGCCCTCCATTTCTTTGATTAATAAATAATATTCCTCTATCTGGACATATTATTATTTATTCATCCATTGATAGGTCTTTGGGTTGCTTTTATTTTTAGGCTATTACAAATAATGTTGCTATAAACATTTGTATACATGTTTGAGTGTGGACACAGGCTTTCATTTCTCATGAGTATATACCTAGGACTAGGATTGCTGGGTAATTTTATATTTAATCTTTTCAGAAACTGCCAGACTGTTTTCCAAAGTGATTGTACTATTTTATATTCCAAACAGCAAGATATGATGATTCCAAATACTCCACATCTTCACAAATACTTGTTACTGTCTGTCTTTTTGATATAACCATCCTAGTGGGTATGAAGTAATATTTTATTTGTGGTTTTCATTTGCTTTTTCCTGGTTGATAATGATATTGAGCATCTTTTTGTAAGCCTGTTGTCTATTTGTATGTCTTCTTTGGGATCATATGTATTCAAATCCTGTGTTCATCTTTGAATTGGGTTACTTATCTTTTTATTACAATTTGTAAATATTTTCTCCCATTCTGTGTATTGTCTATTCACTTCCTTGATGGTATCGTCTGCAATACAAAAGATGTCTAGTTTATTTTTTTATTGCTTCTGCTTTTGGTCTTGTAGAATAATTTGGAAAGTGTTCTCTTCTATTCTTTGGAAGAGTTGGTGTTAATGCTTCACACATTTCATAGAATTCACCAGTGAAGACATCTGGGCTTGGTCTTTTCCTTGTGGGCAGTTTTAAAATAAGTCCATCTTATTGGTTTGTTATAAAATCTACTCAGATTTTCTATTTTTTTTTTAGTCGATTTTAGTAGTTTCTGATGTCCCAGGAATTTTTCCATTTCATCTCCTTCCATCTTTGTGCTTTATTTTTACTTGGACAAGAATAGAAAAATCACAGGTCAAGGAAATTTAGTGGTGTTTCCGGGTTTCAGACTGGTATATGAGACTGTACGAGTTGTAGTCCATTTGAACTGTGCTTCTCTGAGTTAAGAGGTACACAACCTATGCAGATAAGCATGGTGGTCTTAAATAGAAGTATTAAGTATTTTGATGTTGGAGCCAGACCAGCTGGGTTTGAATCCTACCTCCCCACTACCTAGAAGTGTATCTTTGGTCAAGTTACGCTTCAGTTTCCATCTACATAAGCCATGGTAACTTCTTCAGGATTTTTCTTTTTCTTTCTGTTTTGAGGATTAAATAACATAATATACATACAGTGCCTAATTCAATAAATGTTACCTTTTATTAGGTATCCTTGTGGCCTTACTATAAACTTCAGGAGGTTAGAAATGGGCTTTTCTCCACTTTTAAATTGTTGAATCCTTAGTACCTAACAAGTGTCCTGGTACATCATAGGAGCCCAGAATTGTTTGTTTAATGTTTTATGTCAAAGGCCTTAGAAATAGAAATTCCATTTGACCCAGCAATCCCATTACTGGGTATATATCCAAAGGACTATAAATCGTTCTACTATAAGGACACATGTACACGAATGTTCATTACAGCACTGTTTACAATAGCAAAGACCTGGAATCAACCCAAATGCCCATTGATGATAGACTGGATTGGAAAAATGTGGCACATATACACCATGGAATATTATGCGGCAATCAGAAATGATGAGTTTGTGTCGTTTGTAAGGACATGGATGAATCTGGAGAACATCATTCTCAGCAAACTGACACAAGAACAGAAAATGAAACACCGCATATTCTCACTCATAGGCAGGTGATGAAAAATGAGAACACATGAACACAGGGAGGGGAGTACTAAATACTGGGGTCTATTGCGGGGAAAAGGGGAGGGCCAGTGGGAGGGGGAGGTGGGGAGGGATAGCCTGGGGAGAAAGGCCAAATATGGGTGAAGGGGAGAAAGGAAGCAAAACACACTGCCATGTGTGTACCTATGCAACTGTCTTGCATGTTCTGCTCATGTAGCCCAAAACCTAAAATGCAATAAAACATTAAAAAAAAAAAAACAAAAAAGAAGATGTGAGGGCAAACAGCTTGTTGAGGGTACTGGGTGATAATGAATGTTAACTGGAACATTTAGAGGTATACTGAAGCTACTTTGGCCCTTGTTGGGTTTAACCAGAGTCCTGAATGGCTTGAATAAAGCCGTGGAACCTATACCTACAAAATTTACACTTGACATAAAGCCAAGGAGGCAGAAGAAAATTTGGGTATGTATGTACTAGTGTCTTTATATTCCTTCCTATACTTGGGTCCTATTATATAACAACTGCATAAGTAAGTTACAGAAAGATGTGGATTAGCAGCAATATAAAAAAAATTCTAGGAGTTCCAACCAACAAGAAATTCATTCTGAGTAAGCAGTTTAGAAACAATTAAAATCTGAAGATACATTCATTACGTAAAAATCAAAGGAGGGGACAGGCACACACAACAGACGTGTTGTGGCTTCACTTCTTTTTAGCTTTTTTTTTGAATATGTTGCTTTCACTCTTTATAAACTGGATCTAGACCCTCAAGGAACAGGCAGTAGACACTGAAACATTCTCTTTAATGTGAATAATGTTTTATTATTATGAACTAAAAATGTTCTCAGTAGATAGGTTGGTTTATCCTAGGCATAGTGTTTCATCATGACTGACACTCTCTTACCACTGAAAGTGAGTGAGTGGTCTTATAAGCGTGAGTATCAGTCAGGCTCCTCAGATGTCACACACAGTTATCAATCCTGTTTCACCCCATTTAACTGAAACATAGAATATGAGTACCTCTCAGTACTCATTTATACCCAACACTTTCAAAATTGGAGTTGAGCAAAATAATATTAGCAAAAGACAACCTGAAGATGATGTAATCCAAGCTTATCCAACCCATGGTCCACGGGCCACATGTGGCCCAGGATGGCTTTGAATGCAGCCCAACACAAATTCATAAACTTTCTTAAAACATTATGATTTTTTTTTGCGATTTTTTGAAAGTTCATCAGCTATCATTAGTGTTAGTGTATTTTACATGTGGCCCAAGACAATTTTTCTTCCAGTGCGGCCCAGGGAATCCAAAAGATTGGACACCCCTGATAATCTATCCATCCACACTCTAAAATGGATTCCTAAATTAATCCTATTGGAGAATCAGACTTGAAATGCATCATACCCTGGCCCACACAGAATTGCTTTTATTGGAATAATTGGACATGAGGGCATCAAATTATAAAGAAGACTGTTTAGGAAGCATCCTTATAAAATATGTCTTTTTACACTATTCAAACTATTTTCATTTAAACACAGTTTCCTAGTATAATTGTTTGAACTAAGCCTGGAAGGGAAAGATCTTCCTAAGCAAAAACAGTAGAGGATGTGGGAGTGGGGTGCGACAAGGAAAGTTCAGAAATAAAAAAAGTGCAGTGTATCTTTGCAAAATGATGGTTATCTTAGTTTACCAGCAATGAAGCATACAATTAGGACTGGAAAATAGGAGACAGCCTGATTGTCATGCCAAAGAATAAATATTTGGGAATGAATGGAAGAACACTCATTCATAAAAATATGTTTTGAGCGATTACTATTTCATAAGGGCTGGATGTGGAGTGGCAGATAAAAGGGACACACAAGCCTTGGCCTCCTGGAGTGATTCTGATCAAGATTATGATCAATGAGACAGACAATAATCCAGGAAGCAAACAAATAAGGCTTGATTTCTTCCTATGAATAAAAAGAACAGGGTGCTAGGGAAGAACAGAGTGAGAGCAATCTTCTTGAGAAAGGGTAGACTCATTTCTGAGAAGGTGACATTGAAATGGAGATCTGAAGGATGAGAGGTGGTGGCCAGATGCAGGTGGGTAGGGAAGAACATTGCATGAAAAGAGAGCAGTAGTTGTAAGGCCCTGGAAGGGGAAGGGTCTGATGCCTGAAGGAAATGAGAAAGACCAGTGAGGCTGGAGTATGGTGATTTAGGAGGGATGCAGTGACAGAAGTTGAAGCCATTCGATCACTTAGAGCCAGAATACTGGGAATTTATTCTAACTGCTGTAAGGAGCTTTTTATACATTTTAAACAGGGTGTGCCTGTGTGTGACTGAAATGCTTCATTGGTAATTCAGAATAGACTTTTGAGTAGGGAATATTATCAAAAGTAGGGAGAACTAGAAAGAAGTTAAGGCTGGGCAGACGTGTTGCAGCAGTTTCAGACAGGCATTGGCAAACATTTTCTGTAAAGGGCTGGATAGCACATATTTTTGGCTTTGAGTGTCCAGCAGTCTGGCTCAACCACTCAACTTTGCTATTGTAGTGTGAAAGCAGCCATAGACAATACAGAAATGAATGAATATGGTTGTGTTCCAGCAAAATTTTATTTCCCCAAAATAGGTGGTGTGTCATATTTGGCTTTTAGGCTGTAGTTTGCTAGTCCGCAGTCTGGGTGTTAAAGACATGCCAGTGCATGTGCATGTGATAAAAGGCGAAGCCAAGAAAGATCTGGGGGAAGAATTGCCAGGCTTTGGGACTACATGTAGGGCCGGAGAAAGAAGACATGAGGATAAGATTTGAAGTCTGGGTAAGAGTTTATACCAAATTTTCAACTGGATTTGGCCAGTGTAGAAACATCCATAAGGCTGGCAGTTGGCAATGACATTCAAAACTCATATAGGCTGTGAAAAATCTGCACATGGGATCCCTCATCTCTATTTGAAGGCCAGGGGTGATTTATTTGATCTTCCCCCAAAGAGTACTCCAAGATGCCTGCTCCTTTCTCATTTAATGAGCACCCTCCTAAGCTGCAGATTCAGCTGAGAAAGGCTCTTTTCTCCAAAAGACTCTGAAAGTTTCATTCTCTGTGCAGAGACGCATTTATATTTGAGGAAATGTGGTAAACCCTTGCAGATGCCACAGAAAGGTCAGTAACGCCTCCAGCTCTCTGCTGTGAACAACCGTCACCAGACACCACACGCGATTTGAATGCCGGTCTCCAGCGATGAAGACTGTCTCCTGTGGTGGGTTTCTCATTTTGGGGTCACCCTTAGTTTTAGCACATGTGTGTCTTAAAATATAATGCCATTCATCACACTGAAACATTTTGCATTTAAAAAATTATTCATATTCTAAAAAATTTACTAGTTTAGTGAAAGATGAAAAGAATGCCTGAAAAATATCCTAAAACTACTATAGGATTTTTTTCTTATGATTGTTGGCCTCATGTATGTCTTCTGCTCATCATCACTGGTCATTAGAGAAATGCAAATCAAAACTACATTGAGATACCATCTCATGCCAGTTAGAATGGCAATCATTAAAAAATCTGGAGATAGCAGATGCTGGAGAGGATGTGGAGAAAAAAAGAACACTTTTACACTGCTGGTGGGAGTGTAAATTAGTTCAACCATTGTGGAAGACAGTGTGGCGATTCCTCAAGGACCTAGACATAGAAATTCCATTTGACCCAGCAATCCCATTACTGGGTATATATCCAAAGGATTATAAATCATTCTACTATAAGGACACATGCACACGAATGTTCATTGCAGCACTGTTTACAATAGCAAAGACCTGGAACCAACCCAAATGCCCATCGATGATAGACTGGACAGGGAAAATGTGGCACATATACACCATGGAATATTATGCAGCCATCAAAAATGATGAGTTCGTGTCCTTTGTAGGGACATGGATGAACCTGGAAACCATCATTCTCAGCAAACTGACACAAGAGCAGAAAATCAAACACCACATGTTCTCACTCTTAGGCAGGTACTGAACAATGAGAACACATGGACACAGGGAGGGGCGCACTACACACTGGGGTCTGTTGGGGGGAAATAGGGGAGGGACAGCGTGGGGTGGGGAGCTGGGGAGAGATAGCATGGGGAGAAATGCCAGATATAGGTGAAGGGGAGGAAGGCAGCAAATCACACTGCCACGTGTATACCTATGCAACTATCTTGTATGTTCTTCACATGTACCCCAAAACCTAAAATGCAATTTAAAAAAATCTAATATAGGAGAGGATGAGAATTGGAGCTTTGGTTTGCTTTGGATGGCAGCATGGTTCTTGCAGAAGAGTTCTGTGCTTTGGATTTTATGGGTAGGTTTTGTAAACTAGGGACAATTGTCCTGTAGCCTTCACTGCACCCTTGGGGTTGTGTCTGAAGTTGAGTAGGAGAAAGACATGGTTTGGCTGTCATCAGACTTCCTGTGCCTCTTGGAATGGTAGTCTGGCACACTGATACCTAGCTTGGGAATCCATTGGAAAATCTCTTGCCCCTCATTTCCTCAAAAGTCTGTTCATGGTGCTCACTGTGCCCTGTATTCCAATTCAGGCAGCCGACCACAGTGATTTCCCCTACTGGTCATCTCTGAGCCACATTCTGTCTTTTCCTTCTTGCCCCTTCTTTTGGGGAAAACTGCTGTTCCCCCTCCAATCCTAGTCATATGGTCTAAATGAGGACTGTCGTCCTTTTACACACTCCTAGTTTCCTAGATACAGTGATGGGGTCCAGAGATGGCCCATGAGCTCTTCCCTGTGAGTTTTTTTTTTTTTTAATTTTTTATTGGATTTTAGGTTTTGGGGTACATGAGCAGAGCATGCAAGACAGTTGCTTAGGAACACACATGGCAGTGTGCTTTTCTTTCCTTCTCCCCTTCACCCACATTTGGCATTTCTCCCCAGGCTATCCCTCCCCACCTCCCCCTCCCACTGGCCCTCCCCTTTTCCCCCAATAGACCCCAGTGTTTAGTAATCCCCTTTCTGTGTCCATGTGTTCTCATTTTTCATCACCCACCTATGAGTGAGAATATGCAGTGTTTCATTTTCTGTTCTTGTGTCAGTTTGCTGAGGATGATGTTCTCCAGATTCATCCATGTCCCTACAAACGACACAAACTCATCATTTCTGATTGCTGCATAATATTCCATGGTGTATATGTGCCACATTTTTCCAATCCAGTCTATTATCAATGGGCATTTTGGTTGATTCCAGGTCTTTGCTATTGTAAACAGTGCAGCAATGAACATTCGTGTACATGTGTCCTTATAGTAGAACGATTTATAGTCTTTTGGATATATACCCAGTAATGGGATTGCTGGGTCAAATGGAATTTCTATTTCTAAGGCCTTGAGGAATCGCCACACTGTCTTCCACAATGGTTGAACTGATTAACACTCCCACCAACAGTGTAAAAGTGTTCCTTTTTCTCCACATCCTCTCCAGCATCTGTTGTCTCCAGATTTTTTAATGATCGCCATTCTAACTGGCGTGAGATGGTATCTCAATGTGGTTTTGATTTGCATCTCTCTGATGACCAGTGACGATGAGCATTTTTTCTTATGATTGTTGGCCTCATATATGTCTTCTTTCGTAAAGTGTCTGTTCATATCCTTTGCCCACTTTTGAATGGGCTTGTTTGTTTTTTTCCTGTAAATCCGTTTGAGTTCTTTGTAAATTCTGGATATCAGCCCTTTGTCAGATGGGTAAACTGCGAAAATTTTTTCCCATTCTGTTGGTTGCTGATCCACTCTAGTGACTGTTTCTTTTGCCGTGCAGAAGCTGTGGAGTTTCATTAGGTCACATTTGTCTATTTTGGCTTTTGTTGCCAATGCTTTTGGTGTTTTGTTCATGAAGTACTTGCCTACTCCTATGTCCTGGATAGTTTTGCCTAGATTTCCTTCTAGGGTTTTTATGGTGCCAAGTCTTATGTTTAAGTCTTTAATCCATCTGGAGTTAATTTTAGTGTAAGGTGCCAGTTTCTGCTTTCTGCACATGGCTAGCCAGTTTTCCCAACACCATTTGTTAAACAGGGAATCCTTTCCCCCTTGCTTGTTTTTGTCAGGTTTATCAAAGATTGTATAGTTGTAGATATGTTGTGTTGCCTCCAGTGCCTCTGTTTTGTTCCATTGGTCTATATCTCTGTTTTGGTACCAGTACCATGCTGTTTTGATTACTGTAGCCTTGTAGTATAGTTTGAAATCCGGTAGTGTGATGCCCCCCGCTGTGTTCTTTTTGCTTAGAATTGACTTGGCTATGCGGGCTCTCTTTTGGTTCCATATGAAGTTCATGGTGGTTTTTTCCAGTTCTGTGAAGAAAGTCAATGGTAGCTTGATGGGGATAGCGTTGATTCTGTAAATTACTTTGGGCAGTATAGCCGTTTTCACGATGTTAATTCTTCCTAACCGTGAACATGGAATGTTTCTCCATCTGTTTGTGTCCTCTCTGATTTCGTTGAGCAGCGGTTTGTAGTTCTCCTTGAAGAGGTCCCTTACATTCCTTGTGAGTTATATTCCAAGGTATTTTATTCTTTTTGTAGCAATTGTGAATGGCAGTTCGCTCTTGATTTGGCTTTCTTTAAGTCTGTTATTGGTGTAGACGAATGCTTGTGATTTTTGCACATTGATTTTATATCCTAAGACTTTGCTGAAGTTGCTTATCAGTTTCAGGAGTTTTTGGGCTGAGGTGATGGGGTCTTCTAGGTATACTATCATGTCGTCTGCAAATAAAGACAATTTGGCTTCCTCCTTTCCTATTTGAATACCCTTTATTTCTTTTTCTTGCCTGATTGCTCTGGCTAGAACTTCCAGAACTATATTGAATAGGAGTGGTGAAAGAGGGCATCCTTGTCTAGTGCCAGATTTCAAAGGGAATGCTTCCAGTTTTTGCCCATTCAGTATGATATTGGCTGTTGGTTTGTCATAAATAGCTTTTATTACTTTGAGGTATGTTCCATCGATACCGAGTTTATTGAGGGTTTTTAGCATAAAGGGCTATTGAATTTTGTCAAATGCCTTCTCTGCGTCGATTGAGATAATCATGTGGTTTTTGTTTTTGGTTCTGTTTATGTGGTGAATTACGTTGATAGACTTGTGTATGTTGAACCAGCCTTGCATCCCCGGGATTAATCCTACTTGATCATCGTGAATAAGTTTTTTGATTTGCTGTTGCATTCGGCTTGCCAATATTTTATTGAAGATTTTTGCATCTATGTTCATCATGGATATTGGCCTGAAGTTTTCTTTTCTTGTTGGGTCTCTGCCGGGTTTTGGTATCAGAATGATGTTGGTCTCATAAAATGATTTGGGAAGTATTCCCTCTTTTTGGATTGTTTGAAATAGTTTTAGAAGGAATGGTACCAGCTCCTCTTTGTGTGTCTGGTAGAATTCAGCTGTGAACCCGTCTGGACCTGGGCTTTTTTTGTGTGGTAGGCTCTTAATTGCTGCTTTGACTTCTGACCTTATTATTGGTCTATTCATAGTTTCAGCTTCCTCCTGGTTTAGGCTTGGGAGGATGCAGGAGTCCAGGAATTTATCCATTTCTTCCATGTTTACTAGTTTATGTGCATAGAGTTGTTTGTAATATTCTCTGATGATGGTTTGAATTTCTGTGGAATCTGTGGTGATTTCCCCTTTATCATTTTTTATTGCATCTATTCGGTTGTTCTCTCTTTTCTTTTTAATCAATCTGGCTAGTGGACTGTCTATTTTGTTGATCTTTTCAGAAAACCAGCTCTTGGATTTATTGATTTTTTTAAGGGTTTTTCGTGTCTCAATCTCCTTCAGTTCAGCTCTGATCTTAGTTATTTCTTGTCTTCTGCTGGGTTTTGAGTTTTTTTTATTTTGCTCCTCTAGCTCTTTCACTTTTGCTGATAGGGTGTCAATTTTGGATCTCTCCATTCTCCTCATATGGGCACTTATTGCTATATACTTTTCTCTAGAGACTGCTTTAAATGTGTCCCAGAGGTTCTGGCATGTTGTGTCTTCATTCTCATTGGTTTCGAAGAACTTCTTTATTTCTGACTTCATTTCATTGTTTACCCAGTCAACATTCAAGAGCCAGTTGTTCAGTTTCCATGAAGCTGTGCAGTTCTGGGTTGGTTTCTGTGTTCTGAGTTCTAACTTGATTGCATTATGGTCTGAGAGGCTGTTTGTTATGATTTCAGTTGTTTTGCATTTGTTGAGCAGTGCTTTACTTCCAATTATGTGGTCAATTTTAGAGTAGGTGTGATGTGGTGCTGAGAAGAATGTGTATTCTGTGGATTTGGGGTGGAGAGTTCTGTAAATGTCCACCAGGTTTGCTTGCTCCAGGTCTGAGTTCAAGCCCTGGATATCCTTGTTGATTTTCTGTCTGGTTGATCTGTCTAGTATTGACAGTGGAGTGTTAAAGTCTCCCACTATTATTGTGTGGGAGTCTAAGTCTCTTTGTAAGTCATTAAGAACTTGCCTTATGTATCTGGGTGCTCCTGCATTGGGTCCGTATATGTTTAGGATCATTAGCTCTTCTTTTTTTATTGATCCTTTTACCATTATATAATGGCCTTCTTTGTCTCTTTTGATCTTTGTTGCTTTAAAGTCTATTTTATCATAGATGAGAATTGCAACTCCTGCTTTTTTTTGCTCTCCATTTGCTTGGTAAATCTTCCTCCATCCCTTTATTTTGAGCCTTTGTGTATCCTTGCGTGTGAGATGGGTTTCCTGGATACAGCACACTGATGGGTTTTGGCTTTTTATCCAATTTGCCAGTCTGTGTCTTTTGATTGGTGCATTTAGTCCATTTACATTTAGGGTTAATATTGTTATGTGTGAATTTGATACTGCCATTTTGATGCTAAGTGGCTGTTTTGCCTGTTAGTTGTTGTAGATTCTTCATTATGTTGATGCTCTTTAGCATTTAATGTGATTTTGGAATGGCTGGTACTGGTTGTTCCTTTCTATGTGTAGTGCCTCTTTTAGGAGCTCTTGTAAAGCAGGCCTGGTGGTGACAAAATCTCTGAGTACTTGCTTGTTCGCAAAGGATTTTATTTTTCCTTCACTTCTGAAGCTCAGTTTGGCTGGATATGAAATTCTGGGTTGAAAGTTCTTTTCTTTAAGGATGTTGAATATTGGCCCCCACTCTCTTCTGGCTTGTAGTGTTTCTGCCGAGAGATCTGCTGTGAGTCTGATGGGCTTCCCTTTGTGGGTAACTCGACCTTTCTCTCTGGCTGCCCTTAGTATTTTCTCCTTTATTTCAACCTTGTTGAATCTGACAATTATGTGCCTTGGAGTTGCTCTTCTTGCAGAATATCTTTGTGGTGTTCTCTGAATTTCCTGCATTTGAGTGTTGGCCTGTGTTGCTAGGTGGGGGAAGTTTTCCTGGATGATGTCCTGAAGAGTATTTTCCAGCTTGGATTCATTCTCTTCGTCCCCTTCTGGTACACCTATCAAACGTAGGTTAGGTGTTTTCACATAGTCACACATTTCTTGGAGACTTTGTTCATTCCTTTTTGTGCTTTTTTCTCTAATCTTGGTTTCTCATTTAATTTCATTGAGTTGGTCTTCGACTTCAGATATTCTTTCTTCTGCTTGGTCGATTTGGCTATTGAAACTTGTGCATGCTTCGCGAAGTTCTCGTATTGTGTTTTTCAGCTCCTTTAATTCATTCATATTCCTCTCTAAGTTATCCATTCTTGTTATCATTTCCTCATATCTTTTTTTAAGTTCCTTAGTTTCTTTGCATTGATTTAATACATGTTCTTTTAGCTCACAAAAGTTTCTCATTATCCACCTTCTGAAGTCTAATTCCGTCATTTCATCACAGTCATTCTCCATCCAGCTTTGTTCCTTTGCTGGTGAGGAGTTTTGGTCCTTTCTAGGAGGCGAGGTGTTCTGGTTTCGGGTGTTTTCCTCCTTTTTTCGCTGGTTTCTTCCCATCTTTGTGGGTTTATCCGCTTGTTGTCTGCATAGTTGCTGACTTTTCGATTGGGTCTCTGAGTGGACACCCAGATTGTTGATGATGAAGTATTTCTGTTACTTGGTTTTCCTTCTACCAGCCTAGCCCCTTCGCTGTACGACTGCTGAGGTCCACTCCAGGCCCTGCTTGTCTGGGGTGCACTTCTAGCAGCTGTGGCACAGTGAGGGATGCTACCCATTTCTTTTTCTGCTATCTTTGTCCCAGGATGATGCCTGCCAAATGTCAGTCTTTTGGATATAGAGGGGTCAGAGGGCTGCTTAAGGAGACAGTCTGATCTTTTTAGGAGCTCAATTGCTGAGCTGTGAGCTCTGTTGTTCATTCAGGGCTGTTAGGCTGCTATGTTTGATTCTGCTGCAACAGAGCTCATTAAAAAAACCCTTTTTTTCTCAAATGTTCTGTGTTGGGGGGTTCGGGCTTTATTTTTCGATGTCCTTTGAGGTGTCCTGCCCAGCTAGGAGGCAGACTAGCCACTGTTTGCCTGCCGAGTCTCCGCCCTGCTGTTGTGTGATTCGCCCTGTTTCCTGCAGGCTCTGCTGTGGTCTCCGCCATGCCCTGCGGCAGAGACTCTTCGTTCTAGCGTGTTGCCTTGGCAACGGCAGGCTGCGTCAGCAGTGGGCGTGTATCTCAGTTGGGGCGGGTTGCCTCGGTAGTGGTGGACGCCCCTCCCCCACAGAGCGTCTGGGACCATCTGCTCGGGATAGTTTGAAATCGCGGTTTTGTTCGTCCCACTGGGTATCCCGAACGCTCTGTCCCTGCAATCCCCTGGGCTGGCCTACTGTCCAAGTCTCATTCAGTCTCAAGTCCAGCCCTCTCAAGTCTCAGGTTGCCAGTTCAACAGGGCACCCGGACAAGCGTGCCCTGTGGGGATTGCTGGGTAGGGACGGCCGCCGCTGCGCCCCGGCTGCCGGCTTTGCCAGGCAGACTTACTGCCTGGCATCCCGTGTCTTTTTTATACTTGGGAGTTTCCCCGTTCTGTGGGCAACAAAGATCAGTCTGGAAATGCAGCTCGGACTCACCTCTTTGCGGATTCAACGAGAGCTCCAATCCTGGGTTGTTCTCACAGCGCCATCTTGAGTCCTCCCCCCCGTGAGTTTTTAAGCTCAGTTTGCAGTTGTGGTGCTATGTCCACATAGAATGAGGAACACCCCAGAGAGAACAGCATGAAAGTGGGGCTGAGAGTGCCCAGGGGATGTACAAGTCCCCATTTCCCCTAAAATCTTCAGTGCTGCCCTCCCTGTCCTGCTCAGGGCTTGGGTGACACACTCTTTGATTTTATGGATCTACCCCAGAATCTCATCAACCAATCTTCCTTTTGCTTAAGCCAGTTAGGAATTGGGGTTCTTTTATTTGCCATTTTATAAGGTGTGGAGTAGGAATGGCAACAGAGCATCCTAACAGAGTATTCTCCTGAAATCACACCATAGAAACAGCAGCCTGTTCTGCTGGCTCTGTATGAGTGGAGGAGCAGAAGCACCACCATCATGCAGTTCCTCAGAATAAGTCTCAAGACCTGCAGAATTTTAGACAGGAGCTGTCCCTGAGGGCATAGATAATCAGAACTCTTGAGGAGGGGAGTCTCATGATGAGAAATCACTTTTTGTAGCCTTACCAATAGACAGCCAAGGGGCAGGGGATAAATGGGAAAAGTGATCTGATCTCCCCAGAAAGTGTCTTTAGGTCTGGCTTTGTTCTGGGAAGGAGACTCCATTTAACTCTCTTGCTTCTCCTTCAAATGGCCCCAGCCCATTGGCCCATCCTTACTGTTGACTACAGAGACAGGACTAACAAACTTTCCTTGGACATGACTTCTGTTTTCTTACCTCTGTCTTCATCCTCAGTGTCCCTCCTCCCTACACTTTTCTACCTTTTGAAATACTATGTCTACTTCAAGACTTATTGAAGATGCTACTTCCTTCCTGAAGCCCACCTTTATTGGCTCCAGCTAAAATTAACCTCTGTATCTGTCACTAAAACTGAGTTTTTATAATTCCCTTAGAATTTATGCACTGCTCCTCCCAGTGATCACAGGATATTCATTTTATTTTTAGGTAAGCTTGTAAAACATCAGATCAGGAGATTGGTCTACATAATTTCCACGCTCCCTTGTACTAATTCTGTAATTCTAACCTGAATATGAACAGTTTACAAATGTACAGTATAAATACAGGCATATATTTTTATTTTTAAAATGACCATTTTAGGACCTCTTATCCTTTATTGTCAGTTTAGTATGTCCTTCTTTCTTGAGAATCTCTCTCTTCCTGAACTGCCACATAACTCCAAGGAGGCCTGTCCTATAGGACTTTCTGCCATGATCATAGACACATGTGGCCAGTGAGCACTTAAAATGTGGTTAGTGCCTAGGAAATGGACTTCTAAGTTTATTTAATTTAGATTTAAATAGCCATGTGTGCACATTTGGCCATGGCTACTATATTGAATAGCACAGACCTAGGAGCTTCCACGGTCCAAAAAAGAATTTGCTCCAAACTTTACAACCTCTTGAAGCATCAGTGGGATAACTGACTACAATAGCTGATGCTTCCCATCACCAAAGGATGTTGTTCATGGAAGTGCAATGCTGGGCCCTTGCTGTGAAGGGAAGGTTATAGAATCCTGATCTTCCTACTACAACTCTTGGGGAGTATGATCTGACTCCCTTAGGTTAATCTTGGCCATGCTGCTTATACCTGGGCTCTGAGGATAGAAGTCTTATTATTCATCTTTTCCCACACACAATTACCACCCCAGACTTCTGCAGCAACTAACAGTGGGGGTCATAACAGATTCCACCATCTTATGGACCCAGAATCATTGTGTCTATTCTGTCTAGGCATCCATCAATACAAGTCGGATGGGTTTTCTTTCTAAATCCCTCAAAGCACAAAAGATATGCCTCTGTTGAATTCCTCCAGAAATAGACCCCTAGGCAAGAATTAAACTGTAAGTAGTTTATTTGGGAGTTGATCCTAGGAAACATCAGCATGGGACTTGAGAAGTAAAATAGAAAAGTGAAAGAAGCCAGTAAAAAATAATGAGTCAAATTAGTTACTACTATGCAGCTGAAACTCAGCCCTCCTGGGGAACTCTAGTAGGGAGTATAGAACATGCCTCAGTATTACCCTATCTGAGAGGCAAATAAGATAGGATCTGGTGACCAAATCCCCAGCTCTCATTGTCTGAGGGCTTCTCCTGAAAGAATTAAATCTCTAGCACTTTCAGCTTGCAGTGGGGTCAGTCAAGTATGTCCTCACTGGCAGAGGAAAGCAAGTAGGCAGAGTTACAGGCATTGGCAGCAAGAAGTCACTGGAGTAGAGAGGTAAGCCAGGGAGTGACAATGCTTATTCAAGGGTCCTGGACAATGGGGCACTCATGTATCCTTTTATAAAACTGGCTCCCTTAATTGGTTCTGGGGTTCTCATACCCCTCCTTCTAGGAACAGCATCCTCAGAAGTTTCTTATGAGTAGAATCACCTACAGTTATTAAATCTGGGATGGGGCATCCTTTTTGGTTAGCATGTTCATTTCAACTTGGTTTGTCAGTTTAGTCATCTATTGGCCATCCAATGTACCAGAGACATCAAATACAAATTTTATGTCATCTGAAAAGCACAATAAAATCACATGGAAATCACCTCCTCCGTAGGTCCTAACAGTAGCACCTTCTTTGTATAAAAAAAGGTGGCTTGGGATATAAAGGCATCTTAAAATTTTAGATTTTAAATGCATACATTTTCATAAACTCTTGCTTCCCCCAGTATCAGCAGAAATAAGCTATAATATATTGTTAGAGATGAAGGGAATATATGTGCATAGAGTAAAGGAAGTGAACAATGGAATCTGTTCTTAAATACAGTCAGGTGGATTTTAGTGATGTGAAACTCTCTCTATAGGTGAAGTTAGTGTTTTTTCATCATAAAAGCATTTGGCTTGGTTTCTACTTTAGAAAGATCTTTGGTAACAATATCTCCTCTCCTTCTTGCGACTTGAAATAGAAGGGATTTTCGACCTTACATTTAATCACAAACTTAATTTGATCTATATGCAAAGATTTGCAATCACTCCAGTTATGCAGGGTAACAATAATAGAGGAGCTACCCAGCAATTTGTTGTTTCTCATTGAGTATTCAGTGCATGATGTGAAGATTTATCTTGTAAATATCACTGGGTATAGCCTTGTCAATTCAGAGATACATTTTCTATAGTTCAGCTTTGAATATAGAGCAAATGAGGAAGAATGAATTTTTAAATGAAAAGATCAAAAAGGATCATTAATATTTCATAATTTCAATCAACTTTTCCACTGCAGATTGATTTTGTCTGTTATTTGGGGTGTAAGATATGATTAGTGCTTTCATAGCCAAATCAGATAATCTGGTCACAAAGTTGAATGTTAAAGGTAATGTGAACATCTTGTTTGGCTTGAAAAAACAGTCAACAAGCTCCTCAGTCAGCTCTGTGCTTATCCTAGGGAAGTTGCCACACAGTGAATAAGATTGTAAGCATTTAGAATACAAAACAAGTTATTAAGCATGTTGGGTTGGTTTCTATTGGTGAGAGATGCATGAGTTGCTGGATTTTTGGAGAAAGGAAGAACCCCACTCTAGGGAACATGGGTTAAATCAAGTTGTCCCGTATATTTATAAACATGATGGATTTAACAGGCCTCTCAGAGCAGCAGAGTTGGCTGGTGCTTCCATGTTGGTAGACACCTGGGTCTTGAAGTCTGCATGCCTACCTACTGGCCCCAGACGGTGAATGGTGCATATCAACCAGGGATAGAGGAAACTGGCCAGGACCTCCAGTCAGGACCAGGATCATGACTTACTTTTCCTTTTGCCTCATCTTTCCATCTTGAAACCCTTGGCTCCAAGACTCTGACTTGGACCCTACTTCTGACCAACCCCTTCAGGACTAGCACCCTTACTCCTGATCTCCAGGATGTCAACTCTTTCTCTTCTTTCACCTTCCTTGCTCCAGTGACTCCTCCTGGTCAGGCTGAAAATTTCCAATTTTATTCTGTTGACTTTGTTAATCTCCACGATTAACCTTGAGGTTGAGATAGCATTTGGGGAGAAAAGGGAAAGAGAAATTCAGATAATTAACCTCTGGGATGTGACTAGAACTTCAGGTTCTGTACTTGCTGCAGAGCATGCTGGGCTCATAGAGGCAAAATGAGAGCCAGTATAGGATCTTGGAGAGGTGGTCAAGGGCAAGAGCCCAGTCGTAATTTATACGCAGAGATTGAATTTTGTATAAATTGGTATATGCTAGATTATGCTATAATAACACACAGCCCCTAAATCAATGTCATAACAAAATGTAAGTTTGCTTTTTTTTTTTTTTTTTTTTTTTTTGTGAGACGGAGTTTCGCTCTTGTTACCCAGGCTGGAGTGCAATGGCGCGATCTCGGCTCCTGGGATCAGGCAATTCTCCTGCCTCAGCTTCCTGTAAGTTTACTTCTTATACAAAGTATCCAGTATGGTATGGGGTGATAATCTGCTCCACAGTGCCTGAGGGACCCATGCTAACCAAGGCGATACTATTTTAGTATTTGCATCATCTGGGTCATTTGCACTTAACACTCCACAATAGGAGAACTAAGACTGGAGAATCCGGCATGGGCTTTTTATTGCCTCAGTGAAAAAGTGATACAAGCCACTTCTGGCCACATTTTACTGGCTAGAACTAGTAAGGTGATCCTTTAACTTTAAGGGGTTTAAATGTAGGAGAGGAAGTACAATATTTGGGGAGAATTACTGCCCCTACACAAGATCTGTGGGTAAGGATCCCATCCGAAGGAGAGGAGCAGGGATGCTGACATATAGGCCAGGAGTTTGAGGAAGCAAGTCCAGGGGAATGCATCCGAAAGGGAGGTAGAGGAAGGAATCAGGATAGCCCGGGCCTGGCCCAGAGGAGCTCCCGGGAGCCTGCAGCTGGCTGAGTTCTCATTCCCAACCACTAGAATGGCCTGGAGCAGGGACTGACATGTAGAATCTGAAAGCCACCTTCAAGGATCATTGTTTCATATTATTATGAAGGGCATATAATTATAACAAATGCTTAAATGTATAGAGATGCATTTAAAAACCATATGATTCATGCATAACGTTTTGAATTAGTCAATCATCATCCCAGGAGGAAACATGCCAAATATGCCGTGTTCTGGTTTTATCACCTTCTGAATCATACATTTCGTGTATAAAATGGAGCTAATCTTTGATAAATTGTGGCTACTGTTTATTACATTAAGTACTTATATTCATGACATCATGTAATCTTCTCTATAAACCTAGAAGATTATTATTATTACTAGCAACCCCACTTTACAGATGAGACCACTGACCTCCAGAGGACAAGGTTGCATAGCTAGTAAGAGGCTGAGCTGGGATTTAGACGTAGATCTCAGATGAATCCAATATCTCATATTTGACTGCTGGAACTAAATAGAATATATAACATATCTGGCATTTCCTAGGAGCTCAACAATGTTAATTTTTCTTCCTATTTCCTCTTTTTCTTTCTTTCTCTCATCTCTAGAACTCCAGCCAAATAACTCATCACCTGTTGGGGATTCCTCCAGGGATTTGTCTTTTGAGAAGTGCTAATAAACCACTCACACAATGATTTCTCCAAGTGAGCAGGTGATGGGAAGGAGAGCTGGTGATGGAGAGACTGGACACGTGCTCTTATCAGCCTTGCTTCTTGCTCTGTGCCCACATGTAGGCTGGCAGAGGCAGGGGAAAGAGAGAACCAAAAAGAGTCACATGCCTATTTACCTTCCCCCAAATAAGAAAAAGTAGGCTTAGCCTTCACCCCTTTTTCTCCCCTTTTGCAATATTTCTGACCTTAGTGCTGCTGCAGGTGTTTGTTAATATTTGGATACAGTGAGTAACTTGATCATACAAATGTTACTCTTTCTTAAGCAGGGAATGCTCTACAAATTCCCAGCTCTTCTCAAAAATGAAGTCACTTTAATCCCCATTTTTAAAAACATGTGGGTTTTCACACAAAACAAATTTCTTCATTGGCCAGATTCTGGATTTCTCCTATCCTGGAAACAAGATGTCCTAAGGCAGTGGGGTTGAAGGTAAAGGGGATGGGAGGGAGGATGTGGTTGTGCTTCTTGAAAACAAGACTTTGCATGTATGTGTATGTGTATGTGTATGTGTATGTGTATGTGTATGTGTATGTGTATGTATGTGTATGTGTGTGCATGTGTTTTAATTTAGAGGCAAATAGGTGATATCTCTTTATGGCACCCAGCATGGTTTGAGGATATTTATTTTCTTTTATCTCATTCTATAAATAAACTGGATGATTGCTAAGGAAAAAATAATCGGAGACATGATTCCTAGTGTCTACTCTAGTGAACTACCCTGAAAACTCTGGTCTGCCACTTGGTGTGAGTTCTAGGTTCTTAAAAGGTAGTTTGAGTTGAGTCTTCATGCATGGAAAGCTTATGATTTTGACTTCTTCATCTAATTTCCACTTAGAAAAGACTTTTTGACAGAAACTCAGAATGATTTAGAATCTCTCTGTAATCAAATGCTAGTAAATATCTCCATTAATGAGATGTGCTGCTGATTTGCTTATTGCTTACCCTGTGATGGGTTATAGGCTATTTTCTTGGTAATTATAATAGTAATGATGATTTGTTACCACTAGTCCATCAAGGCCAAATTATTTCTTAGTTAAAAATTTGAGTTCTACTCTTCTGACTTAACTGAGCAAGGCAGATGTAGCCCTAAGAGGTGCCTGCCTTAGGGTAGGAAACCCACCAATTTGTTACTTTTCAGAATTTTTGCCTCAAAGATGGTTTTGGAGCCTCATGTTTTTCTGTTTTTAAGTGTTGCCATTGTGGACAAGAACATTATAAATCAGAATGATAAGACTTTGATTGCAAGATACTGAGTCACCAAAGGGAAGTTTCATCCCTGGCTTCTCGAGGATCTAGAAAATCATTCTCCTCCATCTGCTTTGCATATAATGGGGCAGGTCAGCATAGACAGTATGCAGCTCTTTGGTGCATATGCAATGATTGTCCCCATAGCTAATTTTATAGATCAACAGAAACCATAGGGGACCTTGTTATAAGAAAATAGAGAAAGTAGCCAGGCAAGGTGGCTGACGCCTGTAATCCCAGCATTTTGGGAGGCTGAGGTAGGTGGATTACTTGAGGCCAGGAGTTTGAGACCAGCCTGACCAACATGGCGAAACCCCATTCATCTCTACTAAAAATACAGAAATTAGCTGGGTATGGTGGTGTACTCCTGTAATCTCAGCTATGTAGGAGGCTGAGGCAGGAGAACTGCTTAAATTCAGGAAGCGGAGGTGGCAGTGAGCCAAGATAGACCACTGCACTCCAGTCTGGGTGACAGAGCAAGACTCTGTCTCAAAAAAAAAAAAAAAAAAAGAAAGAAAGAAAAGAGGATAGAGGAAGAATTGAGCTCTGCAGGAGTTGGTTCACCTATTGAATTTCCTTTTGGTTTTAAGGAAAAATCTTCTCCTTCCTCCAAACACTTATGGTCCTATTGTCAAAACCATTCACTTGGCAGTGGCACTTGTCATACTCTGCTTGTATTGTGAGTAGAATTTTTATGAGTGAAAATCTAATATCTCAACTAGATAAGAGAGTTCTTCAAGGCAAGAGGCTGGGCTTTCCACTTCTTCATATCCTTGAATCTTCTAGCTTTGAAGTTAATACATAATGGTGCATAATATACCATTTATTATAAATTATGAATTATTATTCAAATCATTACTATTGCTTATTATTCATATTTGATGAAAATTCCAAGTTAAAAATATGATGCTTTCTTTCTTATGTATTTGTGTAGAATCAAAAAAGTTTATGTTGTCTCATGACCCAAAGTTCTTGTGTAGGGAACTTTCTTTAAACAAGGTTTATACTCGAAATTCAGTTTGTTAAATTCAGTGAGTATTTACTGAGTTTCTATCATGTGAAGTGTTACAGGGTATTAAAAAGAAATAAGATAGTATACAAGCACTCAATTAGGTTTTAGTCTAATACAGGAATGGGAAATGGATTTTAACTTAAATATGTAACTCTATCAATTGTTAGTAGCTGATTAGTATGCTGATAAGAATTATTAGATTCAGTAGGAAAGAGCACTACCATCAGTTAGTAAAGTCTACCATTTACTTAGGAGTGGAGAATGATAGCATGAGTGCCACAGATTTGAAAAATACATTCAAAGTCTAGATAGTAGAAGATTATTTTTAGTAGAATCAAATCAATTAATAACTTAATCAATTTTGTTTGGTACAGAGTAAGTACCAAACAAATATATAAATTATGCTTTGCAGTCCAGTCCACCATAATAACAAAATACCATAAACTAGGTGGCTTAAACAACAAAAATTTATTTTCTCACAAGTCCGGAGGCTAGAAGTATAAGATCAAGGTTCTAGTTGATTTGGTTTTTGGTGAGGACTCTTTTTCTGGCTTGTTGACAGCTGCCTTCTTGTGTGTTCACATGACCTCTTCTACTTGTCCATGTGGAGAGCTAGTCAGTTCTCTGGTATCTTTTCTTATAAGGTCACTAATCCTAGTGTATCAAAATCCCACCCCTATGGCCTCATTTAACTTTAATTCCTTAGAGGCCCTATCTCAAAATACAACCATGTTGAGGGTTAGGGCTTCAACATATGTATTTGGGGGGAACTTAAACATTCATTTAATAGCAATATGTGATATAAAGGATAGCTTCATATCTCCTGAGTGAATAAGGGGATATCATAGAAGTTATAGATCCAGATAGAGTTATTATATTTTAAAAAGCAAGACATCAGAATTGATAATTAATTTTCAAAATAGTAGCTGCATTTAAAGACATCTGGTCTTATAGGTTGTACATGGTAGATCAAGTAATCTTATATATTCTATTTTTAAATATTAGATCTTATTGGCTTTAAGGGTCTTATTTGAAATTCCTTGTAGAACAGAGTTTCATCAAAGCCAATCCAAACGGACTATGTAAAAATAACCATTCTTGCTGCACTCATGTAAATATTCAGGCCAAGTATAAGACTAAAGTTTATTCATAATTAGTTTTTACCAAAAAGGAGGACTGGAGAAAAAAAATTTGCTCCAAAGCTTATCATACATATGTCATTAAATCCTAGTCTCGTTAATTGTTTTTAAGTTTTCTTGCCTACACTTTAGACTAACCATGCTTATTCCTGTGAATCAAGTGGTAATCTTCTGCAGCTTGGGGAAAAACAAAAAAAGGATGGGTAACATAAAAATGAGAATCAATATGCTAGTTCTGGGCAATTATCTTGCAAATTCTGCCAGCTAATGAAGTGAGTAAGGTGACTACAACCCATATGTTTCTTTGTTTGGGAAGATAAAACCAAGGAACTTCACAGACCCCAATGGGGAATTCTATATCTTGGCAAGTAAAATTTTAGATGGGGATTACTTACAATACCACACTTATGGGAACCACTGTCCTTACGCTACCATTTACAATAGGGTTATACATGGTAGCCCCTTCTAACTAAAATGTTGGACAGAGTTTCCATTGCTGTCCTATTTTGCTTAATTAACCTTTTAGCAGGGATAATAGTTACTGACAAAAAGGAAGCATGAAAGTTTTGCTATCACTGAGTCTGCTAGGACTTTTTAATGGGTTTGGTGATTCAGTTTTAAATGAAATAAGCTGCTTTTGGATTAACACCTCTAATAAAGTAGAGGAAAATCTACAGGTACTCAAAAAGCAAATCAAAACAGGCTCAGGGAAAATGCTGGCTTCAGTACTGGGTGACTACAATCCCTCTTTAATGAATTCCAGTCTTCCTTATGGAATTAGTTAACCCCCTTTTTAAGCCCTCTCTTGCTTGTATGTCTTGTATTAATATTTGGATCATGTCTACTCAATACCATAATTCAAATTGTTTCTTCTCACCTAGAAGCAACCAAACTCCAAATGGTGCTATAAACTGAATCACACACGGACACACCATTCTTCCAAGGACCCTTGGATTGATTCCAGGAAGAGCCCTAACTGCTGTTCTGCATTTGACACCCCTTTTCAGCAGGAAGTAGCCAGAAAGAGTCCTCACCACAAACCCCCTAATAGCAGTTAGTGTGACATCTCCACAGCAGGGAATGTTGTAGAACTTAATTAAGAAATTGTTTTAGGCAGATAGAGAGGAAAAGGGATCCTTGGGAAGTTTCCATTTTTTAAAACATCTCCAGAAAAGGTTTTTGTAAAGCCTAGGCTCTTAGAGCCAGGCTGGCAACTTTTGAAATGGAAATGTCAGCCATTAGAAACTGGGTCCACCCAAACATGGCGATTCCCTCAGCCTTCTTGCCCTTTCGCCACATGTTCCTGGCAACATGGCTGCCCCCACATATCCCCATGTGTGTAGAACATCATGGTGCCCTGCATTTGCATATTAAAAGGCTAGGGTGGAAGGGGAAGTGTTTCTGCAGGCTATGTAAATGACATGCCTAGTCAAACCAATCCCCTGCCCCCTATGCATATCAGACATCACCTCCTCCAGCCTCTGCATATATACCTGGCTGGTGTCCACCACACTTGGGGGTCTCCTCTTTCGGCTTTGGAGCCCCCCTCGCCCCTACCCCATCTCTGTATGGGGGAGTCTCTTCCTTGGGCCTTCTCTCTTTTAATTTTAAAAGAAACTTTAAAGATTTTCTTTCTTGCCTATTAAACTCTCTGCTCCTTAAAACAAATGAACAAACAAGCCATTTAGGTCAGGCCAGGTGCTATGACTCATGGCTATAATCCCAGCCCTTTGGGAGGCTAAGATGGGTGGATCACTTGAGCTCAGGAGTTTGAGACCAGCCTAGGCAACATGGTGAAACCCTGTCTCTACAAAAGATACAAAAATTAGCTGGGTGTGGTGGTGTGTGCCTGTGATTTCAGCTGCTTGGGAGGCCAAGTGGGGAGGATGGCTTGAGTCTGGGAGGCAGAGATTACAGTAAGTCCAGATCACACCACTGCACTCCCACCTGGGCGACAGAGCCAGATCCTGTCTCAAAAAAAAAAAAAAAGCCCCACAAAAACAAACAACAACAACAACAAAAAAAGCAAGTGGTTCAAAGTAATGAGTGCTAGATGCATATTCAACCAAAAAAGTATACTTTTCTAAATCTTAGTGACACCTTAAAATAATAATGATACATTAAAAAATACTATCCACTAAATGATGTTAACTGCAAACTTTTGGTCTTGGAATTCTTGTCTTATACGTACTGATGGAAGAATATGCCATCTTTCTTTTACCTACCAACATGCCTCATTTTTGTATTGATATGTATGATACATTAAAAAATACTATCCACTAAATGATGTTAACTGCAAACTTTTGGTCTTGGAATTCTTGTCTTATACGTACTGATGGAAGAATATGCCATCTTTCTTTTACCTACCAACATGCCTCATTTTTGTATTGATATGTTCTTAATAGACTGAAAATTTTACATTTGTTCTCATAGCTACATCCATGACAGTGGAATTTAAAAATGTGATTTCTGAAGATAACATTTGCTCTTGGTGAAATTTAAATCTGGAGCCAGGCTAGGTTTTTTTTTTTTTTTTTTCTTCTTCTTGGATTTTTAAATTTTCCCCTAAGAAGATCTATTTATTAAAGTGATAAGATACTAGAGCTATTACCCCTAGAAAATAGAATATATATCAGTGCTTGAATTTCAAACATATCCAGCTCTTGTTTATCTCATCAGACCTCCAGGGTTTTATATTTCAGAGTGAAAAAATTAAATAACATTTTTTATTATTAAAGTAAAAGCCAACCTGGGCTTTAACATAATTCCTGGCCCAAATGGCTCATAATATCTCATCATTTCTCTTTTATTCTGACATGACTGAACTGTAGAATACCCACATTGATGATAAAATGGAATTCCTTGATTTTAATAACAAACAGAATCTTTGTAGATGTTTAGTGAATTCTTGGTTAAGGTCTAGACAATTACAGGGAATATTTTTAAATCATATTTCTGTCTTAAAATGACTTTGTGTTTACTTTTTTTTAAGTATAGGAGTGATGCAGTGGCTAAAAGTGACACAGTAAAGTGTGACTGACAATGACTGAAATGCACACATGAAAAACACCTGGGAATTCTGTACATAAGGAAGCATATTCATTTCAAGAATTTGGCATGAGGGCTGATGTGGCAGCTCACACCTATAATTCCAGTGCTTTAGGAGGCTGATGTGGGAGAATCACTTGAGGCCAGGAGTTCAAGACCAGCCTGGGCAACATAGCAAGACTTCATTTCTAGTAAAAACAAAAATAACTTAGCCAGGTGTGGTGGCATGCACCTTAGTAGTTGCTACTCAGGAGGCTGAGCCGGGAAGATAGCTTGAGCCCAGGAGTTTGAGGTTCAGTGAGCTATGATTGTGCTGCTGCACTCCAGCCTAGGTGACAGAGTGAGACCCTGTCTCTAAAAAATAAAGAAATTAAAAAAAAGAATTTAGCTTGAAAATAATTTTTTTCATGCCTTGGAAACATAATATGATAGATGGAATTATAATCTGGACTATTACTGTTTTTATTATAGTATTTTTCCAATTAAATACATACCAACAGTAGACCAGAATCACTTATATTCATTGAATATATTAACTTAGAGATAACTATTATTAACATTTTAGTGCATATCTTTCCTGTCATCAAAATTAGGATTATATGGCATATTTTAGAATGCTATATTTGCTTAGTAATATATCATAAACATTTAATTTTATTATGTATTAATGAAATAAAATTCTATCCTATAGATACATCATAATTTATTTAACAAATCCTTATTGTTGAACATTTATGTTACTTGTAATTTTCTGTTATGTCAAGTAATATTGGCCCAAACCATTTGATATATGTGATTGTACATAAATTATTTTTCTTATGATAAATTCCTAAAAGTGGAAGTCCTGGGTTAAAGGCTATATATTTGTGAATATCAATAAACACTGCTTTTCAGAAAGATGTGCTATTTTATATTGCTATCCATTTGAAAGTGCTTCTTTCTTCATACCTTTGCTAACGCAGTGTTACAACCCTTTATGCTTGTCAATTTGATTTAAAAAATTATATATTATTGTTGACTATTTATCAACTTCACTTTGGGCCTAGATCAGAACATAGTATATAGAAGGATGTCTTATCAACCTGTCTTATTGGTCTAAAGGCTAATTTTATTTTATTTTATTTTATTTTTGAGATGAAGTCTTGCTCTGTCACCCAGGATGGAGTGCAGTGGTGTAATCTTGGCTCACTGCAACCTCCTCCTCCCAGGTTCAAGTGATTCTCCTTTCTCAGCCTCCTAAGTAGCTGGGATTACAGGTGTCTGCGACCATGCCTGGCTAATTTTTTTATATTTTTAGTAGAGACGGGGGTTTCTCCATGTTGGCCAGTTTGGTCTTGAACTCCTGACCTCAGATGATCCGCCTGCCTCGGCCTCCCAAAGTATTGGAATTGCAGGTGTGAGCCACCACACCCAGCCCAAAGGCTAATTTTAAACTGATGCCTTCTCATTAATCCATTCAACAAATGTTTTTGGAGTGCTGCCTCAAAAAACAAAAATAATTTAGAATGTAAAATTGTGTATTTGGCAAATTAGTAATATTCCTCTGTAGAACCACATTAGCACAAAGGTCTATACACAAATTCTCTTGTATGTTATTCTTTTTCCTTCTTTCATTCTGATTCCCACTCCTTTTCCCTTCTCCTCCCATAAGCAGCTATTCTAATGTATTTAACACATTATTTGAATATGCATGCTTCCTTGAAGAATAGCGTTTTTTGTTTTTATCTTACATATGTTGTATTATTCACCAATTTTATCTTAAATTTTCTACTACTAAACACTGCATTAAAAAAATTAAACTCTATTCTCATTGTGAGCATGTTTAGATTTCTACTTCTAATTGCTCAAAAAATTCCATGGTGTATGCCTGAAGTCCAAAGAAGAAGAAAAGTATTTGTGCTCAATTCATCAGTCTGGGAAGATTAATGCTCATTTGTGTATTGTTATTTCTTGAATAAAGGATATAATGATTAATTATATGGTTACATATGTCTACAATGAGTCTATAAGCTTCTGAGAGGGATGCAAGTACTTTTAGGGAAGCTTAATTGGTAGACCTCTCTGAGGACAGCAACACTCCTGGGAGAAATAAGACTATTCTATCTATTGTGAACATTCCTTCGGTGTGGAGTGTGCAGCATGTCATTAACTTTGGGTAAAGGGCAGTATTTGTGTCATACACTGTAGCATACCTCTCTCACTCTGCCATGGGGTTCTGTAGCCAGAAATAGAACACCAACTTTTGTATCTGGTATCTTCAACATCATGTGTAATATCCTGTGCATAGAAAGAGGCACTCAAATCATATTTGTTGAATGAATAAATGAAATCATTCTAAGAATCTTAGAGCAGGGTGTCCAATCTTTTGTCTTCCCTGGGCCACACTGGAAGAAGAATTGCTTGGTTCACACATAAAATACACTAATGATAGCTGCTGAGCTAAAAAAAAATTGTGAAAAAACTCATAATCTTTAACAAATATTGTGAAAAAACTCATAATCTTTTAAGAAAGTTTATAAAATTGTTTTGGGCCACATTCAAAGCCATCTTGGGCTGCATGTGGCCCATGGGCCATGGGTTGGACAATCATGTTTTAGAGCAGTAATACAGGATGACAGAGATTCCAATTGCCCAAGAAGTGAAGGATTTGAAAAGAAACAGCTGTTCATGGTACAGAATTCATCCATGTTTGCTTCTCCTTTTCCTTCCTGAGCACTTGGAATACTGTACTTGGTAGCTCTTTTGCAATTACGTGAAACTGACTAGTTGAAGCCAATGAAATAGGCATGAAACTGATATGTGCTATTTTCATGTCCAGGCATTTAAGAGCTAGTGTGCCACCTCCAAGCTCTCTTCCCTCCTTCTCTGGCTGGGAGGTCACATGTTCCAGACTGCAGCTATAATCTGGCAGAACCTTAGATAGACTTCCACTCTGGTACTATAGAGAGGAACCACCCCACTCCCTCTCTCTGCCTGTCTATATCAGGATAAGGTTTGGAAGTACTGGCGAGGGTATTACATTTCAAGTAACATGTCCAGAGAAGCCTTTAGGGAGATGCTTAAGTTGAGACCTTAAAAGCTGAAGGAAGTGATGAGGTAAGATACCTGGGGCAAAAGTATTCTAAGCAGAGGAAGCAGTAAGTCCTGACCCAGCAGTAAGACCTGAGGAAGGACTGAGCTTGTGATATTAAAGGAAAAGGGACAAAGTCAATGTGTCTGAGGCAGAGTGAACAAGGGAGAAAGTAGTAGAGACAAGGTCAGGCAAGTACTAGAGGTGTGGGAAAAGAGATAGCGCAAACCCTTTTAGGTCATTATGTAAACTTTAGCTTTCATTTTGAGTTGAAGGACATTGTTGAATTTTGCATATTGGAGTGATATGATCTTATTTATATTTTACCTATGCTGAGAATAGGCTGGTGGGTGGAAAAGAAGCAGGGTGTGTAGTTAGGAACCTACAATAATAATTCAGGAAAAAGATTGTGGTGACTTGCATCAGGGTGACAGCAGTAGAAAGGGTGTGAAGGAATCAAACTGTGGATGTATTTTGAAGGTAGAGCCAATATAATTACAGATGACATGATGAGGGGTATAAGAGAAAGAGGGTGACTTCATGGTGTTTGGTCTGTGCAACTGGAAGAATGTAGTTTCTCTTTGCTGAGATGGACAAGACAACAGAGAGAACAAGTTTGGAAGACTATTAGGAGCCCAGGTTTGGATGGGTTAGGTTTCAGATGCACATTGGACATACAAGTATGTTGATGAAGGGGGCTTATGCTTATGTTACCATGCCAAGGAAACTGGACTGGTGAGAATAACAGGGATAATGACATGCCTTATTTGGATACTGAGGTTCAGGTTCTCTAAGTGGAGGCTCAAATACTAAGGGAGTTTGGGAGCTGCGTCCACAATTTCTGCTGGACAAGCTGGTCTGAAATTGGGTTTCTCAATTACTATGGTTAAGCTCAGTTTCTGCAAGACTAGCTGTTGATTTAGCAGCAAAAACATCTGCCTATGACAGCTATCCTATCCATTTGGCAGAAAAAGGCCAGAATTCCATACCCTTTGTGTGAAAAATCACCTACCACTCATCAGTCTCAAAGCTTCTGCCTCCTAGGGTCTGTGATTCATTTCCAGGTTTTCAGATCTCAAGGATGAGCACTGAAAGTATATATTTTAAGGCAAGGCAATTTATGCTTATTTTTCTAACATGAAAAACTGCATTTCCACATCAGAGTTATGTTTGGTTTCTAAACCTGTTACCATAGCAAGAACTCTATTCCCTCAGATTTCCCTGGTTGCATTGTTTATATTTCTTAGCCAATAGCATCTGAACCTTTTTTTCCGCACTTGGAACTGCCATTTATTCCAACCCTTCACTTTGTGAAACATTTGTAATCGTACATGTGAAACTTATATGGGAAATTTTATATGCCTCTCCTCTACCTCTCCTTTTTGTTGAGAAATAATGAAAGTAGGTTTTGTTTGTTTTCTGATGCCAGCCCTACACCACTCTTCTCCAGGCACTGCACATTCCATCCCTAATTGTCACACGTGTGTTGAACTTGAGAGCACCGTGTCTGTGGCTGGGAAACAGTGATTTATTCCGTTTGCTACACTTCTGCACAAATGTCATTTCTGGGACGCAGTGCTCACTGAATGCTTTCTCAGTTGTTATTTCTGTTTATCTCCCTGTTCATTTACATCATTCCTTGCATTATGGATTCCTTTTGTCTTCTTCCCGATTGTTTTTCTTTTTTGATTTTGTTCTCTCATTCCTCACCCGGAGGAGACTGAATGTGTTGCACAGACCCACTGGTCCAGGGACATCTGTGATGCTTCCACTGAACAGAAGGGTTTTCAGTATTATAGCCCTTACTTATGTTAGTCACTTAAATCAGATGCTTGTCTGGGGAGCCACAGGTAAAAAATTAAAAGGTAGCTGCATTCTAACAATTTGTAAAGTGAAATAACACTTGGTGGTGGTATCTTTAGGTAGTATATGGAGCCCAAAACCATGATCAGTCCAGAATCTCTGATGGGATCGAGGGAGGATACAATGAGTTGAATGAGTCACAAAGACAGGGCTCTAGGGTACCTGACTCTGGAGAGGACAGGAGGCCATATTTTAGAGCAGTTTGCAAGTAGATAGTAGGCAGGGCCACTGTGTGTGTTTGTGTAGGGTATCTAGCCAAGGCAGGTGGGGGCTGGAGTACAGCTGTGACTCTCCATACATCCTACATATGATGGTTAATTTCATGTGTTAATTTGACTAGGCTACAGTGTATGCTCAGATACTTGGTTAATTATTCTGGGTGTGTCTGTGAGGGTGTTTCTCAGTAAGATCAACATCTGATGGTTGAATAAAGCAGATTGTCCTTATTAAAATGGGTATGCCTTATCCAATCCATTGAAGACCTGACTAGAACAAAAAAGGCAGAGGAAGGGAGAATTCGTGGTCTCAGTTTCCTCAGGCTGGGGCATTGGCCTTCTGCTTTTGTATTTGCACTGGAACTTATACCATTGACTCTTCTGGTTCTCAGAACTTAAGATCCGACTAGAATCATACCCCAGACTTTCTGGGTCTTCGGCTTGCTGACTGCAAATTTTGGATCTTCTCAGCCTCTGTAACGTCATGAATCAGTTTCTTATAATCTCTCTCTCTCCTGCTCTTTCTCTCTCTTTCTCTCTTTGTGTGTGTATGTGTATCCTATTGCTTGTGTTTCTCTGAGAACCCAGACTAATACACTACTTGAGACACCACCTGAGGAAGGGGTGCCTTTTGCCAATTCACCCAAAGCTTCGCTATGAATTACCTAAGCTTGTAGCAGTAATTGGGGGTACAGGGATGGGGAAGGGGGCCAGTTACTACACCTTAGAATATTATGTCCCTCTTTACTCCAGTGTAGCATAGGGTTTGACTGTTGTTTAAAGCTCTAGGTCTGGGCCGGGCGTGGTGGCTCAAGCCTGTAATCCCAGCACTTTGGGAGGCCAAGGCAGGTAGATCACGAGGTCAAGAGATCGAGACCATCCTGGTCAACATGGTGACACCCCGTCTCTACTAAAAATACAAAAAATTAGCTGGGCATGGTGGCGCGTGCCTGTAATCCCGGCTACTTGGGAGGCTGAGGCAGGAGAATTGCCTGAACCCAGGAGGCGGAGGTTGCGGTGAGCCGAGATCGCGCCATTGCATTCCAGCCTGGGTAACAAGAGTGAAACTCCATCTCAAAAAATAAATAAATAAGTAAAGCTCTAGGTCTTAGCATGACTTATATAATATGGGTGAGTCTTGGAACTTCAGAGTGATGGAAGCAATTAAAGGCTTTTGTTCCTCTGTTAATTAGTGATGAATCCTTGGAAACCTTTGCTGGAGAAAGATAGCAAGATAGGGATGAGTGACCTCTGTAAAGAAATACTCACACTTTGCATTTCAGTGTGGCAATTGGTACTTTTCAAAACACGTTCCTTTCACTGTTTTGATACAAAGAGTTATGACTGACACTTGTTATTCTCATTTTAAAGGTGTGAAAACAGAGCTGCAGAGGTGACACTTGGATGTCCCCCTGGCCAGGTGGTGACCAGAGGTTGGATTTCTTCTCTAGTTAAGTGGTTGCCCAGGTTTCTGGGTTCTTTCCACCCTGACCTACAGGCCTGACAGAGTCATCAAAACATGAGAGCCCTCTTTCTAAACATCTTACTTCTTGGAAAAAATAGAATTGTATGCTCTGGAGCATACTTTCTTAAAGAAAAAGCACTGGAGATCCTGGCTGGTATATATTTTAATTTTTTCCTGAGAAAATGGGCATGTAATGATATATTTTCACCATGTGTTTTACGCTCCCTGTCCAAGACCTTTTCTTTTCTAATTGCTATAATGGCAAGAATCCACACATTAAAAATGTACATACACACTCACAGCTCTGGATAAACAAGGGCACCCCAATAACTGTGAACACATATGGACCATTTTGCTCATCAATTTTATTAAAAAAAGAAAAAACGAAAACTGCACAAACTCAGCGCACTGTGATGTCACACAGATTCTGGCAACAGAGGCTAAATGTGAGGTCACGTTTGCATACATGACATATAGCCCCTCAGTAGGAATTGTTATTGGTGTTCATCCACAACAGGCGGTGAGAGCAGCAGTGATGTTATGAAGGGAGAAGATGAAAGCCAATGAACCAGAGAACCCATGTTTTGTTTTTGTTTTGCTTTCAACGACTATCCAAATTGGTTTCACAATTTCTTGCACTGTTATATAACCTTCCCTGTGGGGCACTTAACGCAGATTAAAGTAACATCCTAAACAGGATCAAAGGGAAAACAGGATCCATTTTCTAAAGTTTTGTGATCTTCATGTTCACACATCATCTTAGGAGGGGTGCCTGAAGTCCCGGGCAAAGAATGTTTAGGAGAAAACGGCAGAAGCAGATCTCAGTCAACTCTTCATTTGTCTCTTTACTTGACCTGTCACTGCTTACCAGATTTCCAATTCCAGTTCATAAGGCTGCACTCTGAGAACGAGAAGTGTAATGAACACTTCCTCACTTTAATGAGCTTATACTCTCCTCCAGGAGCTGAGATGCTCAGAAATGAGACAGGGGTTTGTGTCCCCAGTCCCATTACCCTTGCATGTGATTGAGGTTTGGATAAGTTCATAGTAGAATTTCCCCCAAGCTAAGAAATTTCCTAAATTTTAAGCGATTTTTCTCTAGTTCACCAAGCCTCTATTCAGCACTGGTTTAGGTCAGTGCTTGCTAAACTTTGATGTGATTGCCAGTCATCTGGAGATCTTGTCAAAGGCAGATTCCATTCAGTAGTTCCAGGCAGTGGAGATGGAGATTCTGAATTTATAACATGACCTTTAATGAAGCTGATGCTGCCAGTCCACGGAACACAGGCCACATAGTTAGGGCCCAGAGTAAAGTTCGCTTCTCAGGTACTCCATTTCTTTCCTGCTCTTTTATTTGATGCCACCTCCATGTGGCTAGGGCCCCTACTCCCTACTGCTGCCATTTCTAGCTTCAATCTCAACTGTTGCTAAAAGGGTTGTTAAAGTTGGTTTCCCCTCACTGAAGCCTGTGTTAAGTTGATTTAGCCACCCTTGGGTGGTCTAGCTTCTGTGAGAATGAGCTCTTCTGTAAGCTTCTAGAGCATATGTGCTGCTTTTAGGTTCTAAGGAACTTAGAGTCTTCCAGAAAGCTGAAGTCCCTGGCTCCCCTGAATATTCTCCAAAGATTGTGGTGGCCTTTGTCTCTCCTTCTTCCTTGGGAGTGTTTACTCACAGTGTATAGGTGGTAACAGTAGCCCTAAAATCTCATTCATGCATTCTGCTGGGTAGAAAAAATGGCATAAATGCAAACGGGATTCATAGGATACTCTCCGGCACCCCGAAGACCCAGCAATGAATGTGTGAATTATTGTTGCTGCCATGACTCCCAATGTGAAGAGAACAAATAAAGATTGTGTGAAGGAGGAAGGTACAGGGGTCCCACAAGTTCTACTGACTGCATCAGAAGCAGCCTTCAGTTACACATTTCCAGGGTCTCACTCCTCACCAATGGAATCAGAGTTCCCTCAGGGAACTTGTACTAGGATAAAGCACAGTATGGTCAGGAGCTCAGCAAGTGCTGATCAGCAAATACTCAAAACCTGCAATCCATCTATTTAATAAAAGAGTTACTGAGGACCTAGTACAGGTCAGCCATAATGCAAACACAGCTCTTCCCCTCATGCCTTCCACAGCTGCAAGGAGAATATGAACAAGCAAAATAGAAAATAACTGCAGGCAAAAGTGGTATGAAGGAAACAGACAAGGTGTTGAACTCAAGATGAAGTAGCTACTTTATTTTTTGTCGTGTGCATTCCAAATTTTTATTTTAAAGCAAAGAATCAGAATAACATTAACAATAGAAAATCCATATGGAAATATTCACAACCTGCTCAGTGAGAAATGGGAAAACAACTTCCTTGCCTTACTGCCAACGTACTATTTAAGGAGCCAGAAGTTGACATGAAATTGGAAGAAGGTCACCTTTTCCAGCAAAACCCCACTCCATAGCTGTGTGCATCTTTATTCAAAGGCTCCATGATCAGAGGGAACAGTGAGAACTGAGAACCAAAATACTGTTATTGGCAAGGCTTTGAAGTAGGTACTTTAGATAAAGTTGGTCAGTGATAGTGTCTCTGGGGCAATGCTCTTAAGGCTGAGATGTGAAGGCGTAGGAATTATCCAGCAGCATAGCGGTGCTTAGGCACAGAGCATTGTGTGTGAACTTCCCTGAGTGGGAAAGAGCATGTTTTGGGAACTTCTGAAGATGCAACCAGAGAAACCACAGTGAAATTATGACTCCCTTCTATGAAAATTATTCTACAATTAGGACTCCTTTCCCAGGTGGCAAAACCACAGAGACTCCTTTTCTGTCACCTTCAGAAGCTGTTCTCATTCTTGGCTTGCCATACTCTGGATGCCTAAAACTTGGATCTCACTGCATATGCCACTGAGGACCTCTTTTGCCACTCCTTAGAGGCTACCAACGAGGTCAGGGTCCTGAGAGCCACCTGTTGTCTTCAAAGCACTCCCGACTATTCTGATGAAGGTGATCACCAGGATACCACTCAACGTTAGCTGCATCAGTCTGGCCTGAGCCTCAGATTCCTCTTCTGCAAAATGGAATAATAATGTTTGTTCCATAGATGGTTCCATGAGATGACGTGCCTCATCCATGTTAGTTCTTGTCCAATCAAAATGACCATGGCCCCTTGGAAGGTTTTGTTTTGAAAGGCAATGAGTGTACTTCAACTTCTGGTTTATCATTTATAACTTTTGATTATAGGGTGGGCACTTGAAGCAAATATCCTACAGGGTCTGAACTCTTTGAGAAATAGGCAAGGGCAGACTCCCTAATCAAACTTGCACATCCTCAAGGCAGCTGATTTCTGTGTTAGGAGAAAAGCAATCTTCTTGAGCAAATGTGTGAAGAGGCATTTTCACTTCTGAGGCTCTTCGTTATGTCTATTTCAGGAATCTTAGGAAAGGGACTGAAAAATTCCAGATCCAATAGGGGTGGGATTTCACTGGGACAAGCAGAAGCTGGCCAGGTCTGCTGGGAGTTTGCCTTGCAAGTCAGACCTCTTAGGCAGCCCCTGCTTTTTAGCATTTTCTTCCCTCCACTATTCTAGGGGTTATGGCCTCTCAAAAGCACACGTGACCAGGCAGGCAGGCATTACAATGGCCATGTGGGTTTGTGATCTGTAGCTCTTCCATATGGAGATCTTCAGGAAGCAGCCTTCCCTCTGTGCTTTCCCTATATGCACACCAGAATACAGGCGCCCCAGAGACAGATCTTCAGATCCATTTGAACAACCTTTACTGTGCTTCTATGGCAAACACTTTAGTTCCCAGGTGAAGCAGAGGGGTCCCTCATGAATAAGACAGATCCCTGCCCTCTAAAAAGAAAATAAATAGTCATCTGCCAGGTATAAAGTAAGAAAGACTGTGATAACTATAATAACACAGATAAAAATGTAGTGCTTTGTTATAAATGGTGCTGTATTAGTTTCTTATTGTGGACACAAATTTTGTGGCTTATAACAACAGAAATGTATTCTCTCACATGCAGCCAAAAGTCTGCAATGAGTCTTTTGAGGCTCCAGTCAAGGACAGAATGGCTAGGTTTTCTCTGCAGGCTCTAAGGACGGTGCATTCCTTGAGTCTTCCAGTATATAGTGGCAGCTAGCGTTCCATGACTTGCAGCCACATCTCTCCAGTCTTTACCTCTGTGGTTCTTGCCTTCTCCTCTTCTTTGTGAAATCTCCTGCTTATAAAGAAACATACAACTGCATTTTGAGCCTATTTGGATAAGCTAAGGGAAGCTCACCATTTTAAGTTACCTAATGTAATCACACCTGCTAAGTCCTTTTTTGCTATACATGATAACAATCACAGGTTTTAAGGATGAGTTGGTAGTAGGTACCTTTTGGGTGGAGGGCATTACTCAGTCCACTAGAGGTGCCATCCTCATTTTTGCCACTCACTCCCCCAAATAGTGTCTAGCTAGGCTGTGCAATATGACAGCCACTAGTCACATGTAGCTACTAAGCACTTGAAATGTGGCTGGTCTGAATTGAGATGTGTCGTAACTGTAAACTACACACTCCATTTTGAAGTCTTAATACAAAAGCGCAAAGTTCTCTATAATGTTTATGTTGATTACATGTTGAAATAACATTTAACATATATTAGGTTAAATAAAATATATTATTAAAATTAGTATCACTTTTACTTTTTTTTTGTTTTTGTTTTTATTTTTGAGATGGAGTTTCGCTCTTGTTACCCAGGCTGGAGTGCAATGGCGCAATTTCAGCTCACCGCAACATCCGCCTCCTGAGTTCAAGCAATTCTCCTACCTTAGCCTCCTGAGTAGCTGGGACTACAGGTGCGCGCCACCATGCCCAGCTAATTTTTGTATTTTTAGTAGAGATGGGGTTTCACCATGTTGACCAGGATGGTCTCGATCTCTTGACCTCGTGATCCACCCGCCTTGGCCTCCCAAAGTGCTGGGATTATAGGCGTGAGTCACTGCGCCCAGCCCCACTTTTACTTTTTAAATGCAACTGTTAGACATTTTAAAATTACATGTGTGAATTAGTCCAACCATTGTGGAAGACGGTGTGGCGATTCCTCAAGGCCTTAGAAATAGAAATCCCATTTGTCCCAGCAATCCCATTACTGGGTATATATCCAAAGGACTATAAATCATTCTACTACAAGGACACATGCACACGAATGTTCATTGCAGCACTGTTTACAATAGCAAAGACCTGGAACCAACCCAAATGCCCATCGATGATAGACTGGATTGGGAAAATGTGGCACATATACACCATGAAATATTATGCAGCAATCAGAAATGATGAATTTGTGTCGTTTGTAGGGACATGGATGAATCTGGAGAACATCATTCTCAGCAAACTGACACAAGAACAGAAAATGAAACACCGCATATTCTCACTCATAGGCGGGTGATGAAAAATGAGAACACATGGACACAGAGAGGGGAGTACTAAACACTGGGGTCTATAGGGGGGAAAGGGGAGGGTCAGTGGGAGGGGGAGGTGGGGAGGGATTGCCTGGGGAGAAATACCAAATGTGGGTGAAGGGGAGAAAGCAAACAAAACACACTGCCATGTGTGTACCTATGCAACTGTATTGCATGCTCTGTACATGTACCCCAAAACCTAAAATGCAATTAAAAAAAAAAATGAAGGAGAGGTAAAGACATTCCAAAACAAATAAAAGCTGAGAGAGTTCCTCTCCTCTAAAAAAAAAAAAAAAATTACATGTGTGGCTTGTATTACATTTCTACAGGGTGGTGTTCTACAATAGTAATTCTGAAATTGCTGCATATTAGAATCACATGGAGACTTTTGAAATACCCAGTGCCCAGACTGCACCCCAGATGAACTAAATCTAGCGAGGGGCCATCTTAAACTCCCCAGGTAATTCCAGTATGCAGCCAAGATTGAGGGTCTAATGCAGTAGAGACCTGGAGGAAGGTGAATAGTAGAGATAGCATTACTGGTCTTGGAATTATTACACAGAGATATGCCAATTTTCTTTACAAACAACAGAAGATACAGGCTTATAAAGTACCTTCTGCTTTAGGCTTTTCTCTCTGGAATGCTTGCTTCAACCTATCAACAGTGTAGCTGTGAGTCTACAGTTGGGAAGGTGGCAAAACAGCTGTTTCCATGAGCCAAAAGACACCTGGTATCTCATCAATCTGAGAGGCAGGCTGGCTGGACTTCTCTTCTTTGGGTACTCCTGGTGGTTAGAGAAACCCTTCCCAGCAATTTCTGCCATAGTACTTGGGGGAACAAAACAGGATAAAGGGCAGCAAGCTCCTAAATGTTCAGTTTGTAGGGCTAGATGAAGCAAAGCACTTTGGGAGTAGCTCACAGTGAAAGTGTCTTTGGTGGCATCCATTAGTAACATCACTGCCAGAGGTTTCTGTTATTTTGGGGGAATTCCCAGCTACTTACTAGCTCTACACAATGGTCATGTTCTCTTATCTCAACTCAGAATTAGGTAACAAAGCTAAAATTGAACGTACTTCTATTGAATTTTGAAGTATTGCCTGGGAAATTGGTTCTTGATAGAGCAAAATGTGTTATTTGATGCAACACAGAACAATGAGGTAAACCTCAGCCTTGTTCATATAGTATAATCATTTATGTCTGGCATCAACAGCAAATAAACTCATTGCCTGAAGTGCACTTTTGCAGAGATTTGAGGCTAACTTATTAAAGCATTATATTATTCTACACTTAAACAATTTTGAAATATTAAAATTTTTTTTCTGAATGACATATCGCTCTTCTAATTTCCAAAATAACATATACTAAAGAGTAATGCTATTTTCAAAAGGAAGAAGTCTTGTGTATGTGTTTAGGTGGTGACCCATCCCAAACAAGAAGGATTTTCAAAAAATCTGAATGAAGGCTCTTGGAAAACCTGTTCTCCCTTCCCTTCTTCCTTTCCTCCTTCCCTCCTGTATTTATTGAGTGCTAACTCTGTGTTAGGAAGTAGACCTTGCCTTTAGGGAGCTTAGGAGCTAAGATAGGAAAAAGACATTATCTTAGTCCATCTCTTCTGCTATAAGAAAATATCTTAGACTGGGTACTTTATAAGTATTAGAAATGTATGTTTCATAGTTCTTGGGGCTGGGAAGTCCAAGATCAAGAGTGTAGTAGATTCAGTGGCTGGTGAAGGCTCACTCTCTGCTTCACAGATGACTCCTCTTACTGTGTCCTTACATGGTGGAAAGGCAAGAGGGGCAAAAAGGGACAAATGCTGTGCTCCCACCTGGTAGAAGAGAAGGGTGGGCGCAAAGGGACAAACTTTTGCTTGCTCAAGTTCTTTCATAAGGGTATTAATCCCATCCATGAGGGCAGAACCCTGATAGCTTAGTCACTTTCCCAAGGCCCCTCTTAGTACCATCACCTTAAGGTTTGAGTTCCAACATATAAATCTTGGAGGGACACACGTTCGAGCCAAAGCAGACGCGAAAGTAAACGAGAGACAGAAAACATTATAGGGTCTATAATTGAAGACAAGACCCTTCTTCCCCTTTAGTCCCTCCCTCCCTTCCTCCTTCCCTTCCTTACTCTCTTTTCTGCCTTACTAAAAATGTCAGCAGTAAATTGCCAAGATACATGCACACAAGGTTAAAAATAAGAAATTCTGAGGGAGAAATCTGAGGTAAGAAACTGATGGAAGTCAGGTTAGTCAACACATTGTATTTGTTAAGTTTTGCCTAAATTACTAAAGGTGGCCCCAAAATTTAGACCTGAATTCCTAGAAGCCAGTGCAAAGAGAAATACATAACCAATTGCAAAATTCAGTGTCTGTAGGATGAAAATTAGGTAGTTAGCCCAAAGAACCACAGGGATTAGATGCAGTCTTTATAAGGCATTATGGGACATGATGAGCAATGTCCTCAATAGCATCCCTAATGGCACCAAGCAGTTCTGTAGAGCATGAAAAAATCTGCGTGGTTTGGAGAAAGCAGAAAAGAGATTAATGAATTCTAGCTGGAGCTAAACCCTTTTGTTGGGATTGGACTAGATTAGTCTGAGCCTCTGCTTATATTTCATATAATTCAGCATTCTATTTTAGGTACCGCACTAGAGATATGTACTGGAGGTTATGGGAGTGGAGAGGGACACTCACCTTTGCCTCTGCCAGGGAAATGAGGGCTAATACCAGGATCTGGAGTAGATGATGCCTATTGAAGGATCTGGTGGGAAGTTATTCAGAAGGCAAGGAAGGCATTTCATGCATAAGAAAAGAGCATCAGTGTAGCGCAGAGGTATACTGAATGCTGACAGGGAGCTAGAGGCAGTTTAGAACTGAAAAAGTATGAAATATGAGGCAATGTATGATAGGAGGTGGAGCTGAAAAAGTAGGTAAGCGTCAGACTGTGTTTATCTTATATGATCTGCTAAGAAATGTAGCTCCACTCCACAGAAAGGTGCTGAGATGCCATCAAAGGGATTTAGTCAGGGGAGTGTATCTGCTAACTATTGCATTAGTAATGCTGCACAGTAAATCTCCCCAAAAGTCAGTGGCTTAAACAACAGTCATGTATTCTCACACACAGCTCTGTGAGTCTGTGAGCATGTCTCTGCTTCACACTGCAGGTCTTCAGACTGAAGGAACAGCAGCTACTCAATGTAAGCTCTTCTCCTAGTGAAGCGTGGAAAATACAGACGGGTGAGTGGACAGCCAGAAGCTTTTTGAGACCTCTTCAGAGAAGGGGTACATTGTCAGGTGCACACAGATGCATTAGTACAGCAAGTCACATGCTTGCAATACAATTTCCAATACCAGTGCGGAGAGTAGAAAAGCTGTCCCCTGTAGGGGAGGTGCTGCAATGTAACATGGTGGAGGGTGGTGTTAATTTTAAAGGGAGGTTGTGAAAAATTATGAGCAAGAATTCATTCTATCTCAGGGGTGAAGCAGCCAGACTTGACTTTTTGAGGTGATTCACTTGGGAAGTTGTGTGGAAAGCATATTTGAGAAAGGTGATGCTGTAAGGGACCAGTGAGGAGGCTCAGGTGAGACTTAGTGAGAGCCTAGGCTGGACAGCAGTAAGCTGGGATGAAATAGAATTGATTCAAAAAATCATATGATATAACACCATCAGTACTAAAGACTTAGGGTCATTTGTGGCTGGTTTTCAGAACCCTCCATTTAGCTTACACAGAGTTCAGATTGCATAAGAAACTGCCAAGGTTTGCATAAGAAACTGTTAGTTGCCTACCTAATATATATTTTATTTTTTCTTATGAAAACAACTCTAATTTTACTTGTGACATTAATATACACAACTTAAAAAAATGACCTAGCTTCCCTTGCAGCTGAGTGGTGATCATACGGTAAGCTCTGCTTATTAGAACATAAATGAAATTCACTGGGCCAATTACCAGAAAATTTTTTTTGAGACAGGGTCTCACTCTCACCCAGACTGGAGTGCAGTGGCACAATTTTGGCTCATAGCAACCTCTGCCTACCAGGCTCAAGTGATTCTTCTGCCTCAGCCTCCCAAGTAGCTGGGATTAGACGCGTGCCATCACACCCAGCTAATTCTTGTATTTTTAGTAGAGATGGGGTTTCACCATGTTGGCCAGGCTGGTCTTGAACTCCTGACCTCAAATGATCCACCCACCTCAGCTTCCCAAAGTGCTAGGATTACAGCAGTGAGCCACCATGCCTGGCCACCAGGAAAACTTTTTAAAGGGGCATGTGCCCCTTTGCGGTTGTTACTACCTTCTTCCTGCCTTACATGTAGCTGGATGGCTAGAGTTCCAGCAGCCATGTTATGGACACAAGGCAATCGTGCCAAAGAGGACTGAGCAGAGAGAAGGAGCCTAAGTTTTTGATTACTTCACAAAGACACCATACCAGCCCTCAGCTGTCTTGCTTTAGCATACCAGGTAGGTGAGAAAAAATAAATGACTTTTTAAAAGTGACTGCTTTATGCGTTTCTGTTTTTAGCAGTCAAGTGAAGCTCCTGACACTATACATGACCTTAGCAACATGAAGCAACATTATTCATTCATGCGGAAAATCATTATTCGAATCAATGACCAAAATTAGAAACAACAAAACTTTAAGGTGATCTAGCTCAACTGTAAGCCAGTGTATATAATTTGTGGAGAATTTTTTATTTTGCTTTCCTTCTTCCTTGTCCTCCCAAGTCTAATTTCTTCTCTCAGCCAGCTATCTGACTTGCCATATCCATTAGGTGTTAACTGATCAGAGGGAATTAGCAGAGAATGGGGCTGACTGTTTCATGTTAGAATAGGACTCTTGAAGAACCAGTGATGGAGGAATAAACAGAGGTCCTCGTTCCTATTTCTAGACAAGAGGCTGCCCAATATAATATGTAGTATCAGTGATAATAAGGTTGTATTTCTGTAGGGTGGCTCGATCAAGCACTTCATGGATATCATATCATTAGCTGCCCCAGGGCCAGTAGGGTCAGATGATTTTGTTCTAGGACACGAACAAGGAACAGAGATAGGACTTATCTTTTTCTGACTTTCATTTTCCCTTTCTGTGACAAAACTGGTCTTAGAAACTGTATTGAGCAGAGCCTTCTGTGGGCATGAGAGCCCCTTGGAAGTGTCAAAGAAAAATTGCATCCAATATAGTTAAATAGACAAGGGGGATTTATTCAAGACTTTTGCAATAGGGAAGAGAGAGAGGGAGGGAGAGTCAGCTCCACTGAAACAGGAGAGGAGCTAGTAGAAGAGCAGTGGAGGAGATTAGGGTGGGAGGTTGGTCAACATAATGAGCCCATTTGTGTTTTCTAATTGGAACATATTAAAGTTAGGCTCCTCCTCTCCACAAAGACTGGGAGATAGGGACCCTATTTTCCTGGATGATTACATTTCAAAGGGATGCCTCACAGATCCCTGAGAAAGACATTCCTAGGCTGTAAAACCCAGCAGGAGGCTGAGAGATTTACATGTCAAAGGGTCAGAGGAAACATTTATCAATGGAAGTTTGCTAAAGTAAATGCTCTGAGAAAAGGAAGGTCAGTGGCCTCCAGTTAGGAAGAAACCTGTCTAAAGTTTAGTCAAGCTGAGGGGAATGTTAAGGCCATCTTGGTCACAGGTAAGCAGTACCACCTTTCCTTGCCTCTCTTGGGAGCCAGGTCTCGGTGTCCCTAATAGGGGACACACACTGACTGGCGGGTGAAGGGACTGATTTAGATACTCATCCTACCAGATAGAGATTATTCCCTTTGCACCCTGGTTAACGGAAACCTGGTGGGGATAGATCCTTGCAATTTTCCGGCCCTGTCCCCCCTGGAAATAACACGCCAGGGTCAAGGGCATCCATCTCTTTAGGCAAAAGGCATGCTTTCAGCCCAGAGACGATTCCACCCAACTTTACAAGAGGATAGCCCAAAGATAGAAGCCAGGGACTCAGACTTCCTCCTTCCAGAAATAACCTCATAAAAAAGCCGACCCAGTAAACGCCTGGCAGCCTGCGGCATAGAAGAAAATGGAAATCTCCTTGGCTGGCATTTCAGCTTGCCTGAGGGGGCTTGCTTTGCTGGGAGAGGAGGTGACTGTGCTGACCTTAAAATCCAGGTCTCAGGAAGCAGGAGATGAAGGTATTTTATTTTCACCTAAAGGCTTTGATATTTTTCAAATAAAAAATTTAAAAGATCCAGTACCATCTCGTGAAGCTTCTTCATAAAGTAGTGGATTTTTAGAAAAAACAAAGGCCTGGGGGGAGGTGAGGATGAAGGTGGGGGGTGGGGATGAGTAGTCCCTAAAGAGCAGTGCCCTGATGCTCCTTTCCCCCCTTTTCAGACTATTTGAATTTTCCTAAGCTCCCCCTTCCTGACCCCCGTTTTTGCCATTTGCTTCTCCTCCCATTCTCCAAAGTGTAAATAGCTGGCTATTTTTCAGGTCCTGCTACCCCATCTTTCCTGATCCCCGATACCTCCAAATACGGAGCACTTCGCATTTGGGTCAGCAGCTGTTTCCCTTGCCTGGTGACAAGCCGGGTGTGCAGAGGGCAGAGGAGGGAGCTTCTTCCACCACACGGTGGCGCGCGCGAGCCTCCCAAAGACCGGCGGCCACGGCTCCACACCTTCTCCCCATTCCAGCCCCACCCGCGCCTGGGCGCAGAAGGAGCCGCGCCCCCAGCCCTCCCGGGCAGGATAGCGGGGAGCGCACCTCGGGGGCCCGTGCAGCGGTCGAGTGGCAGCTGCGTCCGGCCCACGCGGGAGCTGCTGCGGGTGACGGGTGGCCCCAGCTCCAGGCTCCTCCTCCAGCGGGTCCTCCAACCTCCACCCCTTCTCGACTCTGCTCTGCAAATCGAAGGCTTCCCGGAGCATCCTAAGAGCGGCCGCCGGCGCAACGAAGGCTGCAGGAGGAGCGCAGCAGCCTTCGGGCAGCCGCGGCGGCGTCGTCGCTAGAGCAGCCAGGGAGGCGCCGCGGCGCCCGGCGCGCCCTACTCAGCTAGGAGAGGGGAGAAGCCAGGGGCTGCAGCTGGGCAAGGGGGAGGAAAGTGCGTGTGCGTGCGCGCCTGTGTGCGAGGCAGAGAGTGCGAGGGGCGACAGTCTCGGCTCCGGGCGAAGGAGAGGGCAGGGGAACGGGGGTGCAGCCCCCCCGCCGTCCCCGAGGCTTTACCGCGGCCGCCCCGGGCTCCCCAGCGCCCCTCACCATGGACTTGCGCGGAGTTGGGACGGGCCTCGGTAGTAGCGCGCGGGTGGCTGCCTGGCCCTGGGGGAGCGCGGGAGCGCGCGTGGGGATGGCGAGGTAGGATGGCCACCCAGCGCGACCCCCGCCGCCCCAACCCAGCGGCCCCTGGGCGGTGCCGCTGACTCGCCGGAGCGCACAGGGGTGTGGGCGGAGGCGGCCCCGCCGCGCCCGCGCCTTCGGGAGTCGCCTCGCCTCTTCCACCCACTCGCACCTGCCACCGCGCGGATACCATGTCGAAGGCGGCCGGAGGCGCGGCGGCGGCGGCGGCGGCGGCGGAAAGTTGTTCCCCAGCCCCAGCCAGCTCGTCCGCGGCAGCGCCCGTGGAGGACCTGTCCAAAGTGTCAGACGAGGAGCTGCTGCAGTGGAGCAAGGAGGAGTTGATCCGCAGCCTGCGGCGCGCCGAGGCCGAGAAGGTGAGCGCGATGCTGGACCACAGCAACCTCATCCGCGAGGTGAACCGCCGCCTGCAGCTGCACCTCGGCGAGATCCGCGGCCTCAAGGTGAGCGCGGGCCCGGCGGGGAGGCGCGGCGCAGCGGGGAGCCGGGGGAGGCGGGGCCAGGCAAACTTTCCCTCCCTCCCTCAACAGGTGATCCTCCTCTTCTCCCGGTCGGCATCCCCTGCCCCTAGTCCCTAGCCCCTGTGAAACTTTTCCAAACTTTGCACGCATCTGCTCCCCTCCTTTCCCCTGTGCGCGCTTGTGTCTGGCTGTTCGAGGTGCACTGCGGCAGGAGGCACGGTCGCGGAGGACGCTGGAGAGCAGGGAGGGAGGTGAAGGGCGTGCGAACCTTTCAATTTTTCGGGAGGCGGAAAATCAGTGCTTGGGGAGCGGGGTTTCAGTCAGTAAGGGGAAAGGCGAGTAAGGGGGTGAGTCCAGGGGATCTTCGCCTTGGAGGGTTGGGGATGCGGCTGCCCTGGACAACCAGCTCTTGGGTGGGCAGAAGGTGAGGAAAGGGCGCCACTGCTAGGGAGAGCGGCTGGCGGGGCGCCTGGGAGAAGCAGCGGGCCCCACCCTCAGAGCCGTCTTGTGTCACCGGGTACTTAGGAGCTCAAGCTTTGCCTTCATGTCTTCTACCAACTCCTGTGCTTTCCTTCTCCCCGAGTTTGGAAGGCGTCGCCTGGAGTTGCCTTACTGCCCTTCCCAGTTGCCTTACTGCCCTTCCCAGGTTAACTGGGAAAAAGGGGAGGAGCGAAGGGACTCAGCATGGAAGGAGCAGGGTTTTGAAAGGGTACCCCAAGGGTAGGTCAGTGCTGCTTTCTTTTTGAGCCAACCCCCCTGCCACCCTCTTGTAGGAAAAGAGAGAAAATGCCCCCCAAAACCCACTAACTTTCTTTTCTCCTTGGAGAGCACCTGGTCTGTGAGCAGTGTGCCTGCCCGGCTGCAGCAGACTGGTGGCCGGGAACCGCCCTGCTGGCGAGCACCGCAAACTTCCTCTCCTTCCAGCTAGCGCTGGTGCCTCCTGGTATTCCTTCCTCTCATTGTTCTGCTTTGTTTATAGGAAACCAGACACAAACGAAATCACTGCAGGGACTTCAGGGAGCAAATTCCCGAAGGCACACGCTGTTCTTTTCCCCTCTCCACTCCCACCCCCACATATCAGGCAGTAGATGCTGTTCCTGAATTGCCTCAGTGCTCCAGCTCTGGGATTCTAGGGCAAGGAAGAGTGAGAAGGGTGGAATGCCCGCGGCCCACCTGTGTGCTGGGCTCAGTTCAGGTGGAGATGGCCCTCTCCTGAGGCCGGAACTCAATGTCATGCAGTCCCTAGAGTGGGTATAGGTGGGAAGTTCCCCCATTCAGAAAAATCCCAAGGCCTGCTCTCTCCCTTTGGTTTAATTCATCACTAACAGAGTATTTATTAAGTACCAGGCTCTTTGGGGAATAGAGGCAGGCTGGTGTAGTTAGGAAGATGATCTCAGGTGGGTTTGAATTATAGAAGCCTCATTTGCCAGGAGGTTGAGCTTGGGTAATTACGTTCTCAGATCCTCGTTTTATTCATCAATACAACGCAATGATAACTATTTCTGAGGGTGTTATGACAAGTTATTTTTATGTAGGGGAAGGTTTAATACTTGACTATAAAATGGTAGTTACTGTCATCAGGAGAGGACATAAAAATCTATGGTTGTGTGTCTCCAAGATCTGGGTTTCTTAGGGAAAGCTGGACAAGGGGGCATTACATTAGTTTGTCACCCTCTAATTTGAGCTTCTTCCATGGTTTGAACTATAGTGTGATTCTGAAGAGTTGGAAGAGTTACTATTACATGTTTTAATAGTACCGAGCATCAGCCTAGTAGCTCAGAAACACTTGAAGTTCCTTGGGGTTGTGTGGATTGACTGTGTGTGAGGGTCTATGTTTGGGTAGGGGAGGGGGGTGGTAGAGTGGATTGGTGGAGTGCCTGGGCTTCATTCCAGTAGCTTCACGTAGAAAAGTAGCTATTAGGCCAGCTAAGGGCACTTACACCCAAGTAGGAAAGCCTTCTTGTGATCTAGATTCATGACCTGGCATTAAATGACTTTCCAGTCTACTTCCTTATCAAGTTCAGAAATGATGGGGGCAGGTTGCTTTTTGATGCAGCCTCTACTCTTCTCATGTCATCCCTGGGCAGCTGCACGGAGTAGACTCCCAGGCTCCTGGCCCACCCCCGAGTGTGCTGTGGTTTTACTCTTTGGAGAGGCCAGCCTTCTCCCTTCTCTATTTTGGCTCAGTGCTTTCTTGGACACCATAGTAATCCATAAATGTGGTGGACTGAATAAATGACAGAGACATTTAGTTATTTTGGCTTAACTGGAAGAAAAGAAGAAATCTTTTTTTGTTAAGAGGGGGCATCTGATGGCTTGGCACTCTTAGTTGAGAACTATAAATATAGGGCAGTGAAGACCATAATACTTTTTTTTAATGCCTCTTTCTATGAGCTGACTTTGAAATTGCATCTAAATATTTTTAAGGCTACTAGGTGTTATTGTAGCTGTGGACACAAGAGATGGCAGCATCAGTTCTTTGCTTTCAGGGGCCTATGGCTGGGTCCTAGCCCTGATTGACTTGTTTTTGTTTAAATATTTGGGGGGCAGGGCTGTGTAGGGGCTCTGAGAAGTAGAAAGATAAAGGATTTGGATTCTGACAATTTGGGCAGCTTTGGCAAACTATTAAACTCTCTGTCCCTCAGTTTTCTCATCTACTCATTGGGACTTTAATTCCACATGAGGTTTTATGAGGATGAAATATACCACAGATGAAGAAGCCCCAGTGAGGTGAGCTAGCTTTCTCAAGGTCACGCAAAAAGTGTTCAACATAGGCCCGCTTTCCTTTTCTTTTGGTGAGTTGACATTCTTTGCTTGGAAGGGGTGGAAAAGGGAGATTCCAGTTAGGGTTATGTTGGAAGGAACTGGATTCCTGAGAACGATGTCTTTGGACTGCTGAGCATATACCAACACTTCAGGCTGCTCTGACCCAGTATCCCAGTTGGGGGCCGATTTGGGGGTGAATCTCTGTAGATTTGTTTTCTGCATTGCATTAATTTCTCTCTTAGGTTCCTAACCCAACCACCCACCCGCCCACCACCCTACTCTGCAATGAAGCAAAATAACAAATTAAAACAATTATTTAACTGAAGATATAGTACTTCATAGTCTTCAGGCATAAATTGGAATTTTGGTTGGTGTGCAACAAAGTCGTCTTAATCTGGTGGCCTGTGGTCTTATCTGGTGGCCTGTGGCAATGTTAAAAGGACACCTAGTGTTTTGCAAAAGAAAGCCCAAGTCTTAATGAGGCAGTTTGGAGAAGCTGGTTCACAAGGTTATTATGAAGCTGGTTGCTTAGCTGTTCATCAGAAGGCAAAGGAAATAGCTCAGAACTGGATAGTAAATAATATTCTCAAGAAAACTAATAATAGAAAGAAGGAACTGTGATATAGAAAAGGGAGTGGGCTAATACCCACCCCTATCTCCTCCATCTGGAGTGCTGAGAACTGTTATGTTTCACTCCCTTTGGAAAAGGCATTAACTCCGTGAAGCCCATGGTAGCACCAGTCCTGTTTACTTTCCAGCTCTAGAGAAACCAGGAATAGGTGTAGAATAGTCAAAGGGAAATATTTTCAGCTGAAAATTTACTTAAATGAAAGAGAACTTGACTTGGGCTTTCTTTCAAATGCCAGGATTAAACTAAATGTTGAATACTTTTTGGAGCTTAGATTAATTTTGTTTAGCGTTGTTTTCTCCAAATATCCACAGCTTCTGATTTTCTGTAAAGCATCCGTATCAAGGGAGGGTTTATTCCCTTACCCTTGTAGACTCTGACATAGCTAGTGCTTGCTGATAACAATAAGGGGAATTCTTCTCAGTAGCTATAGCTGTAGCCTGTTTTGGCCAGAGGCTTGGGCCTTTATTTTATTGATCAGTCCATAAACACATATTGAGTGTCCACTGTATGCCAGGCACCATGCCAGATGTGTCACATATTCAAAGAAAGACTTTTTGAATAAACCCTGCCTTCCAGACGCTAAGATGTCCACATTAGAAAGGAGAAAAAATTGATGCCCAGTGATTGTTCCAGCTAGAGTGTGATACAAGCCTTAAGCAGTGAGTTACTCCATCCATCCATCCATCCATCCATTCATAGTGCTGTTCTGCGCCAGGGGAAACTTCTCAGAGGAATCTCTCCTCTTAGGGTCATATGGGGTAGAAGATGATATTTTCTAGTTGGAATGCACAGACAAAATCACAGCTCATAATTAGCTGACAGCTAAAGGTGAAGAGGTTTTCAGGTCTGGCGACCTGGCTGAGGGGTTTATTCATTTTCCCGTGCAAAGGGGAGGTGATGGGAATTGATAAACAGAAGAGGCAAAATATGCAAGGGATATTTTTGGTGGGTTTTTTTTTTTTTTGACAAGGTCTCACTCTGTTGCCCAGGCTGTAGTATATCTTTATCTTGGCTCAGTGCAACCTCTGCCTCCCAGCTTCAAGCGATTCCCCTGCCTCAGCCTCCTGGATACCTGGGATTACAGGCACGTACCACCAAGCTTGGCTAATTTTTGTGTTTTTTGTAGAGACAGGTTTTACCACATTGACCAGGCTTGTCTTGAACTCCTGAACTCAAATGACAACCCCCCCCAACTTGGCATCCCGAATGGTTTGATTATAGGTGTGAGCCACTGCGCCCAGCTGGTGTTTTTTTGTTTGTTTGTGTTTAATTTCAACTTTTACTTTAGATTCAGGGAGTACATGTGCAGGTTTGTTACCTGGGTACACTGTGTGATGCTGAGGTTTTGGGTATGATTAATCCCATCAGCCAGGTATTGAGCATAGTATCCAATAGTTTTTTAACCCTTACCTCCCTTCCTCCCTCCCAGTAGCCCCCAGTTTCTGTTGTTGCCATCTTTATGTCCATGCTGCATAAGCTTCTTCCTAAGACCCCAACATTCACTCCAAAGACTTTCAGGAAGTGGAGGATGTGGTTGACGATGTTTCATAATTTGTTTCTTAGTCCAAGTTAGGGGCAGTGTTGGAATCAACCTGAGTCCGAGGAAATTCAGTCCCCTTTCTGAGTACCTCTAGTACTGGATTGGATGATGGCATCTCAAGATCAGAGATTTTGAGGGATTTTGAAGCAGAGAAATCTTAGGTAGCAGCCCTGTAGCTGCCCCTATTTCATCCTTACCAAACGATGGTTCTTCAAGGAACCACTGGCTCCTTGACTGCAAGCATAAATGGAGAATAGGTGGAAACTCCACTAGTCGTTTTAAAAATTCCTTGGTTTCAGGTGTCTACACTGGGAGTGTGTGTTCTGGATACACAGAAGTAAATAGATGAGTAATAGACAATTAGAGAAGTGAATAGACCATTCATTCTAGACTACATCTCCTCTGTTGTCATGACTAGAGAAGATGTAGCCTGGAATGAATGATTTCACTCACGCATTTGTGCTTACCAGTTGTAGTAAGTCTGAGGGATGATGGTAGACCGTAGATTGGGGGTGGACCTTCTATAGTAAGGCTTCTGTGGGGAAGTAACTTATAAAATGAGACCTGATGGTTGTCTAGGCTGGGGAGAGCATTCCAAGTGAAACAGGGAAAAGCTTTGCCCTTTGAGGACCTGAAACGTGGCCTCAGTGCATGATTGGGAGGGCTGCGTCCACCTTCTTCACTGCTACCACACATCCAAGCCACCATCATCTGCCCCTACCTGGACAAGTGCAGGAGTCTCCTTGTTGATCTTGCAGCTTCCATTTTATCCTGGCCTTCCCTTCTTTCCTCCCCTACCCAAGCCTGTTTGTTTTCCGACCTCCATGGAGATTCCTTATGAAAGGAATCATGTAATGTCACTCCTCTATCCTCAGCTCTCCGACAACCCAAAGCCTTTCCTGTGGCTGACCATGCCCTGCATATTCTAGGCTCTGACGCTCCTCAACCCCCCTTTCTCACATCTGTTGATTTGCTCTCTGTTCTTTAGGCCCGTATTGAGCTCTTGCTCTCACGCTTGCTCTCAGGGTTTTTATACTTGTTCTCTCTCTGCCTGGGATCATCTTCACTCAAATGTTGGCTCCTTCATTCCACCCAGGTCTCTGCTCAAATGTTTTCCCTTCTCTGTAGAGGTCTCTTCTCTTGAAAAAAAGTATTTAACCTGCTTCAATTTTCTTTCCAGAACTTTTCCCTCCATGACATTATTTTCTGTGTGTGTGTGTGTGTGTGTGTGTGTGTGTGTCTAAGCGCGCGCCAGTCTTTCCCACAACAATAAAAGCTGTAGGATGCCAAGGTCTTTGCTGTGTCCACTGATATATTCCTGCCACCTGGACTGGTACCTGGCATAGTAATGGATGCTTACTGAATATCTGTGGCTGAACAAATGAATCATCATGCAGGAGAAATAGGCTAAGTCAATGCATCTGGGGCCTTGTGAGACTTAAAGGATACAAAGTGGCCATTGTATCCTAAGGGCCATGAGATTAAAGGATTTCAAACATGGGAATGACAAGATGAGCTAAATTTTGGAGATAGAGTTCCAAAGCCTTGTTTGGTTTTGAAATGGAAGGTTGAAGGGGAAGGAGATGGCAGGGATGACCAGGTTCATATGTAGAACAATGGAACAGAAAGAGGTGGCGTTTGCTGAGAGGTACAGTCTGGGGAGAGTGGTTTCTTAATTTAAGGTTCAGGTGGCTTGAGATAAGTGAGAGATGCCTGGGAGATGTCCAGGTGGGTGTGGCAAGTAGGGGCTGGATGCGCAGGGTGGAAATGCCACTAGAGGGCAATTGTGCCTTTCCCTGCAGGGAATTGGGGCTGCACATTCCATGCCAGGCTGAAGATCTAAGCAGTACTTGCTGTTTGCTCTGCTGAAAGGTCTGTTGTCTCAGGGCTTTTAAGCATTTCACAGGTCACAAGCAGTTATTTTTCTTTCTTGGGGGCGGGGCAGGGGAGCCTTGTTTTTTCTAGTGACTTATTTCTTGTTAATTGACTGGTTGCTCCCTAACTACTGACTGGGTGACCTTGGACAAGTGAAACTTTGTGAGGTCTGGTTTCCTTTTCTTTAAAAAGCCATACTAATTATTATCACCTAAATGTTTTGGTAAAAATTAGCTGACAGAATGCAAGTAAAGTATTGTGCAGGGATAGAACTGATACTTGTTAGTTTAATTTTGATGGACAGCTACAAATCTTCAGCTTCCTCCTACTCCCTCACCTCCTCCCCTAACCTCACAGATAATTCACCGGTTCCAGGCTCTCTCCCTTTCCAGGAAGTCTAGCCGGCTGCCACCTCAGATGCATACCTCCCTTAAATGGTTGTGTCTCTCTTTTCAGGATATCAACCAGAAACTCCAGGAGGACAACCAGGAACTGAGGGACCTCTGTTGCTTCCTGGATGATGACCGGCAGAAAGGCAAGAGGGTGTCCCGGGAGTGGCAGAGACTGGGTCGCTACACTGCTGGGGTGATGCACAAGGAAGTGGCCTTATACCTGCAGAAGCTGAAAGAGCTGGAGGTGAAGCAGGAGGAAGTGGTGAAAGAGAACATGGAGCTCAAGGAGCTCTGTGTGCTGCTGGATGAAGAGAAGGGCGCGGGCTGCGCCGGCAGCCGCTGCTCCATTGACAGCCAGGCCAGCCTGTGCCAGCTCACGGCCTCCACCGCACCCTACGTGCGCGATGTGGGTGACGGCAGCAGCACCTCCAGCACCGGCAGCACTGACAGTCCAGACCATCACAAGCACCATGCGAGCAGTGGCAGCCCAGAGCACCTGCAGAAGCCACGGAGCGAGGGCAGCCCGGAGCATGCCAAGCACAGGAGCGCCAGCCCCGAGCATCCACAGAAACCCAGGGCCTGTGGGACCCCAGATCACCCCAAAGCACTCAAAGGACCTAGCCCGGAGCACCACAAACCCTTGTGCAAGGGCAGCCCTGAACAGCAAAGGCACCCACATCCAGGCAGCAGCCCCGAAACATTGCCTAAGCATGTGCTGAGTGGGAGCCCGGAGCACTTCCAGAAGCACCGGTCAGGGGGCAGCCCTGAACACGCCAGGCACAGTGGAGGGAGCCCGGAGCATCTCCAGAAACACGCCCTTGGGGGGAGCCTAGAGCATCTCCCCAGAGCCAGGGGCACCAGCCCGGAGCACCTCAAACAACATTATGGAGGGAGCCCTGATCACAAGCATGGAGGCGGCGGTGGAGGAGGTGGAGGAGGCGGTGGAGGAGGTGGAGGCAGCGGTGGAGGCAGCAGGGAGGGCACCCTCAGACGGCAGGCGCAGGAGGAAGGGTTACCCCATCACCGCAATGTCTACAGTGGCATGAACGGTGGGTCAGTACGTGCTGGGGTGCTGCTGGGGCTGGGAAACTCAGCAGATAGTTATGAATGATTACAGGCTTTCCAGCCATGTAAGAGAGTGTAGGCATTGGCTAGGCAGTGGGTTTGGGGAAGGAACAAACGTTGGACCCCAAATCATGATGTCGGGTTCTTCTCCTCTATCTGTTTTTATTTTATACAGTTATTACTCAGCCTGGAGAAGGTTGGGGATGAGGGGTTGTGGGAGGGAGAGGATCGGTAACTCCTTAGGACCCTGAGTTGTCAAGGTGAAATCTGTGGTATTGGAGATAAAAAATAGAACCATTCTAAGAGTCTTTCATCTTAAACCTGAGCCTTTCTTAGTGGTGTGTTGTTTCCTGCTAGGACTTGTTTGTGGAATGGTTGCCAGAAGGTATTTGAATTCAGTTAATAGGTTATGTACAAGAAGAAACGAATATTTCTTATGAAAAACTAATAACATTAGAAAAGAAATATGATGTTCCTAAACAGGCTTGATACTGGTTTGCCCAAATGCCTATAAATATGCCTGACTTTTCCATGAGGATTTTTTCTGTTGTGTTGGGGGTCTGAATCTGTGAAATTTCTTTGCATTCAAAATGCATCAGCTGATTCCTTTTTTACTCACTCAAAACACACCAACACTATCACCGAACTCCCTTAAACATATTCCGAATAATACGTTGTTTTCCATTGCAAGAGACGTCTTTCCTGGTTGGTTGAATGTACCTTTTTAAAATGTACAGATGTGTTTGGACACCCTTTTGGTTTCTGAAGCATAACATCTGCTACACTTGCTGAGGCAGTGCTAAACCTGGGATCTTAAACCTTTTGGAACAGGTTTAATTTTCTGGATGTTGGATCTGAAACCACTTTGAACTTAAGAGAAAAATAATCATTTCTTAAAGAATAAAAACCAAAAAACCTCCACAATCCTTTTATGTTACCAGTGGTTGAGTTGGAGCTAAAATGGTTGATTTTATAAACTGTTTTTTTTTATTGAAGATATCTGAGGGTTTTTGCTTTATTTGAAAGGCGCTCTGGAGTCTGCAGCCAACTCCAAGCAGTAATGGAGGAGGCTGCCAGTTTTAGCAGTGACAAGAAGGGTAAATTTTCAATATTGTATTTGGGGATTTACCTGTTGGATTCCATTTTATCCTAATCCTTTTCTCATGGTGCTGAAAATTGACTCCTGAAACTTGACTTCGAATGCAAGCAATGTTCTTTTAGGTACAAATGGAAATAAAAAGTTTGGAAACATGGGAAGCTACTGCTTTATTGTTGGGAGGTAGAGGCCCAGAGAAGCCAATTCACCTGTTGTGTTGAGGTTTCCTGGCTGGCGCCTTTCCAAGGTTGAACCTTCAATCACTGTTGCCAAGAGCTGTGGAGATGCTGCCCCCACCCCCACCCTATTGCTATAGACACTCTTGGCTACACAATTCTGTTTAAGAGATGCAAGTTATTTAAAAAGAAAGTTTGTTATTATCATGAGATTGGTCATTGGCCATGAAGCTTGTCTTTGGAGGGGGGATACTGGAGTCATGGGAAGGTAAAGTTAGTGATTTTTCCATTTCTTGATTACTTTTTAATGAGCTTGAGAAGTAAATCTGTGCACCATTATAAGGAAACTTTGTCTCTTAAACCAAAAAGAAAATATTAGGGGCCAGTGGATCACTTAAAAAAACAATTTCTCTTTACCAAAGGGCTCCTTTATCTAAAGAACTCCTCTAATTTGATCACTGTATGACTTGACTTCTAAGAAAAGTTTTTAGATGCAGCTTTTAAACAATGCCTTGCATGGTAAGTAAGGTGTATCTCCTGGTAAAGATGACAGTAGCTCATAGCTTATTGCGTGGTACAGATAAACTTAGTGGGGCAGGTAATTGTTTCTTAAGATTTAACAATTTAATTTAGTTAAAACTGATGTAATAGAATGATACTGTAGTTCAAATCTTATGTCTACTTCAAGTTTTCTCATTCTTAAGTGACCAATCTTATGCCGACAGTTGATATCCTCAGAGTACGTTTGCAGTGCATTTGCATTGCATTTTAATTTCAGTAATTAATTGGAAAATGAAGTGGCACAATGAGATGTTTATGGATCATCAGCCTATAAACATGGGCATTGGTGACATGTATTTATCCTGCTGTTACAAATTAATTTTTGATATGGATGGTAAGACCTGCTTTTCTGTATTTTTAAATTCTCACACTGTTCGAATCATTGGTGTATAAATAGATAGGAAGCAGTATCAAGGTTAATTCAGAATTGCAGATTGGCTGACTCATTTCCAGAGTCATTCTGCTTGGGGTTGGTGTGAAATGTGAGTGTTTAGGATGAGCACTTCCATGTTTTTACATGAACAAAAAGCAGGTAAAAACAAATGGGAAGTGTGTATACATTATGGCAAAGGGAAACAGAAATGAAATATACATTGGCAGGAAATTGTCCTACCTGTAAAGATATGCATTCCCTCCCAAAACACACACATATGCACACTGAGAGAACATTAGTGAAAAAGATGGCTATTTTCGTTGACTATACCTTGAGCATTTGTTAATCTACTTGTGCCTATAATTACAAACTCAGTGGATGAAATAGTTGAACACATTAAAGAGTTTTTTTTGGGGGAATGCAAAGATAAATTTTAGCTATTTTTTCTCTCTTAAAAACATCTTAAGTCTGTATAATAATTTCTTAATTAGTAGGTGTTTAGAAAACAACAAAAGCAAAAACAAATGAAACTTTTAAACAAACCTCCAAACTACGCAAAATTCCCAAGAATGCATTTAATTCTTTAGAAGTTATTGTTCAATGATTTCTTTGTAGTTTGTGTAGATCCATTTTCAAATAGGAAGTAGATTCAACACTTATCACATCTAGACATTAATGCATTTGTCCATTCCAGTTGCTTATTTCAGATTTGTAAATTAAGTAATTGAATAACCACTGCTATCTATAAATGTTTTTAAACTGACAGCCTCAACTATTGAGAATGGGGGTTTCCTTTACTTGATTCCCTAGACATTCAAGGGTGAATGGAATTTTCTTAGGGGAAAGTGTTTCCTTCCACTATATAAGGAAGGAGTTTTGCTTCCAGATCTAGCTGGCAGGCCTTTGCTTTTAAACAGGTAACTATTTAGCTCAGGTCATGGATGTCTTGGATGATTTAGGTTCTTGTAGCAATAGCTCTGTTTGCTATTGCCCTTCAAGACTAAGAAGATTCTGATGATCAGAGATCCTTACAAGTGGTTCCCCCACCAGATATAGTGAATGCAGAAGAAAAAATAGTGAAAATAGTTCGATTTTAATTCTAGAAGCATATATTGCTGGTTACCGGCAAATGAGAAGGAACAATAGACAACGAAACGGTACTCTTCATTATCTTTTATCTTCTGGAAAAAAAAAAAGGAATTGTTTAATTATCCTGGTGGGTCTGATTTCCTTTGCCTTGTTAGAGCAAGTTTCAGTGAACGGTAGCATTGTGCCCTCCTTAAACATCACTCTAGCCAATGAGAGCAAGCATGAGGAAATCATACACTTGCATTGAACAGGGTCCATTTAGAACTACTTTGGTCTTGCTGAATGGAGTGTCAGGGTTGTAAGTCTTCCTCCTGAAAGCTTCCTATTGATTCTTTTCTTGTTTTTGTGAGGGTATGTCTCAAGACTGAAAGAGCAGGCTGCTTCTCTCAACAACTCTTCTTCTAATTCAGGGTTTCTTTGCAGCTACACTATTATTATTTTGGACCAGATAATTCTTTGTTGTGAGGTGCTGCCTTATGCATTTTAGTAGGAGGCTTGGCAGCATCCCTGGGCTTTACCTCTGAGGATCCCCCCTACTTGTGATGATAAAAAATGTCTCCAGACACTGTCAGTGTTTCAGGGTGGAGGGTAGACAGAATGCCTCTGGTTCAAAACCATTGCTTTAGAGCAGTGGTTTTCAATCTGATTGCAGATTAAAATCACTGTGATAGCTTTGAAAAAATACCAGTGGCTTAGTCCTGCACTGCACTCAGAGATGAAAATTGAGTTGGTCTGGTGCTGGGCTTGGGCACTTTGCAAAAAGAGCTCCTCAGGTGATTCTAATGAGCAGACCAGTTGAAAACCATTTCCCTCAATGAGTGATTTTTGCTTAAGACGGGTTCCTGGGAGGAAGAAAAGCTAACTTCTCCTCTTCCTTTGCTTAACTCCAGAACTGAGAAGGATGGACCCCAGCTGTTACGGTAAAACTTCACTCCATTCTAGACTAAAGTTGTCTACTAACATACTATTTTAGGATATGGGTTGAAAATTTGTGTTTTTGATGGGTGGAGTTGTTAGGCTAATTTGGGGGAAACTCTGGCATATGAGAGATTTATGACTGCTTTACTTTTTGAAGCCTTCACATCCAAATAGAAAAAGAAGAGCACTTGAGTTTCTAACCTATTTACGGCAGATGTCGGTGCACTGCTTGTAATGCTAATGCGTATTTCCCACAAGAGAATATTGTATTTCAAATCTCCCACTTTACAGGTTTTGCCCTGACTTTTAGTACTGCTCCTTATCCTCTGTTGAGATTATTAATGAGTAAATAAAAAAACGTTGATAACACAAAGTGGCCTTGTCTATGAGGGGTCAGATAACCTGCATGTGGAAGACCCCAGCAGTGTTTCTCTGCAGCAGGATTGTCTGTAAATTGAGTCGTGTGCATTATAGCATGAATAATTGCTCTCATAAATCTTTTATTTTGCTTAAGAAAAGTCAGAACATCACTTACAAATGAATTTGGACAATAGAAATTGAGTGTCTCCTGGGAGAAAAATTTTAACAGTTGCAGTTATGGAATACCAGAACTGGTTTTAATTGAGTCTCTCTGTGTGCATTTTCTATTGTGTGAACTGACAGATGATTAAAGAAGTAAATAATGGCTTTTTTTCCTCAAACTTGAGTACTGTAATTTGGTAATCTTATATGCACATTGATGAGACATTGATTTAAGGTTTTGATAAAATTAATTTATTATACCAGGCTTGCATTTGCAAAGCATATTACATTTATCATAGGATACATTTTTGACTTAATGATATAGAAAGCTTAATATTGAAAATGTAGTTTGTTTAAGAAAATTGCAGAATATCTCAGAGGCAAACTATTGGAAAACCTTGGTGGCTTAGAAAGATATTTTTTAGCACAATGTAAGCTTTTCAACTTTGCTGACAATGATAGCACAACGCTATAAATGTAATTTAAATCTGGAGGGTCATTTTCATCTTTTTCTTAAGATTGCCCATCTGTCTGTCTGTCTGCCAACATTGTGTATATATGTGTATACATATGTTTACACACACTTCTGAAACTTTAATGTTGCATCTGCACAATGCCAGACATTCAGTTGATTTCTCTTTGGTCAAGCTAATGTTCAAATGTGTCTGGCATCCCATCACATAAACTAGTTGCTGCCATAAAGTAAACCAAGAATCCCTTTCAACTGATTATAATCCTGTTCTTTAGACTCAGTTGAAACCAGTGATATGTTTATATCTTCGGGTTCATTGCAACTTTTAAAAAGATGTAATAGAAAAAATGTGACCATTGAATTAGTGATGCATTTATCATTTCATTTTACCTGAAATAGTTGAGAACAGAGGATGAGGAAGTGATAAGCTATGGTGAGTTATTTCATCAGGCCACAGCTTTTCACAAGTGTCAAGTGAATACAGATATGTGAATACAAATGCCTAAGTACATGAATAAATGAATGCAATACAAATACAAAATGTGTAGGGTTATACAGTTAAGTCATAGTAATGAGGCATGGGTGTAGGGATCTTAGTTGAGCTCCACTGGTCAGAAATAAGAGTGTAAAGTCAAAGTTTGCCAAAGCTTAAGAAAATAAATACTTATAATGTTTTACTTGTGTAGCAACTTTGGGCCAGTGTATCTGTGATTGGAGTTTTAAGTTTTCCAGGCTGGAATTTATCACCGTAAACTCCATGACTTACTTTTGATGGTTAGAGATAGAACTGTGGATACCTACATTAAATGGCCTTGTATGAATATTCTTTTTAAAATCTCCTAAAAATAGATTTCTAGTCACTTCTAGTACTGCCATAATGGCAGCTGCACTCTTTCCTGACCTCAGTAGGCCTGACTTTAACTCATTTTCTCAATGTTTCTAAATTCTTTTCTGATGTTTCCAATGGCTGGTCATAGCTTGGGAATGCAGATAACTGCCCTGCTTAGAAATGTGTTTAAAATAAGGATAAATAATCATGAGGTGTCCTTCTAAGAGGAAACTACATGAGCTTCAGTGTATAGTCCGCATGTCATAGGTATTTTAGCTTTTCAAGGTTCATTTTTGCTGGTTTTCTGAGTCTTGATTATACTTCAGATAAATGAGGCACTATGTTTCTATAATATTATCATCTCAAACATTTGCTTCTTGGATACGTTGATATAACCAAGTTGCCCTTGATAATACTTTAATATGTAATATTCAGGATGAGCATTAAGCATATTTAGAAAAAATGTTTATTTTGAATTTGATTCTGGGCATAGTAAGAATAGTTTCATGTTCCGAAATGGGCTGATTTTTAAGAGTGCTAGGGAATTCGAGATTCAGTATCAAGAGTAGACCATGGGACACTTGAGAATACAGACATGAATCTCAGCTCTAATTTATAAGGCTCTAATCTGCAAAAGAGTGAGGTTCAAGTTACTGCTGCTCCTAACATAAATTGCTTTCTTTTGAGAGTACCATTCAAGTGTTTCCAATAGAAAGAACCTGTGCTCTTTCTTAGATAGAGGATCCTTTAGCAGTAGAGAGGCAGAAGAGGTGTTTTTGAAAAGGAAAAATGGCAGAGGAGTAGCAAGTTACATTGTCATCCTTATAAAGGCAATACTGGTTTGTTGTTCCAAAGATAAAAGGCAATAACTGGGTTATTCACAGATGGCTATTCATTTACCATTTTTACATAATAAAAATTATGTGTATTATGGAATGTTTGTCTCAAATCATTATGGAAGAATACAAGAAGTTTTGGAACTCCATCCTGGCTCTGGATCAAAATTAGGCACATATTCAATTACTGGATGAATTATATCTAATAGTTTTAATTTGTTTATTTTAAAGTTCATCAGAACCTTAGTGATTTAGGCCTTCTGTAGGCTTCTTTATGAGACAGAACATATCTAAGGGAAAAGAGTGGATTTGGTAATTGTTCAAAAGCTATATTTCATTTATTTCATCTACACACACACACACACACACACACACACACACACACACACTCATACACCGCATTTGGTGTTCTTGTATGTATACTTCAGAACATTAAGTGCCTTACATTTAATGATATTAAATGACTTCTTTTTATACCTCCTTCACCTTCCTTTCAGCCATATGAAGGAAAGTGAATCCTTTAAACATTTTAAAATCTGGCAAACAAAATATTTATAGCACCAGTTTTGCCTGCTGGTATAGTTGAGGGATAGAATGTTTAGAGTAACTTTGGAAGATCAGGCATTTGACAGTGGTCTCTGATACTCCCTGAGTGAGTTAGCTTTTCTAGTGAGATCTAGTCAGATACAATCATCATTGCATTAAACTCAGAATTTTGCCTTCTAATCTTGATTATAAAGAAAAGTGAAAAGTCTTCTCATCTTTCTCTTAATTATTGAGGGACTTTTTGGCTTTTAGGGAAATCCCTGATCTGGGCTGTATATAGCTATAACTTTCTAAGTGCCCCTAATTGCTGGTTCTTAAAAATGTTAAAATGCATGAATTGCTTCTGGGGGCATGGTGTGTGTTTTCTTATCAGTAGGAAAGACAAAACCCAATTGGTAGTGAATATGTACATGCCTATTTATGTATATGCATTTATTGATGTATATAGTTATAGTTATTTATTCCATTGAGAATATAATATATATATATGAATGCTAAAGAATAGGAAGAAATAAGGACAATATAGTTGTATTTAATTTAGAACTTCATAGAATCATAGAACTTAAAGCCATAAAGTATACGCTATGATAGAGCTGTAACATACTTAACCTTCCCATGTTCTGAATGAAACAATTGACTTCCAAAGAAGGTTAGTGAATTGTCCAAGGCGCGATGACAGTTAGTAGAGGACTAGAAACTATCAAGCTGACTCTCAGGGTACAGAGTCAGTTTTATAAAGAAGACATTTATTTTAGACATAGAGGCCACTTGAAGTAGAGGTAATGTTAATGATAAAGACCCTAAATGGAATAATAAACCAGTTTTTCTCAATTGTTATTGGAAATCCCAGATAACTAGAGACATGAAGTGATGAGAGTATGAGATAAGATGAATATTTCTAGCCTCTGGCTTAGAAAAGTACCAAAGAAGACCTGGTGATCTATTAGGTGAGCTCAGATCTATTGCCTGGAAACCTCTGATTCAGCCAGATGGGACACACAATTTACAGCTGGATGGACAACTACCAAAATGCATTTTTAATGGAAAGAGTATCCCTATTCTTAACCTGGAAGTCCAGCAACTTTAGTATCTTTTCTGCTGCCACTACTTCCACTAACAGCATTTTGATGACTTCTAGCAAATCTCACTAACCTTGCCTTACCCCCAGCCGTTAATCTAATATGGGAACTCTTTGTAACCACAGCTTCATTTTCCTGATCAAACATCACCATCATGCTTATACGTCTTAATATACTAATTACAGCCCTTTACTCCCTATACATATTAGTCACAACACAAAGAGGAGCATTCACATACTACATTAACAGTGTTAAACCTTCCTTTACATGAGAAAATACATTAATACTTATATATCTTGCACCTATCTTCCTTCCACACAGACTCCCCTCACCCCAAGGCCATATTCCTTCCAGATAAACATTCTCGAGAAGATGGTCTGATTAAGACTAAGGTCTGGTCCTTACATAGCCACTTGCATTCACAGCCAAAGTGCTGTGTGTCTGGGGAAGTGTTGGTTTCTGGAATGCAAGAAACAGAAGGGAAAGAGACCAGGAGCAAAGGGATGGGCCAGATGGCAACACCAACTGCTCTCGAGTTGTGTTTTTAATAACTCAGCTTACTGCAAACAAAACTAATTAAGCCAGTTATTCTGATTTATGCTACTATAGGCAGAAGTAAAGTGTACTTACATTCCCCTTTTGATGGCATTTAAAAGGTCAAAATACCTGAGTTGCAGATTTTTGCTCATAGCAGCCTGGTCTGTTGAACCACTCTTGAGAATTCAGATTAACCAAGCTCATTAATTCAGCATCTCTTCTGTTTCCCTAGACAGCAAGTACCAATTTGCCCATCCACCCAAACAGAATAATAAGACCTTGAAAAGCAAGTCTTTGGTCGTATCTGCAGATGATGGATTAGATGTGATTAAACAGGAAAGTGAGGTAAGAGTCAACTTATAGTAAGAAAGAGAGAGTGAAAATAACAGTCAAAGGCAATTGAGAGACATCAGTTTTTGAGGGGGATGCTGTGAAGAATTTAAAAGAATCTGTTCGTCTGTGCATGTTGTAAATGGTCTATGTAGATTGGCAGGGCAGTCCTCTTCACTGTTACAAAAGCTGACCAGAATTACTCTGGTTATGGAGTCATGGGAGAAAGTGTCTGAATTTAGATGCTTATTTTACATATGAGGACACTTATGAAGAGAGTACATTTATAATTATGATCAATTTGAGGTCTAGGAATAAACATTATCCAGGTGGTTTGCTATGAATAGCTCCCCTAGTATACTGACTTCCATGCGAAACAGTTTGGAATCAAGCTTTTCAAAATCTGTGGAAGAACAGGTTTGAAAATTGTGTGTGTGTGCATGTGTGTGTGTGTTTGTATCTCTTTAGCACTTAAATGGAGATCAAGTCTTCAGTCCCTTACTCTGAAACTATGTACCATGTGGTTTTCATGTTTAATTTCTTTGGCTTTTTTCCCATTGCAGTCTCAAAATTGCCCACTTTGGGGTTTATTGGCCTAGCACATAAATCTGTCTTCAGTGGAACCATTTTTGCTAGAGTCTCTACAGCCAGGTATACAACAGGCATTCATTTGAAAAATAGAGCTAAGTTTGTTTGATTATTTCTATTAGCAAAGCATATGTAGTTATTTTTACATCTTGAGTATCCCTGTGGACTTTCACCCATATGTTAAGGAAATATGTGTTACCTTGAATTAGCATATGGCATCTAAGCTCTATTTACAGCTTTATAGCAATGAAAAGCAATTTTATAAACCTCCTTTAGATAAATTCTATTTTAATTATGAATAAAATGACATATATTTAAAATATATTAAAAACATTTTAAAATAATTGACTTAAATTCCCATGGAGTTTAAAAAGAATGATGTAATGCACCAACTTCCTAAAGGACTTGATGATGGCACACTTACGGAGCTGGAGTTTTAGATTCGGAAATGGCTTTGCCACTTTCTTGCTATATGGCCTTTAGTATATTATCAACCTCTGTGGGCAAAATATTTATATAGCAGGCAAGGGGCTTGGAATAGAGATTTCCTGAGTCAGTAGTACCAGAATTTAGATTTCACAGGTAAATAAAACCTGAGAATAAACCTGGAATTGCCATCTTTTTACTTCATTAGGTATAGATGGTCAAATAATAATCTGCTAACATAATTTCATAAAAGAAGATCCTTTAAAGGTTTAAAATAAAAAATTACATATATTCACTAAAGGGCAATCTTTTTCTCCAAAGAAATGATGATAACCTTGTATTCTTACATGTCTCTTCATTGTTTTGGAATAATAACATATAATGAAGTGTTCGGATTCCACAATGCAACACAAGGTCCAGTTATAGTGCTGAACATGTCTTAAGACCTTATTTTTTTAATCCTAGCCATCATAGAAAGTCTAATTTCACACGGGTTTGTATGTTAATAGAAGCCACAGTGTTAACTCAGTTTTACTTAGGCAGGTTCTGGGTGAAGAAGCCAGAAACCGCATTCCATGCTGCTTCCAGCTTCTTGTCCTTCCTCTTACCAGGAAAGGAAGAAAGGAGATTCATCTACCTGTATGTCTAATTGGCTTGGACTGGCCACTCCTCTCCCTACCTGCTACTCACCTGACTTCCTCCAGGGGTTGTGCACCTGTGCCTGGACTTCTGACATGGAGCAATGAGGATGTGTTTGTTCTCACAAAAATTCTGTGTATAGGTGGAAAGTTCACCATGCACTGGCATGACCTATAAAGAACCATTGTTCTAAATTCTCTCTGCACTCCTGTGCCTGGTTGGGAACCTGTCAGGATTGCAGCATTTCATCTACAATATCAGAATAAACCACATCTTCTTTGAAGCACCACAGTGATGAGTCTGAACACTTCTTGGGAAACAGGGAGCTAAAGAGACTGTAGTAGAAGTGACTCGGGATTTGTAATTTGTATACTTCTAAAATTTGTGGGTAGTAGCTTTCTTTTGCTTGGTCAGGTCTCAGATGGCAGACTACAAATGGACTAGCCATGTGTATAACATGTGCATTCTATGTCTACTCTGTCATATTTCTCCACGTTCCTTAGGATAGGGCTCTGGAAAATCAGAGAGAAGGATTTTCCTTTCTACTCCATTGTAGACTTGATTTTCTTGGGTCTCTTTACTGTCTTTGTAGTGGATGAAAGAGTATGGCTTATGAATTCAAGTTTGAAAGAGAGTAATCTAGTGACAAAACAGTGGCACCAGGCTCTTCGTATGTTTTGGTTATGTCCCATTTAAATGGGTTTTGATGATTTTTTTTTTCCTGGAAACTTTGGGCAAAAGACAAGACATTTTCTCCTTTCTTTGGCACTTTACTTCTATTACTTTACCACTGATACTTGAACTAGTTTGGAGTAAGGCTCTTCAGTGAAATGGGGAGGGTAGCATTAATACTGAGGGGAAGGGCAAAATCTATGGCAATTTCATTATAAATCACTGCATTGACTAGTCAGCCATGCATGCTAAATAATGTCAGGGATAATAGAGATTTATTAAAACAAATTAAAGGCTAATCAGAGTGTGTCCTGAGATAAACAACATAGTAAAAGAAACATAAATGGCAATAAGGGGAAGCATGAGCTGATAAGACTCATAGATGTGGGCAGTATTAGGAAACCAAATTCTGCTTGTATCTCGTTTGCTTTGTATTTCTCTGCACTGTTCCATGTGTAGATGAGAGATTGAGAATAAACACATACTCATTTATTTAACAAATATTTATTGTGTATTCCATGTGGGTACAGCTTGGTAGTAGGTATTGTGTGAGGTGTTCATGCTCAGACATGTCCATGGGAGGAGGTAAGTAACAATAAAGATGTGTGGTTAAGAAGCAAATAAGCCAAGCGTGGTGGCTCATGCCTGTAATCCCAGCACTTTGGGAGGCTGAGGAGGGTGGATCACTGGAGGTCAGGAGTTCAAGACTAGCCTTACCAACATGGTGAAACCCCCTCTCTACGAAAAATACAAAGAAATTAGCTGGGTGTGATGGTGGGCCCTATAATCTCAGCTACTAGGGAAGCTGAGGCAGGAGAATCATTTGAACCTGGGAAGCAGAGGTTGAGCCAAAGTCACGCTATTGCAATCCAGCCTGGGCAACAAGAGTAAAACTCCACCTCAAAAAAGAAAAAAAAAAAAAAAAAAGAGAGAAAGAAGCATCATCCCATGGTAGAAGGCAAGAGGGCAAGAGGGCAAAAGAGGGCAAGCAAGCAAGAGAGAGCCAAACTTGCTTCTATAACAGGCCCATTCTCTTGATAACTAACCCACTGCCATGATGATGATATTAATCCATTCATGAAGGCAGAGCCCTCAGGACCTAATCACCTCTTATTGGGCCCCACCTCCCAGCGCTGCTGTATTGGGAATTAGATTTCTAACATGTAAACTTTGGGGAACATATTCAAGCCATAGCATTAAAGGTTCCTGAACAAAGAGGTTTTACAATGATTAGTGCTTGAGGGCTTTATGTTCCTGGATTTGTGCCATCATTTAATTCCTTTTCAGTTATTTTATTTTTCTAGTAAAGTATATGCTGAATTACTGGAGAATTTTTACAATGAAGAAGTCATCAGTTAAGAAAATCCATCTTCTGACTAATGTCTTCTGAGTCAATAATGAAGATGTAATGTTTTTTGGGGAAAATAGGACCTAGTTGCCTGGGAGGCAGAAATATTCTAAATATTCTGCTAAGTGAAAATCAATAAGCTAATTCTGTTTAAACAATAAAAGTAGACAAATAATCTTGCAACCTTGCGGACACTTTGGCTAGTGTAGTATAGTAAAATTAATTTAGCTTTTACATTTCATTTATTTTGATGTTTTTCCACTTCAGTATTTTGACTTTGCTTTAGCTTGTTGTGTTCTATCTTAAGTCTCAGATTGTTTTCACACTGTGCTCCACTGAGCCCTGGAAGGTCTGTGGAGCCTCCTTCTGGCAGTTGGGAGTGCATAGCGGGGAGTAGGCAGGCTCTGCTACCCCATTCATCCCAAGAACAGCTCCGGCTTCAACTGAAGCAACTCTACATTTGAATGTTTGTTCCCATTTCTGCTTAAGCTCTTAATTGAACAAAGCTGACTTGAAAACCTCTGGTGTTACCCAGTGACACCAAAAGAAGCAAACATTTGGACACTTGAGACAGATTTCTAGATCAGTAAATGGATGGTCCCAGATAACATTATTTTTTGATTCTTGTTGTCATCTGATTTCAGCTACAGTTACAGGTGTGTTGTGAAAAACATATAGTCAAGTTAATTTATAGGCATAGGACTTTCGTTTTTCAGAGACAGATATATAAACTGGTGTATCTTTGAGAACTTTCACCTTCAGTTTTCCCTCCTTCATGTCCACTATCTGTTCTTTATTTCATCATGCCTTCTGGGACTGTAAAGGAAACAAAATGTAAATTCTTTAAAGAAAACCAAGCTTTTGGTATCTTCTACCTATAACTGCTGAGGTGCTGATAATATTGAATGGTTACTATAAGAAATAATAAACTTTTACTAGGAAACATAATACATATTTGTATTTGAATCCACCAACTCAGCCTTTTCCTGTTTGAACCTCCATTTTTCACACTGGAACTATTTGGACATAATTCATGTTCTATTGACTTGTGACTTTTATTGTGACATCAGTGGATTGCCATTCAAAAACGGTGAGTTCATGTTTTAGGTTTCTTAGTTGCATTTCTGGTTTCAATTCTGAGGTTCTCTTAAGAATATAAGTTATATTTTTTCTTAAGGACTGATTTTTATAGTATTCAAGATACCAAATTTCATTAGCCCAGAAGAAACTAAATTTCTAATTTTGTTGATACAATGAAGTTTTGTTTTATTTAGCACAGTCTCTCACTATCACCCCATTGCACACACATCCAGATACACACATCAACTGATTTGACTTTGGTAACTCACTGAAGATATAGTTCCACTGCAGCAGAGTATTTTAAAGTAGTGATGTAGGTTACAACACTGTATCTTTTATTCCTTGTAGTCACATCTCCTGGAAATCTGTGTTGATTTAAATCAAGAAGTGCCTGGTTTGGTGAGCAGGATCTTGGGATAATTATTGGGCACTTGGTGAATGGTGAACCACTTGCCCACCATAGGGTCAAGAAATGTCTTAAAACCAACTTGACTAGAGAGAGAAGCTTTCACAGTGATTTTATAGGCTTCAGAATGTTTTTTTCAAGCTTTCTCTTCCTTTTCCTCTTTTAGGCTCACCCAGCACATGTGGTAAAGGGCAGACACGGTAAAGGGAATATTATAAGTTTTATTAGAAGAGCTGGCAGCCTGGGATTCGTCTCAGGATGTTTCATCTCATCTTGTAAATTCTTAGCATGTCATGATCTTTAGCATGCATTTATAAATACTGTAGAAAACAAAATTTCCTTGGTTCCCCACATCATAACTCAAAAACTCTTCATTTATAATCCAGCTAAGGGGAAGCAGGCAGTCTTCACCTTTCTCAAGGATATCTTTGTGCATACAGGGTCTGGTCTAACTCAGGCAGCCCAAAAGGAAAGGAAGGAATCTTTTGGTCATTGTGTCAAATGTGGCTATTCTGAGCCACCCTGCTCTGAAGGCCTGGTGGTCGATTTGACTTTGCTGCCTCAGTGCATTTCCAAGTCTTTTTTAATATTCAATCTTGATATCATAATTTATATCTTGCTCACTAGTACAGATGGCTATGGTACAGAGATTTCACAGAAAGTAAATAGAATGCTAATAATTTGTTACACAACCTCTTTGAAAGTAAACATTCTTCCAGAGTCTCATGTGACTTCTTTTCTGTGCTCCTTATAAAGCAAATTAAAACAAACAGACAAACATATAGAATCCTAGTCACTTACAAGAAGATTAATTTAGGCCTGGATGATATTTGGGGAAAACAGACTGCAAATACAAGTCTGTTCTCTATCTTTTTTTTTTTCCTTTTTCTTTCAGCACTAAATGTTGACTTGTATGCAAAACTTTCTACTGAATTGTTCACAGAGAATGACCTTCTTTGTTGGTTAATACTTTTGGGCAAAGGTTTTAATCTATAGTGAATCATAATGAGCTAGTTGTATGAATAGGTCTGCACTGGTAATCGGAACTTGGGGGAATTTGTAGTTTCTGTTTTACAGAGTTAAAAATTTACATTGGTTTAAGACTTAAGGGGACCTAAGTTAGGTCATGATTTTGACTTTGTGGAGATGCCAAAATACAGTGTAAGGGAAAGTAAGATCAACCATTTGTTGAGATGGTTATTTTTTCATTTGTTTATTTATATATTTATATTTTGTTGAGTTATTGTTATGTATAAGGTTCACTTTTTATTCAGCAATGGAATTCCTGCTTTCTAGGTCATAGATTCGAGGCATGCCACTTGAGCTTATATTTATGACTTCCAAACTTGCTGTCTCTTGTCATCATCATGACTTTAAGGTGTTAGAAAGTGGACCTTAAAATCCTTTAGAGATATACAAGTAGAGCAAATCCTGGAATGCGTTTGGAAATATGTCAGTCCTCACGAGAGCTGATTCTTGCCTGACGTTATCTAAAGAAAAGCAACAACAAAAGCCCGTGTGGTGCCCAGTAGTAATGGCAAGGTGGTCTGAACCACTGACTGTGTGCTTGTTGGAAGTAACTATCTGTGAAGGCACATACCTGTCTCCAGATAATCTACATACTACATGAGCAGTTGCAACCATGGTCCAAGGGCCAAATACCGTCACAATCATGTTTTATTTGGCCCAAATGGTGTTTTGACAGTTGGCAAATTCAGATACAAATCTGTGTCTGTTTTCCCTTGGTAAACTGGAATGTCGCCTAACACTGACCGAGCATAGCCACTTGGCAGCAGTCTGTGGGAACAGCACAGTGGCTGCCTCTTTAGTGGAGGTGTCCTGGCCTTCTACTTCTATGTAACGAACCATCTCAACACTTAGTGTTGTAAAACGTCAGTCTTTCATTATGTTCATAGATTCTGTGAATCAGGAATTTGGACAAGGCATAGTAGGGATGGTTTGTTTCTACTCCACAATGTCTGGGGCTTCTGCTGAGGAGACATATCTTCTGGGGGCTGGAACCATCTGGAGGTATCTTTTTTTCTTTTTTTTTTTTTGAGACGGAATTTCGCTCTTGTTACCCAGGCTGGAGTGCAATGGCACGATCTCGACTCACCACAACCTCTGCCTCCTAGGTTCGGGCAATTCTCCTGCCTCAGCCTCCCTAGTAGCTGGGATTACAGGCGTGTGCCACCATGCCCAGCTAATTTTTTGCATTTTCAGTAGAGACGGGGTTTCATCATGTTGACCAGGATGGTCTCGATCTCTTGACCTCGTGATCCACCCGACTCGGCCTCCCAAAGTGCTGGGATTACAGGCTTGAGCCACCGTGCCTGGCCCCATTTGGAGGTATCTTTACTCACGTATCATATGCCTAGGCTTGGATGGCTTGGAGTTCCTTGAGCATCCCTTGAATTTCAGTGCAGATTCCAGAATTTCTATGTGTTCTCTCCATGTATCTTCTGCAGCATGGCAGCCTCAGGATAGTCAGGGCTCCTACAGTGTGGCTCAGTGATCCAAGGGCAAGTGTCCAGAAGAACAAGGCAAAAGCCAACTGGCGTTTTAGAACCTAGTCTCAGAAGTCATAATGTGCTCCTGTCTTGCACTGTATTGGTTGAAGTAGTCATAAGCCTGCCAAGATGCAAGCAGAATGGTCATAGACAACTCTTCTTGATGAGCTGAGTGACATGGGGTTTGAAACTGTGTTTTAAAACCACTGATGTGGGGGACAAGCATATTTTCACTTGCTGTAGTCTTCACCACTCCCTATTACATTGCGTCCAGGCTGCTTTACCAACTTCTGTTATCTGACCGTTTTCAAGAGCATTTGAGTTAGAGATCACTGTTCTTCCTTGTTTCTTCTAAATTTAGATAAATTCTAAATTCTAGTTAGGGTTTGTCTTTTGTCAGTGTTCATGAGGAGGATAAATCTGAATGTTCCCTTTGGAGAAAGAGTGGGAGGCAGCATGGACTTACAGTGCAAACTTCCTGTAGGAAACTGAGTATGATTTTTGGCTGAAGAAGGTAAATCCACTGAGGTATGAGTCATGCTCATTTTGGTCTTGTCTTGTATGTGCACTTGCAAAAATGTGTTCTATTTGTATATTTATTTCCTTATTTCTTACTCTTGGTTATGTGCATTTTCTGCGGCATTTCTTTATTCTGGGGAGTATGGCCCAGGCCATTTGCTTGACTATTATTTTTAAAATATACTATGGGTGTTATCACTATCATTGTAACTAATGGAATCTTATTTAGTAGTGCTACACTACTAGGAATGTTAGAAATAAAACAATCAGATTTTTTTTTAATTAAGGAAAAAATAACGAAAACTAATGATATTCCTTTTCCTTTTTACCAAACTCTTCTTTGAGAGAAGGCATCAAAATTTCCCTGGTTGGAATACTGTGTGTTATCCCAGATTCTTCTTTATGCATCATCCTAGAATGCCAACAAATTTGGGCAATTTATTCTCCAAAATACTCCTATCTGTCCTCTATCCCCTGTTAGTGAGACACACATAATCAGCCTAGATCCACATAATATTTCACTTGGGACTTCCAGGATTAGGGAACCTACCTTGATGTTCTCCTTATCTCTAGTATCTCCCCCATTCCAAACTGTTCTCTACTTCAGAGCAATCTTCCTAAAACCTCCCAGTTCATGCTAATTCTCTGGTCACAAGCCCAGCAGTGGCATCTCTGTGCCACTCTCTGAGTCCACAATATCTGGACTTAGCTCAGCTCTTAGACCTTATATCCAAATTGCTTCCATATCCTCTAACACATTCACACCCCAAGTTGCTCTGGTCATAGCTGGCTGTTTGCTTCTGAGTACTTGCCAGATATGCTTGGCCAAATTCTACACTGGAAGCCTTTGCTGGTATTCTGCCATTTTCATGGTGTGCTAAAGGCCTTGTCTTTGATTTTTTGTGGCATTCCATAGCTTTTATCCCAGTATAGTCATTTGTTTACTGTGTGTCTTCCCAATTCTAATTCAGATTTTTTGAAAGTAGAACCTATCCTTTTGTCTACATATCCCAATGCTTGGCTTAGCATAAGTAGGACTCTTCATAAATGTTTATGGAATGCTGACTGACTGAAACCCATGAACTCATTCCAAAATTCCTGTTGCTTAATGGCAGTGTTCAGAGAGTATTCATATGAGAGAGAAGACCCTTTGGCTTAGTAGTTGACCGGGAGAATGCATCACTTCCTGGGCTTTCTACACTGAAAGAGAAAACATAAATATATATTTGGGAGGAAAACTATGGAAGAGCTTTATATAAAATTTATGTATCTCGATTATATATTTGTGTGTATTTCAGAAGTAGAAAGTCTTAAATATAGTCCTCATTAGTGAATGTTAAAAAAACCTTCCTATGATGTACTTACACTGGTGACATATTTCTGAGTGTCCTCAGTGTGCAGCCAGAATTTTCACAAAAATTCTATCAGAAGTCACCTGGTATAGTGAGAGGGACATAAGCTTTGGAGCCACACACACTCTATACAGATTCTGGTTCCAGTTTCTTCCTAAGCTTCATGTCATTGGAGACACCTTACCTTACTTCTCAAAGCCTCACCATATTGATAAAGTGTGGATCCCTTGCTCCCTCCAAAGAGGAAATAATAGTATGCTTAACTTACATTTGTTTTACAGTTAGATAGCCATCTCTTTTATCTCTTAGCTCCTTATATTGTCATTGAAATCTCAGCAACTTAGAAGCCAATAAACCTCATATGCAAGGTAATTATTGTTAACTCTGTAAAGAAGATATAATATACAAAAATCAAAGAAAGGAAACGTGAAGTGCTCTCAACTGACTGTAATCTTGGTTAGGGTTCTGTATTTTTATGTCAGCTTTGACAGCTTTCAAATGGATCACCTTGGTTACTATTATTTATAAAAGAAGAAATATGCATTTAAACAAGCTTTCAGTGTGTTCAGAATTGCATACTGTTAAGCTCACTTAGTCCTTGGACCCCTTTTGCCTGCTATTAAGGTATCAGGTCAATACTTCAAATTAATCTGTATTATCTCACACTTTATAAATACAGGTTCAGAATGGCTTGGGTGGCAAGGCGGTACTGTAGCTATTGTGATCCACAATCTTGTTTTGTGAAGAGTTCAGATTTGTCTGTAACTGGGAACAAGTTCTTTACCAAGTCAAAGAAAAAATTATCTATGTTTCAAACAAAAGGAGTTGTTCTAAGAGGTTGTTCTGCATTTTTCTAGCAAGTTGGGGGAAAAGCAGAGATAGATGACTTTTGCTTGAATCCCCAGACTCTAGGATCTAGGCCAAACAGGGATTGAACTGCCTCTTTAAATTTTTATTATTGTGCACTCTAGGAACCCCTCGAAAAGAGACTAATGTACTTTTAATGGCTGGATATTAAAGAATATTTATTTCAAGCATAAAAAGTTGCTGTTTAAGTGATTTTCTTTTCTCCCTTGCCTCAATTCAGGCATAGAAGGACCAAAGTCTAGTAACTGAAAATAGAACAACCCAAAATACCCCCCTCTCATAAATGTGACATGAATATAGATGACACAGTTTGGGTAGGGTAACCCTGTATAGTGAATCATAATTTTGGGAAGGAAGATATGTAGTCAGCAGCAGGATATAGCAGGTGAGTAGAGGACCAGCCTTCAATAAGGCTGGAGAGACATTGGGGACCAGGTTTGGCTGATAGTAGGTGGTGATCTTGAACACTCTACTGAGACAAGACTATGTGGATAAATACAGCCTTCTAAGGAGAGTTGACATTAGTATATGTAATATGTTAAGAGTGTGGGATCTGGGGCCAGACATGGTTTGAATCCTAGCTTATCCACTTGCTATATCTATGAGACTAGACAAGTCATATAACCTCTTTGGTCCTCAGTTATCTCATTTGTAAGAAGAGGATGTGATAACTCCTACCTTGTAGGGAAATGAAGTGAGTATGGAGAGAGTCAATAGTCAATGTGTGTAAAGCATTTAGATTGATACCTGTAGACAATAAGGGCTGCATTAAAAAATCTGTGTTGAATTATTAGAATTTTCCATTGATTATCCCATCACTTGGAAACTGTAGATGAGGATCAGTGGTCACGTATTTGAAAGACTTTGCCAGGATGCTAATAATCTAGTGAGAGATTTTGCATTTAGGTATCAATTTCTTGAATTAATTTTTGTAAAAGATGTCAATGTCTACAATAATTGTGTGGGTTTTTTTTTTGAGGGATGAGGGGTACAGATGGACATCCAATTATCCCAGTACTGTTTGTTGAAAGGACTTTACTGAATTGACTTTACTTCTTTGTTAAAGATCTATTGACTGTCTTTGTGCGGGTCTATTTCTGAGTTCTATATTCTGTTTCATAGGCATATGTGTGTGTTCTTTCACTAATTCCACACTGTCTTGATTACTGTAGTTTGGAGTAATTATAGAAATTGGGTTGTGTGATTTCTCCAGATTTGTTCTTCTGTATTGCGTTGGCTAGTCTGGATCTTTTGTCTTCCCACTTAAACTTTATAATCAGTTTGCTGAGATTTATAAAGCAGCTTGCTGGGATTTTGGTTAAAATTTATTAAACCTACAGATCAAGTTGGGAAGAACTGATATCTTAACAATATTGAGTCTTCCAATCCGTGAACACAGAATGTCTCATCTCTCTGTTTATTTAGATCATCTTTGATTTCTTTTATCAGAGTTTTGTAGTTTACCACATATAGACCAATTATAGTGGGTTTATATCTAAGCATTTCATATCTTTTTTTGGTGATATTGTAAATGATATTTTTTACATTTCAAATTCCAATTGTTTATTGCTGGTATACAGGAAAGCAGTATATGTTTTGTATGTTAATCTTGTATCCTCTGACCTATACTCGCTTACTAGTTTCAGTTCCAGGAGGTCTTCTTGTTGTTTTTGGCTTGTTTTTGTCAGTTCTTTGAGATTTTCTACATAGGTGATCATGTCATCTGGAGTAAAGTTAGTGTTATTTCTTGCTTTCCAGTTTTATAATATTTATTTGCTTTTATTGTCTTCTTGTACTAGTGAGACTTTCAATATGGTGTTGAACAAGAATGGTGGGAGAGGACATTCTTGTCTTGTTCTGAATCTCAGGGAGAAGGCATCCAGTTTCTCACTATTAAATGTCACGTTAACTATAGATTTTTGAAAAACCAAGTTGAGGAAGTGGGAACTTCCTAGTTTGTTGAGAGTTTTTTTTTTTTTTTTTGATCAAACTGGATATTGGATTTTGTTAAATGCTTTTTCTATGTCATTTGACATCATGGTTTTTCTTCTTTAGATTATATTCTCTTTGAACTTAATCACTTTTTAAAATAACCCAATCTTGTGTTTTAAGGTATATTAATCTTGCACAGATAGTTGTGCTTTATACATTTTTATACTGCTTTATAGCATGGGTTGGTAAACTATAGCCAGTAGGTCACGTCTAGCTTGTTGCCTGTTTTTACATGACTTGTAAGTTGAGAATAGGTTTTACACTTTTAACTGGTTGGAAAAGATCTAAAGAAAAGTAATATTTTGTGACATGTGAAAATTATGACATTTAAACTTAATTGTCATAAATAAAGTGTAATTGGAACACAGCCATGTACATTCGCTGTTGCTTCATTTGTACTACAGTGGCAGAGTTGAATATTTGCAACAGAGATCATAGACTTGTAAAGCCTAAAATATTTATTTACTGTCTGGCTCTTTATGGAAAAATTTGCTGACTCCTGATATATAGTATCCCACTGGATAATATTCCACAAAATGTGTACTTTTGGCATTGCTCAAAAAGCTATCATGAAGATTTTCCCATGTGCATACTTGTGCATCTAAGCACGTGTACCTTGAAATGGCATTGCAGGGTCATAGCAATGTGTCTATCTTCAGCTTTACTAGATAAATGGATACATGCTCCAGAATGGATATTCCAAGTTACATTCTCACTAGCTCTGGCTGAAACTCCTTATTGTTCTATATGCTCACCAACAACCACTATTGTACAACTTAAAATTTTTGCCATTATTATGAGTGTAATCTAGTATTTCATTTAGGTTTTCATTTGTTTCTTCCTGATCACCAATGAAGCCTATGATATATTTGAATGTTTATCCACATTAATTCTTTTTCTTCTTCTAAAACACCAATTATGTATATTTGTTGTCTTTTTTCCCTTAACCTCCCATTTTGATGACTGTATCCTGTCTACCTTGTTTTTGATTGTGAGTTTAGTTGTATCATTTCATTTATTTCTCCTTCTGTTTTTCATTTCAGTTTTTTTTACTTCTTTATTTGAACTTTGCCACATTATTCTTGTCTTTTTTTAAAAACTTGTTTCTCCTTTTATGAGCTCTTCTAGCTAAAATTTCATTGGTCATGGAGAACTATTTGCCTGAATTTTTTTCCTGTTTCATTGTGCTTTTCTTTTTTGCTCATGGGGCCAAGGGAATGTGAACTCGGGCATTCTGAAGTTTCAGTTTTGGCTTTTGTTCAAGGCAACCAAATGGTCGCATTTTCTTTGCCCTGTGGGTTTGTGTGTTAGCATTTAGCCTTTAACAGGTGATGTCATGCCCAGCAAAGCGGCCGGTGTCAAAGGCTGACTTTGTAATCTCATGATCTTGCTGCTTTTCCTCTGTCAGACTCACCTCTCAAAGGTTAGGTTAGAGGTAATACAAATGAAGATGTAAAAAAAGGTTTAAGTTTTATCCATCTCTCCCATGACATTCTGTGACTTTTTCTGTGTCTTTATTGCCACCAGCTATAATCCCTATGACTATCACCTAGTCCTCCTGTCCCCAGACATATACCTCTGGGACTCCCTAATCACTGGATAGGCCTCTCCCCCTGGCAGCCTAATCTGTCTTGAGCTTTTAGGGACACTTGTTTCCCCTGATGTCTGAGGAGATGGATGTAGTAACAGCACCTTCCACTGTTTAGGTGTACCTTCATAGTTTGCATTGTAGTTGTCACTGTGTAAGTTTCTTCCATCTTTAATTTTTTGGTTTATTTTTTATTGGTTTTGAAGGAGGGGAATTCCTTTGCTTAGCCATTTTTAACTGGAAGTCATGACATACTTTTTTGGTGCTTTAAAATGAGTGTTGTGTTAGGAAGACAAAATAAATAGATAAGTGATTTCTTTCATTTTTTTATCCATATATGTTGATGTCATGTAAAAAGAGCCAGCATTGGTAAGGTGCTTTTTTTTTTTTTTTTTTTTTTTTTTAAGGTATAACTATCTGGAATGGAAGGAAAATTCTTTTTCTATATGAAATAAAAGCAAAATGCCCAAAATAATGATTTTCCTTCTAAGAGCTTGATGTAGTATGTCTTAATTATGTAGGAATTAAAGCCTATGATACAGTTATTATATTGATTGTACATGAAAATCATGGCAAACATTCAAATATACATCTCTGAATGTGATTTGCCAGTCTTTTTGTTAGTCATAATTATCTCTTTCTTAATTAGGTTTGCCTGATTATTGGTTTCTTAAAATATGTGCATATTTTAATGATCATAGGGAAGTCAGTTTATGGAAAAGCATCATTAAATTGGTTTTACAGACTCTGAGTTGCTCCTGCTGAGGTTTGGCGACATATGGTACCTTGTCTGATAGAACATCTTGTGTGAAAAATCATGCTCAGAAACCAAAACAAAAACAACAGGAAATAAGAATAAACTACAGCAACACAAAATTTTCCTTAATTAAAATGCTCTTAAGTAATTTCAGCAAATCTATCATACCTTGTGACTACAGATAAACAATGATAAATGTCCTCTTCTTATTTATGAGAAAGAAGAGTTTAAAAAATACTTGGAAATGGAAACTGTAATCTACAATATTTTAAAGCAGAACTATCCATGTAAAAGAAAGAATAAGCTATGTAGTTCTCTAATTTTTTAAATAAAAATATTTATTATTTAAATAGCAATAGGTATACATTGTAGCAAATTAGAAGAAAACGTAAAATTCAAGATGAAAACACCATCATCCAACCACTCAGACAAGATGCAAACACTATCTTCCAACCACCTAGGCATACCCATTAGTAATAGCCTATTGTACGTGTTTTATACTCCTTTCTAAACACATATGTTATTATAAACCAAAATGAGATTGTACTCCACATGCTGTTTTGTAGTCTTCTTTTAACAGTCACCACCATGTCAATAAATTCACATCTTACTTATTACCTGGTCCATATGTAAAATTTAACATTTGTCCCCCACATATCCTTTAGAACTTGTTTGACCAGTCAGGATTCTATCCCAGACTACCCTTTCATCATCTAGTGATGATGTCCCTTAAGTTTCTTTCATCTGGTACAATTCCCACTTTTTTCCCTATGGCACCAACTTGTTGAAGAGGCTGGGCAAGGAGAGACTGGGAAATAGATTTTTGAAACTAAATTTTTCTGAGGTAGTATTTGATCTCTTGAGCAATTAAAGACTCACATCTTAAAAGTTTTGCACATAAATTGCAGTGAGAAAATCATTGTATTCATCTACAAAGATATGCATTAGCATTCATTACTTACATGTTTAGTCTGTGAGATGTCTTCCAAACTGTGAAGCTCTGAATTCTCCAAGGTCTTCCTCCATTTTTTATTGAATTAACTGAGATGATCACGCGTATTAGAGATTGGTTGTTTACTTTTGTATATACTATTTTTTGTCTTCATACTGACTTGTATCGGTGCATGTACAAACACACACACACACTTTCTTTTCCTGGGCCCCTTAAGTCCACTACCAAAAACAATAGTATAGAGTGCCTGCAGTGTGCTATGTGTTGTGTAAGGTGCCATACGGGATACGAAGATGAGTAATATAGTATTTTCCCTCAGGAACCCTTACAGTATAATCATGGAGAAACAATTTACCAGAAATACAAAGAAACAAATGCCAGCTTAGAGGACACTTCCAGAACAATAGACAAGACAGCATTAAAAATATTACATGATCTTGCATTTTAAAATCAGTTGTTTTGAATTACCGTTGACGTACGATGATATGAAACCGTTTTAAGTGTCTAGGCTCATTTTGAACCCCTGCCTGCTTTATCCTGCTACAATGACAAACTGCTTGTAAAGTCACCTACAAATCCTGTCTTTCCTTTGCCTTTCAGCTATTCAATATATTATGTGCTTGCCTATTTCCTCTGCCTGGAGTGCTCTCCTTCCCATTTGCTTTACAAGTTTCACTCCTGGATGCTTACCCTCCTCCACGCTTTTAGAGATCTTTTACCCAAGAAAGTGAATACACAATGTTCTTCCACTTGACTTAAACAATATGTTAACTTCGCTTTGTCCCCTCTTACCAAACATTTTCCTTTTCCTTTTTCTGTTTCATGCATTTTATGATATAGTTGCCCATTGACAATTATATATCAGGCTTACTGCCAGACCCTGGAGCAGATAAAACTTAGACATTGTCCTTGTTTTCATGAGACTAAAATACAATAGAAATGACAGATTCAATGACAGTACAGTGTGGTAAATCTTATAGAAATAAGTGCACTGCTCTGTGGGAATAAGGAGTAGGAGGTGACCAACCATATGGGGAAGAAGGAGAGCTTCACTAAGGTGACAACTGAGTTAAATCTAGAGACAAATGGGATTTTCCAGGTAGAGAAGACAAGGAAGGTCATTGGGGTCAGAAGTCAAGCTCTATTCAGGGAATTCTGAGATGTTAGTGTTCTTGGAATATCCTTTCTTGCATGTGAGTATATTTGTTAGTACAGGTACAAATATTCCCTCCTGTAATCTCTTTTGATTTTGCTTTCTACTTAATTTTAAACTCCTTCACTCCAGTGCACTATTCTATTCTTTCCTTAAAAGGCTGTTAAATCAGGTATACTACACATGCTGAATAGATATTTTAGGATTTTTTTTAATGAAGTCGTGCTTGTGTTATATGAGGACAAAATACTAAATTATTAACATCAGAGAACAAGATGTGATTATTTATAGAAATTCAGTAAGGTGTCATAAGCTTTTGAAACAGTTTACCTTTATAATGTTTCTAAAGAAAGACAATTGTACTTTCAAAGCATGAGGGCAGAAAACCACATACAGGGAGTGGTTCTTTGTTCTCCAGAAATTTTATCACTCAGTGTTCCTTAAATTGCAGTTTAGCAGGTCAGACATCTCTGAGAAAGGAAGCTTTGTACTTCATTATTTCTTTTCAGTAACGAAATGACATTCCGGGAGATCAGACATCAGAAATGTCAGTGTGCTTAATGATAGGACAAAGCCACAAATGCATTGTCTAAAAGCTAAGTAAGACTGGCTTAACCTACAAAATACTGATAAAAGTTAATCTCCATTGATATCCTCTTTGATACGTTCTCTTTTGTCTCCTCATTACCAAAAATAGCATGTAATAAAATGTTCCATAAATTTAGAGAAAAAAATATGCAAGTGGTCAGGGATGTAGGCTCTCTTGATTAGCTCTTAAATGGCCTCTCCATTCCCATGAAAGCCTCCAGCTCTGCTTCCTGTCACTACCACATTTGGCCCACTGGATTGGGAAACATCCTTTTTTCGAAACAAATTTCCATTCTGTAAAAAACTCTGTGTTGAAGATCCTGGTTTTCTGGGTGCTTTATGTGGTTATTTGCTTTTCTGACTTCATTTCCTAGTATACCAATAGCAAGCACTAGCTTCTGAATAAGAGATGAGCCATGTAGAAATGTCTTAAGTGGGTTTGGGTTCATAGATGGCTACTCAAAAATAGAATCAGCCTGTGTACAAGGCTTCTCTTGGAATTTAAAATCATCAACTGCCAATGAATTTTGGTCCCATCATGAAGTTTTGTACCATATATACACTTACTATGTAGTAGATGTGCACTTAACCAGCTTCCATTTAACCTACTTAAGAGATTAACTGATACTTTCTATTTTTTTTCTGTAAAATATACTGACTGATGCCCATAGACCTTGTAATACTTGCAGCTAAGGAGATATTCTCTGTTATATTTGCACACTTTTCTCCTGAGTTGAATTTTGCTTAGTAAGAGTTAACGGTGTGTATTTCCAAACCTATGTATATCAATTGCCATTATTACTGTAATTCTGTAATATAATGAAATAATACGTAGCTGATGAATTATAATTGTAACTCAAGAGTTATTTTTCTATGAAAAGTAAATCAACTGATATGTAAAGATTCAGAAAAGGTAATTCATATCATAATAATTGCTGTCAAATTAGAGATAGGAAAGAAAATAGTGAAATATTTAAAAACGATCATAAAAATTTAGAATGAATTTGTTAGGTTATAAAGTTCTCACTTCACATTTAAATTTTAAAGTGTTTTCAATTTCTTACTACATGCGTTATCTTGTTTTCTACTATTGTAACAGAATACCACAACAAAAATTTATTTCTTATACTTCTGGAGACCGGGATGTCCAAGAGTGTGGCATTGGTGTCTGGCAAGGCTCATTCCATACTAGAAGGGTGGAAGGGTGGGAAATGGAAGGAAGTGCACAAGGACAGAAGAAATTGGCCCAAACTTTCCCCTTTTATGATTAACCCACTCTCATGATCATATTCTTAATCCGTTCATGAGCATATTGCCCTCAAAAATATATCATCTCTTAAAAGCCCCATATCTTTACACTGTTGCTTTGGGGGTTAAGTTCCCAACACATGAACTATGGGGGACATATTCTAACCATAGCACTGTGATTTAAAGAATAAAGCAAAACTAGAAGATCTAGGTGATGCGTTTTATATTGGTTTCTGTGAGAATTACAGTGTAGACACTGAGAAAAAGTCTTTGCTTATATATATCATTTTAAAAATGATTCCCAACTTAAAAAAATTTAATTGATATTGTACATATTTAAGGTATATAGCATAATTTTTTGATATACACAAAAATGACTTCCAACTTTTAAAATTAATGAAATAACCCATTATGCTATATCTTAGACAAAAGACTTGGCATCTGAAATAGAAAAGCTTCATGTTTTCATGTGCAGTCATGCAAAGAGGAATATTCCCTGTTATACCCACTGGGCTGGAATTTTTCACTTTTATGGAAGAATGAATTTCTGGACCTAGTCAGGGAAGGAGATGTACAGGTCCTCCAGCTATTAGGGAACCCATCATGGATAATTACACCATGGAGAGTTAATGTCTTTGTAAATCTGTTTTCTTGGCACAGAATATTCAGGGAATATATACATACCTGGAATGGTTACATTGGAGATTTGAAAAGATATGAGGGATCAGGTCTTTCCATTTCCCTAAATAATGCTCTGTGATCCACTTCAGCTTTCTGATGGCAGCTTTAGGCTGCTGACTGGCTTTCTTTACTTCCTTCTTTGCTTCTCCTCTCCCTTTCTTCACTTAATATCTTTATTAAGATATGATTCACATATCATAAAATCTACCCATTTAAAGTGTACAGTTCAATGGCTTTTAGTATATATTCAGAGTTGTACAACTATCACCACAAGTGACTTTAGAAGATTTTTATCTCCCCAAAGTATCATTTGCATTTAACCCCATGCCCATTAGTAGTTATCTTCCTTCACAATCTCAAAGAAACCACTATTATAGCCAGGTGTGGTGGCTCATGCCTGTAATTCCAGCACTTTGGGAGGCCAAGGCAAGCAGATCATGAGGTCAAGAGATGGAGACCATCCTGACCAACATAGTGAAACCCGGTCTCTACTAAAATACAAAAATTAGCTGAGCATGGTGGCTTGTGCCTGTAGACCCAGCTACTAAGGAGGTTGAGGCGGGAGAATTGCTTGCCCTGGGAGGTAGAGATTGCAGTGAGCCGAGATCCTGCAAAGTGAGACTATGTCTAAAAAAAAAAAAAGAACCTCTACTTTCTGTCTCTATCAATTTTTCTATTATGGATTATTTCATATAAGTGGGACAAGATGCTATATGGTCTTATGTGACTGTGTTCACTCATTTAATACATTATTTTCAAGGTTTATCCATCTTTAGCATTTATCAGTACCTCATTTCTTTTCACCGGGGACTGATATATTGTATGCATATACTGTATCTGAAAAAATCCATTCATTGATTGATGAACATTTAGGTTGCTTTCACTTTTGGCTGTTACGAATATTGCTATTACAGATACAAACAGTTTTGTACAAATGTTTTCATATTTCTTAGATAAATACCTAGGAGTGGAATGTCAACATTTGGCAGCCATATGATCTGTGTTTAATATTTTGAGAAACTGCCAGTTGTTTTCCAAAGTGGCTATACCATTTTACACTCCCACCAGCAATGCATGAGGGTTCCACTTTCTCCACATCCTTGCCAATACTTGCTGTTGTTTGCCTTTTTATTATAACCTTCCTAGTGGATATTAAGTGGTATCTCATTGTGGTTTTGATTTTTATTTCTTTGATGATTAATGATGTTGAGCATTCTTTCATGTGTTATTAGTTATTTGTATATTCTTTGGAGAAATGTCTATTTGAGTCTTTCCCCCATTTTAAATGGTTTATCTTTTTGTTATTGAGTTATAAATGTTTTTTATGTATGTTTTAGATATAAGTCCCTTATCAGATATATGATGTAAAAATAGTTGTTTCTCATTTTGTAGGTTGTCTTTTCATTTTCTTGATAGTGTCCTTAGAAGCACAAAAGCTTTTAATTTTGATGAAGTCTATTTTTTCTTTTATCGCCATGCTTTTAAAGTCATATCTCAGAAACTATTGCTTCACCCAAGTTTATGAAGATATATGCCTATTATTTCTTCTATGATATTTACAGCTTTAATTATTGTAGTTGGGTTATGATCCATTTTCGTTCATTTTTTTAATGAGGTGCAAATTTATCTGTTTGTGTGTGGATATCCAGTTGTCCTGCCACCATTTATTGAAAACACTGTTTACTCCTGATTGAATGGTTTTGGGACACATGTCAAAAATTATTAACCATAAATGTAAGGGTTTATTTCTGACTCTTTATTCCATTCCGTTTACCTGTATGCCTCTCCATATGCCAGTACCAGAGTGTCTTTAATACCGTACCTGTGTGGTAATTTTTGAAATCAGGAAATATGAGTCTTTTAATTTTGTTCCCCTCCAAGGTTATTTTGTTTTTTCTGGGTCTCCTGAATTTCCATATATTTTTTAGTTTAGGCTTGTCATTATCTGCAAAACTGGCATTGGGATTTTGAAAGGGATTGCATTAATTCTGTTGATGAATTTGAAGAGTATTGCCATCCTAACAATATTAAATCTTCTGACTCACTAACATGGGATGTCCATCCTGCTACCTGCTTCTTCCTGTTCATTATTTTCTCTCCTGGATCCTCCTCTTGTCTCAAGGCTGCATAGAGTAAATCTCATGCTTTTTCTAGGTAAAAATCCTTCTGTTATATAAAGATACTTATGTGTTTCCAGCTAACTCTTCTCTTCTGGTTAAAGAGCCAGGAGAATTCCTCATATTTTTCCAGATATTTCGTTTTCCTGCTTGACACATTAAAATATATGGAGAGGAACTCTGTGCCTCTCTTAAAATGTGTTGCATAGAACTGAACACAGTTTTCCAAGTGTAATATCATTCATGATTCATTAAACATGAATTCAGGGCATGTTTAATGGACTGTGGTTAAGATGCTAGGCTTTGGAGTCAAATGGACTTAAGTTAAAATTCCAAGCCAGCCATTTACTTGATCTGTGAGAAATTTACTTGATGCACCTTAATTTCTTTATCTGTAAGATAAAGATAATAAACATTGGAGCTTCTCTCAATAATAGATGCTGTGGGGGCAAGGACTGTATCTGTTTTGCTTTGCTTACTGTTGGTTACCTAGTTCTTAGTACAGTGCCTGGATCATAGTAGATACTCACTGATTATATTTTGAATGCATGAGAGGGCGGATACCTGTCCCAAATAACTGTTACTAAGATTGAAAGCACTTACCACAATGTCCAGCACTTAGTAAGCATTTGGTCATTTTCTAAAAGGCTTTTTAGCAACTATGTCATACTTTTTTTCCTATTAAATTTCTTTTCAAATAAAACTGCATAATTTTTCACAAGTGAACCTTTTAAATCATGTTTTCCCAATTCCTGAATTTTAACTTCACTACATTTGGTGGTATTAATTTTGGCATTATGAATTTCATCTCTTACTTATGTTTTGTTACATCTTCATCTTGATGTCTCCCAAATGTAGTAATGGCAACCATTCCCCAACCCTCCCACTCTTCCCATCAGCTTCATAGGATTAAGGAATTCAGTGGCCATGCTAGTCATACCTTTAAAATATCTCACTCATATTTCTGCCACAGTTTGGAAATCTGAGTTCCTAGAACAAGTAGATGGCTCTTAGGATGGACTAGATCTGCAACGTAAGAATTTTGTAACTGAGTGTTGCTGTTTTTTTTCTTTGTTCCAGGAATACTGAGGGGGATGCATCCTAATTCCAATAGACAAATTTCAGCACCTTTTATTCAGAGAAAGGGCTAAAAGCTAGTGAAAACCATTCAATAACTCAAAATAATTTTAGCTAATGTGGAAAGAGTGGGATTTTTCTGTTTTTATGTCTTTAGTAATTTGAATAGCTGCATACAATCCTCTTTTATTGTTAGTCAGGCTTCTGAAAGCCAACCAACAAAATTAGTTTGTTGTTTCTAATATAAGAACCCACTGATTTGATGTGAGTTCTATTTCTTTCCATTCTCTTTTCTTGCATTTATTTTTAAAAGTCTCTTTCTGCAGTCAAGATATCCTGTTTCTATATCCTTTCTATACGACTGAGACTGTTAATCAAGGTCTCAATTCGTATTGTAGCTGAAGTGTGTTGCTTGGCAACAGAGGGAAGGATACATGTTTTCTGATTTTAAAAATAATTCAAGGTTTTATGCTTTTTTATTAAATGATTTTATTAGTTGTGGAAAAATAGCCTGGAGCAGAAGAGAAATGGACCATGGCAGCAATATCTTTCTTATGTTTGTCTTCTAAGACATTTTCTAAGTGGGAATTGGTTTTTGTCTGTTTTAACTGTATAGATAGCATGTCTGGATCTCAGATTTATGCTGTGAAGTATTGTCCAGTCTACCTGTGTGTGGAGGAATATTCTCTTACTGAAATGTTATAACCCACAGACCCTCTTTCTTCAGGAAGCCTTCCTGGAATTATTTATAACCATTGTTTGACACATGGAGCCACTCCCATTTTTTCGGTGTATTTTAATAGCTGTGTGTTTATGGTGATTAGATGTTGGTCCAGCCTTTCTTTCCTGTCAGAGTTCACAGCCTCTGAGGCCAGTTTCACAATGCCCTGTGGATGTGAAATGAGGTTTGTTAATGGTCTGATCGCCCTTGTCCAATGATGCTCTCCTAGATTTCAGGAGCTGTGAGAGGTTCGGTAATTTGGACACCAGTGCTCTCTGCATAGTACTTATCACTCTGTTGTGAGCATATACTGTGACTTATAAGACAGATCATGGGGAGAAATGCCAGATGTGGGTGAAGGGGAGGAATACAGCAGATCACATTGCCACGTGTGTACCTATGCAACTATCTTGCATGTTATGCACATGTACCCCAAAACCTAAAATGCAATAAAAAAAAGACAGATCAGTCCTATTTCACAATCACAGAAATGACTGAGTTGTTGAAAGACTGAAATACTTTTTTCAAGGACATGGCACAGAGTAGAGCTGAAGACTAATGTTCACTCATTGGGCATCAGAGAATAACTCTGAGAACTTCCTTTGTGAAGTCAGCCAGTCCAGCATTATTTTCTGGCTCTGTCACATACAACCTCTGTGATATGGGCAAGACTCTTAACTTCTCTGTGCCTTAATTTCCTTATCTGTAAACTGAGATAATGATAGTACTCCTCTTATAAGGTTGTTCTCAGGATTAAATGAGACAATACTAGCTGGCACATAGTAAGTGTACAATAAATATTTGCTTTTATTATTGCTGGTGTTAGTATTTTCATGCAATAACTTCAAAATCTACACATTGTCTTTCTTCCTCCTCTTTCTCCCCTTTATTTCTGCTATACCTGACCATATTAAATTTCAAAGTCGAGTTGAGGTATGTTTTTGTCAACCTTCTAAACTTCCATTCATTGGACAATAATACATTTAAATAACAAGGCTTCTTATTAAGATTTTCCAAATACACAGTTGAAACACAGGAACTGGATACCTGTGATTGCAAAGTCTTTGAAGATTCTCTGAACTTCTGCTTGTTTATGAGCCTTTTTTATGAAAAACCAAGCCAACAACAGGGTTTTTCCACTACAGTCCATGATTGCTGTGACATGGTTACTTTTACCAGCAGAGTTTAGCACCTAGTCACTTTGGAAATTTTGTTTTCCCTTGAATGAGTATATCCAAAGCTTCATTTGTCATTTTACTTCTAGTGTTTTCCCCCTTATCCTATCAGCTTATGAGGAGCTTAATTATATGTGATTAAGACATAGACTTGTGTCTGTGAATTTGTACTATTAATTGTGCATTTTATTTTTTTCTTTGGCTAAGTTTTTGGACATGTATTATGTTGTCTTTGTTTTTTATAAAGGACTTTTAAGTATTTTTAAGACAAGATGAGTAACACTGTTGCTTGTAATTATGGCAAAAGCTATGGGTCAGTGATTGCCCACCATTTTAGATCTTAGTTCTTCAAGGTTTTGTAAGACTTTGGAACCAGTAGCAATCATGGGCTATTGGCATGAAGAGATAAAAAGTAAGAGAACTGAAAAGGAAAGCAGAGAAAGAAAAAGAGAAAAAGGAGAGGTATACTTGGTGGTATCATGGACCTCTGATTTTTTGCTCTGGGTGACAATAAGTTTTTTTTTTTTGGTCTATTTGTCTTTAAAGATAATAAAACCATATTGAAGCACAGTCACAAACAGCCAGATCTATATGTCTAAATATTTTTTGAATGAAACATGAAAAATGATCAATTTATTAAAATGATATAGAGTACAAATTAGTCACAAAGAGCCTACACTGTCTTTGTGTTTTATCTGAGGCAAAGATGAATCAGCTCCAACAAATGGGTTTTCACCAGGGAATTAATATGACTTTCTTTCACCTTGAGCTAATTTTGCTTTTGCATAAGCAAAATATAGGTGAATTTTGTCTGTGATATTTAACTGGGAAAATTTGTTTCTTTATGCAGTTGTCAGAGAATCTTAGTGAGGTTGATACAAATATTAATGATTCAGTAAAATTATGCTTGAGTAAGTATTGCTGGGCCAGTTGTGGGCAGGGGGCAATTCACAGTCAGAATCAGCAGTAAAAGGTATTTGGCAGCATCAAGCCCAGCATATTCCGTAGTCTTTGTATCTCATCTTTTACTTGCATTTTCTGTGTTTTGAACATTTTCTTGAGGCTGGATGAAACCTGCACAATTACTTACACTAATTGAACTAAACTCTTCTTTGCTTATGATATTGGTAACTGACGACTGATAATTTAGGAACATAGACTTACTCTAGGGACAGATACCTTGGGCAGATGATGTAATTCCTGGACACAGGCAGTAAAAGTACAAGCAGTTATTTTTTTGTATTCCCTACTCTCTTAATTAGTCATTGAAAACATCATAAAAGAGGTAATGACTCATTCCTTTTTATAGGCAATCCCAGGAGTTCATATTTATTTTCCTGCTATCAGAAACACTGCTGCTAAACTGCAGAGCCCAGGTTATTCTCCTGTGGTTTTGAGCTGTATGTTGGATATGTGGTTTTAAAAATGTAAATTGGGCCGGGCGCGGTGGCTCAAGCCTGTATTCCCAGCACTTTGGGAGGCCGAGGTGGGTGGATCACGAGGTCAACAGATCGAGATCATCCTGGTCAACATGGTGAAACCCCATCTCTACTAAAAATTACAAAAAATTAGCTGGGCACGGTGGCGCGTGCCTGTAATCCCAGCTACTCAGGAGGCTGAGGCAGGAGAATTGCCTGAACCCAGGGGGCGGAGGTTGCGGTGAGCCGAGATTGCGCCATTGCACTCCAGCCTGGGTAACAAGAGTGAAACTCCGTCTCAAAAAAAATAAAAAAAAATAAAAAAATAAAAATAAAAATGTAAATTGAACACTCTTCCTCACATCTGGCCATGGCTGATCCTCCTTGTCACTGAGGTCTCAGTTCACATGTTACCTCCTCCGAGAGTCCTCTTGTGATCCATTTTTTAAAAAAGCTTCTCTGTTCTGACCCTTGTTTGATTATTCTTTTCAAAATAACAAAATTTCTCATTTGAAAATTTCTCTTGTTTTTTTGCTTTTACTTGTTTCTCGTCTGAGCCCCCGTGAGTGCAGGGATGGTGTCTGTCATCCGGCTTGTGACCTTGGCTCTGGCACTGGCCCTCTGGAAAAATCTAGTAGGTGAATGCTGGAGGAAATTAGAAGAAAGAATTATTTCAGGTGCAGATTCTACTTTTATCTTACTCTTTTGCTACTGAGGGTCTGCTTAGGTGCTTAAATGAGCTGCAAAGTATAAAATCCACATAAGCTCTGCTTGTATGTTACTCACATCTCAGTATTGCTTTAAAAAATGCACTACACTGGCCAGTCTCGGTGGCTCACGTCTGTAATCCCAGCACTTTGGGAGGCTGAGGCAGAGAAATCACGAGGTCAGGAGATTGAGACCATCCTGGGAGATTGAGACCATCCTGGCAAACATGATAAAACCCTGTCTCTACTAAGATACAAAAAGATGGCTGGGTGTGGTGGTGTGTGCCTGTAGTCCCAGCTACTTGGGAGGCTGAGGCAGGGGAATTGCTTGAACCCAGGAGGCAGAGATTGCAGTGAGCTGAGATTGTGCCATTGCACTCCAGCCTGGTGGCAGAGTGAGACTCCATCAAAAACAAAACAAAACAAAAAACAAAAAAGATGCAGTACACTTGGCCTACATAGAGTCTGGAATATTTCCCTTATACTAAAAGGTATGAGATTTAGGGGAAAGCTGGAGATATAAAAAAATTAGTTCCCTGAATACTACTTCGTCTTTATGAAATTCTGACTCTGTAGAATCTGATAAGATACTCCGGCTGCTCATTCAACTAGCATGACACCAGAGTCTCTCATGGAAGCATCTGGAAGAATAAAATCATCTTAATTGCTTTCATGGTAAAACACCTTATGCAAATGATAGTGTCCCTAGCCTAAGATGGAAAGAAAAGCAGGGTGGTAGCAGGATAAGGTACTGTAGCCTTTTAATACAGTCTCTCAGGAGCCTGGCTCTTGCACAACCTCCTCAGTCTATCCGTGTCCCTTACAGAAATCAGTGAAACAGCTGGAGTCAAGCAGACTCAACTCACCATAATTAAGTTTATGGGTTCTGAGTCAGGTAATTCCGTTTTGTGGAAAAGAGACACATTCTTAAAGGGAAGTACTTCATAGGCAATACAGGAGGCCTTTTAAAATGACTCTTGGCTTCAGTCTAGGAATGGGTCAGCTGGGTAAAATAGCTTAGCCTTGACGGTATTTATTATTTTTTACTGTAGACCAAGGTTTTTTAATGGGGTGCCTAAAAACCTTAGGGAGTTCATGGCTTTAGAGTGGTCTCTCTGTAATGTAATCAGCTCTAATATTTGATGTTGTATGTGTTGGTGTACATTACTATTCTAGGAAAAAGATTCTGAACCTCCTAAGGGATGTTTGTAGTTACTGTTTTTACTTCTCACTACCTGTTCTTGTCTCATCCTACTCCAGTAGCTCCTCAGTTGCCACTACTTTACTGAGACAGCTCCACAGTGAGCCAGAGGGTACAACTCCTATTCAACCACTCACAGCATTGGACAGGGATGGCCATTCTCTCCTGGTAACATTTCATCTCTTGGTGTTCATGATGTCATGCTCCCTTTGCCTTCTTTGGTTGTTTTTTTCTCTTGGTCTTGGTCTTACTCCTCTGCTTCACTTCTCAGTATTTGAAGGTCCCAGGGCTACCTTATATGCATCTTTCTTTTCTTCTTGCATTTTACATAATTTCATCTGGTCCATGGTTTTAAATTCTAAGTTAATACAGATGACTTCCAAATCTGTACCTGTAGCCATGATTTTTCCATAAGACATTGAGTGAACACCTGCTACCTATTCACCATCACTACTAGGATGTCTAATTGGCATCTGAAATGTAACATTCCCAAAACCAGACTCTGGATTTCTTCCCCTTAGCTACTATCCCCCTGAGATTGCTGATGTTAGAAAATGGCACCACTCAATTTTTCAAGCCAAATATGTCCTAGTTGCCTTTGATTTCTTGTATTTTGATATGCCAAAATCAAAGATATGTCCCCACCCAAATCTCACCTTGAATTATAATAATTCCCACATATCAAGGGCAGGACCAGGTGGAGGTAATTGAATCATGGGGATGGTTTCCTCCATGCTGTTATTGTGATAGTGAGCCTCGCAAGATCTGATGGTTTTATCAGTCTCTGGCATTTCCCCTGCTGGCACCCATTCTTTCTCCTGCCACCCTGTGAAGAGGTGCCTTCCACCATGATTGTAAGTTTCCTGAGGCCTCTAGCCACATGGAACTGAGAGTCAAACATATTTTTATAAGTTACTCAGTCTCTGGTATTTTTTCATAGCAGCATGAGAATCATCTAATAAAGATTCCTTCACCACTCCACATCCAGGTTATTCCCATATTTCTCCATCTTCATTGTAACTACTCTAGTGCAAGGCGTCACCATTGTTCTTGCCTGCACAATTTGATTTAGTTTCTAGTCTCCCAGCTGCCCCTCTTTTGTCTCTATATAACAAATCACATTGGATCACTCACTATCTTGATTAAAACTTAATGGAGTGACTTATAATAATATCACAATTTCCTCACCTTCCCCTACAGGGTTCTGCCTTGCCTGCTGTGCCCCAGCCTATGTTGTCCCCATTTCTTCTTCCAAAATGCACTGAGCCTTTCGCCTGTAAGGCCTGTCTGCATTAGGTAGTGCCTTTGCCTGAGAACCTATTTGTTCACCTCTGCAGGACTGTCTCTTACTGTCATTCAGATTGAAGCTTAACTCACTTCTTCAGAAAGCACTTTTCTGGTATTTTTCATGTTTATTTATTATCAATTCACCATGCATATATGAATGCATATAAGGATGTACATTTGTCTTTATTTTCTAATTCTTCCATAGAATGTCAGTTGTTCATACTCTGTTGTCTGTGGCGTGTGCCTGGCATATTTTAAGAGCTCTATCAACATTTGTTAAATGAATGAATGAATGAATGGATGAATGTTTATACTCAGAGGGATCTGTGATTTTTAGAAGGCATTAAGAATGTCTGACATGAGCAAAACTGTTGGTTTGTGGTCCAGGACTTAGTTGTCTGTGTCATTGTATGGCCAATGCCTTTTGTGTTGTATAAATATAAATATCTCAGAAACATGACTGTGAAGGAAGAAAGGCTTGCACGTGAGCTAAGAATACAAGATCAAGAAGTCGCCAGCCTGTCCAGCTCCTGGTAGACGTGAGCTACTGATTGGTTGGTGTGGTTTGATAGTATTTTCCCAGGTAGGCAAGGAAATTGAGACTAACAGGGTTAAGTCCAATAACGGTGGACTGAGGAGTCAGGACTGGAACACTGTCCTTTTTTTTTTTTTTTTTTTTTTTTTTGAGATGGAGTTTTGCTCCTGTTGCCTAGGTTGGAGTGCAGGTGGCGTGATCTCGGCTCACCACAACTTCTGCCTCCTGGATTCAAGTGATTCTCCTACCTGAGCCTCCCGAGTAGCTGGGATTACAGGCATGCATCGCCATACCTGGCTAATTTTGTAATTTTAGTAGAGACGGGGTTTATACATGTTGGTCAGGCTGGTTTTAAACTCCCAACTTCAGGTGATCCACCCGCCTAGCCTTCCAAGGTGCTGGGATTACAGTTGTAAACCATTGCACCACTGTCTTTCTTACTCCAGAGCTTGTTCCGTAAAGATGAGACTACATACCTTCCTTGTCTCATCCTTTGAAGAATAGCAGAGGGCATATCTGCTACACCTTTGTGTTGAGAAATCATGGCATGCTCAAATTAGACAGTAAATAATAGGCTGGCTTTGCAGGGCCAAAAGGTCTCCATTGTAACTACCCAACTCCATTATTATAGTGAAAAGAAATAATAAACAATATATAAATGAATGGGTATGACTGTTCCAATAAAATTTATGTACACTGAAATTGGAATTTTATATATTTTGCATCATAAAATATTAAAAAAAAATTTCAACCATTCTTAGTCTGTGGGCTGTACAAAAACAGGCAACAGGTTGGGATTTAGCCCAAGGGCTGTTGTTTGCTGACTCCCACTGTCAAAGCTTTTATGGTAGTACTCATATATTATATTAGTAAATCTGAGAATGGCCTCCATAACCAAACCCTGAATTGCAGCTTCTGAAATCTCCTTGAGGGAAAGGCCTTGTATTTCTCTTCCTTTTTTTTTCACTGATGCTTACTTGAATTGATTCCATTTTGTTGAGTCCTATTTTGCAGTCTGGGTAGATAAAGATGTTCCCTAATTTCTGTCAAAAAGGGGAAAATGTTGGCTGATGAATAATCAAATTAGAAATGCAAGGGCTGGGTTGTTTCTCAAGCATAATTTTTAAACTTCTTGAAGGATAAAATTTTTCTAAAAGCTCAGTTATGAAGACACCTGAAAAGACTAAAAGGCTTGCTAGAACATCTTTTATTTGTTGCTGTTATTCATCAGTATTTAAAATATTCAGAGGATATCTGTCCATGTAGTTAACATACAGTGCTGCATCACTGCTTTCACTAGAGAGCAAAACCATGAACCCATAGACTTTCACATTCTTCTCTTCACTATCTGGCTGCTTCTCTTTTGATGGTTATCTCGATCATGCCGTGTATCATGGGTGCAGTGCTAACTTTGTTTTTGTCATTTCACTGGGCTTCTGGAGGGCAGCGTCTCTTTGTAGGACAGGATCTGCTCAGCAGCTCTTAGCATGGTGCCTTGTCCTGAGCAGAACCTCAGTGAATAGCCCTTGAATTGAACTGACTCCTTTTGAGCTTGCCTAGCTTTTCATTTCTCAGTAGCTGCTCTTGTCACTTCAAAATGTCTTGGCTGCAATTATCTTTATGATTAAAAAATTACACCACCACATATTTTCATTGTCCCTTGTATTTCATGTTTATTCCCATCTTGATTCATCTTGCAACTCCTCATCTTTTTCTCAAATGTACCTACTTCACATCAGTCACTCATTATTTATCCTACCTTTTTTTTTCCTTTCTGGGTTTCATTTCCCTTTCAAGTGTGCATGTTCTCCAGAGCCCCCGCAGACCTTTGCTAAGATATTCAGAATCGATTTAGTTGTTCTTACTCCTTGATTATGTATTCATCTTCCTTTACCTGAGTGTTTACACATTCTTTTCTTGCCTTGCCTATTTGCTGACTTAAGAGAAGACACTATGTTTTAATTATTTGTTGAATAATAATTAACACATTATGAAAGGTTGAACAGTTTTGATCATCTCTTCTGATAGAGATAGCTTCTGAGTAGATGTTCCATATACCTATAAGCCTGAGTATAAATGAGTTCATCTCTGGTTGTGAAAAACAGTTTACTAAAATCAAAAACTAATCAAAACAGATGTAAGGTTTTAGGGTCATTAGTTTCCATTAAATTTCCATGGAGACCTATGAAAAAGCTAAAACACCAGCAGTGAATTATTTGAAATGCCTTCTTCAGTGATGTGCAATGTGGTAAGAGAAAACTGTGAAACTAATACTTACACCTAATCTGCAAGCTTGTCTAATTGAAAAGTGGGTAATCTCATTAGTTGGAATTGTTAACAAAGTAGGCATAGGTGGTTTTCTCCCATCCAAGTACTAACCAGGCCTGACCCTGCTTAGCTTCTAGTGAGATCCAGTGCATTCAGGGTGGTATGACTGTAGACAGCATAAGTAGTTTTCTAGATACTTACTGGACCAACCAGATCACTGATTAAATAGCCACCATTAGATGTACCTTGAAAAATAATTGAATACTGTAGGAGGCTTACTTTGATACTGGTTTTTGCCCATGAATGAAAAAGGCAAATTAGGGAAAAGACTAAAATAAACAATCAATGAGAGAAGCAGAATTTATAAGACACTGAAAATAGATTTCAGTTTTCTTTTCAAAGTTTCTGTCCATCCATAAGACATTCCTGCAGCCAATGTGTATGGTGTACCTAATGCGGAGCACAGGCATCAGTGTCAAAGTATTCAATCTTTTGAAAATGGCGGCCGAGCAGAGGAAAAAGAGTTGCACAAAATTCAGTGTAAGTCCCATATAGATGGTACAAAAGGGATATTAAATAATTAGGAGAGAAGGTTTAAATTTTGAAAGGAAATGTGTAAAATATGGGTGGAGAATTAATAAAAAATAAAAATGGATTCTCATAAGAAGTCAAGAAGTATGAGGTCTCTTCTGGCTAAGAAAAGGTGGACAACACAGATTCTCTTCTCTTTTTGGCTAAGAGAAGTCCCGGTGGAGGATATGTGTTTGAAATCAGCTTTGAAAAGGGGGTACATTCCTGCTGGAGGAAAATCCACCAACTAGCAAGGGACCAAAGGGAAAGAAATACAAAGTGTGAATAGAAAAGAGTGAGATGTTCATTTTAGTGGGGTTCAAGGAATGATGCTAGAAAATAGGCTGAAAATACAGATGTGGCCTGGGCGTGGTGGCTCACCCCTGTAATCCCAGCACTTTGGGAGGCCGAGGCTGGTGAATCATGAGATCAGGAGTTTGAGACCAGCCTGGCCAACAGGGTGAAACCCCATCTTTACTAAAGATACAAAAAATTAGCTGGGCATGGTGGCGGGCACCTGTAATCCCAGCTACTTGGGAGGCTGAGGCAGGAAAATCACTTGAACCCAGGAAGCGGAGGTTGCAGTGAGTCAAGGGCACCACTGCACTCCAGCCTAGGCAGCAGTGCAAGACTCCATCTCAATAATAATAATAATAATAATAATAATAATAATGATGATGTAATAACAGAATAGTAACAGCTTACTTCCAATGTCAGTGTAAGCATTGGAAATAATGAAGGAAAAATCTCTTTGCAGTATCTGGTACCTAGTGGGCAGTCTATAATAGCTACTATGGCTGGTGTGAGGAAGGCAGTAGGAAGCTGCTCCCTGTGTTTGAGCAGAGAAGCAACACAATCATGGCCACTGGAAAAGGTTAGGGCATGTGCCTGACAGATCAGCCAGGAGAATGGGAGAGATGACAAGGCATGATCTGTGCCTCGCTTCTGTAATCCTTTTCTGACTTGGCCTTCTTCGCAAGGTGGAATTCAGGTACAGCTAATAATGAAAGAGGAGATGGGAGGATTTGCTACACAGGGAAGAGGAAGAGCAACTAATGAAGGGTAGAGGAGGTGTGAGACCTCACACTTGTTGACCTTTTATGAGAATCCATTTTTACATTTTATTAACTCTCCACCCACATTTTACATATTTCCTTTTAAAATGTATAAGTGTCCTGCAGAGTATCAAGGGGTGATAATTCAGGACAGACAAGATTAAATAAGCATCAGACATACCTAGTGGAGGCATGACGAGAATCCAGATCTCCTGCGTGAGTCCTTTTCTCTTTGTAAATGGCTGCTTCATCATTTTGGCCTCACATTTGCACAAATTTGTCAGGTCTCTCATATCCCCATTATCCTTATTCCTAGTCTTATGTCTGAATACCCGAATGATGCTGAGTTACCAAAAAGGTATTAGATCGTCTTTCAGGGAAGTAGCAAGGTAGGGCCCCTCCCCTGTAAGAATGATGATTCTGTTGTATGCTTTTCTGTCTTGTCCAGGTTTTCTATGAATTTCTTTTTTACATGGCTCATCAAAATGTATTTCATTAATTACTAATTCGTGCAAAATGCTGATTTGATGCAAAAGGGCATTTCTTAATGATGCTTATTTCGGCATTTTTCTTATGTTGGTATTCTCTCTGAGGATAGACCCAGAATCTGATAGCTTCACTAAGATGGCTAACTGCAAAGCTTGAGCAGTGTGGAGAGTCACTCATTCAGATATAGTTCATGCACTTCCACTGAAGTCAGATATCCTTTTTATATTACTGGCATGTCTTAGAGAACACAGGTGATCTACAAGTCATTCACCAAGATTATCCTTATTACAGTTATAATTACATAACCGGCAGGCACAGCTTATTTGGTTGGGAAGGCTGGGCACAGGAGGCAGAAAGCAGGTGTCAATATCTGTTTCGATGTTGCTTTCATGTAACATAGTGGAGATTCAGAAGATTTGTACATGAACTCAGAAGAAAAAATAGATTAAGAATCTTGCTAAGTAATAACAGTAATCACCAGTGTATGCCAAGCACTTTGTTAATCAGCTTACATGAAGGTCTTATTTAAGCCCCTTAACAACCCATTAAAGGAAGTAAGTACTTTATTATCCCTATTTTATAGTCAAGGAAACTGAATTTGAGAGGTTAAGAAATTTGGTCTAAGTCCACTGAGCAGTATGCAGTAGAGCTAGGATTCGAACTCAAATCTCATCATCTTTTTGCTGGAGCTCTTTAACTGTGATGCTGTCCAACCCTAACCATTAAATTAAATTAAAGAGAGAGAGAGAGAACAAAGTTTGCTATGATTAAATGCTGAATAAAATGTAATTTCTTTTGTCAATGAAGAGAAGGATATTTGTGGGATGCCTATTATGAATGGTCTAATACGGATTGGTGGCTTTGTGTAGTGCCATGTGCTGTGTTTTGCATGAAATGTTTCTCTTTTTGTTGTATCCTTGTGGTAACTTTGAAAGGTAGATAGTATCTCCACATTACAGGGTTGAAAGCTGAGGATTGAAGGTTTCCCAGTGACTTTCCAAAATTCATACACAATTAGTTCTGGACTTGAACCCCTGGTCTGCCTGACTGCATTATTCATCTCTGCTTTTTCCACTATGCATGCTGCTAGAGGGTAGCAGGATAGTATAAAAGTGCGTAGTGGCTCACACCTATAATCCCAACACTTTAGGAGGCCAAAGCAGGCGGATCATCTGAGGTCAGCAGTTCGAGACCAGCATGGCCAACATGGCGAAACCGTGTCTCTACTAAATGTAAAAAAATTAGCTGGGCATGGTGGCAGGCACCTGTAATCCTAGCTACTCGTGAGGCTGAGGCAGGAGATTCACTTGCACCTTGGAGGCAGAGGTTGCAGTGAGCTGAGATCACACCAGTGCACTACAGCCTGGGCAACAAGAGCAAGACTCTGTCTCAAAAAAAAAAAGTGACACAGTATTCATTTGTTTTTTTAAATAAAAATCAAACATATCATATATATGGCTTATTCCTGGCACAGTCTGTGTAGCCCATATATTTTCATGTGTTGGACATTGTACAAATAAAACATTTCGAATGTAATAAAGATCTTGAAAGTTATTTGGAAGCTTTGTCGTTATGAGGACCCTAAGTTATTTGGAGTGACTAAATTGTAAAATTTAAGTTTGTTCACGTAGTCGCTGATACTTTTTCTTGCCAAATAATTGATCATTTTTCTACTATAAGACCACTATGTAAGAGTAAAAAAACTCATACTACTTTTGAAATATGGGCCCAGTCTACATAAAACCAATCTTATTATTATTAATTTTACAGAGCATTGAGCCATTTGATAGGTTTCATACATAACCTTAGTTCTAAGGCTCTGTGATGGACTTTGCAAAAGATTATTTAATTCCTTTATATCTCTTTAAAATTTTATGTTATCTTTATGAGAGGTAGCATCATACTGATATGCTCACTACTTATTCAAGAGTATAAAGAATCCTTATAATTAAGAATTTTTTAGGCAGCTGAAAATAAATACAAAGAAGCTTTAAAAGAGAAGAGAGGTTTCCTCTTCCAAGTGCACTGAAATTTAAAATGTTGAAGAGAGAGTAGTATGTTTTTGAGGTTCCCTAAGCAGGCATTTCGCTGTCATTTTAATCAGCCAGATGTCAAGGTCGTTATATGATTGCAGAGTTTGCACAGTCAGCTTGTTTGGGTCAGAAAAAGAGATAATTAAATGTCCTTATGTTCAGGTACATGTCATACTATTGTTTGTTTAAAAGTGGTGGGCAGGAGAGAGACACCGCTGGATGATGAAGACCCAAAGAAAGAGGGCATAAAGTGGTGTGCTTATGAAACCTGGCTGATAAAGCCTGGTGTTTGCTAACAGAGGACTCTCTGTAGGGTTAATCTGGCCTCTTCCTATTTTCTCTTTAAAATAACATTGTAGCAAATTACATGTAGCTGGGAAGTAGCCAAGTGCATTTCCGTTTGAATCACTTAGGTTCAGATCTGGAGCCTTGTAAAACAACTCTCTGCTACACTGAGGCATATTATTTACTTCAGAAATGAATTGGCAGTGTTCATTTTTATGATGAAAATTCATTGAACAGTGTTTCTGGGGGTGAGTTTTGCTTTGATAAGGGGGTTCATCAATACCTACTGAGTTTGATTTTTCAGACCAAAGTAAAGATTATTTCTGGGAATTGGAGTTTTAAAAAGGCACGTTCTGTCCTCATTCAGTGAGGATATTGTCTAGATCCTTCCAGTGGCAGTCACAGGAGATATGATGTGTTCATTTTGTGGGAGAATTCCCTTGAAAATCTTCAGAAATCATACTTTTAAAGCTCATTATAACTCGAGATCTTTTTTTCAACTTGTAATTTTATATATTTATATCTGTTTCATGGTAAGTTTACAATGAAATTGCTTGAGGATTACCAAGCTTTACGTACTTAAAAGATCTGTGTACATCCCAAGTTAAAATTTTTTTTTCAAACCTGGGGTATAATTGAGATGTAATGCACATCCTAAAATTCGCCCATCTACAATTCAGTAGTTTTAAGTATATTCACCAAGTTGTGCAATGATCACCAATATTTAGTTCAGTAATTTTCATCATTCCAAAAAGAAACATCATACTCATTCAGTTGCTCCCTATTTCCCCTTGCCTCCTGCAATCAATCAGATTGGTCATGATGCAAGTCTTTATTTACATAGGGTGTAACCAGGTAACTAATGGGAAACTTCTAAAGGGTATTTAAACCCCAGAAAATTCAGTAACCAGCACTCTTGAGCCATCTGCTCAAGCCTGCTCTCACTCTGTGGAGTGTACTTTTGTTTCAGTAAATAAGTGCTTTCCTTCCTTCATTTTTCACTTCATTCTTCATTCATTCTCCATTCTTTGTATGTTTTGTCCAATTCTTTGTTCAGAATGCCAAGAACCTGGATGACTTGTAGTCATCACCCTCTGCCAGTAACACTTTCTGTCTGTATGAATTTGTCTATTCTGGACATATCATACAAATGGACTGTTGCAATATTATGTGGGCCTTTTGTGCCTGCAACTCCTGCATAGCATACTTAGTGACATCAATAAATCTTAACATTATACTATCAATGTTTTATTTTTAGGGCTAAATAATAGCCCACTGAATGGATAATATACCATTCATCAATTGATAATTTGGGTTGTTTCCTTTTTTCCCTTTTGCTGTTATGAGTAAGGCAACTATAAACATTGTATACAAGTGTTTGTGTGAACTTTTGTTTTAGATTCTCTTGGGAGTGGAATTGCTGCTTCACGTGGTGACTCTATATTTAACTTTTTGAAAAACTGACAAGTTTTTCCAAAGTGGATGCACCATTTTACGTTGCTACCAACAATATAAGACGGTTTCAGTTTCTCCATATTCTTGCCAACATTTGCTATCAACTGTCTAGATCATAGGTGGTACTTATTGTGGTTTTGATTTGAATTTCCTTAATAACTAAGAAACATCTTATTATGTCTTATTGGTTATTTGCATATGTTGTTTGGAGAAATGTCAATTCAAATGCTTTGTCCATTTTTTAATTTTTGGGAGGCATATATATGTAAAATTTAAGGGGTATATGAGATATTTTGATATAGGCATACAATGTGTAATAATCACATCAGTGTAGATGGAGTGCCCATCACTTCAAGCATTTATCCTTTGTGTTACAAACAATTCAATTATACATTTTTAGATTTTTAAACATATACAGTTGAATTATTGACTGTAGTTGCCCTGTCGTGCTATCAAATATTAGATCTTAGTCATTCTTTCTATTTTTTTGTGCCCATTAACCATTCCCACTTTTCCCCCTCCAAGTCCCCCATTGCCTTTCTGGGCCTCTGAGACCCACTGTTCTACTTTCTATCTCCATGATTTCAATTTTTTTAACTTTTATCTCCCACAAAATAACTGAGAATGTGAAGTTTGTCTTTCTGTGCCTGGCTTATTTCACTTAACATAGTGACCTCCAATTACCAAGAGCCAGCTCAGTTGGGAGACCTCCACCCAGGCAGCGCTGAAGGAATTGAGAGGCAGACACCCAGATAGAACAACCGAGTGGATCTATTCAGGGGACCAACAACAGCCTGAGAGTGTCAGGGGCTAACAGCTTTTTAGGCTGAAGGCCCGGAGCCGATTCTCATCCATGTATTTATATGCTCTTAGACAGGTGAGTCTTCCTAATACACAGGTGCTCTGCAGTTACTCATAATGCAAGAATATGCCAAGTAGGCAGCTGTTACCCACCTACTACTAATTATAAACTAAAAGGTACCTTCCATGAAGGAACCATGGGGGAAGGGTAAACTTAACGTTTCTCAACATCCAATTCCATCCATGTTCTTGCAAATGGCAAGATCTCATTCTTTTTGATGGCTGAATAGTACTCCATGGTATACATAACATTTTCTTCATCCATTTGTCTGTTGATGGACACTCAGATTGTTTCTAAATCTTGACTATTGTGAATAGTAGTGCATTAAACATGGGAGTGCAGCTATCTCTTTGATATTCTGATTTCCTTTCTTTTGGGTATATGCTTAGTAGTTGGGATTGCTGGACCATAAGGTAGCTCTATTTTTCGTTATTTTGGGGAACTTCCAAACTGTTTTCCATAGTGTTTGAACTAATTTACATTGCCAGTATACAAGGGTTCCCTTTTCTCCACATCCTTCATTAATTGCCTGTCTTTTGGATAAAAGCCATTTTAACTAGAGTAAGATAATATCTCATTGTAGTTTTGATTTGCATTTCTCTGATGATCAGTGATGTTGAGCACCTTTTAATATGCCTGTTTTTCAATTGTATGTCTTCTTTTGTGAAATGTCTATTCAGATCTTTAGCCAATTTTTAAAATCAGATTATTACATATTTTTCCTATAGAGTTGTTTGAGCTCCTTATATATTCTTGTTATTAATTCCTTGTTCAGATAGTGTATTAGGCCATCCGTGCATTGCTATAAATACCTGAGACTAGGTGATTTATAAAGAAGAGGGGTTTCATTGGTTCATTGTTCTGCAGCCTTTATAGGAAGCATTGTGCCAGCATCTGCTTGGTTTCCTCAGAGGCCTCAGGAAACTTGCAATCATGGCAGAAGGCAAAGAGGGGGTAGGCATATCACATGGTGAGAATGAAGCGAGAGAGAGAGTTGTGGGGGGAGATGCTCCACATTTTAAAATAACCAGATCTTATGGGAACTTAGAGTGAGATTTCACTTTTCACCAAGGGAATGGCCTAAGCCATTTATGAGGGATCTGCCCCTATGATCCGAACACCTCCCCCAAGTCCCCACCTCCAACACTGGTAATTACAATTCAACGTAGAATTTTATCAGATGGGTAGTTTGCAAAGATTTTCTCCCATTCTATAGATTGTCTCTTTATTTTGTTGATTCATTAGCCATTCAGAAGCTTTTTAACTTGATGCGATCTGGTTTGTCCATTTTTGCTTTGGGTACCTGTGCTTGTAGGATATTTGTCAAGAAATCTTTGCCTCGTCCAATGTTCGGGAAAATTCCTTCAGTGTTTTCTGCTAGTAGTTTTAAAGTTTGAGATATTTGATTTAAGTTTTTAATTCATGTTGATACAATTTTTGAAAATGGTGAAAGATTGGGGTCTAGTTTTCTTCTGCCAATTGATATCCAGGTTTTTCAGCACAATTTATTAAGAAGACTGTCCTTTGTATGTTATTTGGTTTTTTTTCTTTTGATGCTTTTCGGATCTTTTCTTTATACATGATCTTTGGGTATTTAGTTATTAAATGCCTTGAAGTAATCTTCTTTGGGTTAAATCTGCTTGGTGTTCTATAACCTTCTTGTACTTGACTATTGTCATCTTTGTCTATGTTTGGGAAGTTCTCTTATTATCCCTTTGAATAAACATTCTACCCTTGTTTCTTTCTGTATCTCCTCCTTAAGGCCAATAACTCTTAATTTGCCATTTTGAAGCTACCTTCCAGATGTTGTAGGTGTACTTTATTTTTTTTCTTTTGTCTCTTCTGTGTATTTTCAAACAGCTTGTCTTCTAGCTTGCTGGTTCTTTCTACTCCTTGATTAATTCCGCTATTAAGAGACTCTGATGCATTCTTCAGTATGCCAATTGTATTTTTAAATTCCAGAATTTCTGCTTGATCCTTTTAATTTATTTCAATTTCTTTATTAATTTATCTGATGGAATTTTGAATTCTGTGTTATCTGAATTTTTTCAAGTTTTTTGAAAACAACAATTTTGAGTTCTCTGTCTGAAAGGTCACGTATTTTTATCATTCCAGGATTGGAAAGTGTTGTTTAATTCTCTCTTTTAGATCACTGGACAAAGAAAGATACATTGATTCAAGTAAACAAGTGGAAAATTTGAAGATATTGGAATTGGGGCCGATATTTTGCTGGTATTATAAGCTATTGGGAGAGGCCCAAGCCATTCAGAGAGAAAAGATAGAGTGCTATCAAAATGCTCCAGAATGCACTGGGGAGCAGGTAGACTTGTCAGGGGTACCCATGCTTTACCTGCTCTGCTCAGAGTCACAGAACTATATCTTTCTCTCTCACTGGATCATTTCAGAAAGTGACAGGGTATACAAGTGATATTACGCAGATGGCTGTTTCTAGGTGTCTCAATTTCTGGAAGTTAGTATATGTCATTGTGATAAATGCTTCTACTCTCTGAATATTCCATGGAAACATTGGCCCTAGAGGAAGAACGTTCTGCCAGCCAGCAGGAAGGGTGATAGATTTAGGGTGAATGGTATATTTTGGGGTTGGCTGGCCCTGGAACAGTCTTCCTAACTTGGGTCTCCAGCCTTGATTACTTCTGTTGTGGGGGAGTCCTGGCATTGTAACCAGGTGCCAAGTAGAATGGTGTACTCAGAGGACTCAGATGCTTTTTGTACAAATATGGCCTGATCTCACAGAGACAGGGAAGCAGACAGGCCTTTGGTGTCTGCCCACCTCCTCTCCTGTGCTGTTTTCTCTGCCTTGTGGCTGGCCTATCTCTGGAGACCTCAGTTTCTACTCAAATTCTCTAGCATCCTAGGGCTCCCACTGTGGCAGTCAACTCAGTACTGCCTGGGGTGTTTCTGTTTTAACAAGTAGCTTCTGACAAGGCAGAGGCTCAACACAAATGTAGCAATTTCAAGCAATAGTGGAAGTCAGAGTGAGGAGTTAGGGCATGGTCACTGTAAATAACAGTGGAGATAATAGTAGTTCACATTTATCAAACACTTTACTGGCAGGGCTGAGCTGAGTGCCGCATATATGATTTCATCATCAGGACACCTGTCTGAATTGGGTTTCATTAGGATCCTTGTGGTGAGGAGGCCCGGAGAGGAAAGGTTACAGGCCAAGGTCATATGAATATTGATTAGAAAAAAGAATTCATGTCAGATAGTCTGATGCCAAAATCCATACCCTTAGCTATCATAATTGTCCTAAAGATCATATCAGAGAAGTACCTGTATTGGCAAGAATAGATGGGACTCTTGGAAAGGTTAGGGCAGGGCTGCATTCAAGGAATGAATACGGGCAGCCCAAGATGACACTGGCGGGAGGAAGTCCAGGAATAAATACCAGGGCCTTATGCTCTTCCTTCTGTCTAGTATCCTGCAGATGCTCACCAGTGACTGATCCCAGTGGGAAGCTAGAGGTCTGTACAATTCATTGCTATAACTCATATAGATCAGAGCTGCTGGAACAAGGTGAGGAAGTGGCTGTCACTATAGGAGCAGGACCACCAGACATGAGCTCTGCCTTAGGGAGAGGGATGCACCAATGCCAAACCATAGCCTGGTTTTGGGAAAGGGGGAAAGGGGAGGAAACCCCTGTGCCTTTCTCTTTCTTTTTCTCATCCCTTGACAGGGACACTAATTGGCCAAGCCCAATGAGATGCTAGAAGACAGGGGAAGCTGGTTTGATGTAACCTTCTGTGGTACAGAGCAGGAGGGTAGAGTGAATCTGAAGAAGAGCATGAAAACAATCTCTTACAGGGCCCATATGTGAATCTGTTCTTGAAGAACAGCCCCAGAAGACACACTGGAAGCTTTGAGGTCACTGGGTCATTGGTCAGCAGCTTTATTTAGATTAGCTACTTCTGCATATACAGCATCTTTCATTGACACAGAAATTTGACCTTGTTACATTTTGGTTTTCTCTGAGCCTTGAAGAAGTAGCTTTTTATCAATGTGCTTTGCCTTCTAAGTAAAAGCCAGCAAATTTGCAGAGGGGCTGGTCTCCCCACATCTGGATATCTGTGTACTTTGCAAATTCTTGACCTCGAGTGGTCCTGGCATGTAGTTATTCCTCTGTGTCTATACCTGGGCCCTGGGGTATTTGTGTCCTTCAGATGCCCCTTCCTCTGATAAACTTTCTGAAGGTTCAGCATTTTCTGTCTCATTAAAATTTAATTTGCTGTAACATTGCCAGGCCCTGCCATGGCTATATTTAAATGGCTTCATCACCTCATTCTTTGCATTGCCTTTGCTTTTGAGGATCTCGAAATGGTAAATGCCTTCAGTTGTGCCAGCAGCCATGAAGGGCAGGCAGGGGCTTTGTAGATGATGTCTGTGTACTTGTAGGTTTTGCTTCTCTAAAACATGAAAGCAAGGGCTGTGAGGTTATTGTGAGAGGGAAGGGCAAGGGAAGGGCATTTGGGGACAGCAGGGAGCATTTGGAAGTAAGTGTTAATTCATTTAAGAGTTTGGTGCCTGTTTAATTTTTAATAAGCCTACTTAAAATATAGTAAGATTTTAAGTTGGAGTACTTTTCTAAGCACAAGCAATAAAAATATGCCCTGGACCCTATTCTGTAATTGGCACAAGGACTACAGTGGAGTTTTACTGTTATTCTGACATACCCAAATCTGCGTCTCTGCAACCTTTGGAAAATATTCTTAGTTTGAAGTTAGAAAACAAAGTAAACTGTCTGCTGGAATGTTGTTGAAAAAGATACTGTACTAGCTTATCAAGGATAAAATTATACAAACCAGGCCCAGAAAAGAAGTTAGGAAACACTTAGTGACATCTACATGATAGTCGGCTTACCTAGGGAAAAGCTGAATGAGAGAGTTGGGAGAGTAGAAGAAGATAGGGGCGGAACATTCTGGGTTTCCTGAGAAGCAGTGGTGGCAATTTCTCTTCTGAGTTTCAAGAAGTGGATATATTATAGGAAGGGTTGAAATGTGATTCGAGTTGCTAATGTGTGCGTCTTGAAAAAATATCAAAACACTTCCCCAAATTGAGGTATTTGGTTAATAAACAAGTCTCTGTTCAGTGGGTTGTCATTTGTCATTGCTAGAGTCAATCTATTGGACTAGAGCAAATAGAGGAATATTAGAAGATTAGAAAGACTAAATACAGCGGTATCTTACTGTAAATGTAATCTTTTTCTTCTTTCTTGTCATATTCCCAATACTCCTATCTGACCTCTCTTCTGTGCTATTTTGTCTTTCATTCAAGTCCCTATTTACTCTCTTTCCGTTTTAGTTTAGTTTTCTCTTTTGTATGTGTATGTTTTCCATTCATTTTGTATGTTTCTGGCCTGATACTTTATCATCTAATGTTGTCCATGCTGTATGTTTCATCAGTCCTTTCCTCCCCCAAGAGTATCTCCTAGGACCTCTAAATAATATTGCAACAATGTGTTGTTGGTAAACTTTGGGTAAACAAAGGGCATGGGCCACTTTAGACCTCTCTTAAGGCAGCTGGGTTTTGAGGGCTTTGCTTTCTCCAGTAGGTAGCAAATGCTTTGTGAGCCCAAGTTTGCCCAGTGCCTGGTATGTATTGGGTGCTTAGTGAGTATTTGTTGAATACATGGCTGTATTATTTGAAAATATCGAACCCGTATGAATAGAAAATGAGGGCTGCTCTTTGGGAAAATGTTGGTGGATTTCATGTGGGAAGCTTTCCTCTGGGAATAGTGGCTTTGCCAGTTTGGTTGCTATTTAGTCTTGACACTTTCTTTCACACATGCTTATTTTTTGTGGGTTATGCTGTTTATTTTTCCTTCTCCACTAAGAAATATTTCCTTCTCCACTAAGAAATATTGTTTGTATCATATTACCTGCACTGCCTCTTCTTGCTGTTCCTGTTCTCATTATTGGGATTCCTTGCCTACTCTCCCTTCTTTGGTCGTTTTACTGATTTTTTTTTTTTCCTTTTTGAGCATCGTGGAGCTTGCTCTTTTTAGGATAAGGAGCCTCTGCTGTACTACACCAGGATGGGCACTGGAAGTGAAATGGATCCCAAACAAGTGGAATGCCCATAGCAGGGGAGGAGGTGGCCATAGTTTCTTTTGTCATATAGTCTGTGCTATTCACTTTAACCTAGTCTTTCATTTCTCTGTGGGCTTCATCCCCTCATAGTTTCTCTGGCTCTATCAAGTATTTTTTTTTTTTTGAGATGGTATCTCACACTGTCGCCCAGGCTGAAGTGCAATGGTGTGATCTCGGCTCATTGTAACCTCTGCCTCCCAGGTTCAAGCGATGCTCCTGCCTCAGCCTCCCATGTAGCTGGGATTACAGGCACTCACCACCACACCTGGCTAATTTTTTGTAAATTTAGTAGAGACGGGGTTCCGCTATATTGGCCAGGCTGGTCTCAAACGCTTGACCTCATGATCCACCCGCCTTGGCCTCCCAAAGTGCTGGGATTACAGGTGTGAGCCACTGTACCTAGTCTCATTAACTATTTTTTAAATATTTAACTAGGCCAGGCATTGTAGGGTCAATGGCAAGGAAACTCAGCCTGCTTCTGTGGAGCTTATGGTCTCATGGGGAAGTGTCAGACATTAATCAAATAATGTTAAATTGCAGCTGTGAAAATGTGTAGTATGTAAAAGGAGAATTGCACTGTAATCAGGATGCTCTGGGTACTTTTAAAAGCCTTTTGTATTACTTGGGAGGCTGAGGCAGGAGAATTGCTTGAACTGGGAGGCGGAGGTTGCAGTAAGTCCAGATTGCGCCACTGCACACCAGTCTGGGTGACAATATGACTCCATCCCCCCCAAAAAAAACCCAAAAATAAAATATACATACAGAAGAGTATCCTTATTATAGGTGTATAGCTCATGGAACTTGCATGAACTCAGCACTCCTGTGTAGCTTTCACTCACACTAAGAAACAGAATTTCACAAGCACCCAGAAGCCCCCTCATATTTTCTTCAAGTCCCTACCCCCATCAAAGATAGGCCGTGATTGAAATTTATAGCACTATAAGCTGGTTTAGAGATTTTTATCTAGTACAGAGACCAGAAAAGACTTCTTGAGGGAAAGTATTTCCTGAGCTGAGAGCTGAAGAATGAGTAGGACAGGAGCTAGGGCAAAGATCAAGGGAATTTTCCAGGCAAGAAATCCCATGGGAGGGGAGAGCAGGAAGCAGGTAAAGAACTAGAAGATAGAGTGGGTTGGAAAGAGAAAGGTTCCTAGTTGAATTGGGGAGGGGAGAATTAAATTTGAATTTGAAAGACATCACTCTGGCTTGAGGGTGGAGAACAATTGAATAGAGGTCAGGGTGAGTAAGAGAAGACTATTTAGGAAGTTATTAGAATATTCTAAGCTGGAGAGGAGGTGGCTTAGTCAAGGCTGATGTTAGCAATGCATAGGAGAGAGTGGATTTGAGAGATGTTTCAGAGCAAAGATTGATAGGACTTATTAATGGGTTTGCCATAGAAACCAACAGGAAGAAGTGTCAAGGATGATTTCTAAGTTCCTGCTTGGAAACATGGAAGAATGGTGATGCCAGTTACTGATATTGTCTGCTATATTAAATAAAATGTCTCTGTAAAATGTAGATTTGGAACAAAGGACAGGTGTGATTGGTTTTGTGTCTATCTAAGCGAACATTGACTTTGATGGCTATGAGTCATGATTGGTACATTTGGGTATTAAATGAAAGTGCCGTATTTACTCATGTATCCCCGTGCTTATTTCCCTCAATTCTATACTCTTCAGGAGGATACTTTTGCGTGCATGCACACACACACATACATATAGATGCACATACACATATATATGTCTTTCAATGTGTAGTTTGTGTGTATTTTCCCTCTTAGCAGGCAGGGTTAGCTGGAGTAATTGTTCAGGTATATGAAGAAATGAGAAAAGCTGTTGAATTTGGTGAATGTAAAAGAATTAATACCTAGCTCCTGTTTACAGTTCGTAAAGTTCTCTTAACATTCTCAGAGGGTTCCCAGCTGTTTCTTTTGTGTTGCTGTGTAAGTGTTACTGATGCTGTCTCCTTGTTTTTTGAGGGGGGGTGGTGGTAGCAGTGGTATCAAGGATAAAAATGTTGCCCCCATCCTGAAACAGTTAAATAGAGATAAGACATGTATTCCAATATCTATTGTGTACGATAATGCCATGTTGTTTAATTAATTCACATGAAAAACCAAGTATTTCACTAAGCACTGTGTTAGACATTGCAGAAACAAAAAATGAGCAACATTGACTTGGTTCACAAGTGTTTACTCATTTCTTTCTTTTTGCTGTTTGGGACTGGGTTTTAATGGTAAACTAAAACAAGCATGGCGTCCCTGATCTCATGGAGCCTATGGTTAGAAAAGGACAATCAAAGAATCAGCAAATAAATAACACTGATGTGTAGCATAAGGGAAAAATATATGGTGTTGTGACAGCATACAAGGAGGGGATTGGAGCTAGCCAGGGACATCAGCAGAGGCTTTCCTGAAGAAGTGATCATTAAGTTGAAAGAAGAATAGTATTACTTGGGCAAGAGAGGATGGCGAGAAGAGCATTTTGTCTGATGGGGCTGCTTGACAGTGCAAGAGTGGAAGCAGGCTGGATTATGTGTGAAGAATCCATGAACCCCTCGAGTCCAGGCTCTTAGCATCACAAAGGTTTGCTTCTTCCTCTCATTACATGAATAATGTAGCTTGGTGAGGAGGTTCTGTTCTTTATAGGTGTTCCTGGACACCTGACGGAGGTTTCCCTCTCTGAGCATTGCTGTTGGTGTGGCACAGGAGAAGACATGGACTTACTCCTCCTTGCTCTTCTCTGTTTCCACCTGGAAGTGACCCATATTACTTCTGCTCATGGTCCATTGGCCAGATTGATCACATGACCCTACCTCACGGCATGGAACTGGGTGGTATAGTTTTCTGTAAAAGGTTACAATAGCACTTACTTAAGTGATGATTATGGCTATGTGGAAGAAATAAAGCATATCAATGACTATGCAAATGATGTGCTAGAATGACTTGTTGGCTGCTAAAATGTGGATGCTGAAGAAGAAGAGGCAGTCAAAAAGCGGGAGTTAGCCTTTAGCTCCTAGGTGAATGGCAGAATTAGGAACCATTCACAAGGTTAAGGAAGGGATAGAGGCTTTGATAGATGGGGTGATAGGTGTGTTTGAAGTCATATTTAGTCTGGGATGTTAGCTAGGAGAAGATGTCCAACAGCCAGGTAGAAATACAGGACTAGATTTTGCCAGATGAGGGGCTAAGGGAAGGGCACTTTAGGGTGGTACAAATAGAGCAATGAATGAAACTAAAGGAGAGACTAAAGATGGTTAGAGCTGTACCTTGGGGAGCACTTAGATATAGCTGGCACCAGGAGAAAAAGGAATGATCAGAGGAGACAGAAGAGGAGCAAGGGAGTTTTGACAGCCATGGTAAGGGGTGTTTCAGAAGGAAGAAGGGCCCAGCTGTGTCTAATTCCCTACACGTTAAAGAAGTTGGAGAATAAGACCAGGTCATTGGGTTGGGAATTGAGGTTATTGATGATCATCTAGAAAGGAGGAAGAAAGGATGGAATCATGTGAGACTGTTAAAGTCATGGGTCAGAGTTGTTGTTTTGTTTTATGAGGGATAGAAGAGAATGAATCCCAAACATGATGATAGGTACAGAATGAAGGAGAGAATGAACACAGGAAAAATAAGATTTAGAAGAAACAAGAATGGAAGAAATACAGGGTTAACCTTGGTAGTAAGGAATCACATTTCCTTCTTAGAGGCAGGAGCAATAGATGGGAGGAGAGTTTAAAGAAACAAAGAAATATTTGAGGTAATGAATGGGTTGATAGGATAGACGAACAGATGTACATACCCTGTGTAGAATTCAAGATCCTGAGAGGTTAACTGTTCATAATCCTGAAATATGCAATAAATTGGCAGGACTACAAATTCAAGTTAGCTCAAAAAAAGCTCAGAATTCAGATATGCCTTGATTATAGGTCATATTGCAGAGGACCTAATGAAAGAGCTATTGTTGGAAAATTAAAAACAACAGTAATTGTTGCAGTTTTCTGTAATTGTGTATTGGTTATTATGTTATTTCTTTGGGAATATAGAATGAACCTCCTGGCTGGAAATGATTACACATCTTTTTGAGCAGAGTCAAGGCACCTTTTAGGATAGTGTCTGAGAATTAATTAATGGGACTATCTTTCAGATGTCAGGAACCTGCTTTTTCTGACTATTTATTAAGTGGGCACAATGTGTCCTTGGTGGCCTATTGATTAGTGTTATCAGTTTAAAACCTGTCAGTCTAGGTGTGAATTACCTAAAGAAAATTCAATTATAAAGTAACTCACTAAAATAGCTCATGCATAAGGAAGGAATGAATTATACCGATCAGTATTAATTTTCAACTCAGATATTTTTTAGGGGATTAGGTCTTCTTTGTTCACTGTAAAAATTCAAAGTAGGACAGGCACTTTTTATCCTAATTCAGAAGCCCCGCAGTTCACTTACGTATTGTTTCACTGGATTTAACTCTCTTGCCCAGGCAGATAAATGTAACCTTCCTGGCCCAATGTCTAAGTGTTATGAATGACTGCCACTTACATTTGGTAGTTTCCCTGTGACTTCAGAAGTTATGAAAAGACTGAACAGCCCTGCAGACTCATCTGAAACAATTAAAAAATAAATCAGGCACCAATTGTAAAGTGCTGCTGAAAGAGGGTCATTTATTTTTCATTTTGTGCTTGAAGGTTTTAAAAATACCTGGTAGTAATCTCAAACAGATTCAAATTGTCAAACATGTTTGAGAGGGAAAGGGAAAGAGCTTGTTTGTAGGGGAAACATTCAACTGAAGTCCCTATAGTACTGCCCTTCTGATACCATGAATGTCCAGTAACTGAAGCTACCCATGGCTCATTGTGTGAGGCCTCAGTTTGCTTTTCTTCAGTTTGTAAAACATTTAGTGAATACCTTCTGTGTGCAAGATGCTACGGTGTGAACATTCTGAAAGCACAAACTTAAGTTAGTTTCAGTCCTTGACATAAGGTATCTTAAGAGTACCACAGATGTATGTGTATTGGCAAGGCATTAGTTAATTATAATTCAGTCCAGAATGCGATGGATGTCACAGTGGGGCCCAATGTTGTAGGAATTCACAGAATGAAGGCACTATTTTCAATTGATCTCATTTAAGCCAGTCTGAAATTCAGCATACATTGCCCCCCGGTAGCATCACTTTGGTCGTATTCCCATGATGTGTGCGTCATCTTAGTTCATTTACCAGAAGTTTACTGAGTGAACATCCAATATATGCAAAATATGGTGTTGGATGCTGTCAAGGATGCAAACATGTGCATGTCATGGTCCCTGTCTTTAAGGACTTAACCATCTGATGAAATGAGAATAGGCTAGCAGTATATTTGCTGTTCCTATAGAAGAAACAAGGCTAGTGACTTGAAGATGCATCACCTCAGTGCTGCGGAGGGTGGGACACTGTGGGCACAGTGAGAACTGACCTGGAGGCTGATTAGAGGGTGCAAATTGTGTTGTAGGTGAAGTGAGATTTTGGAGCACTCTTCACATACTCTTTCATGATAACCTGCACTCATGCACTTTAGCTCTCAACTGCCCAGAGGCCCAGCCTAAGCCAGGTTTTGGCCCTTGTTCCTCCACCACCTTCTTAGGATCCAGTGTCCAGGTGGGCCACAGTGAAAGAGCTAATGAAATGAACTATTCCTTCATTCATCCAATAAGTAGCAAACATCTGCCATAGGATGTGTTATAGGGCTTTGGCATATTTTCAGTAAAGAGACACTACCTGAGGCCAATTTCAGTTGGTGAGATTTTTGGATTGTTGAGGAAATTTGAGAGGTCAGTGGAAACATTCAGTCTCCCATGGCTGTGTTATTACCCCGTCTAAAGGTTAAGCTGATTTTTTCTACTTAAGCCTTAATTGAAGTGTGGATAATGAAGGGGTAATTATTCAGAATTTATTATTGGTTTCAAAATTTCTTCTTGTTATTTTAGTATGAATAGGAGTACATCAGATGTTCTGGGAATTTACTGCAAACAGAATAATAAGGTTCCCTCATAAAGACTCAGTTCTTTCTGTAACTGATTGCCGGAAATGTTTCTTTTCTCAATCTAATACAAATGGACTTCTGCCCAGATTTCCTTGGCTCCTGAGGGTTTTCTGAATGAGAAACCCTGGATTGGGAGAGTAGGTGCTTCTGGATAAGCTGGTGTGACTCAAGTGTCCCCAGGTAATCAAGGGTTGTCTTCACCTCACTGGGAGATGCTCTTGACCAATGATAGCTCTCAATAAATCATCCACATATTGCTAGCTTTCATTAAATTCTCTGTGGTATCTCATAGAAAGTGACAATTGTATTTGTGAGATACCACAGCAGGGTCAGACCTCATGCTCAAAGTCAGTTTAAGGCAGAGTATTGCTATCTCTTTCATTTCAAGATTCTGCTTGCTAAAGAGCCATCACAGGCAAGCTCTTTGAAACAGAAGATGACCATATAATGCCAACACATATAGAAAATATAAGTATTCAGCCACATATACGCAATCAGGGCATTTGGTTTGCCCACTTCTCTTCCCAGTGGATTAATCCATTAGTTTGGCAAAATACAACTACAGCTTCAGTTCCATTGCTTCAAAAATAAGAGGCGCCTCAGAGAACATTTTTTTCAAGACCTCTTTTACAGGATTGATTAGCAAAGAGACCAGTGAGGAATAAATGAATACTTAGTTTGGAAAGGCACTAGAAATACTGCAAGCAGCACAAACCAAGTGAAAGTACCTAATTAGATTGTGTAAAACTTGACCTTTCTTGGGCACTGTGACATCATGTAGAAATACAGTATAATCCTGAAGATGGAGTTCCTGCAGAGAGCCCAGCACCCTTAGGATTGCTGTGACCGTGATGCAGAAGGAGAGATGATGCCATGGAATTCTTTGTCTTGCACTGCCCATGAATGTTCAAAGAGAGCTTTTAGATAGTGTTCATAAGTAATAAAACTTGATTAAGAAATTCATTCTTATTTAAAACTTGAGTGAATGTTTGGAGACAGGTAGAACAATTAATTTTTGCCTTTTGCTCCCTTTGGGAAGACATTCTGTGTAACTGAATTGAGACAGAGCCTCAAACTTCCAGAGTAAGTTTCCATTCCACGCCCCCTCTCTGCCTGCCTGCTCACATCCCTGGCCAGGATATTTCCAAGAATGTCCTCCCAAGTTTGCACTCTAGCTGTATGTTGGTCTGGTCTTGTGGATGTGCAAGCTGGGTGTGAGGGTGTGTGTGTGTGTGTGTGTTCTTGAGAGTCTGTGTCTGTGTATAGAAGAAGAATATGTGCTAGACTGAAAGATGAGTGGGATGATGTAGACACTTGAGCAGCCTTGTTCCTGTAGTAGAGAGCATGGCTCTTAGGAACTGCAAGTTGATTCATTCTCCTTTTACAGTGGGGCAAATAGGATAATTTATGCAGGACTCCTTCCCAGACTTCTTTACTAACTTCTGTTTATCTCCTCTAACTTACACACTCTAACACTGGGTTGCCTGGGGTTTTACTCCTTAGCCTTCTTCCTTGTTCTATCTCCATTCATTCCCCAGGTCAGGGGTTTCCAGTATTTTGGCTTCCCTGGGCCACACTGGAAGAAGAAGAATTGTCTTAGGCCACACATAAAACACACTAACACTAATGATAGCTGATGAACTAAAAAACAAAATTGTAAAAAAATTTTCATAATGATTTGAGAAAGTGTACGAATTTGTGTTGGGCCATGGGCAAAACTGTCCTGGGCTACATGCCGCCTATGGGCCTTTGGTTGAATAGGCTTGCCCTAGGTGATTTCATCCAGTTTCATGCCGTACATCTAATTTTTATATCGTCTCTATGCTCTCAGCACTCAAATTTTATCTCTAGCCTGAACTTCCCTTCGGAACTCCAGATTCTTATATCTAACTGCCTATTTGATATTTCTCCGTGAATATCCAGCAGGTTTTCAAACCTAACATGTCTAAAACCAAGCTTCTAATCTCCTCATCTCCCCCAAACCTGCTCCCCTGTATGCCCGCCCTGTCTTACCTAGATGGCACCACCATCTTTACTACTTCCAAGACCAGAATCCTAGGAGTCACCCTTGACTCTCACATCTTGTTTATTTCATACCCAAACCACTGGCAATTCCTTTCAGCTCTATTTTCAGAAAATACCCAGAACCCATTCACTTGTTCTACTTATACTACCAACACCTTGGTCTAAGCCACCGTTAATTTATCTCCTGCATTATTGCAGTAGCCTCTGCACTGGATTCCATGTTTCAGCCTAGCTCTCTACTGTCTTGTCTGCATACAGTAGTCATCCTGTCATTACGTCACTCCTATTTACAGCCCTTCAGATTTACTTCACCTTCTTATAGTCTAAATGCAGAAGTCTTTGTAGGACTTAAAAGACAGGCCCCTGCCTGTGATCAGGTCCCTGCCTTCTTTCTGCCTCACCTTCCAGCATGCTCCACCTCACTCATTCCTCTTCAGACCATCTTTGCATTTCTCTTCTTCAGTCACACCAAGTAGGCTCTTACATGTGCTGTTGCCTCTGCCTTTCACCTGCAGGTACTTCCATGATTCATGTCTCTGGCAAAATGTCACACTTTTAAGGAGGCCTACGTAGACTTGCCTGTATAAAATCATACAGTAACAACACCCCCCACCCCTCTAGGTTACCTCTGCCCCTTACCTTCCTTTATTTTTTCCATAGTACTTACCACTATGTGACTCTACGACCTGTGGTGCTAGACTTTGCTCATGTATGCTCCTGGCATTCACAAGCCTTACAGAAGGAATAGGAAGAGGGAAAGGGAAAAAGGAAAAGGCATTGAAAGGGGAAGGACAGGCCAGAGAAAGGAATAAAACTATCTTTCAGATGCCACTTTGCCAGATGTGTCAAAGTTGCCTATAGCTGAACAAACTAGAGTAATCTCTGCTATGGAGAGTTCTACCTGTCTTCTTGACAGAGCGACTTGTTAAGATTAACTGTGCTAATATTTAAAATGTATAGGGAATTAAAACTACTTCATAACAAGAAAGCAAATAACCCTATTTTTAAAAGGACAAAGGACCTGAATAGACATTCTCAAAAGAAGATATACAAATGGTCAACAGATATGTGAACAAATGCTAAATATCTCTAATCATTAGAGAAATGCAAATTAAAACCAAAGTGAGATGTCATCTCATACCTGCTATATTGACTATTATCAAAAAGATTAAAAATAAAAAAACATTGGTGAGGATGCAGAGAAAAGGAACACTTGCACATGGCTGGCAGTATTGTAAATTAGTACAGACATGATGGAAAACGGTGTGGAGGTTCCTCAAAAAACAAAAAGTAGAATCACCCTTTGATCTAGCAGTCTCACTACTGGGTGTAAAGCCAAAGAAAATGAAACTAGTATTTTGAAGAGATATTTGTACTCTCATATTTATCACAGCACTATTCACAGTAGTGAAAATGTGGAATCAATCTAAGAGTCCAACAGTGGATGACTGAATTTTTTAAATATGAAATATCTGCACAATGGCGTACTATTCAGTCTTTAAAAAGTAGGAAATTCTGTCTTTTGCCACATAATGAATGAACCTAGAGGACATTATGTTAAGTGAAATAAACCACATATTGTATGATGTCACTTCCATGTGAACAAGTAGATAGCATAGACATAGAGAGTAAAATGGTGGTTACCAAGGGGTAGGGGGTATGAGAGTTGCAGGATATGGGTGGAGAAAGTGGAAATGTAAGTCAAAGGGTACAAAGTTTCAGTTAGGAGAAATAGGTTATAGTGCTCTATTATATAGCATGGGACTATAATTAATATTGATGTATTACATATTTCAAACTAGCTGAAAGAATCTGTTATACTGGTGTGCCCCTATAGTCCCAGCTTCTCAGAATGCTGCAGTGGGAGGATTGCTTTAGCCCAGGGGTTTGAATCCAGCCTGGGCAACATAGCAAAACCCTGTTTTTAATAAAAGCAAACCAAATAGCTAAAACAATGGATCTCCGGAAAAAGAAATGATAAGTATCAGAGGTGACTGATTTGTTATTAGCCTGATTTGATTATTCCACAATGCATACATATATCAAAGCATCACATTGTACCCAATAAATATATACAATTATTGGTCAACTTAAAATAATCCCCTGCCCAATAATTTTCTTCCTCCGTAAAAGATCCACTGTGATTTATATGAACTGAATTGAAGAAAGCCTTGGGTTTTGCAGATTTATGGTTTGTGGTTTTACTGAGAGTCTTACATGGGATATCAGCACCCAGATTATTGTTATTTGAGCTTCTCTGTCCCTTTGTCTCCCTGTGGCATCTATTGTTGCCTACTTGTAGACCTGATCCTTAGTTTTGTCCACTTTATTGAAAAGGAATATTAGCAAGTTGTTCAAATGAAAATGCTTAAAATACGTTAGCAGTGAATTAAGGCTGAAACTATTAACATTCAAGTGGGTGGTGTGGTTTGCTTTGGAGAAAAAGTGAGTAGCTGTCAGACCCATTCCCTACTGCGAACAAGATATTTGTGGTTTTTCTATTTGTGAGTTTCCATGTGCTTGTGCAAATGAAGACAGCTTTATCTTTTTTTAAAGAGAATATACAATGTAGGGATAGTGTTGTATGTAATTATGGACAATGAAATATGTTCTTGGGCTTGGTTTGTGATATTTCCAACTGAGAAGTAGATGCTGTTCTAAAATGGAACAATTTTCACCGGCCCTAAAAATAGCAATTAACTCCTCCTCTTCCACCCCCCAGACCCCTCTCTCTTGCCAGTTTTCCAGTTCTCACCATCCCTAGCCAAGGCTGCGCAATAGATTTCAAGCCAGCTCCCTGGGCAGATCTCTTTAACAACCAGTACTGCTATTTCTAATCCTTCCCTCCACCCCCCCCGCACCGCCCCCACCCCTGACACAACTAGGATCTCTGAAAAGATTGATTAAATATGTTGGGAATGATAGTGTTTCAAATGCTCATTGCTTTTTTACATATGGTAACACTTAAAGAACGTTAACTTTGTTTTTATCCATGTTTTTAAAAATTCTTATTTAAAAAGGTAATTGGTATATTCGATATAGTACACAGACCCTTGGGTTCATTCTGATTGGGACCAGATGGGATGAATGTGGAGTGCCAATATAGCTTTGGGATGCTGGCAACCACAGTGAGCCCTGGAGGCGTTTGAGAAGGTTTACTGATTGCATGTGGCCCTCATGCAGCATGAAACTGGCTATGTTTTATACAGTTAACCTCCGAGGACTGCCAAAGGGACCCATATTTCATTGGGAACACTGGAGAGTGGAATTCAAGGTAATTCAAGACTATTTTGACCTTCTGCCTAAAATTACACTTACAATAAAAATTAGCCAAAATATAACTATCAGGATTTAGAAACATCTGAAATTTCTCCTTGAACCCAATTCAGAGAAACAGGTGAAATGGGTAGTGGTGTTAGACCTATATGTGTTTAGTGTGAAGTTTGTTAGGCTCAGAAAAGCTATATCATCAATTTTTCCTAAAAAGCTATTTCAAGGACAAATCTCATAGACTTTCCATGTTCATGTTCTTTTGAGTGATGGTTAAATGATGCCCCTAAGCTTTATTTATAAATGAAAGAAAATTTTAGATCAAATTATGCTTTTAATACTTCTCAGATTAATGTATTCTATAGTTTTGGAAAATTTACACGAGCTGTTAATACAAAGTAATGTCAAGTTTCTAGGTTTTTAAGGCTTTCACATATATGTCAGGAAATGAGAATCAAATATCTTATGGAATATTGAAGACAAGAATCTGTGAGGATCTGCAGAGGCAGATTCAGGTTTCATGGGGCTTCAAACATAAAGTTTTGGAGGACCTCTTAAAGAAAAATGACAAAGTTATAAGTAAATTAGAAAAGAAATCACAACAAATTACAGATCTTCCAAAAACTGACATCATTATCACAGAATATCTAGGAAGATTTGTATAATGTTTTAAAAAATTGCCTCTATTGTCCTTTTTTTAAAAAACATTATTGGCTGGATATGCTTTAAATTTCTCTGTTTTTAATTGGTGCTGTCTCACTTCTGCCATTAGCACCATCATTCCCCTCACTACAAAAGCCTTTCATTTTTTTTAAGTGAGCATATGCAGATATTAGACTGACACTGGAAATAAGGTAGAGTTACCATCCATTTCCTCTCTTGTGTTATTTCAGACGATCAATTCCCATAAACAGCACTGTTATATTTTCCATTCACATTAGCTTTGCTGGTGACTTTTTTTTTTTTATACTCAACACGGAGCATGCACAGCTGTCAGTTGTTCTGCTATTACAAGTCCTGTCTGCTAAATGCTTTCTCACAATAGTGGCATTGCCAGGCTAAGTGAGTGTCAGATTCATTTTGTGTAGAAATAGTCTGTTAATTACACCCTACCTGTTTTCATTTCATTGTAGAAATTAAGATCCTGGTGGGTGAACATATATATGTGTTTATGTCAGTCTGGATTGTTGATTTGCACCTTTCTTTTAGACCAGTTAGTGGTAGAATCCAGAGAGTTTTGATGATTTATCTTAGCAAATGGCAATTGGCAAATTTTCAAGAATTATGGAAAAATTAGCATTAATTTTAAAAATATTATAATTTCATACTTTGATAGTAAAGAAAAATATCTAAAAAGAAAAAAGGTCACTAGATATCTTTGAAAGCTGAATTTTTAAATTAAGAGTTCTGGATCGCTAGTCAGGTAGAATGTTACCACTAGCCAGATTTTCAAAGAAAATGTGATCATAAAATGCCAAAGAAAAGCTTTCAGTTAAATAGTATCTTAATATTTTCATTTAAACACTGGGATGAAAAGTAATAGATACTTTCTGGGTATCTGCAATATTATGTAAATTACTGTGTACCTTTGAGCTTAGCTGCTTTTTCTATTTAAGAACTGTTAAACCTAGAGGAGTCATTTTTGTAGTTCTTTTTACAAATTCAAATTAATTTTAATAAACCCTCTTTTTAAATATGTATTTTTTTTAAGGTGACATTGGATATTGCTGTGGCTCTCAAAGTTTGGCTTTGCATGTGCAGTTGAAGGCTGACTGATTTAAAAGCAGTCAGCTATAAAGACAAAGGTATTTAATTTAGGAACTCAAGGCAGACAAGGTCCATGTGTTGCTTCATAGGCAGTTTGTGAAGTCCACCATGGAAAACCGCTACATTTATTACTAGTTCAAGTCACCTTCAATGGGAGGGGCTAATACATAATCAAGTGCCTTTTCTGTTTCATGCACTGTGTTAGTTACTAGTTGTTGTATTATTTCTTCAAATCCTAACAGCTTTTGAATTAGAATTTATATTATCTTCATTTTTCAGATCAGGGAGATAAGCTCAAAGAAGTGCAGTGGCTTGTCCAGTGTCCCACAGCTTGTAAGTGGCAGAACTACAATTGAACCCAAATCTGTCTGGCCGCACTATCTAATGTGCTGCTAGTACACTATGTCACTTCTTCTGTAGTATTTACTAAACAGGAGTTATGATGCAGGGGTCAGATGTGGGTCAGTTATATGGGGCTGTAGATTTTGGTCTTTGGTAGGGATCAGAATAATTTGAGTAATGAATTACCAGCCAACAGAACACAGGGGAAGGGTTAGTATATAGCATGCGTGTTTAGGTGAGTGAGGAATTGGATCCAGGCAGCTAAGCTATAGTGAAGAGGGGCTAACAACTATCATTGGCTAGGTTGGCTGGACTCAGAGTCCGGAAAGGAAAAGAACTAATTGGAGGTAGGGGGCATTGTGTGTGAGCCAGAGCTACTCCCTTGTCTGTGTGATGCAAGCTGCTTGCTTTGGGTTCACAGGACCTACACAGCAGGTGTCAGAGGTATGCGGGTGAGTTTCAGGACAGAGATTCTGTGGTTGCCTCATAAATTGACAGGCTAGTGTATTAGGTCATTTTGGCTTTTTTCTTCCCTGTCAAGCTCCTCCTGATCCATCATTATATCCCAAAGGTTTGGCTCAATTAGGAGGTGTCTGTTGCTGAACAACTGTCCATGCCTGATGGGAGGTGAGGCACAGATAAGGGCAATCATTTCCTCTGTTTCTGAGCAGGAGAGAAGCACCAGGTCAGGAAGCTAAGCCACGTACTGGCTGCTTAGAGTAAGCTCAGGGGCAGAAATATATCAGAACTTGGCTATTCCTGTCAGTGGCTTTCTGTCCCTGTCTTTGGCAAATGATGGCGTTGATGAGCTAAAGGATAGAGGCTAGATTCCTTTACTGTTTGAATGTATGAGCTTCCTTTCAGCCTTTTAATTTCTGACTAAAGATAAAATACCTTGGTTGGAAGCTAAAGGATGTGGGTAGTGAGGAGTGTTCATTTCCAAATATGTTTGCTCAGCTCTGTTTGTAGGACTAAGAAGACAATCTTGGTCCCTTTGCTTAAAAGGACATAGTGTTTTAACACCTCTTGTTTTTAACTCCTTTCTGTCTCTACCTAAATACTACCAGACAAGAGTAAAATTTTGTGTTAATAATCAGTATTAATCCCTAAGGCAAAAGAATATGGGATAGGTGGTATCAGTGGGTGATAGGTGTTCATAAAGTTTAACAAGGCAAAAAGCAGAAAGAGGAGTTGTAACAAACCTAACAAAACAGAGGAAAGTATTACCTGCCATCCCGCAGAGGGGGATGTAAGCCAGAAGCAAGATTAATATTTTAGAACTCTTAACGGTCTTATAAGTAGTGTGTTTTACAGAGGAAGCAGGCAGGTCTGAACACTCCCCAAATTCATTTATTCGGAAGGGTCATAAGAGCAGGGAGTTTGGGGATCCTTGGCTCTCCTCCACCTAACATGGTCATATGATATTCTCCCCATCACCTCCCATGCTTTTCTCATAGAAGAACTGAGGTTTGTTCTTTGAAGAAATTAATTGGGAAGCTCCACACTCAGGGACATCATATATAGTAGAGAGTAAAAGTAAATTACAGGGCTGAAAACCAGAAGATTCAGTAAATCTACACAGAAGGTTCATGACAGGCAGGAGAGCAGAGTATTGGCATCTTGAGAAAGAATGATTCTTAGATAAAAAGTTTTCCAAATCCTTACGTCTGAGAGTCTTTCAAAAAAGGCCTTTTTTTTTTTTTTTTTCTGACTGCTTTTCAGTGAAGTCTCCAAGGCAACGTGCTCAGCCTATATTTTCTAACCTTTCTCCAAGGCAAGAATTTCAGTGCCTCAACTTGTAAATGTGAACATGCAGGCCAATATTACAAGGTATTTGAAGAAGGCTTTCAACATGAAAGACAGAAAAACATGACAAATTGGGGAAAAAAAGAGAGAGAGAGGAAATGAAGAATATGTTAAGGTAACCATACTGAATTATTTAGAGTTAGGATGATGTTACATTTATAAACTAAAAAGAATCATTAAGTAACAGGTAAGAGGTCTTCTAAATAAAACAGTAAATAGCAAAAAAAAAAAAAAATCAAAGGAAAGTTTGGAAGATAGCACTCTTAGAAGGTAAACTGAAAGCAAAGATGTAGAAAATGTGGTATCAAAGGTAACAAAACTAGGAGATCAATCTCTGAGTTTCAGATCTAATATGAATACTAGAAAGAGGCCACAGAATGGGGGACAGGAAATTAACATAGAAAGAATATTTTAAAATTCTCAAAACTGGAAGACATGTGTTTCTAAATGGTGTGCTGAGCCTCTCAGTATATGGGAGGGGAAAGCCTAGCTCAAGGAAAACTATTGCAGTGTTCAATGATGGGAAAAAGGGAAGTAAACAGAAAAAAAATTGGAGTTTTACTTCATAATAGTAACACTGGATTTTAGAAAACAAAGAAACAATGCCTTTAAAACTTTTTGACTTAATATTTCATATGCAAGAACATGATCAATTAAGTATGAGATTAATTACATTTTCAGAAATAAAAATATTTTAAAATGTACCTTTCATATAACCTTCTTGGAAGGTTACTGGAGGATGCGACCCAGCAAAATGAATGGGAGAACCAAGAAAAAAGGAGAACATGGGTTCCAGAAGAAAAAAAAATGCTAGAGAAAGGAAAGGGGAAGTCCCAGGATGACAGCTATGTAGCAGAACTGGGGTTGGGATTTAGGGGGCCATGGGGGTAACCATGAGGAGGGACTCCAGAAAAAAATTGGAGCTTATAGAACATCTATGATGTTTGTTCATTGTGAAGAAAAATCATTTGTCGGGCATAAGGCATATCTGATGGCAAAGATTAAATAAAAATGAATTACAAACTATACCAACTGGGCAATTGTTATATCTGTAGAAAGCACAAAGATGATAAAAAAAGGAAATAATCATAGTAGGCAATACTAAACGTTTTAATTTAACTGTGTTTGGAGAATGGGAGAGGTACTAAATCAGTTGATAAGTATAAAATAGCTATTCTGTACTAGTGAACTCTGCAAAAATAACCACCCTTGTAGATAATTCATGAAATATCTATGCATCATTTTCATTATCCCTACCCTGACAATTGGTCCCAGTCATTGTCTATCCCATGTTTCTCTGATACTGTTCTGCTTAACCTGTGTACTAGGGTTCTGCAGAGAAGTAGAACCAATAGTGTGTGTGTATATATGTGTGTATGTAAGTGTGTGTGTTATATATATGGTAAGATAGAGTTTGATTTTAAGAAATGCTTGTGGGAGCTGACACGTTTGAAATTTTTAGGGCTGGCTGGCAGGCCATACATTTAGGCAACAGTTAATATTGAAAAGTAATGTTGAAAAGTAATTCAGGATGATGTTACATCTATAACAATTAATGTTTTGAGTTCAAAATCCACAGGGTAGGACAACAGGCTGGAGGCTCAGGTAGGGTTTCTGTGTTGCAGTCTTAAGGGAGAATTGCTTCCTTTTCAGGAAACCTCAGTCTTTGCTCTTATAAGGCCCACACACATTGGAGGGTAATCTGCTTCACTTAAAATCTATGGATTGTCAGTGTTTATCACATTCACAAATACCTTCACAGAAGCGTCTAGAGTAGTGTTTCACCAGGTGACTGGGCACCATAATCTAGCCAAGTTGACACATGAAGTTAGCCATCACAATCTATTAAATATAACCTATGTCTTAGTCTGAATCTTCTGATTCAGGGATAGATATGTAGACATATATATCCCTGTATACTCTTGGTATTATTTATCTTCATCATGACCTTTGTGTGTGTGGGTTAAGAGAGAGACAGCAAGCTCTCTGGTGTCTGCTCTGACAAGACCACTAACTTCATCATGAAGGCACCATCCTCATGACCTCATCTAAATTTGATTACCTCCCAAAGGCCGTCTCTAAATACCACCACATTGGGAGCTAGGGCTTCAACCGATGAATTTTTTGTTGGTGGTGGTAGGAGTTGGGGGGAATTACTCAGTTCATAGAAATCTGCTTAAACCCACCATGAATCTATTATGTTAATATAAGCCCTCAGTCTTTATATCAGGCCTGCTGGCCTGGAATGCATGGATTCCCAGCTACATGGTGGCATTAATATAGCAACCTGTATTCGTAGTCCTTGGTAGAATGCCTCTCTTGGTAAATGGAATACAGCAACTCAGTATAGCTAGAAGTTAGAGTTGGAATTGTGTCACTGTGAAATAGATAATCACTGTTACAGGTGCCATTTAAAGAGAAATCAGTTATACCAGCTATTTAACATCCTATAGACCATATACTCATTTTGTTAAATAAATTTTCACTTTTTAGCTGTTTGTCCACATCCTATATTTACATTATATGGAAAGTTAAAAATGAAAATTAGGACAAAGCTTTCTACTGTTGACCAACACTGAGCCTAAATACAGGGGTCCATGTAATGTTCCAGTTTTAATCTGGCTTTAGAGTGCTGACTCCTTGATGTAATATTTTGTAGACATATATATCCCTGTATACTCTTGGTATTATTTATCTTCATCATGACCTTTATACTTAGATTGATCCATGATAGGTTAGAATTTGTTCTGTTATTCTTACCCACAAGCAAAGTCAAATCCTTTCTCACTTCTGAGAATCAGGAGGCAAAAGTTCATCATAAATCTTCTGAGTAAATCTGCCCTTTTGTTTTGGTATTTTTGTGGGTCCACTTTTGCTAATTAGGAGAAAAGACTGAGTTAGAGCACGAAGCTCCTATGGGCTAGCCTCATGGTGTTTCCTCACCCTTTGTAAGTGTCCTGTTTAAATTTGGCTCAAGAAAGAAGGATTTCACAGTTCATCAATTTACTCAGATTGGTAGCTTTGAGAGAATTTTACATCATATGAAATACATTTACGGCATCTCTCCTCCTTATGTTCCTGTTAGGTAAATTTAGAAACTTATTAATTTTTTTCTTACTGGAAATTCTGAGTATAAATATAAAATTATTCCCAGGAATATGGCAATTTAAGGATTGCTTAACAAGTTATAGACCTAGAAACATATTTTTGAGTGCTTTTTATTTTGCTTACTGGCTCCTGGTACACTACTTTCTGAAGATGACTGGCTAGCATGGTCCAGGGTGGATTTTATACTTTGGTGAGTGATATGAGTGATATGGTTTGACTGTATCCCCACCCAAATCTCGTCTTGAATTATAACTCCCACAATTCCCATGTGTTGTAGGAGGAACTGGTGGGAGGTGATTGAATCATGGGGGTGGGTCTTTCTGGAACTGTTCTTGTGATAGTGAATTAAGTCTCACGAAGTCTGATGATTTCATAAGGGGAAACCCATTTAGCTTGGCTTTCATTCTCTTTTCTTGCTGCCGTCATTTGAGATGTGCCTCCCCTTCACCCCCCCCCCCGGCTCCAGGTGATCACCTCTCTACTTTCTGTCTCTATTCTGCCTCAGATTCTCCTTCACCTTCCGCCATGATTGTGAGGCCTCCCCTGCCACATGGAACTCTAAGTCTAACAAACCTCTTGCTTTTGTAAATTGCTCAGTCTTGGGTCTGTCTTTATCAGCAGTGTGAAAACAGACTAACACAGTGAGTGTATTTTTTTTTAACTTTTAAATTTGTGGTACAAGTGCAGGTTTGTTAGGTAAACTTGTGTCATGGGGTTTGTTATATTTCAACTGGAAGGTTGATGTACATCTGGATTGCAAATGCAAACCAGTGAGTGATGGCTTAGCCAAGCATCATCTGTTCCAGCAGTGAACTTTGTTTTCAGTGTCTGGCCAGTGCTAATTAAGAGCACTAGGGTGTCCTTAGAATTACTACACAGCCTGAGGAGCAGAGAACATAGTCTCCTAATTCTCTAAGAGAAGGCCAGTTCTAAACTGCTTTGAGTTGCTGGGACTCTCTGAGACCACACAGTCTTCTCTTTTTGATACTTCTTTTTTCATTTGATGACGTTTTTCATTCTTTCACAATAGCTTAGCAGCTTAAATGGGGAAACTGGATCCCAGGTACCAAGCTGGCAATTCTTTGGGAAAATTTCCCCTTAGCTTCCTGATGGGAAGCATCTACCTGTGCCTTTTATGTCTGTTTTCTAATAATTAAGAATTGGTAAAGGAGGGAAAATTTAAGAATCATCTTGCCTGGCCTATCATTTTACAAGCATGGTTAAGCCATTTAGAACAGATCTTTGGTTGTTTTGCTCCTGAAAACTCTATGCGAATAGAAAACCCAAAATGTCCTTCATTTTCTTCTCTTCTTTAAATTAAACTCCTTTCCATAGAGATCTTGCATGGACACATAATCATAGAATTTTAAAGCTGAAAAGAAATGTTTAGAGATTTCTTTTTCTTTCCATTTGACATTGGATACATGGAAGCATAAAAAAAATCACATGGCTTATTTAAAGTTATAGGTCAGTACCCCAACTTTGACTTGCTATGTGATGGTTGCTTCAAACATTACATTTCAGAATTTTCTGAAAGACACCCTTGACAGACTTCATATCTTCATTGGTAAATTTACTTATTCCTTCCTCTAACATTTCCTAAGCACCATCTGTACAAGGCACTCTGCTCAGCATAGGGAATGCTAATGTGAATAAGATGAGGCTCCAGCCCTTACACTCAAGAGTCTCCTAAGGAGCTGCCCCTTGATGTTTTCTTCTTTGATATGCCATGGTAAGAGAAGCACTTATCTCCCCTAGGTTCTAAAAGTTGGAGACCCTTGTGCTGAGTTTGGGAAGATAAGCTGGAGTAATTCAGACAAAGACATTATGAAGGGACATATTGGACCAACAGAGTGGCATTCATGGAGACCAACAGAGGGCACTGGGTCCAGACAGCTTGGCGTGGGTGGGATTAGGAAAGCCAGTGTGAGCATGTGGGAGTTGATGCTGGGGAGGCTATACCTTCAAAGACCTTGTAGTTGAATACATTGGCCTAGAGCTTAGGACATTAGTACTGGCTGGAGATGCAAGTAGGTGACTGTCGATATAGAAGTGTCATTAGAATCTGTGTGTCTTTAGTGTCTTTCCCCCATGCCAGAGTGTCTAGATTCTCTGTATTGGTTTGGGTATTTTCTTCACTCTCTTCCCCTTTTTCAAGAATAACATCAGGAAAATGATTTCCTCATAGATGAACTGGGTTTTGTTTTGTTTTTAGTCTGAATGGGTCAATGGTTTTATTTATTCCTCATTACATCCTTCAACTGTGCTATGCTGAATTGCTTTTGCTTTGTTTTAGTGATATCTCGGGTATATCTCAGAGCTTTCTGGTCACTTTTAGTTGCATAACAAAGCCCAATTCTGTCTCGTCCAGCTGAATATTTCAGTCTGATATCTGGCTCAAGGATCACCTTATCATTTTGTCCTTCTCAACTCAGTCTGAAGGATTTGACATGGGAGTAACCTGGTCTGCTTGCTTGCTTGCTTCCCTCCCTCCTTCCCTTCTTCCCTTCTTCCCTTCCTCTCTTCCTCTCTTCCTTCCCTCCCTCCCTCTTTCTTTCTTTTCCTTTCTTTTTTTTTTTTTTTTTTTGAGAAGGAGTCTCGTCTCACTTTGTCACCCAGGCTAAAGTGCAGTGGCACAATCTTGTCTCACTGAAACCTCTGCTTCCTGGGTTCAAGTGATTCTCCTGCCTCAGCTTCCCGAATAGCTGGGATTACAGGTGCCCACCACCATGCCTGGCTAATTTTTGTATTTTTAGTAGAAACGGGGTTCATCATGTTTACCAGGCTGGTCATGAACTCCTGACTTGAAGTGATTCTCCTGCCTCAACCTTCCAAAGAGCTGGGATTACAGGCGTGAGCCACCGTGCCCAGCCCTGGTCTGCTTTCTTATTTTACTCGTTTCTCCAGGTTTCTTTTTCCTTTAGTGTGTGTTAAGGATCTGCAGGAGGCACGAGGGGGAAGGTAAAAACCATCTTTTTCTCAGCTGATGAAAATGCCGCCAAGGATCAATGTTCTTGGGGTGGCCCAAGGCCGGCTGTGATTTGCCAGAGGACCTTTGGAAGCTCTGTGCTCTATGGCCCCTGCTCTTCTGGTCTGTGTCTGTACCCCTGTTACATGAAGCTTAATGGGCTGTGAACTAGAAAGTGGACCTTCCGGAAGACTCAGTTTAGGTGTGTGGCCAGTATTATCTTCTCAAGGTCTTTGGGAATTTGCATTGCATTTCCAAAGCCCTGGGCAGGCTTAAAAAAAGTTTTATGGAGTTATTATTCACATATTATACAGTTCACCCACTTAAAATGTGTAATCCAAAGGTTTTCAGTTTGTTCAGAGTTGTACAACCACCACACAATTTTAAAATATATTCATAACCCCCCAAAGAACCTCCATAACCATTAATAGTCATTCCTAGTTTCTCCTCCTCCCGCCACCTATCTCTCCCCTTTACCTCCAGCTCCAGGCAGTCACCTCTCTACTATCTGTCCCCATAAACTTGTGCATTCTGCATATTTTAAAAATATTTCTCTTATTTTAACTATAATTATATATCCTTTGATCAACATCTCCTTTCCCCCTCTCCTCTAACACCCAAGCTTCTGGTAACTATCATGGTATTGTGTTCTTCTATGAGATCAACTTTTTTAGATTCCACATATGAATGAGATTATGTGGTATTTATTTTTCTGCACCTGTGTTATTTCACTTACTATAATGTCCTCCAGATTCATTCCTGTTGCTGCAAATACAGAATGAAATCTTTTTAGTGACCTAGTAATATTCCATTGGGTATATATACCTGTTTTCTTTATTAATTCACTGATAGAAATGAGGTTAATTTCCTGTCTTGGATGTTGTGAAAAGTGCTGCAATAAACATGTGAGTGCAGACTTCTTTTCAGTACACTGACTTTAAGAAAATTGGTGCTGTAACTACAGGTTATTTCCCATGGAGCAAAATTGCCTAATCCTTAAATCTAAAACCTGAAAGAATAAGAAATTCAAAGGGAATATGTCATTTTAAAATTCCTTGTGAACTACATGCTATCCTCACCCCCCGAGCCCTAAACACAAGGCATGCATTCACTTAACATATGGTGTCTATCTTTTTTAGAACCTTTTCACTTCCTCTAGCACGTTTGAGTTCCACAGAATTTGATGGTTCATGCACTTGTGCTGGCCTAGCTTCTAGAGTTGATTCCTTGTGGGTCAGCTGGACACAGGCCCTTCCTTCTTTACTTCAAGGTTATGCAGCTCAGCTAGAATCATTACCCTTTATGGACCTTGGCTTTTTCATCCATTATAAGAGCAATTTAGATCTTTTTTTTTTTTTTTTTTGAGATGGAGTTTCACTCTTGTTACCCAGGCTGTAGTGCAATGGCGTGATCTTGGCTCACTGCAATCTCTGCCTCCTGGGTTCAGGCAATTCTCCTGCCTCAGCCTCCTGAGTAGCTGGGATTACAGGCACGCACCACCATGCCCAGCTAATTTTTTGTATTTTTAGTAGAGATGGGGTTTCACCATGTTGAGCAGGTTGGTCTCAATCTCTCGACCTCGTGATCCACCTGCCTCAGCCTCCCAAAGTGCTGGGATTACAGGCTTGAGCCACTGTGCCCGGCTGCAATTTAGATCTTATGTAAAGACATCTCAAGTTCAGTTTACCTGTGTTTGAAAAGGCTTCAAGGTCGGGCATGGTGGCTCACACCTCTTACCCCAGCACTTTAGGAGGCCAACGCAGGCAGATCACAAGGTCAGGAGATGGAGACCATCCTGGCTAACACGGTGAAACCCTGCCTTTACTAAAAACAGAAAAAATTATCTGGGTGTGGTGGCACATGCCTGTAGTCCCAGCTATTTGGGAGGCTGATGCAGGAGGATCACTTGAACCCAGGAGGTGGAGGTTGCAGTGAACCGAGATCACACCACTGCATTTCATCCTGGGCGACAGAGTAAGACTCTGTCTTAAGAAAATGCTTCATAGTTTTGGGTGATCCATTTCTTAGTCAACAAGAGTGTGATGCTTAAAGATCAAAGGATTAATAGTTTGCCAACAGTGATAAGAGTTGGGATCCAGCCACTGAAAGAATCCTTTATTGTTTAAGGTTAGAGAGATAGTATTAAAGAACAATGAGATGGAGGTGGGAGGCAATGATGTTAGCACATACATCTAACTAACAGAGAAGTTATTTCTGTCCCATTCTTTCTCTCTCGCTCACAAACTTTTGGTGAGGAAGTAGTACTACATGTTAGTAAAGTTATATTGTTGACTAGTTTCACCCCTGAACTTCATATTATCCTTTGACATTAGAAATTAATATTCATAGGATGTTGGAGCCACCAGAAATCCTAGATTCTTGCTTTTTTAGTTGAAATTTTACACAGAGTGAAATGCATATATTGTGAGTATACGATTCGATGAGTTTTGGCCAACACTATGTCCACGTAACCAATACAATAGTATTTACTTTTGTATCTGGATTCTTTCACTGAACATAATGGCTTTGAGATTAAGCCATGTTTGTTGTATATATTATCTGTTCATTTTTTTAAAAAGATATCTTTTCTATTCAAATATATAAATATAACAATTTATTTATATATGGTTTTGTTGACGGGAATTGGGTTGTTTCTAGCTTTTGGCTATTCTGAATAAAGTCATGTCCATACAAGTCTTTCTGTGGATATTATATTTTCACTTCTTATGGATGAGTACCTAGGAATAGACTTGCAAGAAATAGGGTAGGTGTGTGTTGAATGTTATATAAAACTGCCAGATAATTTCTGAAAGTGGTTATATCATCTTATGCTCCCATCCATCATAAGTGTTTGAAAATTCCAGTTGTTCCACATCCTCATACATATTTGGCATTGTGAGGCTTTTTTATTTTAGCCATTCTAGTGGGTATATAACAGTGTCCTACAGGTTTTGTTTGCATTTTTCTGATGAATAATGAAGTTTAGCACTTTATAGTGTGCATATTGGCCATTTGTTATCTTTTTTAGTGAAGTGTCCATTCCTGCATTTTGCCTTTTTTGGTTAGCTATTCATTCATCTTTTTCATTGAGTTGTTAGAGTTCTTATACATTCTGTAATCAAGGATTTTTTTCAAAGATATATACATATTTGTCAAATATGTATACATAACAGTGAATAAGAATGTTTTCTCTCAGTCTGTAGCTTGACCTGTCATTTTCTTAGTAGTATCTAGATGATGAAGAGTCCTTAATTTTGATGAAGCTCAGTATATCCATTTAAACATTTTGTGGTTGTACTTGTTGTATCCTAAGAAATCTTTGAGAACTCCAAGATTGCAAATGTTATTCCCTCTGTGTTTAACTACAACTTTTATTATTTTAGATTGGATCTTTAGGTCTGTGATCAATTTTGCTATTATTACCATGTGAGGAAAGTTTTGAGAGGTGTTTTTCTTTGTATGGATATTGAGGTACAATTTGTTGAAAAGATGAAAAGACTGTTCTTTTCCCCATTGAATACCTTGGCATCTTTGTCAAAGATAATTGGTCATATATGTGTGGATCTTTTTCTAGATTTAATTGTTATATTTGTCTTTCCTTACATTAATACAACACTGTCTGGATAACTGTAGCTTTATAGTAAGGCCTGAAATCAAATAGTGTGAGTCCTCCACATTTTGTTATTGTTAAGATTATTTCAATAATTTGAGGTCAAATATATTTAAAAATAATTGTATCAATTTCTACAAGAAAAGGCTGATGTTTTGAGTTGGATATTGTTGTGTCTATATATTTTAATAAAATAAAATCTTCTCATTTACATTTTATTTATTTATTTATTTATTTTGAGATGGAGTCTCACTCTGTCACCCAGGCTAGAGTGCAGTGACGTGATCTCGGCTTACTACAATCTCCACCTCCCTGGTTCAAGCAATTCTCCTGCCTCAGCCTTCTGACTAGCTGAGATTACAGGCACATGCTACCATGCCTGGCTAATTTTTTGTATTTTTATGATAGGTGGGGTTTCACCATGTTGGCCAGACTGGTCTTGAACTCCTGACCTCAGGCAGTCTGCCCGCCTCAGCCTCCCAAAGTGCTGGGATTACAGGTGTGAGCCATTGCACCCAGCAAGTACATTTCATTTCATTTCTTTTCTTTTTTGAGACAGAATTTCAGAATTTTACTCTTGTTGCCCAGGCTGGAGTGCAATGTCATGATTTTGGCTCACTGCAATCTCCACCTCCTAGGTTCAAGTGATTGTCCTGCCTCAGCCTCCAGAGTAACTGGGATTACAGGCACCCGCCACCACACCCAGCTAATTTTATGTCTTTAGTAGAGACAAGGTTTCTCCATGTTGGTCAGGCTGTTCTGAAACTCCTGACCTCAGGGGATCTGACCATCTCGGCCTCCCAAAGTGCTAGGATAACTGGTGTGAGCCACTGCTACTGGCCTAGCTGAGTACATTTCTATTAAATGTTCTTATCGATATGGTTGAGGTGAGGTCCGACTTTTTACAATTTGTTTTCTATTTGTCCCATCTTCTTTTTTTTTTGTCTCTTTTCTTTGCTTTATTTTAATGCAATCTAATACTTAGATTCATTTAATGTAAATTTAATATTTATAGCATTAACGGTTTATATTTGTAAAATCATTGCTCTTAGAATTACAGTATGCATACTAAATTTATCACAGTCTTAGAATTTATATTGTATACTTCATGTTGAAGAATTTTTGATTATATAATTACATTTTATTTCCTTTATCTTTTGTGTTATGTCATGCATTTTACTTCTATATGCATCATAAACCCTATTGTGTAATATTGTTTTGCCTTTAAATAGTTTTCTTTTAATGAAGTTAAGAAAAAAGGTTGCTTTTTATATTTACCCATGTATTTATTATTTCCAGTGTTTTCTTTGCTTCCTGTGAGTGTTGGGCTGGTGTCATTTGTCTTCAGTCTGAAGAAATTTCTTTTTGTAGTGCAGGTCTGTTGGAGATAAATCTTCTTAGGTTTCGTTATCTCTGCAAATGTCTTTTGCACCCTCAGATTTGAAGGATATATTTACTGGGTATAGAATTTTGAGTTGACAGTCCCCCCCCCCCCGCCATACCACTCCCCACAATATAACGATGTTTTATTGTTGTCCGGCTCCATTGTTTCTGATGAGAAGCCAGCTGTAATTTGAATAATCATTTCTCTGTAGTTAATGCATGTGTTTTTCTCAAGCTGCTTTTATGACTTTTTTCTATATCTTTGATTTTTAGCAGTTTGGCATTATGTGCCTAGTTGTGATTTTTTTTTTCTCTCTTTGTAGTTCCATTGAGCTTTTATGGATCTATAGGTAAATGTTTTTAGATGTTTTCCATAGATCATATTGGAAAATATTCAGCTTTTATTTCTTCAAATATTTGTCTATTTCATTCTCTCTTTTCTTTTTCTGTCAGCTAACAATTGCACATATTAGACCACTTAGTATTATTGAATAACTAATTTTAAAAAGCCTCAGTGAAGCCTTTCTTCCCTGAGGCTTTTTTTTTTTATTTTAAAAAATGCTTTTATCTATGTTCTTCGGATTGGATAACTTCTATTGAATTGTCTTCCAGCTCATTGATTCCCTATGCTTTAGTCTCCAATATGCTAGTAGAACTGCTTGCTAAATTTTTCATATTACTTTTTACTACTAGAAAAGGCTCTCTTTTATATATTTCATATCTCTGCTGAGATTTCTCCATATGTTCATTAATATGTCCATATTTTCCTTTCAACCCTTGAACATATTTATAACAACTACGTTATAATGCCATCCACCCATTTTTACATCTGGGTCATCTCTTGGTCTCTGTATTGCTGCTTATTTTTCTTTACTATAAGTCACATATTCCTAATTTTTGTATGACTCGTTAATTTTTTATTGTAAATTGAACATCAAGTATCATTCCTTGTAGGGAATCTGGGGTTTGTTGTGTTCCTTGAAAGGAAATTGAATTTTCTTCTGGAAAGCAGTTAGATTACTGGTGGGTTTTCTTGATCCCATTGGCCTTGGTTTTATTCCCCCTTAGGTTGGCTTGATTTTGGGTTTTGTCCTTAGTCCTAGGACATGACCTTTACTTTAAGGAGAGGTATTTTCTCCAAGGGGTGTCCTCTTCGTGGTTTTAACTGAATGCTGAGGTGTTTGAGGTCTCTCAAGTCTGACTGAATCAGGGTTCCCATGTCTCTCAGCATAGTTATGACATCTGGTATCTTTGTTCATCTCCCAGCCTTGCAGCACTTACTTTCTGCTAGGATGACAAGTGTCACTCTTCACTTTTGTTTCCGGACTTTTGTCGAGACTCATGGGAGACCTTCAAGCTAACTTTTAAGTGCCCTGTTTCCGTCTGTGGAACCATCTCGTTTCCAGTCCTCTGCCCTATACATTCTGGTTGCTTCAGATGCTGTGAGCTTCAATTTTCATCTCCTCAGCTCAGGGACATAGTTCTCTAATTGAGCTTCACTTTCCTGTGCCACAATCTGGAAAGTGTCCTCAAACAGAAAACCAGGGCAAACATCTTGACAGTTTCTCTTCTCTCAACAATTACTTATCTTCCATTGCCTGTTGTCCATTGTCTGAAAACAGGCCAGTATTCTACCAGCTTTCTAGTTGTTTATGGCAGGAGGACATACAGTCCCAGTTACAATAACCCTGTCATGACGTGAATGTGAAGTCACATTCCTTGTGGAATGCATATTAGAGTTGTATGGTTGATTCTCTGCCGTTCCATTTTCTTTTTCTATCAGATCCACACCAAACAGCCTTTCAGAGCCAGTGCTTATAGAACTCCTTTCTTGGCTCTAAGCCAATTCTTTCTCCTTTATTTTCTTACTTTACCATTTTCAAATTCTTCCTCTTTTCACAGTTTGCCTGATTTTAGGAAATGGGACATTGTAGCACCCAGCATATAACATTCTGTGCATATAAATGTGAACTACTTTTGGGAGTGTGAAATTTTTCCCCTGTTTAGAGCAGGACTGTAGGCCTTTTAAGTTCCTTTCCTATTGTCTTTGAGTTTTGTCTCTTCCACAGAGAGCTGCCATAGGGTGTTTTAAATCATAGCAGAAACCTTCTGGGGAAGCTTTGGGGTCTCTTTCCATCTAGTCCTTCTCAGAGGCTCCTTTACAGAGCCTAGCATCAGCTTCACCCCTGAACCCATGCTTCTTGGGATGATTGACAGTTTATTCCACACAACTGAGTAGGAGCACTAATGCCATGCTCATTATTCATCACAGAGAGATGGAGTAGACAGAGGTCTTCAAATTTGTGTGATGAATAGTTTTCTACCTGGTCACAATCCCAGCATTTTTATTTGTGGCAAATTTATCATTCATCATCATTCAACATTACTCAACAAAGTCTCATTTTTACTTCCCACCACTCCTTACTTAAAATTTCCTTTTGTTCTTTTTTTTTCTTTTACATCAAGATAATCAGACACTTGTATATTTCCTAAAGCAGAAAACCAGGAATGAATTACAATGGAAATCACTGTCAGTTTTTAAGGTCTTCTTATAAATACAAACTAGTTTAATGTTTTTGATTGATGTTTCATAAATAATGAAGTTATTATGAAGTTAAAATTAGTTATGTTTGCCTGCATATTTTAGCCTCAAAGAGTATGTTTAATTAGTTACTTTTGATGTGTTGGACATAATTATGTTTACCTTTAATTCAGCATGAAAATGACATTTCCAGATCCAAGTTTAGTGGTGTATTTTCCAACACACCAAGAGACAACTGCATTTCATCTCCTGGGGCCCTGTTGCTGCCTCCTGCCCTCCACCCCATCATCATTAAAGTTAAATCAATATGTTTTAAAAAAACAAATCTGATTATGCCTAAATTATGCAACCTAAGACCAGAGCACCAAAATTAACACCATTTTCCTAGTCAGTGAACCTTGAAAATGTGTAAGTCAGTGTCTACATTAATGGCTAAAATGACTTGTATTAGGGGGATAAATCACATCTGCTGTCTGCCTTGGAGAAGTGATAATTATTTCTAAAGGTCTGTATACAGAGAGCCTTATGACCCTTTAGTTGTTGATGGTTTCACTAACATGGTAGTAAGAATTTCGGTAGTGTAAGCAGAGGTGGCCTAAGTAGCACTAGGATGAGACAGGGACCTGGAGTGCTGACCCCAGTTCCAGGGTACAGGGAGAACTGCCCAAGCTATAGTTAGCATGCCAAATGAAAGTATGCAGGTTCATAAGCCAGTAGGCAACAAAGGACCCATGATGTTATTATTATCAACTGACTTCATAGTCAGATTACTACTATTTTTTCTCTCTTCTTTGCATGTGGATTTTTAAATGTATTTATCTATTCTACCTATATTTATTGGTTATTGTTTACTATTCAGTATAACAGACATGGATATATAGGCCTGGCAAATAAGTTGTCAGGAAAATAGATTATCCAATATAGTACAAGTATTCTGATATGATCGTATGAGCACTAGGGGATACAGTTAACCCAGGTCAGATTGAAGAGGAGCTCATGAAAGGCATCTGAGCCAAGTCTTGAAAAATGAGTAGGATTTAGTTGGGAAAAGGGGGTGATGTGGGTGGTAGAAGGACATTATAACTAGGGGGAGCAGCATGAGAGAGAGACACACTTGGGACTCTGTGTAGTTTAGTATGCTTGGAGTATAGGGTACAAGAGTGGGAGAGGTGGCATGGGAGATTGTGAGAGATGGGGCAGAGATGTAGGCATGGACCAGATCTTGAAAAGATCTCAGTTGTCATCCCTACCATTTTCTTTCCATTATTCATCTGCTTTCCATTTACTTTTTGCAGAGTATGTAACCTTCATCTCTGTTGTTTGAATCATGAATTTTCAACTAATGAAGCTTAATTTAATGGTTTTGTTTTTGAAGGGGGTATAAACCCACCAGGACAGTCTGGTCTTATAAGAACATGCTATCAGTGAAGTACAATATCTTTATCAGATGTTTTCTATTTTAATACTTAATAATTTATATTTCAACTGCAGATCAAATTGAAGAACTTGTGTCTGGTACTAGGCTATGGGTCAGACCTTATCCCAGAGGGGTTGAGGTGGTAATTGTCCTGGTTCAAGCCAGACCCTCATTTCCTGCTATTATCTGGTTCTGCGTTATTCCGCAGTCTGATTCTCTGGTCTGCCCTATTCTAGCCAAATCCTTCTATAATTCCTTTCTCTTATTCTTGCGTCACTGCTGACATGCCAATTGTAGTGAATCCTCAATCTTTATGTCTGTAATCACTCAATGATCAATCTTAGATTTAAGCCGTTCTCTTTCTGTCACCCTAGCTATTTTGGTTCTTAATTATTACCTATGTAATCCATGTAAATGATAGAGGTGTAACTTTTTTTCTAATACTAACGTGGCATCTGTTTTTTCAATCTGCTTTTTTTCCTGCTTTTGGTGGGAGGGGCCCTATGAAGATCTATCATTTGTAGTCATGGGAGTGGGAAAGAGAACAGGTTTTTCTTTTTGCCATTTCCTATGTTTATAAGTGATTAAATATACCTGATTTTGTGCCTCTCTACTATGGCAAATGAATTGTATTTGTGTCCATGGTGAAATTTTGCTGTTTCACTGTTTCAAACTTAGCTATTTGTTGAATCCATAGTTAATAACATGACTAATGGTGAGCATTTAACTGTCTGGAAGACAGGCAGAAGAAGCAAATAGTGTAGATAATTCTGAAATTGTGTAATCAACCCCTTGTTTATAGATAATAGATTTTTAATTGTCATTGTTAGTGTTTCACATTCTATCACCAGCTTCTTTATTGTGAACCAAAAGGATGTCTCTCAAGAAAACTACATTTAGCATTTTCCTCTATGCAATTATCTAGAAAATTGTTTCCAAAGTATATTTTGAGGTATACTAGTTTACAGGGATGTTACTTGGCATTAGTAGAAAAATTGTTTTTTTTTTTTTTGTCTGGAGTTTGGAAAATCTTGGGTTAAAACAAAGTCAGGTTTTCTTACTGTAATTCTTTAGGAGTCTTTAATATACTAATACACACTGAATTTTTAAGGCAAAACAAGAAAAAGAAAAAATCTGTAGTATTTTCCAGGTTCATCTGATCATGTAACTCTTTTGGGGGATTTTTTGAAGAATTTATGTTGTGAGTTATATGGCAGTTGCTGTTAGCACAATTGATGATGAATTGTGAAACTCTGGTTTTTATAAAATGTAAATGTAGTCATTTCTCATTTAGAGACAAATACTTTGGAGTATAAGTAGAATAATGAGAGAAATAAGACCTTGATCTCTTAATCTTTGAGTAGAGGCTTATTGACCGAAAAAAAAATGCATTGATGGATACAGCCATATTGTGGGTTCTCATTTATTCATCTATTAGTCAATCAGCAAGTACTGATGGGGTCCTCTACTAGGAGACAGGCACTGTGCCGGGCACTGGGGTGCACAAGACAGCATTAGAGAGTGAGATAAATGCATAAAGGACTGAACATACCATTAGTGAAAACAGCTGGTGATAAGTGCTGTGAAGTAAGTGACGTGGCTGCAGAGAAAATAGCAGGGTGGGGGCTACTATGGCTAGGGCGATCAGAAAAGGCCTCCCTGAGTAGATGATGTTTGAGCTGAAGATCTAAAGGATAGGAAGATACTGTTCCCTTGAAAATTTGGGAGAAGATCAGAGAGAACAGTAAGTACAAAAACCCTGAAGTAGGAAAGAATGTTTGGTGGGCTGTCAGAGCCTGATGTGTTGGGAGCTTTGTAGACAATGGGACGTATAGCATGAAATGAGGTTGGAAATGTAGATAGAACATGTAAGGTCCTGCAGGCTGAGTTATGTGTTTGGTTTTTACTCAAAGAAAAATAGGAAATCTTTGTCGAGTTTTAGGGGGAGGGAGGACATAACCTGATTTACCTGTGAGAATGCTCATGCTGACTCCTGAAGAGAGAATTGTAGCCAGAAAGAGTGGAAATGGACAGCCCATTGGGAGGCTGGTGCAGGCTCAGGTGAGAAATGGCAAAGGCTAGCTTGCACTAGGGTGGTATTTAAAGAGGCAGATAGAGGGGATTAGGCAGGCGTATTTGAGATATATATCTCAGTAAAACAAATGCCTGAATTAAAACATGTGTTATTGCAGCACAGGCACATTTTGAGTTGCAGCATAATTTTCACCTTGACAAAGGATACACATTTTCTCATATTTCCTTTTGATCCAGACCTTTCAGTTTTGGTCTTCACAGGGACCTATAGACCCCTCTGCCTTCCACAACCCTCTCTCAGTCTCCTGAAAAGAGGAAAGTGATGTGTTACTCAGTTAAAGTAGGATGGGAAAAAAGAAATTAGTTTTGCCTGCTTTTAGTGATGTAGGCCACTCGTATCTGCCTCTCACATAGGCAATACAAAATAAGTAAATAAATTACTCTATATGATTAATTTTGTGTTACACTGGGACATGAGATCCTTGGATATATCATTTGTACATATATCTTCTCAGGGGCCGTGAGGGCACTGTGGCTGTCATTGAGGGAAGGATTTTTTGTTCTTGGCTGAGTAACATTCTATTCCATTATCTCCCATCAGTAACATTTATGATATTGCTTATGAAGAAAAGCTGAACATGAGGCAGTGTGCAAACCTATATTGGCATCAGTTTCCCTCGGTTTTAAAATAGAGAAGATAATCTTCTAAACCCAATGGACAGCCAACTTGAGAAAAATATAGGGGACTTTAGAACACTACTCCAGCTTTTCCATGTACACATAGAGATTAGAGCAGGTGTACAGTGCAGGGCAATGAGTGGACCAGGCTACCCCCAGCTGGAGAAGACCAGAGCCAGGGCTCATGCCCACTGGGTACTGGCTGGCTGCTTAGATAGAAGGGGAGCCAACATCTATGGCATATATTTGGTCTCACTGCCTACCGGATGTACCTGTTACATCATTCAAGGCTGGAGGATTCCATGTGGAGAAAAGCCAAAGTTATACCAAAGATAGGCCTTTAAAATCAGTTTTCCATTGGCTAGTCATATGCAGAAAATTGAAACTGGATGCCTTCCTTACACTGTATACAAAAATTAACTCAAGATGGATTAAAGGCTTAAATGTAAAACCCAAAACTATAAAAACCCTAGAAGAAAATCTAGACAATACCATTTAGGATATAGGCACAGGCAAAGATTTCATGGCAAAAACATCAAAAGCAATGGCAACACAGGCAAAAATTGACCAGTGGGATCTAATCAAACTAAAGAGCTTCTGTACAGCAAAAGAAACTATAATCAGAGTGAACAGACAACTTACAGAATGGGAGAAAATTTTTGCCATCTATCCATCTGACAAAGGTCTAATATTCAGAATCTATAAGGAACTTAAACAAATTTACAAGAAAAAAATAACTTCATTAAAAAGTAGGCAAAGGACATGAACAGACACTTATCAAAAGAAGACATGTATGCAGCTGACAAGCACATGAAAAAAAGCTCAACATCACTGGTCATTAGAGAAATTCAAATCAAAACCACAATGAGATACCATCTCACCCCATCTGGAGTGGCGATTATTAAAAACTCAAAAAATAACAGATGCTGGCAAGGCTGTGGAGAAATAGGAACACTTTTACACTGTTGGTGGAAATGTAAATTAGTTGAACCACTTGGAAGACAGTGTGGCAATTCCTCAAAGATTTGGAACCAGAAATACCATTTGACCCTGCAATCCCATTACTGGGTATATGCCCAAAGAAATGTAAGTCATTCTACTATAAAGATACACGCACACTTATGTTTATTGCAGCACTATTTACAATAACAAAGACATGGCATCAACCCAAATCCCCATCAGTGATAGACTAGATAAAGAAAATATGGTACATATGCATCATGGAATACTGTACATCCAAAAAAGGAGTGAGATCATGTCCTTTGCAGGGATATGGATGGAGCTGGAAGCCATTATCCTCAGCAAACTAACACAGGAACAGAAAACCAAACACCACATGTTCCCACTTACAAGCCAGAGCCAAACAGTGAGAACACATGGACACAAGGAGGGGAACAATACATACTGAAGCCTGTGGAGGGACCAGGGGAAGGAGAGCATCAGGATGAGTAGCTAATGCATGCCGGACTTAATACCTAGGTGATGGGTTGATAGGCACAGCACACCACCTTGGCACATGTTTACGTGACAAACCTTCATGTCCTGCACATATATACCAGAACTTAAAAAAAAATAAAAGAAAATTTAAAAAAAATCAGTTTTCCAAGTCATGGCATTTGTATTCATTCTGTAGGAATGGTTAAGGCCAGTGTTAGGCACTCACTGACCTTCTTGGTCTAAGAGTGTCCTCTTGGGATTAGTTTATTTCCTTGTCCATCTCAAGCATATAACTCTATTCAGAGTTGACAATTTGATTCACATTTTTTTCAGTCATTTCCTCTATGATTATGTAGGAACTGACTGACAATGACAGATAAAACACTTTGTCCAAACAGCATCCGAGCTTAGAGATTTATGTATGAAAAAGTGATGTTTCTAGGTTGCTGGATTATAGGGGAGAACTTCCAGAAAAATATCACCTTTAAAACTCTAAGTCCACTGTAAGTCTTGGTACTTTGAAGAGAGCTTTAGGTGCAAAGTAGAACATGGTGACTGCTAAAGCCAGTACCTCTAATAGTTAGATCCCTGAAATACCTAGGATGGGTTGGTGGTGGTAGTAAGCAGTAATGATTATGACAGTGATTTTGGCAATTCTGAGGACTAAATACCTGATAGTGTGAACTCAAGTCATTGAATTGTCTGCATTATCTGGTATAAGATTCAAAACATTGTGTTTACGGCAACCAAATTGCTAAAGAAGGGTGTCAGATTTTAGTTGCTGTGTATTTTTCTGCTTATATTTTCATTGAGTGGACCAGTAGTTTTGGATTTTTAAAAATTTTAATGAATCAGACACACCCCTTAAATGCCCCCTCCCCACCCCATAAAAAGATTTTGTCTCAGAGTTTCAAAGAAAGAGGTCAATTCAACCAGTATACTTATTGGACCTTTAAGTATTCATTTTTTGCTCACAGTTTTTAAGATGAGTGTTTTTGACTCTTATAGCAGCATTTTAATTCTTTTTTGTAGTGGGACTTAAATCAAGGTTTCTATTGTGTTGACTACACCATGATCTTCCATGGTGAGTTGACTTCTTCACAAATGGCCAGATTTTGCCTATGGCACAAACATAACTGATTAATAATATTAATAGCTTTAAACTGTTGTGATGCAGCAAATGAGCTTCCACATGACTAGTAGAAAGAAGGTTGACCTCTTTGTGAAAAGATACCACTGGAGTTCACCATCAGGGCCCTCAGAGGGCTGACAATAGGTGTGGGTGTGCATGGCAAGTGCTTGGCTCCTGCAAAAAGAAATGGCCCCTCTCTCTAGGAGTGTGAGTTTCTGCCACTCACTACTGTTCCAGATTATTTCTCTGAAAATTAAGAAGGTGGTATCTGTTTAATGACTTCTTCTCTTGAGTGTTAGCATCATCTGGTGTCAGGAAACTCCTTGGAGTATAGACTGAAAAGGAAATGCCTGGAGAAATCTCCCTCCCTCGCCTATCGTATCAGCTTCTGGCTTCAGGCAAAGGCCAGGTGAGAAGGTGGGGTCAAAGCCACCAGTATCACTACCCAGGTGCTGTGTGCCTGAGGACTTCTGTGTCAGGATTCTGCAAATCTAGCTGGCAGGTTTTTCTATGGCTTTCTAATTAAGTCTGTAAGTGTTGACATGTTTCTTATATATACAAAAAGGAGGCATGCAGCCCTGAAAATGAAAAAAAGAAGTTGGTTTTAAAAATGTGAAATCGACAGGCAGTAATTTTCCTTTCCTCTATGTGAAAATGACATCAGGAACTTTAGCACACTGGCAGGATCTCATGGGTATAGCTTTCATTGCCTCTTTTTATTCTCTTCCTCAATATTTCCCACTTATAGAAGTTTCTAAATATGTGTCTGATGGCCTGGGTGCCCTTTTTTGCTATTGTCACAGCAGCTGTGGTAAAGGTGTATCCCAAAGAGTCATTAATAGTTCAGAAGGGTTTCTTTTTGCCTTGCTTTGCCATAATGTTATGAAATAACTTAAAAACTATTTATAACATACCTACTGAGAAGTTCCTGGAATATGATAGTTTTCTTCTTTCCCTTTTCCATAAACAGCAAATGAAAATGAGAAGAGAACCTTTTGAAGCATACCTAAGCCTGCAGACGGAAAAGGCAGCTGAACCGTCACTAATCACCCTATTATTTCTTTTTTTTTTGTTGTTTGTTTTTTTTTTTTTTTTTTGTTTTTTCTTTTTATTGCATTTTAGGTTTGGGGGTACATGTGCAGAGCATGCAATACAGTTGCATAGGTACACACAGGGCAGTGTGTTTTGTTTGCTTTCTCCCCTTCACCCACATTTGGTATTTCTCCCCTGGCAATCCCTCCCCACCTCCCCCTCCCACTGGCCCTCCCCTTTTCCCCCTATAGACCCCAGTGTTTAGTACTCCCCTCTCTGTGTCCATGTGTTCTCATTTTTCCCTATTATTTCTTACTTATATGGAGGTGATCTCTAACCAGTGTTTTTTTCCTTTTTCGAGTAGGGAAAGGAATTTTGGTGGCTTTTGATATTTAATGTACGTGAAGCAGGCATTATACAGAAGGGTTTTCTTCAGGATACTGTCCTGTTTTACAGAAGAATCGCAAGTCAGAGCACCTGCGTTGTTCATCTGGGGTATGAGGGAAGAAACAGTTTACTTTGAGAGGGAATTTTCTATTTTCCTTGGGAAGAAGTGAACTGCCTATAATAATGGAAAGAGGAAAGAGTTAGCAATTTAAACAATTTACATAGCAAATTAATAGCGTAATAATTACCTATTTGCTTATTTAAAATGGGCCAGAAATGCCTACTTTTCCATGGAAGATTATTTCATTCCATGTACTAAAATAGAATAACACCATATAGAAAAGCAGTAAAAATGAAATAAGACTTTTGAAGACATATTAATATATGAAATATTTATTATACAGGCTCAGTAGTGTTTGCATTTAATCATTTTTTATTGTATATCGGGGGTTAGTCATTTCATTCTGAATTCTGAAAAATGAACATGAGATGTTTTGCAAGCACTGCTTTTTCTGGAGTGTGCTCTCAGTGGAATTTACTGAGGAAATACTTATTCATTGAGAGGTGGGGGCATGTGTCTGTAAGTGCATTACAAATGCTTCCCACAGTGGCACTAAAATGATCAGAGGAAATGAGAGGCAAGCCAAGAGCAAGGTTGCTTCTATGATATGGATTCTTACTGGTATGCTAAGAGGACTGTGCATGAGTTGGGGAAACTTACTCAGAACAGCAGGGAGGCAGTACCTGTTTCTTAGCTCTGTGCTTTGAAAACCACATCTTTCTCTTAGGCTTTTTGTATACTAGTCTTTGTACAAGCCTATTTTATTTTTATTGTGTGTCCTTTATGTGAAATAACAATATTTTTTCTGTTTCCAGAACATGTATATATGATTGTTCAAGGATTGGGGCCAAGAGTTGGAACACTGGTGACGTAGCTTTTCAGTAGTCAAGAGTTCACTGACTGAATGATGCTATATATCAACTGGAATCATAGTGCAGCACTATGGAAAGTGGCCCTTCACTGTAGATTTTCTCTATTAAATTGTGAGTCCTGAAGGGCAAGGGAAAGCCTTTTTCTCAGTAAGATCAGTAAAGTTTAATAACAAAAGGCAGTAGACAGAGTATTTGGTCACTAAATCCAGGTGGGTGTCAGAGCTTGCCGTGTGAGGTGCTGTTGGGGACTTGGACATTGGTGTGGAACTGGGTATAGGACTTTATTCTTCTTCAGACCATTTGGCCAAAGTGGGTGGCATTTGGAAGATGGTTAGCTGGAGCTTGGCACCAACCACTGGCAATGTGCAGGGGTGTAAACAGGGTTGTGAAATGGTAGTATCTTCCAACCTGTTCCATGTTTGAGACACCATGATATGCCATCAACAACATATTCATCTCTGCAAATGGTTACAGCTGTGATTCCTGGCAGTGCCATCCCACACAGACTGCAGAAGAGATTTATAAGGTCATGCCCCAGGCATCAGAACCATCTTGCATAGCCAACGAACCTCCTGGGGTTGATGTTATGTTGAGAAATGATTCTGTTTTAGTGGATGCCCTGGCTGATTGGCAGTTTGTGCCAAGGAGGTTTTTTCAGGTCATCTGAAGCTGATAGAATAGCACTGGTTGAGAAGTGGCAGCAGGAGAGGGAATTTGTAAAACCAAAATGATGCCCAATGCTCTGAGTTTGATATAAGGTAATTGGAGAAGTGAAGGTTCTGGTGGGCGAGTAAATTCTAGACATACCCCTGCATTGCCTAAGAAGCAACATGGAATTTCAAATTGGAAAGGAATTTAAATGAAGGGGAGCCCTCATTTCAACCAAAGTATAGGCTGTATTATGGAAAAAAAGTGATCTTGTTCCAGCATTGGTTAAAGGAATATTTTAACACTTTCAATGAGTATTTAGATCCTAAATTCCATTTCAGGGCTCAGCTAAATTTTAGTCAAGAGGTTCTTAAGAAACATCTTTCTGATGTATGTGGTATCATGCATTCCCTGAGCATCTGATTAATTTAGGAAATATTTTAAACTTACTGTCCCTTTTCTAGTTTCAATTTTTAAAAATCTTTTTCTAGGGGAACTGGAATCAGGAGATCACTTAAAATGGTTTGTGATGACATCACTAATCTAAAGATAGGAGAATAGGTGGGAATTACTATCCCTTTTCTAGGTTTGATTTTTTAAAACTTTTCTAGACAGCTGGAATCTTAAGAGATCACTTAAAATGGTTTGTAATGACATCACTAATCTAGAGATCAGAGAATAGGTGGGAATTAGGAGAGACAGTGATAGGAGGTTTGAAATTTGGGCTGTTACTGTTAGAGGACATATTTAACCATGCATACCACTTCTGTTTACTTTTGTGGCCTTTGAAATGCTGTGATTTTATTAGCCAAATTTCAAGAGTCTGGAGGGGAGAGGCCTGGGAGGGGGTTGAGACACATGGTGGGCAAGAACAGCTAGAGGGAGGCTAAGGACAGGATCAAAGGTACGGTTTCTCCTTCAAACCTGTCATTCTCATTACCATTTGGGGCACACAGAGTAGCAAATTTAGTCACCTTGTAGAAAATGCAGGGTTTAGGCATGCATTAGCGTGGCAAGCCTGAATAAAGCTTTCCCCACCAGTAGTTCTCATGCATTATTTATTTCTGTTACCTCCGCTCTTATTCCTCTTACAGCTGCACTCAGTCTGGAAGAGTAAAGGGTACACAGGAAATCCTCAGCTCCTGGCCCAGTGCACTTAGAGAATATTGCCTACCAATTTGGCAACTGTGATAACTGCAGCAACATTCTTGGGTAGCTTGTTTTCAGGACATCTTTAATGAGAGAAGAGGATTTGAGGAGGCTATTATCCTTGACTGGGCTAAGTTTAGAGTTCTGTCAGTGATCTACTGCATGGATGCCCCCTGCTGATTTCTTCCTTGATTAGTCTTTTCTAATGTTCTTGCCTGGATGCATCTGTGCTGTAATAAGAGAATTAAAATTCATAATCTCTACTCGGGATCCCGAGGCTGTACTCTGTTCTGGAGCCCAGACGTCTTTTGTTTCCTAGCTTTGCCACTGAAACCAGATTTCCTGGCACGTTGGCTGATGGTTGGATGAGCAGCATTGAACATGAGAAAAAAAAAACGCAGGGAATGGAGGATGGTCAGTTACAGTCTGATTCAGAAAATGACATTCCAGCTGCTGGATTTACGTTAGAAAGGGCTGTCATTGGTGAATACACATCCTGAATCAAGGAACCGGGTAAAGTAAGGGACAGGTCATTTTAAGCTAAAAGACAGATTAAATAAAATCCCTGAAGGAATATTACCCGTGATTCCCTGCCACTGTTTTTAGAAAATCAGCTGGTGCTTACCTTCCCCTCCATCCATTTCCTTTTATAACTGTCTGAAAAAGTCTGACATGGGCTGGAGAGTGAGTTTTACAAAGGAAAACTATAGAAGTGAGCAACTATGCAAGTAATGTGAGCTTTGCCATATGTAGCAGGCCCTGATCTAGAAAAGGAGAGAAAATTGTGGGAGGTGAGCAAGAGGCATCTGGTGCCTAAATGGTGTATACTAGAGGTGGCCTGAGGGGCAGCCAGCATTCAGAAACAGAGAGTACACCTAGATCTAGGCAAACGAGGCCCTTCCAAAGCCACTGAGATTCCCAGACCTAGAGGAGCTGACCTGTTAGGATATCAATGCACAGCCTCAGACACTGGGGAAGTAAGATAGGGATGCAGCCCTCCTATGGGGAAGGAATGGATAAAGTTGGACTTTAGTATCTAGACCATAAGATCCTTCAGGGTAAATACCGTGTACCATGCAAAGTAGGTCTAAATTAAAACTTGTTGAATAAGTGAATGAACATGGAAAAATTGTTTCTTGAATGCTAAGAATGGATTCCAATATAGGTCATTAGCAAGGGCAATTTAATGCTGACTTGTTGGTAAGTTGACCTATATATGTTGGTGAGTTGACAATCATCTCTCTCCCTTTCTTCCACCAAAAGGGCAATTTTAGTCACCTAGGGGTGTTGCTGAACTCAGGTTGTAGAGAAGAAGCTTACTAATCTGATCCAGTGACACTAGTTATATGCAAGAGAAACACAGAAGCAGAAAACACAGGAATGCCATTGTATGCCCAGGCATGCTGCTGCCTGACTTTCAAGAAGGGAGTAACTTTGAGTTTGTAAACTCAATGAATTTATACTCTTCCTTCCCCCTCTCCCCCGGCCCCTGCAGAGGATTTAAGGAAGCTATCCGAAGTATTTACAACATAACCCCACATGATAAAAACAGGTAAAATCTTGGTCATGACAAGCAAGTATGAGAGACTGGCCCACTTTTATAATCGCCCACTTGGGAACAGTACTTTTACTAAGCATGATTGCCTTTGTGATGTTTGCCTGGCAAGGTCAATGAATCTTGCTTTACAAATCTGTTTTGAGTCACATTTAATCATATTTATTTTTCCTGCAAACATACACGCCAAAATTTAGTCTTAAGTATTATCTAAGCAATCTGGATTGTGGAACCCTGGTTCTGTTTTATAAGCAGTGATGAATGAAAGAGTGATATTACACTTTCTTTTTGCAGTCTTTCGAAGCTGCAAATAAAATAAATTTGCACCTGAAATTCTGTATAAAAAAAGTTAACTTCTATGTGTTGGATGCTGCTTTTATTTAAATAATAAAAAGTTTTACCCTAAAATCTTTTCATAATCACAACAGTATTTGTGTTGTATGAAGTATTTATGGAGCAAATCAAATCTCTCGGTGGTCACTAAATATGTTTGTCTGTTTATGTGTAAATGTGTGTTATATGTGCCCTTGAATATGTGAATGTTCAGAGTTCTGTCATAGGATGGATTTGTGATAAGGCAATATTTCTTAAAGTCTGACCTCCCTACCATCTGTGACAGAATCACCTAGGTGCCGGTTAAAACGTAACCATTTTGGCCCCATGTTCTCAATCACAATTTTTGAGGCTAAAATCTGGGAATCTATATTTTCTATAAGCACCCCTCCAGTGATTCTGATACAGAAGTAAATAAGAATGAATAATCATTTTTTGGATAACATGTGATTAATACCAAGTGAATAGGAAGTAAGAAGGGAAAGGTCATAGTGTTTAGGATATTGGAGAAAAACTTTACAGAGAATGCAGAATCTGAAATGTTCTAGGCACTAAGGCAGGAGGTAGGCATTTTATGCATAAAGAAGGCTTAGGGCTGGGCGTAGTGGCTCACCCCTGTAATCCCAGCACTTTGGGAGGCCAAGGCAGGCTAATCACGAGGTCAAGAGATTGAGAACAACCTGGCCAACATGGTGAAACCCCGTCTCTACTAAAAATACAAAAAATTAGCCAGGCATGGTGGCATGTGCCTATAATCCCAGCTACTCAGGAGGCTAAGGTAGGAGAATTGCTTGAATCCAGGTGGCGGAGGTTGTAGCGAGCCAAGATTACACCATTGCACTCCAGCCTGGGCAACAAGAGTGAAATTCCATCTGAAATAAAAAAAGGCTTAACAAAAGGTAGAATTTAAAAGATCAGAAAACCTAACACTGAATGTTCTCACTCATAAGTGGGAGTTGAACAATGAGAATACATGGACACAGGGAGGGTAACATCACACACCGGGGCCTTTTGCGGGGTGGGAGGCAAGGGGAGGGAGAGCATTAGGACAAATACCTAATACAATCGAGGCTTAAAACCTAGATGATGGGTTGATGGGTGCAGGAAACCAACATGGCACATATATACCCATATAACAAACCTGCATATGTATTCCAGAACTTAAAGCATATATATGTGTGTGTGTGTGTGTGTGTGTGTGTGTGTGTGTGTGTGTATAAAGATCATAAATAGGCCAGGCTCAGTGGCTCATGCCTATAATCCCAGCACTTTGGGAGGCTGAGGTGAGTGGATCACATGAGGTCAGGAGTTGGAGACCATCCTGGCCAACAAGGTGAAATCCTGTCTCTACTAAAAATACAAAAATTAGTCTGGCATGGTGGTGGGCACCTATAATCCAAGCTACTCAGGGTGGCTGAGGCAGGAGTATCACTTGGACCCAGGAGGCGGAGGTTGCAGTGAGCTGAGATTGCACCATTGCACTCTTGCCTGAGCAACAGAGCAAGCTCCATCTCCAATCAATCTATCAGTGATGATCTGCCTCATTAAAGTGAATGATTTGTTTCTGCTAGGGTAGTAGGAGATACTTGTATGAGTAAGATGAAGCAAGCTGTAATGAGGGGCTTCTGAGAGAGAAATTTACTGGAGTTGAGCTCAAGGGGAAAAACACTGACAGTAACATGTAATATTTGGCCCACATGAATTCTTTTTCTGTCTCCTGTCAAAGACAGAAATGGGCATGATCTCTAGAATTTTGGAACAGAAAAATGAACCCACATAATTATAGGAGGAAAGCCATTTGGGAACAATATATTTGGTTTTATACTATTTGCTTAGCACAAAGAGATACGGATAGAAATTAATCTGTCTAGACACCATCTTTCCAATCTTAGTCCCATGTAGTGATTTCAACATATGGCTCATTTTTACAAATATCTAAGTCAGAGTCACTGTGTATGTGTTATATTTATTTGTATGTGTTACGTAAGGTCTTTTCCACCTTTCTTTTGTTTCCTTGTCTGTAGCCAGTCTAGTGTAAGAATTGAGAATGGGCCCTTAGTAAATCACAGTTTCTTCCTTTTCCTCACCTTTGATGTTCATGCTTACACTGTGAGGCAAATCAACAGGCTTCGTTAGGGCATTTTAGCTATGAAAACCAAGTAGCGGGGAAATTAGTTCAGTGATGTGCTCAGTGTCATGCCTGGCTCCGTGAAGCAGGTCGAGCCAGGTTTCTGGATCCCCAAGTCAGCGCTTCTTCTCTTTACATGCCATGACTTCTTTGAATGGACTTGCTGATTTCTCCATCTCATCCTTATCCCAGAGAGAATCTTTTACGAAACCATCTCACTGCATTGCAATTCTTCATTAACTTGTTTATCCCCTGTACTTGACTTGGAGTGAGCTCTTTCCTCTGTATATCCCCAGTCATGGCATGTAGTAAATAGTTACGATGTATTATTAAATGAAAGAGTGTGTGTAATTTTGTGGTTAAAACTAATATAGTCAAAAACATAATACTGGACTATGAGAACCCAGAGGGCATCAGTTGTTATTTCTCTCTCTCTTGTATTCTCAATTCCTGGCACAACACAGCACAGAGTAAGTTCTTAATCAGTATTTATTGCATGAAGAAATGGAGGAAGATGAGCAAGGACTGTCACAGGTAGAAAAGAACTTGATTTGAACCCTGAACCTGATAGAATAAGTAGGCATTTCCTAAAGGGCCCTAAGCGGGAAAGGGATTCTAAGGATAGTCATTGCTGTGAACAGGAGACTTGGGTGAAGGAGGAACTGGTCCTTAGGAGAACTAAATCATTAGTTATTTTTTCTCTCTGAATGGTTGCTGTGTTTATAATGCAGATGAGAAACTACTAGACACATTTTTTTAATTGAGAGTAGAAAACTATTGTATCCATAAAGGTTTTGAAATGTCCTTGGTGAATGCAAGGATCAACTTTTTGATAAGTATAACAGGTGGTTTATACTGTTATGTTTTGGCATCATTAATGGACAAGCAATATGTTGGTTGATGTGAGTGTCTCCTAATGGAGATTGGTTAGGAGCTAACAGTCTGCATGGGCATTTTTGGGAACTGACACTAAAAGCTGAGGAAGTTCATCATATCAGGTAAAGCCAGAAGGATCTGTGAAAGAGATAAGGATTGAACAAAATGGTGAAAAGGTGGCTGTTGGATCTCTGTGTCCTAGTGATTTTCATCAAATGAAAGTAATTACATAAGTTATTTCAGTTAGGTGGCAATTGTGATTTTTCCTTGCATATCTATGAACGAGGCTGTTGTAAGTACATTGTTACTAGCAAATATGGCATGTTAACTAAAATCCCAAGCCAGTTTATGACTAATGCCACTTACAATAAGGTTGACCTTGACTCTGTAGTTTTAATTGGATATAGCACCTGTTATTTGGGGTTTCTTGACTTATAGAGAATTCATAAAACTGACATTTCCCACAAATCATGTTTTGAAATGCTCTCATGCTGAACAATGGCACTGAAAATGTATTCTGAGTAGAATTTTAAATCCGAGGAATATGATATGCATAAAAATTTGACTTTTGTGCAGTGGGTTCAAAAATTTTCTCTAGCATTGCTACATTTATGTGAGAGTTCACTGGGCCAAGTAGACTTAATTATGAGGTGAAAGAACACTAAGTGATTTTATTAGCATCTGTGCCGGTGGCAGAATAGGAAATTGAAATTGTGAGAAGAACTGTGGGACCACCTACAATAATATTGTGATGAAAGTAAAACTGAGCCATGTTAGAATAGTAAATGTACAAAAAATAGGGTTCACCCAGTGCTCTCTTATCCGTGGGGGAATCTGGGAGATAGAGTTTCAAAATATTTAAAGAAAATTTCTGACCTCAGTATACTCCTTTGAATATGCTTACAATAAAAATGTATGGGATTAGGCTGGGTGCGGTGGCTCACACCTGTAATCTCAGCATTTAGGGAGGCTAGGGCAGGTAGATTACCTGAGGTCAGGAGTTTGAGACCATCCTGGCCAACATAGCAAAATCCCATCTCTACTAAAAATCAAAGACAATAAAATGCCGAGCATGGTGGTGTGCACTTTTAGTCCCAGCTACTCTGGAGGCTGAGATAGGAGAATTACTTGAATGCGGGAGGCGAAGGTTGCAGTGAGCTGAGATCATACCACTGCACTCCAGTCTGAGTGACAGAGCAAGACTCTGTCTCAAAAAAAAAAAAAGGCGGGGGATGGGGGTGGGGCGGATATTATCTTCAGGATCATTAGGAAAATGGGAAAGTATAATGGTGGTCATGATTATATTTAGGACATTATGCTACTGATACATGATCGTTTTAAAGAATGGAGGTGAATACATATGTTTACTAGTAATGGCTAGTATTTACTGAACTTAGCAAATACTGTATAAACTTATTTGATCTTTAAACAAGCATGTGAGGTAAATATTATTATCCCCATTTTATTGATGAGTACAATGAAGCACAGAGAGGTTAAGTAACCTGCCCCAGGTCAAACAGCTAGTAAGTGGTAAAGTAGAGATTTGAACTTGGGCAGCCTTTTGTTCCTGTGCTTTTAAACACTATAATCCCTTATAAACACTATAGTGTTTGAAGTTGAAAGACTACTCTGTAGTATGCAACTTCTACTGCCAGAGTTATTCAGAAGGCAAGGGCACAGCCCATAGATAATAGTGTTTTCAAGAGATTTTGTAATTTGTATATTTGCCTCACAGGCAGCAGGATTAGGTTTCAACAATGACATAAGTTTCATTACAGGCAGAATCCAGCAAATTGAATCTCAGCATTTGCTGATTAAAGTCATGGTCTTGGTTTAATTGATTGGCTGGTTTATATGCTTAAAATTCAATATTGATATTTAGAAGTGGGCACATTGGCTTTGATTAATTGCTGAATTTAATTCAGTACAGAGTACTTCTGATTGTGTAATCAGCATTGCTGATTTAATAATCAAGTCCTCCTGCTTCCCAGATAATGACATTAGGTACCCAAAATGACAATTTGAAGATTGACACATTTCTTTGTAATTGAACTATGAATTCATTCCAAGAAGTGATTCTGTTGTCTCTTGCTCTCTTCCTCCTTTCATTGCCTTGACAAACATCATATTAAGTCTTGCTAAGTGCCAGAACTGTGCTAAGTGTAACGGCTGCAGTGATGAATATAACAGGAAGGTTGAGCCTGTCTCTCCTTTTACTGTAAGTGCTGTGTGACTTCCACTGTATCAGATCCTTTTTTTTTTTTTTTTTTTTGAGATGGAGTCTTGCTCTGTTACCCAGGCTGGAGTACAGTGGCACGATCTCAGCTCACTGCAACCTCTGCCCTCTGGGTTCAAGCGGTCCTCCTGCCTCAGCCTCCAAGTAGCTGGGATTACACGCATCTGCTATCACGCTCAGCTAAGTTTTGTATTTTTAGTAGAGATGGGGTTTTACCATGTTGGTCAGGCTGGTCTTGAAACTCCAGACCTCAGGTGATCTGCCCACCTTGACCTCCCAAAGTGCTGAGATTATAGGTGTGAGCCACCACACCTGGCCCAGATCTTTTTAAACAACAACTATTTTTGAGTTGTCTTGAAAATGCTTTATGGAAATATTCAAATTTTAACTCACATATAACCACTTATACAATCATACTTCCAAATGTCAGGAAAAATGTGGGGTTTCTCAATTAATGACATTTGGATGTATGGTTGTAGAAGTGGTTATGTCATATAAGTATGAATTATAAATGCTTTATTACTGATGTTTTTTGCATACAGTAGCCTCATGCAGTTAACGACCCATACTGTTTGTATCTGGAGATCTTCTAGGTATGCTAAAATTTCAAGTAATTTTTCTATCACTTGGCTGGGCAATAACTGTTTTTTGAAGCCCTACTACATGCCAGGCCTAAGCTAGAAGTTGAGTTACAGCAGCATGAAACATGCAGTGCTTGTCCTCCTGGATGAGACAATCTAGAAGGATACTGCCAGACTTGATAAGGTTATTGTCTGATATGAGTTAATTTTTTTTTCTAGCTGTTACCATGTTAGGAAGACATTTTTTCTAGTTCAGGAAATTTTAGCCTGTTTTGGAATGATTGATTGAAAATTCAGAATAGTAGTTTTGCTTCATCCAAAATTTATGTGACCCTCTACCAATTTTAGATAGAGACAAGATTAAGCATTTTATAAATATTTAGAAACTACAGCCCAAATCGGAAAAGTTTAGGGGATTATCTTTATAATTTAGTTCCTATGGTTTGAATAGATACAAGCCTTTATACAGAAATTGTTTCTTATGAATAAACTGTTTTTGAACTCATTTGTTATTTTCTTGCACAATATAGTCTTATCAGTTAGAGGGATTACCTACTTTTAAGTATACAAAGCAAGAAAAAAATGATAAAGTTTGTCAGGATGAAATAAATTAATTCTGGAGTACAGATATTATCATATATGCTTTAAAAAAATCCTCTTCAAGTCCCATTGCAATCAGATTATTTTAGTCAAGCTCCTTGGAGTTCTCCTTCACTGACAGGAATGATTCTAGTGCCTAACCTCGTGATAGGAGGCAGTGTAGAAATTTAATGAACTAATAAGTTATGTTGAGTAAATGGTCCTTTTTCGTGTATTGAGTGACTCTGACACATGGAACTGGGTTTGCTTCTTTATTGATGTAATAATTAGCATATCATTGACTGAATGTTTATTTCATGCCAATTATTTAATTTGGTTATTTCTTATCCTTCTAGTAACTCTGCAAGGTATTCTTACCTTTATTTTACAGGTGAGGAAACTGAGGCTCAGGGAAATTAAAGATGCCCAAAATAATGTACCTGAAAATTGACAGCACCAGGGTTAAAGCGCATGTCTCCATGGCTTTAATATTCATGTCTTTTTCTCATGCTATGTTATTTTACTTAGCAAGGCAAGATGGTGGGTATGGACAAGTGGATATGACACATAGATAGGACTGAGTGCTTTGAGCAGTGTCTATTGCCGTTTAGTGAGCTAGGTTCTGCGTGAGAATGCGGAAAAGAAAGGCCTTTCTGAACACAGCCATGATGACATGTTGTCAACAGTAAACACTTAGTGTCTTTAGGAATTGTGTTTTACATGTGTCACTCTAATTCTGAATTCATTTACCCCAATGTCATCCTATTTTTACTCTCATAGCATTAGTTGACCTTCAAGGACAATACCTGGAGAGTTGGTGGTTTGACAGTACCAAACCATTTCAGGCAACTCTTAATACATCCTCAAACTAGTTGAAAAGCGAGTATAGTTCACCATTTTCAGACATTTGGTCAAATAAGACATTTTGTGTTTGTTAAAATGTTTCTGTTCTGAAACCCACTCTGAGTGTCTGTACCTCTATAGAAAGAACTCCTCCCTTGCTCCCACTCAAACTGTCTTGGACTGAAATGGAAGACAGTGTTGGTGGAACTTTCCTCAATAGATCTATCCAAGTAGTCTGGACCCATTCAGCGTGCATTTGAGGGAGTGGGTTTTATTTAGGAAGCTGCTGAACTTAGATCAACTTAATGTTGGAGGTGGCAAGATGAGCTTTCTTTTGGATTCAGATGAACTAAAGTTCAAAATCTGGCTCTGTTGCCTTCTATGTAGGCAGACATGGAAAACAACAACAACACAATTTCTATAAGCTTTGGTTTTCCTCAACTGAAAAATAGGACCTAATAATACCTACCTTGAGGGTTTGTTGAAAGATTCTGTTTCTCCTTGATACTGACATTTCCTGAAATTTAAGAGGAAACTTCATCCCGAATGACATTTGTTTATGAGGAGGAAGAAAGGAAACTCATATTTATTGAAAGTCCACTGGCCCAACTCCTTTGGCAGATCTGCTGCATACACTGTCTCATTTGATCTCTGTACTGTAATAGAGAGAAAGTGATTGGTTTTGGAGTCACATAGGCTTAGGATTGAATCCTGGCCTTGGAAATTCCACACTCTTGAATGAAGAAGAAAGAAGGTGAAGGTTGCATCTTTTGTCAAGGGTGATCTAGGAAAAGTGAGGGGCAGCTCTTCTAGAAGCCTCTCTTTTGGAGGAAGGGAGATCTGTGGGTTCTTTAGCTTCCAAAATTCCCCAACTGAGACTTGGGATTGTGCTCTCTATAGAAATAATAGGAAAATGCCATTATTAATATGATAGTTCTGCTGTACTGAGAGTTAAATATGATATATATTGGCCATATGGGAACATGGACATTATTTCTATGTAAAAAGAATTAAACTTCTCATAAGGTAACCATCTTTAGAGCAAAATTTCAAAGTGGTATTTCTGGTTCAAGGAGAAAATAATCAATTTGTGATATGAGACCTTTCTGTGATGGTTCAAATTAGATTTCTTGACATCTGACCTAGCACTTAAATCTAACAGGCAGCTACACAGATAGTAGCAGTTTTGTAAATGTGTTTTATGGACTTCAGTTTGCAGCACATTAAATGACGCTGCCAGCTTAATTATAATAAAAGCTTCACAGACCCTAGTTGGCATTACAGACTAGGTTTCAAAAATATTGTATGGTATAGTGATAGTTTATTTAATGTCACAGCATAAGATATTGCTCAGAAAATAATGGTGATCCTGAAGTGAGATGTGACAAGATTGTGTCTAGTGTTTGGTGAACAGTAAAAGTGATTTTTAAAATAAAGTTTGGGGCAGTTAGGACAGATTAGTGAACTGGGGAACAGGAATCTCCTTGGTAATGGTTCATTTTTGGACAGTCACATTTAGAAAACAGCTTTAGGAAGGTTTTTGAACAAATAAAGAAGCTACTGTATATCCAATGTAGAAGGTTGTCATTGACTTTGACCGTTGTGCTGAGGACCTAAAAGGATGCATGCTAAACAGTTGAATGGTTTTGAGAATGCTCGGGGGTTTTGGCAGTGGGGTTTGAGGTTGGCTGCATCACAGCATAGTTGGTGAATGTCAGCTTCATGTGCAGACTTTTTGTAGCTGCATCTTAAGTGATTATAATACAGTGTGCACTTTGCCCAAGAGAGAAAAATATTATTTTTCCTTATTCTTCTGTTCTTTGCCCTTTATATATTTGCACAAGGCCCTAGAGGAATCATACTATTCACATCATCACCTTTTACCTGTTTGTTTCATATGAGATGTGAGGAATGAAATGTCTAAATAAATTACTTTCTCCAGGTCTCATCCCAGTTGTGACAGGGGTAGAGCCATTTTCTGTCTTCATTTTTAACCACTGTTTAACCCACACTTAGAGTTTGCAGTGAGACAGGTACATACCTTAGGTAAAATGTCATGACCATGTTCACCGATGCACCTGAGTGAATGCTGGCTTATTTTGACAAGGGGGAAGTCTAGGTGGGAGAGCTGTCCCCCAGTATAGGACAGTTTCTGACTGACTAAGGACCAGCTTAGGATACTGAGGAGGTTAGCTCATATTCTTGCAGGAATTTAGTTTTCTGGTACTCAGTCCTGTCCATTGCAGCTACTAGCAGCAACAAGAAATCTCAGTGTTTATCTTGGTTATGAAAGACATTTCAAAATAATGTCTTTAGACAAAATGGATTTCCTCTGTTCCAACTTATAACATGGCCTAAGCAAACTTGTCCTTCAATGATGATTATATATTATGAACCAAGTCGGTCCAGACCAGACCAGTCAAGCAAACAACAACAAAATATTTGATCTACTTCAGCATTTGAGAATGCCCATTTAAGAATGTGCTCCAAAGATGACAAAAGAAAAATGGAATTTCTGTTGTCAGTGCTGTTCCCCTGACATCTAATTATATGAGGCCTACAGCACTCTGTACTGTTAAGAGAAAAAAGCACCCAGAATTCTTTCAGAATGCTAGATGGAAGCAAGGTTATATGGACAACTGCACTTGCTTTTCAGGAAAGAGGAGTAGTTCCATCTGATTTTCCACTTCAGTTTGGTAGATCTGAATTGACAGAAACCATGAAGACCGCTAAGTCTTCTTTTTCCCAGAACTTGAGCCCATTTGTCTCTCTTGAATTCAGACCATCAAGGAACTCTTGATCCTTGCAATACTGGTGACTTTTGGGGAGAAAATACGTAACATGACTTTTGACATTCACATTTCCCATTAGTTCAACAACAGTGTCCTTCGACCTTTCCATGGATGTATTATTCATACATGCTGATATTTTGACTTACGACATAAACTATAAGTAGTGATTTTGATTCTTATTTTGTTTCAGTTTTAAAACTTCTTTAGAATTCTTGGTTCCCTGGTGATAACGCTGAGAGAGAGGGAAATACACATACTTTAATGTCTTGAATTGTATAGTCAATTATTTGGAGAGGCTTTCCTCATTCACTGCTTCCTATTTCCCTACTGCCCTCATTAACACTGCATAATTCATACCATTCCTCAGGTCTCAATGCCTTAACCTGTTTATTTGACAGTTTCCATCAATGCTCAAACATAGGATTTTGGCTTTTGCTGGCTTTTAGCTATTCTGGTGAGAGTTGTTTTGAGACTGCTTTTAAAAGCTTAAGCTAATGATCTGTTAATCGTTGTTGTTTTTAATGACTTTGCAATGAAGAGAAAGTAACTAACATTTAGTTAGAATCTAACCATGTGTTCAGGCACTGTGCTAAGAACTTTTCTATGAGTTTAATTTATCTTAATAATAATTCCCCCAAATGTAGCAATATAATTTCCCTTTTGCAGATGTAAAACCTGCTCTATAGGCTGTGTAACTTGCTCAAGGTCTCACCATTGGTGCAGGGATTCAGGCTTTCATAGTACTCTATTTCTGCTTCTCAAAGGGTTGTCCATGGAACAGCAGCAGCAGGAATTACATCCCAGCACAGACCTACTGAACCTATATTACAGTTTAGCAAGATCCACAGGTGATTTGAATGCATATTAAAGTTTGAGAAGACCAGCTGTACTTGGAAGTTCAGATAAACTGCAGGCTGCAGTAGATAAGGAGGGTCAGGGCACTTGCTTCCAGGAGGCACTGCTTGGCTGTGATATTGGACATCTGCTTTTCTATCTTTGAATGAAGCAAAGGATAGGAAAAAATGAAGGGAAGCATTGAGTAAATGGTGACTCACAGACGAATTTTTGAGGTATAGGAACGTGACTGTCACTATCATTAATAACAGCAAACATCTATCAAGCACCCTGAGGGCAGCTCTCAGTTTATTAAATGATTTAGAGTGCCTATTTGCACTCTAAATTTATCAGGAAAAATGTGACCTAAATCAGAATTTCTTGGACTGTGTTTGAACACCTGGAGACAGTGCTAAAAATGCAAGAAATCATTAATAATTAAATGTTTAATGTTTATTATAGTGACTCCAGTAGTTTAGGTTTGAATGTATAATGTAGTAAAGTTGTATTTTGTGAGGTAGTTACAATTTATGATGCATTAGGGCCCTTGAAATAATCAGTATGCACTATGCATAATGGCCATAAATACAGGTTTTGAAGAATAACTTTACTATTTTACATGATTATAAAGATTTATGATGATTTTATTTTTGCTTTTATAACATTATAGATCATATCTGTGACAGCTATAGTATCAAATCCTTGGTTGGAAACAGACACCCAATTACAGTACAGTCCCAGTAGGAAAACATGATTTGCTTTTTGAGTATCTACTTTATAAAATGATTTTTGAGGATTTTAACTTGGCAAAAAGGAAGTACTTTCTGTGCAGCACTTTTTTTTTATGTTCATTTTTTGATAGTTATTCAGTGGCTACTATGTGCTAAGTAAATCTGTCTCTGATTTTGAAAATCTTACCATTTACAAATCTTAAAACTGATTTGATATAATACTTCTAGTTTTGTATATCAAGGATACACTTGTTAGTCTATAATACTGACATACAAAAGCAGGATAACTATGTAGAGAGCACTTTATGCTTCTAAAATGCTTCTATATACACTGTCTTATTTAATTCTCACATTTCTTAGGTCTTAACATGCTCATTTTATAGAAGGATAGATGATGCTTTAGATGAACTTGTTGCCATTTGCATCCTGAAAGTTTTTTATTATGTTTATAGATGAAGAATTATATTGTTCTGAACATTCATGGCTGATACTATTTGTATAATCCAGTTGGCAACTAATCATGTTCTTTTTTGTTATAACTCTGTCTTCTATTTTTATCTTAATAGTCTTGAATATTTATCTTTTTACACATTTCAGTTTTACTTTCCCAAGTAGCCTGCAAATCTGATGTGTGCAACATTTCCTTATTCTCATAAGGAAATATTAACTATATCTTTATAGCACCTGGCACACTGTAAGCCCTCAGTAAATTTAATTGGATCTGAATTGGGAATAAGGAGAACTGATACCTTGATTTGTATCCTACCTTCATTTGTTTCATTCTTGGGCAGTATTTTTGCTTTAGGCTGGTCAAGCCTGGGACTTCCCTCTCTTTTTCTAGGCTTTTGCTGTAAGCCATGCTGTTGCACAGCAGACCGTGGTGCAACAAAGATGATTTGGAGCCCGGTACACTCAGTTTTGCCAAACATTTACTGCTCTAATAAATCATCTAGTGGCTAAGCTAACTTTGGGGAATTGCCAAGGGACTTTACTCCTATTTGCCAGCCCAAATGGTTGCCATGGATACATGCTGTGGCATAAGGTTGTCCTACAGGCACTGGAACATGATGTTGTCTGTGGCAACAAATAGCTCAGTGGACGGCAGAAGGAACAGGGGTAGGATGGGAGTACGAGGTACTCACAGGGAGGGCAGGGACTTTGTTTGGACTCAGGAGAAGCTATAAGAGGCATTCTAGTCAGATAGTCAGGGCTGGGTCTGTTCAGGGAGCATGTGATATCAGGAGATGTGTTGTTGCAAGAAGGTAGTTAGCATTGAGGAGGTCCACTAAGGACAATAGGTGAAGTTTTGGCTAGTGAACAGCCATATGGTATTGGGTGAATTCTGGAAGCAGGTAATCTGCAGAGAACAGGTGAGCTAGGAGTTGAGATTGGGTCTAGTATGAAGTAGAATAGACCAAGGACAGGAGTCAAGGTCAGTCTTGAATGAGCTCGGGCACTTAGCCATAGGCAGAGGGCAGAAACAGACCTCAAGATTGTCAGGAGAGAAGGCAGAGCTAAGGCATAGCTGTCTAGCAGAAGTGAACCTGTGGTCATGCTTGAGTCAGATGTGTAGAAGAGATAGTACTGACCTAGAGTAGAAAGTTTTGACTTCTGGTTCCTAGTTCTTCCACATACTAAGCCTGCAATCTTTAGGATTTTTTTTTTTTTTTTTTTTTTTTTTTTGCTTCTCTAGGCCTCAGTTTCCTCATATGTAGAATGAGAAGGGTGGGTTGATGTGCATTTTGCAACCTATGACCTGTATAGAGTTTTACCTTCCAAAAAACATTTTGTATTAAAATAGTATATTGTCCCCCAACATTGTAAGATTTATAATGCTCATTATTATCTTAAAGTAGCCAGTGATCCACTATGATTTTATTTAGTCTAGTAATTCTGAAACTGATTGACCATGGAATATTTCTTCCCCCGATACAGTTGTTGATTTGGTGAGGGATTCTGGAATTGGAAGGAATATAGCCTGGAAAAGACTGGACTCACTGATTTTTCAAATGCCTGCCATTTGAGCTTACCCATGCATTTATGAGGCTGTTGATACACGAATGATCTGTTCAATTGGGTGGCTACAAATGGTTTGTTCCCCTCCTACAACTTTAACTTGGTATTTCCTTCTCCCTTTCCTCTTAAGAGTCATAGTATAGGCCCTGCTGCTGTTTGGAGTTTCCTGTCTCTCAGCATTGGAGCAGTGATCCCTGGTTCCCAGATCATCACTTAGAGGAAAGGGTGTGGATAGTGTCTGTAATTGTTCCTCCTTCCCTCCCAGAGCCTTGGTGTTGGTCTTAAAGTCAGCCTCCCCATATCTGCTTCTGTTTCCTTACTAAAAGAACTTCTCTTTCTCCCATCCCCCTTTCCTTCATCTGTCATAGGCTTCTGGAAAACTAACCTCCACGTAGAGCATTATTTCTGCCACTGGGAATGTGTTTTCCTCTTTCCAAACAACTCATTTACAAATAAACTTTTGGAGTTCTGCCCATCTCACTTCACCTCCCATGAGGTTGACTGAGGTAATTCCTTAGATACAATCTGTTTAAACATTTTGTTATCAAGAGTAAGAAAAAAATACTAATTGTTTTGTCAGACCTCATTTTGCATAAATAACTGAAGAACAGCTTGCTCCCCCGTCCCCCCACCTGCCTTTGGGAATGGGAAGATTTTATAAAATAAACTTGGTGCAAATAAAAGTGACTTTTTTAGTGGTTGAATCAAGTTATGGTAATGATTTTGAGACTGAAGATATTTACTCAAATAGCAAGTACTTACGCAGTTTATACCATGAGTGTAATATTGTGCCAGACACTGTGGGATATCAACCAAATGGCCCTCAAGGAATGCCTGTAACTGAGTAAGTAAGACCAGCATATGGAATCAATTGAAATGGGATTCAGTGTTAATCTGTATGGTATTCCACTGAGTTGAGGGAAAGTATGGTATGAATTCAGAGATGGGACTGACCCTTACAGGCTGATTTAGTCAGTAGGGGCTCTGCCAAAATAGAAGGCTATAAAGGACAGCTCTTGAAAGATAGGTGGAATTTATAAATTTTGCAAAAAAATGGTGTTTACATGGATGAACACACACAAGCACATCAAACCTCCTCAAATACAATGTATCTGAGACTCTGCTGTGTGCTAGGCTGTGCATTTTGTATTATGGATAACAGTGAGAATTCCCTCTTTGGGGCAGGAAGTAGGTGTGTAGTACCTGTGAGAATGAATGTATATAACTAGAATAGCTGAGAGAACAACTAATTCCAACTTCTCTGCTTAGTTTGAAGTCAGAATTTTCCCAGTTTGGTGTAATTCTGTAGGCCATCTAGACTAGGGGATCAGCTTAGTGTTGGGCACCTGGATTCACATAGAAAGTTGGCAAGGAACATAATGTCAAGGTTATCCCTGAGACATATTTGTTAAAATAACTTAAATAGAGATTTGTGTTAGTTAACAACTGAGATTATAAATTTCAAATAAAATGTTGGCACGTTTCATTTGGCATTATCTGAGGAACTGCCCCAGCAACAAATTTGGTTTGGACAGCTTTTAACCATTAATCTGTGTCCGGACACGGTTAGTTTATGTAATTCTCCTATAAGCTATTCCTGCATATCAGTAGAAAACCAATTTATATCTCTCTTAGATTTTTTTTTCTCTTATAAATTTAGACAAAACCTCAGAATGTTCTGTTTTACACTGGGTTTGAGGACCCACACAAAAGAACTTTGGTCTTGTTAAGTGCATAGGGAGATCAGTCCAGTGATTTACCTGAATTTATTTTTAACTTTGTTATTCACAAAATTGACAGGTTATTTTTGAAGCTCAGTGGTCAATTCTTTGGAAGCCACTGAAGTGGTTTACTGGTGTAGACATGATCTTAGTACTTGAAAAAACTCACTTTACTTAGCTAGATCCCATCTACCCTATCAGTTGAATAGAGACAGTAACTAATGTGAGGATAAAGCAAAAAGTGTTGAGAAATTATTTAGTAAGGGGATGTTCTCTTAAATATACGCTTAAGAATTTTTATTTTTGTACAGACACATAGTTGACTTCCCATAAACATTTGCTGAATAAATGTGTGATTGAAGCTTCCCACTCCTGTGCCACAAAATGGCAACATGTCACTTTTTTATGGTAAACAGGCATCACTGACATTCATTAAATTGAAAGTATTAACAATAGTTGCCACAGAGATTTTTTAATTGTTTTTTTTTCTTTTTATATGTCTTATTGCACATGGCTAGAAAAAAATCCCTAAACCAGAGCTGTGATTTTTCTTCCATTCTCTGTTAAAGTAGACTTTCTATTCAGAGGGCAAATTTTAGCTTCAAATATTGGGAAATTAACTAAGGTTACCTCATGTTATAAGAGATGCATCTGTAAATGGAAGATGGCAAAGTGGAACATTTTTCTTATCATCAAAGGCCTGCATTTCTCATAGCCAAGTCAATTCAGTTAAGACTTGAAGGCACCAATTATTTTAGATTTTTCTTTCAAGCAGCAAACTTAATGCAAATGTATAGTTACTCTGATTTCCTCGCTATCCATTTAAGCAATTTATCTGTAAATATATTTTCACAAAATAAATTCCATGTTAATTGGAGGTTTACTTTCTGTATTAAGGAACACACCTACACTTGTATGGAGTGATCCAAAAGTCTGCATTGGCATTGCCAGTATAGCATTTCTCTGAGATCTCTCCAAATGAAACATTACACCATTTTTCATAAATATTAATGTATGAACTAAGGCTGTCTCTCTTGTCTTGCAAAGCTAAGTGGAAAATTAAATACTTAGCCAGGCAACTCAATTCATCTGTCCCTAGACTCTTCTTTTTCCTCATTAAGAGGAAATTTTACCTGGAATATTAGAATTGTATTCATAATTGGAAATGAGTTTTTCAGAAGGGACTGGAAAAGGGTGCTTATATTTCAAAGCTCCCCTACAGATTATTTTGATTGATGCCCTTGAACAATTCTTTGGAGTTTAAACTTTTAGAAATCTCCATTTTAGTTTGGAAAAAGGAATGAAAATAATTTTTTAAACTCTAAGTTGTTCACAGAACTGCTTGCCTATTGCTATGTAATAATCTCCAGTTCCCATTTTCTCTATTCACATCACCTCTATTCTCAAGTGGAGCCTCTATGTATGAAGTTGAGGGATTACCTGTGATCACTTCACTCTCTCTTTGACTAACCAGATTACCACAAAGTTTCCAAAATCCAACCCATCTTCTTTATTCTTGTAGTAAAGGCTGACATCAGCTACGCATTTCATCTACTCAAACACCTTTTTTTTTTAGCACTTTTGTATAGTCCAAGATGTTAAAGCCAATATGATTTGTCTTAATCTGTGCCTATCAATACATCACTTCCTACAGATACTTAATAGAGTTTTAGAGCGAGATGGAATCACATACCCTGATCACCCAGCTAGTTGAGACAGATATAAAACTTAATGCTTAACACTCTTCTTTCTCATTGTGCTATTTAAAAAATACTTTGCTCTTCTTCTATCGAATCTTTGTGACCTTTTCCCTGCTTGTTTCATAGGCTAGACCCTAATGAGTAAGGCCGTCTTTCAGTTCCTCCATCGTGCTAAGCTCATCCCACTGCAGGGCCTGTGCATGAGCTGTCCCATCAGTCTAGAATGCTCATCCTCTAACCACAGCTGGTTTTCAATCATTCATTAGTTAACAATTTGAATTGTCATTTCTCAGCAAGCCCTACCCTGACCATCCAATCATTCCTTGAGTATACTTAACACATTTACAAATATTTTTGCTTATTTTCTTGTTTCCTATATATTACTATCTATTTATTTATTCTTCATTATATTTCAGCATCTAGAACATTCAAATATTTATTGCGTAAATGAATATACTGTTCATTGATGACCTTTTTGGCCCAATTTAAATGTTTATTAACAGCTAGAGTGTAATTAGTTTACTAATACGAACTGAACAAATTTTGTGTGCACAGTCATTTAGTCAATGGTACTCCAAAACATAAGGCATTCACTTCCCTTTGAATCTTCTTAATTTGTATTTATCTGGTTTTTACTCCCATTTCAGATTCCCAATGCTTATGTTTCATGCTCCATGCAGTAGTCAGTGCATTTATTGAAAACTGCCCTTTTTTGCTGGTGTTAAGTATAAATGGCTGAGTGTCACAGCAGTGCATGAAAGCCAAGGATAGGAAGCTAGTCTGAAGAAGGAAGCTGCCATGGGTAGAAGATTTTGTACCAATGGTGAGTGTAGTCCTAGATCTGCCATCATGGTGCTGGAGCAGGAGTAAAGCAAGCAACCAACTCTACTAGATAAAGCCAGAAACGAGGGGCGGGGGAAGGCTGATATCAAAACTGTTGTTAGCACTAGAATGGAGGCAATAATAAATAGCTAGAAGGAGCTACATGCCAGGAACTGTCTTCAGTGATTTACACATAGCAACTCAATCTGTACAACAACCTTATGGGGTAGGTACTATTATTAACCCATTTTTCAAATGAGAAAACTGAGACACAGGAGTTTAATAATGTCACAAAGGAGGTACTAGAACCAGGATTCAAACCCAGGCAGTGTAGCGTTCACATCCATGCTTCTGCACCAAGATGATTGTTTTCAAGGAGCTGGTTCTTAAAGTAGCTTAAAGGGAATATTTGCAAAGACAGGGTAACTCTTAAGCGCCAGAACAAATTTCAAAAAGAACTTATTAACTCCTGGTAAATGCTGTTTTGAAGTAAAATATTTTACACTGTTTTTAGATGCTGATAAAAGTAGAATATAACATATGGAAAAGACAATAGAATAAATAAACAATGGTTATGGCTGATATCACGATGATGCTGAATGTATAAGGAATTGATACCAAGTAAAACTGCATTTTATGCATGTGCCAGCTGTACATGCATCTCAAGAGAGACCTCTGATTTTTGAGTTTCAGCCGTTGAATTTAAGTAAAAGACCCAAGCTTCACAGACCAGGACCCTGTGTAATGTCTTTGAAATTGACTGGGTAAATCATTGGACACCACACACAAAGTGTCTAGGCAGTCAACTTAGACCTCAGGTGCAGAGATATTGAATAGCAAGACAGAATTTAGCATCTGAAGGTATAGGAAATGGGGGCTGAATCTAACCAATGGGAGCATGACTGGGTTAGTGCTCCAGGGAGATTTTGTGTTCAGGGTAAGTTTGGTGCTACTCTATCATTTGCTTGGTATTTAGGTCTGAGTGAACAGAAGATAATAATAGAAAGTTTCTGACCCCATGGGTTTGAGAAAGTTCCAAATGCCCCCCTTTTTGATGCTTCTTGCTGGGGAAGACCCTTCTCTAAGCTTATGTGGATTATTTGGCTGAGCTTCTGAATCTTCCCTACAAACTTATCAAATACACATCATGTTAGTTATTATAAAGCGGGTATTTTTCTAAGCCTCTATACAGAAGGCTGATTGAATGTTATTAGAACAAGATTGAGGAGCTGTAGCTTCAGACTTATGTGTACCCCTTCCAAGCAATTCATTTTTCTCCATCTGTATTAGGAACTAACTTCTTAGCTTGATAGCAATGATAGGATATGAGAAGTTGGTGTCTCTTGTTGATAGATTGACTTCTCAGTCACCCCCACATAGAGAGCAAATAGGAGAATACATTTCAAATGAATGTTATTTAGACTAAGAAGATTAATCTGTCTATAGATCAGTGCTTTAAAATGGTCATTTATGGAAAGATACATGCATTTGGAAATTTAAGAGGTGTCCATCATTTTTCATGGATTTGACAATGAAATAAAGCAGGGTCCATGGGCCTATTGTTTTATTCCATCTTAATGTTCCTGGGTACGTCTTAGGAATAAACTGCAAATTAAAAACAATTCATCTTGTCCTGTGTATAACATGATGATTTAAGAAGACTTTCCAGTAAATCTGCTAAGCCAATAGCCTCAAACGGAAGCCCCAGTTGGGTCATTGGTGCTAATGACAGAAATCTGAGCTGCCAACAGAGGGGAGAGGGGTGTATTTATAGACAGTTCTGTTAACAGACTCTTCATTTCTTGCATTGTTTAAAATCTTGCATGACTTTGTCCTTTCTCAAGGGGGAAATAGATTCATAATTCTTTTTCTACAGTGGTACTGCTCCCTATAGCTATGTACTCCCTGAGGAGCCAGGATAGAATAATGTTAATTATTAATTAAAGAAATACAAGCAGGAGACACTCCTCTGGCCAGCCTCCCTCCACCCAGCATGCCCTGAGATATCTTATTAGAATGGAATTTTCCCAAGTGTATTAAAACATCATTTAATTATTATTATTTTTAATTAGAATGTCTCACTCAAACCACGTGGGACCAGGTAGATGTTTAAAAAAATAATCTTAATGTGTTCTAAAGGGGAACGTTTTTGTTGTTATTTGCACTTCTGCTTTATTCGCAATTGTGTTTATTCCATAAAATCAACTGCTTGTATTTTCTTTCAGCTCTCCTAGTCTTGAATTTTACAAAGATATTTTTAACTCTTAAAATAGTCAAAGGTAGTATTTTTATGTCCAAGAAGCATTTACCTTAGTTAAGCGACTCTTTGGGGTAAAATATTGGTGTCAGACTTGGGCTTACAAGCATGAATAAATCACAGTTCTTTCCCCATGGGACATGGATATAATAGTCTATTCATTTCTTCACTTTTTATATATATTTTTCTTTTTCATTTATAATTTAACGTTTTCTCTAAACAGTTGAAATGACCATGCACTGAAAAGGGATAACTAACATGAAAATTTAAAGATTTTCAATTTTATCTGCTTTGAAGGTTATAGAATTCTTGTATTTTGTGAGGATGAATAAAGATGATTGATTTAAGAATGCCATTTTATAACACAGCACACAATATATCTGTGATAATATAAAATCAATCTGAAATTTGGTATAAGCAAAACAAAATTTAACAGATTCATTGTATGGCCCGCATAAATTTAAAATATACTTTTGGTCATTATGTGTGTAATTATAGGCTGTAGATGTAGTTAGCTTAAGAAATCATTATTTCAAGATTGTAGTTATTTTAGGTGTAGAAGTTTACTGTATTTACCCCAGTTTCTCAGGTAGCATACATATTGATATGTATTCTCAGAGTCCATAAGAGTTTGTGGACAAGAATGGATTGCTTTAAAAATAGTACATTGTGATATTTGATTGAGGGGAATAAGCAACTTCTGTTCTAATGTCTGTGATGACTTCTGTTAGGTGATGTACATCAGATTATGTTTTGTTATCAACCAGGAATAATGTTAACAGTATTGACAGCCATGACTTTAAATTGAACAGTGTGAACACTTCCTTGGGCTTCTCAGTTGTCCAGAGAGAGAGGATCCAGGAGAGATTCAGGAAAGCAGCTCATTCGAAAACTAAAATTAGACATTTACAAGCCAGAAGAAACTGTACTTTGCCTGTGTCTGTCATTTTCTTCTGTCTACCTCTAAGAGATGGGTTGCAAAAAGTTTGTGAAATTGTTTGCAGATTGCACTGTGAGTGGCCTCTGTGTTTATTAAGCCTACTAATGACTTAGCAGATCCAAGTACTTTGCTTTGCATAGCTTGGTTGTTGACTGAAACTTGCCATCTTCACTTTGGCTGACTCTTGTTTTGATTTGAAGGCACCACTGAATTAATTAAGGAGATGATGCAGTTATTGTGTCATAGGCAAAATATGGTTTTTATTCCTTCAGCAAATGCATCAACTAAGGGATAATGTTGCATTAAAGTATAATGATAAGAAGAGGATTTAAATCCAGCAGACTTGGTGATGATCAAATTCTTTGAAATTTGCTTAATTTAGCTTTTACTTTCTCTCTCTGCAGTGTCTATGTTCTTCAGCAGTGAGGACTATTTATAATGCTGCATAATTGGGCTTTGCTGGGCACACCTCAGGTTAAGTTCCAGAACTGCAACCTACTAGCTTTGTGACTTTGAGGAATTACTTAACATCTCTAAGCTGTCAGTCTTACATTAGTAAGATGGGGATAGTAATACTTGCCTCTTAGTTTTGCAGTGAAGATTAAATACATGTAAAATATGCATGTGCTTTTAGGCAAAGTGCTTGATACATAATAAATCAAATAAATGTCATTAGCATTATTTTGTGTCATCTGATTTGCATGCTTGACTAGATTGACTAGTCTGTTATTGCCTAGTAACTCCATAGGGAAGACAAAATGATGGAATCCTTGTGAAACCAGAAGAGGCCAAATGAACTTCAAGGTCAGCAGGAATTTTCCTGACCAGAACTTTTCTTCCATTCCACATTATTGTAAAGTGTTTCTAAAATTAAAAGGCATAAAGAACTAGGTGAACACATTTAGGTTGCCCTGTATTGGCTAGATTTAAGAGGACTTTTGAGATTTATTTTTTATTTCAATTTTACTACTGAAAGTTTTTTTTTTTTAAACTTTTTTTTAAAATAAAAAAGTCTGATACATTGTTAGAATACTTTTATCAAATAAAATGCTTAGGGTATGTTGTTCTTTCATAATTGATTTTTTTACAAGCATTTGGTAATTCATTTTTAACTGGCATCAAGTAATATTCCTTTATACTAGGGTTAAGTTGAAGGATTTTTTTTCTTAATCAGAAAATATTTTTCAGTGCGAAGAGTTTTTAAGTATACAGACTTTAGGACAGACATCTGTAAGGAAATATTTTTAAAGAAGAGTGTTTTGAAATGTAAACAAGCCTTAGCTAAGCATATTTAACTGCCATGATCGGAACTGGTATGCATCTATCACAGGGTGTGCTTCATTCTTTTTCTCAGAACATTGTAACATTGTCTTAAATATTTTCTGCTTTCCCAAGGCCTTATATTATACATGGCAGATATTCCATAAATGTTGGTTTAATGAAGAAATGAAAGAGTAGCAACCCAATATACAAATGCCTTTAGAAAGACCATCTTAGCTTCCCTTAGCAGTGAAACCACTAATAAGGCTTACTGTAAAATACATGGCAGTTGTGAGTGCTAGAGTCTGAAGCATCATCTACTTCAGTATTCATGTTCGATTATTGAAAGTTAAAACTCAATGAAGTTAATATGCCTGGACAGTCACAGAGGTTGAGTTGAAAACAAAAACAAAAACACTTCCAACCCAGAGCTGTTTGAACTGGTAAAATTGCTTCTTGCTGTGGATATGCATTTGGCCTTTGGTCCCTTACAATGCCCTGATAAAATAACTTCTTCTTTCCTTGTGTACCTGTTCAGTTATTTAGAATCACTCCTAAAGATTTGTCATATTTGCCTTTTATGCTACATCAGTATGGCTGTTAAATTTAAAAAATTTTAAGCTGTGACAAATGATATCCCAACATAAAGTGTCTTCGTAGTATAATTAATCTTAGTGGACATAATATTCAACATGGTGTAGTTCACCCAGTTAATATGTCTCAGTTCTTTAACACAGAGATCTATACAAATACATGGAATAAAATATCTGCACTCTTGGAAAGAGTTTTGTCTCTCCTTGATATAAATCAGGAAAGGCAAGGACCAAGTACTGAGAAATATTCAATAATTACTGGGGATGAGTAGAGTAAGGCAAAGAAAGAGTTTTAAGTATTGGCCAGCTCTCACTTTGACTACTTAGACTAATATTTACTGAATGCCTACTCTCTGCTAGTTCTCGCTTAAAGAACTTTTCATTATTAATTCACTTAATTCTCACAACAATCTAGTAAGGAAGCTACTGTTATTATCCCCTTTATCAGATGAGAAACTGGGGCATAGGAAGGTTAAGAAACTGGCTAAAAGTTACAAACTGGAAGAGTTAGAGCTGTCATCTGAACCCAGGAAGACTAATAGAGCCCATACTCATAGTCACTGCATAATTCACTCTTTACAAAATTTCTCTTGAAGAACAAGGGGTCCCAAATGAATAAGAATGAGAAAAGCATGCTAAAAGGAAGCAGCAGAGGATAAGCAAGACAATGAGATGGATGGATTGAGGAACAGAACAGAGGTGAGAGTGAAGGATAGAGAGATCTTTCTGAAATGCACCCAAGTGGAAGACATAGGAGATTTGTGTCGTGTCTCTTGAGGGAGGCTGGATACTTGCTCACCTTTCTGAGGCTCGAGGCTGGGAAGAAGGGGAGAAATGAATTACGGAAGGGTTTCTGCTTTGTAGCTCTGCCTCTTCCACCTGACTTCTGTCATCAGCCCTTTCTCCATCCCCATACTTTCCTTCAACAGCTCTTTGCTGTGGACTTCACATTTAAGCCAGGACTGCAGGTCTCTTCTCTGAGCTCCAGATCCATGTGTGTAACTGCTTACACTGTATCTCCTTTCCTTGTCTGGTGGAAACGTTAAGCCTAACGTGAACAAAATAGAACTTTTGGTTTCAAAGCCCAATTCTGCTCCTTCTCCAAGCCATTGCATGATTTCCACCACCATCCCCTAGTTCATGCCAAAAATAAAGCAATATCTTTGATTACCCCCCCACCCTGCTTTTTTTTTTTTTTTTGAGACGGAGTTTTGCTCTTGTTACCCAGGCTGGAGTGCAATGGCGCGATCTCGGCTCACCGCAGCCTCCGCCTCTTGGGTTCAGGCAATTCTCCTGCCTCAGCCTCCTGAGTAGCTGGGATTACAGGCACGTGCCACCACGCCCAGCTAATTTTTTGTATTTTTAGTAGAGACGGGGTTCCACTATATTGACCAGGATGGTCTCGATCTCTTGACCTTGTGATCCACCCGCCTCGGCCTCCCAAAGTGCTGGGATTACAGGCGTGAGCCACCGCGCCCGGCCTTTTCCCCTCCCTTTAATGGCTCACATCTCCACCATACATGTGTTTAGTTGGCTCTACCTCCTGGCGACATATTGAATCTGGCTACTCTTTGCACTATTGCCCTGGCTCGTGCACAACCCACAGTCATTTCTCGGTCCAGTCCCACAGCAGCTCCTTCAGTGGTCACCCTCTCTCCACTCTTGTTTCTCTTCTCTCTGTGTGCCATATGGCAGCCAGAATGATCATTTTTAAATACAAATCAGATTATGTTGCCGCAGTGCACCACATCCGCCCTTCCCCAAAGGGTTCCTCCTGCAAGCGGTACACAATCCAAGCTCCTTATGTTAGTTTACTGATGCCCTGGGACTTGTCTCCTTTCGAGGAGACAGTTGCATCCTCCCTGTCTTCTCCCTTAATTTCCTTCACTTCACGTTGACCACTTCAGCCTTCTGTCTCTTCTCTGAATCTCTCAGGCTCATTGCCATCTTGGGGACTTTTCAAGTTCTATTCTTGCTTCTTGGAAAGCTCATTCCCTAATCTTTATATTTAGGTCTCAACTTGGATGCCCCAGATCCTCTCTGATAATGTAGATCTAAGCTAAAGTGGTGATGGGGCATCCAGGGTAGGTAGTGGTGTGCTTATTTATATGTCTGTTTTCCCTACTAGAATGTTCCTGGAAAGGAAGAACCCTGTTTGCTTATTTATCAATGGACTATTCCTATCACGTAGTTAATACTTCATAAATATATGTTCACATAGTAATTACAAAGTATTTGTTGATAAATATATGAAAAATACGAATGTACAAAAGAATTCAAAGTATGTGCTTTCAAATTGCATTTATCTAAACTTAATTGGATTTATTTGAAATAATCACTTTGTGTACAGATAGATAATGTTAAGTAAGATGTGAAAACTTTGCTTTTCTTATGTAAGGGAACATTCCTCGACTATTACATTATGTATGACTTTGTTTTGCCATCTGTTGTTTCGTAGCCAGTACAGAGTATATTCTGGCTAAATTCAATGAATTTGTTTATGAATTCCCAATTGATGAAGTTCAAATTAATGATGCTTTACTGGATAATTTGATAAAAATTACTTTTGTTTTTCTGAAATGTGTAACTAAAAAGCTAACCACACATAGACTTTTAAAGCATCTAAATATGCATAAAAATGCACACTAATTCTAAGGGAAAATAACATTTTTATAGGTTTACTGTATTTTGAAAATATTTTTTTTTACAGATTTCCTGTTTGTTACCCATTTCCTTCCTTGTGCATTCGTTGACAATACTGACTAGATGCACTTACAAGAGGGCCACACACATTAAAGAAAATTGTTACATTTATTAAAATGGCATCCACTTTTATCCTCTGGCATTAGAAAAAGGCAGTTATTTTCTCTGGGAAATGACAATAACAGCAGCAACATAACAGTGGAAAGTAAGACACATTTTAACCCTGAATAGCTGTTAAAATGGTGTTCATGCTAAATAGCTCTTCAGAAATTGAAATATTTTCCATATAGTCCCCAGTTCTGTAGCTCAATTTATTGCCACTTATTTGGTACCTCCTTTGTGGGGTTGATGCTTTCAAAGGGAAGAGTAAAAGTGAAGGCAATTTTAGGGCATTAAAAAGTTCCTCTGAGCCAGGCTTCTGTTTAGATTGCTTCTTATTGTGTGTTTTATGGGCAGAGATTTAACTGCATCTTGAGTAACTGCTTCAAACTGTCCTGGGACCACAAAACTTTCAGTAGCATCTGGTAATAGAATGATGAGGGCCTCCCTCCCTCCTTCTTTCCTTTCTTCCATTATTTAACATGTTCTAGCATGTAGCACTGTACTAGTCATAGGGCAGCTTGGAAACAAACTGTAAGGCAAAATTTCACCACATGGAGCCCCTGACTCATATATAGAGAGAAATGGAAGCTGAAACCACCAGGTACCAATTCACAAGGAGCAAGTAAATAGGTGAATGACAGCACAGATGTGACAAAATGCCTTTTCTCCCTATTTTAACGCTTATGTACTGTTTGTAAGAATGTAAATTAGTACAACTTTTATGGAAAGTTTATAGAAATTTCCCAGAGAACTAATAATAGAACTACCATTTGATCCAGCACTCCCACTACTGGGTATCTACCCAAAGGAAACGAGATTATTATATCAAAAAGACACCTGCATTTGTATATTTATTGTAGCACATTTCACAATAGCATAGATATGGAATCAACCTAAGTGTCTATCAATGGATGATTGAATAAAGGAAATGGAGTATATGTATTTACACAATAGAATACTGTTCAGCCTTTAAAAAGAATGAAATCATGTCTTTCACAGAAACATGGACGGAACTGGAGGCCACTCTCATGATTAAATAACTCAGTAACAGAAAGGGAAATACTACATGTTCTCACTTAGAAGTGGAAGCTAGATAATGTGTACACATAGACAGAGTGTGGAATAATAATAAACATTGGAGACTGGGGCAAAGAGGAGGGTGGGAGAAGGGATGAGTGATAAATTACTTAATGGGAATACCTAATGCATGCAGGGCTTAACACCAATATGACAGGTTAATAGGTGCAGCAAACCACCATGGCACATGTATACCTATGTAGCAAACCTGCACGCTCTGCATACATATCCCAGAACTTAGAATTCAAAACAAATTACTTAATGGGTACAATACACATTATTTGGGTGATGGTTACACTAAAAACTCAGACTTCAGCACTCTGCAGTATATCCGTTTAACAAAACTGCACTTGTACCTTTTAAATTCATACTGAAAAAACCCAAAAAACTCTTTGCTTTCCGAACATTGGGAGGTTGAAAACATTTATGGTGGTTATTTTCTGGTACCAAAGTTAGGACATACATAGACCTGAATAATTTTTTTCTGGTTTCTATATTGATTTTTTTTTCTGGTTTCTATATTGATTTATGCCCAAACCATCAGTTTTAGATGTTCACTTATTTACTCTTTTATAGAAAATACTAAATGAAACAAAAATCACTGCTGTTTCAAAAAACACAGCACTTGCATGGCAGTAAAAGAACAGCACTCATGATTTTTTCATCAAACCCGTCTTGGAAAATGATTCAGTATTTTCAGCCTTCGTTATAGTTATACAGGACAGCACATAGCTCTGGTTTCCTTTTCCTTTGAAATTACAGAGTTTTCTCTTCCCAAGAAAATGCCCTTTTGATATGGACAGCTGCCCACTGTTGCCCACCTCAGGCTGCCCTCTGGCACCCCAAAGCCCTCAGTCAGTGTCTGACACCTGCCCTGTGCGTTGCTCACAGCTGTGCCTGCTCCTGCTCCCTCATGACCCCTCCAGGGAGGTGGGATAGGAAGGAGGTGGATGGGGCAGATGCTGAGGTGAAGTTTAACTTCCTTCCATTGGGCATTTGTAACCAAAAGAGAAAATTAACTTAAGCAGATTTCTAGCTGAGGGGCATTTAGACTATATTCCAGGACTTTAGTAGTAGAAATAGTCCATATTGTGTAGACCCCCCAACACCTAATTCTGTGTGTCTCTCTCTCTCTCCTTGCCACCCCAGTATAGTCCTTTCAGGCTGATACAACAGAATACCTTAGGTTGGGCAATTTATAAATAACAGAAATTTATTGCTTACAGTTTTGAAGATTGAAAAGTCCAAGACGAAGGCACTCACAGATTTGGTATCTGGGGAATGCCCAGTCCTCATAGGTAGCAGCTGACCTGAAGGGAAAAGGACTCCTGCAAACCTCTTTTATAAAGGTGTTAATCCCATTCTCTCATGACTTAGTTATCTCTTAAGAGCTCCATCTCAGCCCTAAATCTGGAGAACATCATTCTCAGCAAACTGACACAAGAACAGAAAATGAAATATCACATATTCCCACTCATAGGCGGGTGAGGAAAAATGAGAACACATGGACACAGGGAAGGGGGTACTACACACTGGGGTCTATTGGAGGGAATAGGGGAGGGACAGCAGGGCGGGGGAAGCTGGGGAGGGATAGCCTGGGGAGAAATGCCAAATGTGGGTGAAGGGGAGGAAGGCTGCAAAACACACTGCCATGTGTGTACCTATGCAACTATCTTGCACGTTCTGCACATGTACCCCAAAACCTAAAACGCAATTTAAAAAAATACCAAAAAAAAAAGAGCTCCATCTCTTAATATCCTTACCTTGGGGGTTAGGTTTCAACATAAGTATTTTGGAGGGACACAGCACTCAGGCCATAGCACTCCCCAGCAGGTGCTGTTTCTCTCTCCCTCGCTCTGTCCCTCGCTGTCTCTCTCTGTCTGTCTCTCTTCCCTTCTCTCACTGCCCCCCGCTTTTCCCCCTCTCTCCCTCTTCTCTCCCTCCTCCACGTTTTTGAGCCTGGTGAACACTTCAGACTTTTTACTGAAATTACCCACAAATGGTAGGATCCAACATCATTTGAGAACCTGTCCAAAGTTTCCATCCACAGTTTAATGTTCCATAGAGTGATTTTCAAATGGCATTACAGAATTGGTATTAGGCCCCATTTAAATACAAATCCTGTTCTGCCTGAAATAATGGAAATGTATAGGTCTGTACCATGAAATCATTTCCTTTAGGGGACTTTCTACATAACTGGTTGATTCCTTCATTCAATAGAATTTAATTGTGCCAGACACTATTCTAGGCACTCAACTATGTCACTTAACATGATAGACAAAGATCCCCGTCTTGTGGAGTTTACATTTTGGTAGGGAGAAACAGACCTTATACAATACATATAACATATGAACAAGCTAATATGTCTAGTAGAAGGTGGTGAAGTATTTTGATGAAAATAAAGTAGTACAGTAGTACAGCAGGATAAAGCAGATCGGGAGTGCGGAGGAGGCGGGGAAGGTGGCAGGATCAATGAGAGGACTGGGCAAGTCCCAGGGAGAACTTGTGATTTGGACAAAGACTTGTAAGAGGTGAGGACGTTAGCCGAACAGCTGTCTGGAGGAAGAGCATCCAGGAAGAGGGTACAAATAAGGCAAATCTCCTGAGGCAAGAAGACACCTGTAGTGTTCAGGAGCAGAAAGGAGGCCCTGTGGCTGGTGCAGAGTGAATGAGAGCATGAGGTCACAGAGAGAACAGGTAGTCAGATCACACAGGGCCCTGATGGACTTTTTAAGAACTTTGGCTTTAATTTGGAGCCAAATGGTGAAGCTACTGCAGGTGTTGGAATAAAGAAGGATATGATCAGACTTAGCATTTTAGAAATTCCAAACTCTAGCAGCCACGGGTTTGGAATAGGCTGTGAGTGAAAATAGACCTGGGGGAAGAGGAGGCAAGAATAGAAGCAGGTCCCTTGTAGGAAACTATTGTGAGATTGGATTCTCAAGATATTTTGGAGGTAGGGTCAAAAAAAATTGCCCAATGGAAGGGAAGTGGGGTGTGAGAGAGAGGAACCACGCAAGATGCTAAAATTTTTGTTAAAATGAAAGCGTACTAGCTGAGGCGTCTAAAACTAGGTCTAAGTATAAACATCCAAAAAGAGCACAAGTCTTTAAAAATTTCAGCAGTGGAGGAAGGTGACAAGACAAACAGATTCTTATCTCAAGCTGCTGTCACTTCCTTTTCCATGACTAGTTTCCAGAATATGGGTCTTCCCAGCAAGTGCTTCTCAGCACCGCCTTTCCTTCTGCCTAAAACTCTCTTCTCCAAGATCTTTGCATACTTGGCTTATTCACGTTCGGATCTTATTTCTCTAAGAGAGCTCTCCCCAAACCCTGCCTCCTGAAGTAGCAGTCTTCCCCAGATCTGTCGTCTGTCCTAGTACTGTGGTTCGTTTTGTTGTCTTTGTTGTACAAATCACCTTCATAAAATATCTTACTTGCTTTTTACTGCGTTGGTCTTCCCCACTGGAATGTGGGCTCCATAAACACCCAGATCATATCATTCCTATTGCTACTATGTCCCCAGGACCTAGAACAATATCTTGCACACAGCAGATAATAACTAATGGCTGAAGAAGTGTTTTAGTATTAAATTACCAAATATTCATTAAACTCCTGCAGGGAACACAACTAGTCGGTGTTTGAGGGTTAGTGAAATATTTTCATGTATCATTTTGGGACAAATGTTGAAAACAACACTGTAAGAAATAGGTAGAGAAGTCACAGATATTCAGTATGTGATTCGATGACAAAACAAGTTGAGGAAAAGGAAAATAGAAACAGACTCGTAGGGTGGGAGAATTTGATATTGTAGAATTTTTGGCCTTCAGAATTAAAGGGATCAGCCTAACAGTATACAGAGGTAGAGAGCTTTGCAAAAATCTCACTGAGCTTTCTCTGAATACCTCCAACAACATGAGCACCTTAGGGTACAAAGCAGTATGTTCCAATCTTTGGCATTTCTAATTATTGGAAAGCTATTTTTCATTTCATGAAAGGAAGAATAGGGAGTCTGACAAGGCAGAGAAGAATGAGGAAAGTACTTCTGGCTTGGGGAATGTGTGGGCAGAGACAGAGTTAAGAGCGCTGGGCCACTGAAAGGGTTTCTGCATGGGAGGAAAGGGACAGGAAATAACTCTCATCTCTTGTGGGTGGGCAGAGAGAAAAGGTTCTGAGAAAAGTAGAATTTTCTTCAAAAATAGTGGACTAGAGCAAGATCTGATATCAATTTTAGCTTATTTAGGGCAATTAAAGCCCAACTAAAAATTCTATTTCTGTTAATACGGCATTATGAATTAAACATCCAGGCAAATCTGAAAGTGCTAGTTCCAACAAGATTTTGTTTAAAATAAGAAAAGCATCAAATTTTAGTGAGAAATATAATCACTTATACTTGTGGAGTTAATATAGATTTTAAGATTCTAAGTAGGAGGCTGACCTTTGCTTGCCTGAAAAAGAAAAACACTGTTTCAGAACAGTCATAATTTTTAAAATGTACAGTTCTGAAGTAATTTCCTTAGGGATGTGAAAAAGCCTGTGAATAGTGGGATTCATATGGAATGAATGTCAGCCATGTTTTTAGAGCTTGAGGCTTATTAAAAGTTTGTCTATGAATTGGAAAGCATGTGGCTATTGGACTGCTTTGCTGAGAAAGACTATCTTAGTCCACTTTTTGCTACTATAACAGAATATCCCAGACTGAGTGATTTATAGTGAACAGAAATTTATTGGCTCACAGTTCTAGAGGCTGAGGAGTCCAAGATCAAGGAGCTGGTATTCAGTGAAGGCTTTCTTGCTACATCATGTCATGGCAGAAGTTAATTAAGACAGCAAGACGGGGCCAGACTCATCTGTTTTTTTATTTTTTTTTTATTTTGGAGACAGAGTCTTGCTCTGTTGCTCAAGCTGGAGCGCAGTGGCACGGTCTCAGCTCACTGCAACCTCCACCTCCTGGGGTCAAGCAATTCTTTTGCCTAAGCCTCCGGAGTAGCTGGGAATACAGGTGCCTGCCACCACACCTGGCTAATTTTTCTATTTTCAGTAGAGACGAGGTTTCACTATGTTGGCCAGGCTGGTCTCGAACTCCTGTTGTCAGGTGATCCAGCTGCCTCAGCCTCCCGAAGTTCTGGGATTACAGGCGTGAGCCACCAGGCAAAGCCCAAACGCATAATTTTATAACAGCACCAATCCCACTCAAGAGAGTGGAGCCCTCATGGCCTAGTTACTTCTTAAAGTCTCCACCTCTTAATACTGTTAAAATGACAATTAAATTTCAACATGATTTTTGAAGGGGATAAACAATTGCGCCAACACAGAGACTATCCACATAAAAACTAACATCTATAAATTCATGGCCACTATAGTCTTCCAGATAATTTTCCTCCTATACACTTTTTTTTTTTGAGATGGAGTTTCACTCTTGTCCCCCCAGGCTAGAGTGCAATGGCAGTATCTCAGCTCACTGTAACCTTCACCTCTCAGGTTGTTGCAATTCTCCTGCCTTAGCCTCTTGAGTAGCTAGGATCACAGGCATGTGCCACCATGCCCAGCTAATTTTCGTATTTTTAGTAGAGACAGGGTTTCGCCATGTTGGCCAGGCTAGTCTCAAACTCTGACCTCAGGTGATCTGCCCATCTCAGCCTCCCATAGTGCTAGCGTTACAGTTGCAAGCCACGGTTTTAGTTCTCTCATCTGCAAAATAATTCAATTTGTGTCACAAATTGAATTAGAAAACCTGTAAGAGGCCAGGCGCAGTGGCTTATGCTACTGCCTGTAATCTCAGCACTTTGGGAGACTGAGGCAGGCAGATCACCAGAGGTCAGGAGTTCAAGACCAGCCTGGCCAATGTGGTGAAACCCCATCTCTACTAAAAACACTAAAATTAGACAGGGGTGGTGGCAGTGCCTGTAATCCCAGCTCCTGGGGAGTCTGAGGCAGGAGACACTTAAAACCAAGATGCAGAGGCTACAGTGAACCAAGACTGCGCCACTGCGCAGTAGCCTAGGCAACAAGAGTGAAACTCCATCTCAAAAAACAAACAAACAAGAAAACCTGTAAGGTACATTCTACCTCTAAAATTGGAATTTAGAAGATATGCAATTTAGTGGAATTCTTATGCATGTTTCTTAATTTGTTTTTCTTGCAAGAGATGCTGTGAACTTTTACATGTAGGTTCAAAGAATGGTTTCTCCTTTGAAAATGGGCCTGAGATTAACCTAGAGAACATCTTGAAGATGTCATTGGATTTTCATAAGAATTTTGTTTGCTTCACCTTACTTTTCGAATGTCTAGATGCCCATAGGTTTCCCAGGGTGGAAAAAGAAACGATGTAACTTTTGAGAGGTTTAAAGCAAATTACTATTGGATTACCATGATTTGATGTTTGCTTTTTCAGATGTGTGACTGTGGGAAATAACCTGGCCTCTCTTCCTGTACCCCCGATGTCCCTTTCTTTTCTGTCATGTGATTGCTTTCCTTCTGTGTTTACAAAAGGATCGTTTTTGGTTTCTGGCTCGGGTCCACCTGTGGCTCCACTCATATCTCTCTGGCCTATCAAAATTCTATTGATGCATTTTAAGCTTGAGTTTCTCCTTCATAAGAACTACCGCCAATGTTGATTTTTTTCTTTGCTCCCCTTTAACAGGATTTAGCACTAAATTTCAAATTACCATATTATTTTTTCTTTCTTATTATACCCCAACTGCTTATAAGTGTCTTGAATATAGGTTCCTTTTATAATGCATTATATATTTATGTACTTTGTAGCTGAGAATTTGGCTATTTTTTGATGCTCTTTTGGAGGCTCATTCTCAGAGTTCTAAAAGCCAGAATGGCATTCTGAAGTCTCAGTTTTGTGAAGCTGTCAGCTACTGGCATAAAATGTAATGTTCAATTTAAATTGTAGTATATTCAAATGCAGCTTTCTATTAATGACTTTATAATAAAATGAATGCCATTTTTTGTCAGACACTTCCCTTAGGTACAGCTGTCCATCATGTCCCCTGAGTGCACCAGGAGATCAGCTTATTTTATAGTTGACAGCTTTGAAAAAGGAAAAAAAGGGAAAAAGCAGCATGGGGAAGGGGGTTGTAGTGGATGGGGTCAAACGTGTTCCAGCATCCAAAAGGCTTTCTTCCTCTCTTCCTCACACCATGAAAAAATTCTATCAGTTTTTCCTAATGACTAACTAACAGATGTGGACTTGGATGTATCTTTTAAAAAAAGAGTTGGGGAGAGAGAGCATGGGGAGAAATGCCAGATATAGGTGAAGTGGAGGAAGGCAGCAAATCACACTGCCATGTATGTCCCTATGCAACAATCTTGCACGTTCTTCACATGTACCCCAAAACCTAAAATGCAATTAAAAAGTTTCCTATATTTTATTTTATTCTGTTTTATTTAAAATATAGCTTATATTAAAAAAACACTAATTATTGGTTATGCACTACTAATCAGGCTCAGCTGACCTAATGATCAGTAACAAACCTTGAAATCCCAACGTTTTAACTAAACAAGTATTTCTTCATTTTTTTCTCATGTCACAGTTGGGGGATTGGATTTTTTTAAATGGCTTTTCCTATAGGGACTTGGGGACCCAATGCTGATCTCACAGTATATTCCAGAAAAGTATTTTTCTACTCCACTCCCATTAAAGGATGGTGTAATCAGTTTCTTTCTGAATAAAACAAAACAGCCTGAGTACTCTTATTTATACATGATTATTCCTGTGTTTTACCCCCAGGAAGAGTGAATTTTTGTTTGGGTGTCCATTAATTGTTAAGTAATAATTGCAACAGAGGCTAAGAGCCTGGAACAATTAACAGGACCTTCTGAAGCGCTTGTAATCTAAAAGGGAATGTGGGTTCTCAGAAACTTACTAAGGCTTGCAATAACTGGCCTTATCTTCATCCTAACCCTAAAACAGTGCCTGACGCAAATCAGTGACACAATAAATATTTGTTGAATGAATGAACTCAAAGTATTTTTGCCCTTGCCTTCACTGTAAACCTGTTTTTCATTATTTCACCTGTTTAAAAATATTCTCTGTCTCTTCTTGTCCCAGACCATATTTTCAGTGAATGCTTTAGATAAAAGATATAGACATGATCTATTGTAATTCAACACTAAAAATGGGAGTTAGAAAATATTTTTCCAAACTCAGGAATTTGCCCCATTTTTTTCCTGAAATGACATAATACTTTCATAATGTAAGCAGAGACTTGGTGAAAACATCAGATATATAAACTGCAAAGATTTTGAAAAGAGAAATAAAGGGACAGAAGATACTGAATTAAAACAAATTCCATTCAATAGCATTTTTCAAAGATCACCTGAATCAATCTGTGCAGTCTTTTCACCTGCTTTAAGTATCACAGCCTGAGAGATAGTACATCATAGGGGCAATAAAGATAAGGTATAAATTGTGAACAAAAAAGAAAATAACTTTATTTTTGTGTGGTTTAAATAGAATATTGCTGATCAACTTTTCACTTGGATGGTCTTATCAAGTGGTTATTTTTCCAGAGGAAAGAGCAGGGCTTGCAAAACAAGTGTAAATCAGGCAATCTACATTCACATCTTGATGATCTGCAAATCACTTATTCATTTGCAAGAGTAAAGCAGACTCAAGAAATCAATAACTTTGCTATTCATTTATGCTGCATACTCTCTTCCCTCTTTGCAAGAGTCCATAAAGCAGAGTTTTAACATTTTATTAAGCTAAAAAAATGAGAAGATAGCTTTAGCAAATGTCTTCAATTTTCTTTACCTGTGCTTCTATTATATGAGAAATGCTCAAAGCTAATCCTTTCCAATGGTGTGAGGTCTATGGGTCATTGTGTTTATGTTAGTGATGGGGGCTTTCTGCACACAATTGTGGAAAACAGGCCTGCTCTAAACTAGTCAGAAATGAGCTTAATTGTTGTATTCATGAATTAAGGACTGATATTATATATTTTAGAAAAGAAAATGTTAGCTCATTGCTTTGGAGGTCACAAATATGGAATTGGGTTCATATAAACTATTTCCACATGAAAACAATTGTGTTTTCATGACGCACTTAAGATCAGGGCGTCAATATTTGTCTCACTGTGGATCCTTAGGGGCTCCAAACACTTAGGTGCACTACGGTATTGCTTCTTGCTTTTTTCGTGTGTCTGAGGCTGAAGAACATGAACACTGAACAGGTTCTTCTGCTTCAATATTAACCATGGAAGTGTTACTGACAGCAAAACCATATGAGTCTGCAGCAGCCTCAGTTCTTGCCTCCTCAGAAGAAATAATTTTACTGAGGGGCATAAAGCAGAAGGAGAGACAGAGGCAAGTTTTAGAGCAGGAGTGAAAATTTATTAAAAAGCTTTAGAGCTGGAATGAAAGGAAGTAAAGTACACTTGGAAGAGGGTCAGGTGGGCAACTTGAGAGATCTAGTGCTCTGTTTGACCTTTTGATCTGGGGTTTTATACATTGGCCTGCTTTTGAAGTCTCATGTCCCTTCTCCCTTGATTCTTCCCTTGAGGTGGGCTGTCTGTATGTGCAGTGACCTGCAAGCACTTGGGAGGAGAGCATGCGCAGTGTGTTTGCTGGAGATGTATGCATGCTCACTTGAGGCATTCTTCCCTTGGCAGTCTAGCATTCCCAGAGGAAAGTCATATACCAGTCAAACCTGCTGTTTTTCCACTTAGCTCATGCTTGAGCCCACTCGCCCAACTCCAGAGATTTGATTGGGAAACTGCTAATCACCAGTACCAGGTTTTTTTCTATCTACTGGGAGACTGCCTTTCCGTGGTGGTAGCTGCAACTAATTATTGTTTTAGAGAGACAGTTAACAACCACCTGACCATCGCCTGATGGTTGCCTGACATTCTTGGTGGGTGGGCTCGGGGGAGCCCTCTCGTGCCCTGTTTATATTTGACTAGCTACTAATATAACAGAAGTGGGCTCTGGAGAAATTCTATTGCTATGTACCTTTCACTGCACCTGAAATATGTTGTTCTTGTATAATGAATGAATTGTAACTATGTTACTATGTGATGACCTTGAGTATTTTCACTTTAATGAAGCAGAGTTACTATCAGATTGTTCCTAGAAATAAAACTTCACGTTTCTTGACTTGTGACCCCTTTTCCTGACATAAAACTGTAAACTTTAGAGTTTCAGTATGGAACAGAGACTAAGCATGATAATGATCCTGAGCTTACAGCACATGCCTGAGCTCATGAAGAAATGAAAACAAGAATCAATTTCAGGTCTGCCCCTGGTTTACCTAACCATTTGCAAAAAACTTGGATCTCTGCCACAGCCAAAATCAGTCAAAATTCATTCTAACTCTAAATAGCTCTTTGATGGTTTTTCTGTCAATTACTATAGGTTTTTGAAAAGGACAAATATTTTTCTTAAGACTTGAAATTTTTATTGGGGGAAATAAAGGGAACTGGATGTTTGAAAAATTTTGTTTTATTTTGTGTTTTTTTTAAATGGGGCTTTGTAGTTTATTTTGGTTATAGTTAACATTACAAAATAGTCTTGTATATGTGAAACCACTCATTGACAACTCAAAATGTACAAAATATGGAGAAAAGAAGGTATAATTGTCTTCAAGGTGCCTATTTTTCGGAGGCTGGTTGGTGTGCAAAAGCCCGCAGTCTCACCACCTATAATTTTCTCTAATACTTTTTTTTTAATTGACCTCAATACACTTTATTTCAGAAGAGGAAATACTAAACATTTAAGAACGATTTACAAAAAACTATTTGACTTTGAGATTTGTTCCATCTTAAGAGAATCAAATTTCAGAAATATTTTTAAAAGTCTCCCTCTGAAATATTTCAATTTTTAGTGATTAAAAAATAGCTAAAAGGGCTCAGAGCAGTGGAGAGACTGGATGTTGGTATTAGATCCAGGTTTGAATTCTGATTTTTGCTCTGTTCTAAATATGTGTGATTTTACTAATTAATAATGATGTTGGACTCCTTTTCTTAGGGTTAATGTCTTGTGTGTTTCCACTTCTGAGAAACATTTTTCATACCTTTACTTGTCTTTTCTTACTGGTTTGTAAGAGTTCTTTATAGAATCTTAATACTAATCATCTGTCAATTGTGTGTACTACCACCTGTAAATATACCACTTTGTATCATGTCTAATATTTCTTAACATTGTAAAATTGTTCAAAACTGTTTGTAGTTTCAGTGGCTTCTTGTTTTTCTGGGAGATAATTTTTTTTTTAAATAATAGACTAAATAGTCACTATTGAATAAATCAAGCCAGAAATATCCTGACAGTGCACCAAACAAGACCTGTGTGTATAATGTGAGTTCTTTCTTTTTAATTTTAGAATCAACCTTGTCCTATGTTAGGCAGCTGGAGGCAAGAGTAAGACAGCTGGAGGAAGAAAATCGCATGCTGCCCCAGGTGGGTGACTTCCAGAAGCTCATAGCTAGTCAGTGCCATTTGAGTTGTAGCATTTTATTTGGAGTTTAAAAGCTCAATGACGTTTTCTCTTTTAAATGATAGAACTCATTTTGTAAATAGCCATTCATCAATGTAGAGTGTGATTATGTTCCATGACGGCCATCATCTTATCCAGATTTCTAAGTGTTACGAAAGGATGCAGATGTCTGAAATGAGAATGTGAAGTAATTTTGAAAGGAACAACAAAGGAAAAAGATAAAATAATGAGAAGCAGACAATAAAGACACATTGATAGCACTCCTCATATACATCATGCATGTAGTTTGCGGTTATAGACAACGTAGTATTATTTAAATAGAAAATTTGCTAATTTCTGAACTAGGCAAAGCCGTAGGTAGTTGGAAGGTTTCACATTTTAATTAAATTAGTACACCCTAAAATACTTTGTGGGGTAATTGAACTCTTTCAGTGCAACAAAGTGATGACAGTAATTGACGTTTTTACTCTGGGACTTCATTTCTTTCCCCTTATTAAAGTAAAGTGGCACTTTTTGCAGGATGTTTAATGTCTTCCCATACGTTTCACTTATAAAATTCTTTCCATGGGCTGTTAACTTTATGAGAATGATGCTGGTTTTTTGTGGAGGTGGTTATCAGAAAATGTTTTGTTGAGGAGTTGAACAGATCTGATTCTAGGTTGGTTTCCTTTCCAAGCATGTGGACAATAAATATTTTAATATTTATAACAAGAAGTTTTCTAAGAAATTAGTCACTAGGGTTCTTTCTACATTCTGGTGATTATTTCTATTTCATAAGTGACTAAGGGAAAATTATACCACAAACCAGTAGTAAGCGGTAGTTTAAATAAAATGTCTAAGATTGGTTATATATCAGAAGAAGAAATTTGAACATTAATGCAAAGATCTTTTAGAAAGACATTTTAGGTCTTTTTAATCTTGTTTTGTTCTTGAACTACGTTTTCTCATTAATGATGATTTGCGCTATTAGGTACTGCACATAAGAATGCCTTTTTTCTTTCTTCCATTGGCCAACAGTCTGCCCAGAAATCATGAGATTCAGTGAAATACACCTATCGCAGTTGTACCCTGTTTTTCAAGGGGAATACATTCCAAGACCCCAAGTGGATACCCGAAACCATGGATAGCACCAATCCCTTCAATACTGTGTTTTCTCCTATACATAAGTATATATGATAAAGTTTAATTCATAAATTAGATACAGTAAGATTAACAACACTAATAACAAAGTTATTATTAGTACTTATTTATACTCTTAAATAAAATAAGGGTTTCTTGAAGACAAGCACTGAGTTACTGTGACCATTGGTCTGATCATCGAGATGACCATTAAGTGACTAACAGGCAGGAAGTGTAGACAGTGTGGATACATCCCAGGTGGGATGGAGCAAGGACAGCATGATATTTCATCACACTGCTCAAAACAGCCTACAATGTAAAACTTGTTTATTTCTGGAATGTTCCATTCAATATTTTTGGGCCCTGGTTGACTACAAGTAACAGAAACTGAGGTTAAAGGTGGACTTCTGTAATTTCTCTCTCTTCTCAAACTGTACATGTGTTAAAATTCATGATGACTGAAGAGGTTATTTGTGTCATGAAATAAAACACTACTGGTGGGTTTGTTGTTTCTTTGCTCCTCATTATTTTCCTTTAAAAATTTTTTTGTGTTCCTTTATGCCTTTTATTTTAAATTCACAGTATGACTGTGCTAAAGCCTTTGACTGAAAAAGTCTAACTTCTTACTTGTTACAAAGAAACCTACAAAATATAGTTAGTTTATTATGCGTGGTTATGCCATTTCTCAGGCAACTGGGAATGTAAAAGAAATAGAAAAAAAATCCAAATGATTTTTGTTTCTTAGTTTCCCTCTGAGAAGGAATTGAGGCTGATATCAAACAGCAAAATAAAAGTATGTATGCCATCTTATTAAAAAAAAGTATGTATGCCATCTTATAAAAAAATAATAGTATGTATGCCATCTTATAAAAAAAATGAAAGGCACAACAAATGTGAAAATGATGACAAGGTTGATTTTTAAAAATCTATAAAAGTGAGTGTTAGAAGTCTTGAAGGAAAATCAAAAGAGTCTTTATAGTTGATATGTGTATGTATATTTGAATACTTAGTACTTGCATAGCTAAGACTAAGAAAGATTAATCAACTACTCAATTAAAGTGTTCAGTTATATCCTTTTAAATTCATTACTGTTTTGCTACCAAGGAAGGTTTGGGTTCATTTTGTTTTGCTTCATTGTTTTCTCTCCAAGAAATGGGCTAAGAAATCAATAAATCATGTTTTATTGATTCTAAGATGTTATTGATGTGGGATGCACTATCAGTATAAGTAGCATTACAAAAGAAAAATGGTATCAGTTATACCATGCCAGATTCTTGCTGATTTCAGTAGTGTTAAAATGGCAAAACAATGTTTTAGTTTTAGTTAAACAGCTATTTACTTGTCAAAGTAATTTAATGCAATGAGAACCCATTGTTTGAAGTATGCTATTGGACATATGCAAAGAGTGCAACAGATTCATCAATTCAAAAACGGTATTTCTGTTAAATTTCTATATCAGAGAGTGGTGCCTTCATTTACTACTGAGATGTAATAGAGGTACCCGTTGCAATTACTACTATAAATACAAGCTAACATGAATGCAGACAGTAGGTAAGACCCTAGGATGGAACACAATAAATGGATCTCAGAACAGTGAGCATTATACAAAGAGAATTCTCATGGGAGACTGAGACTTGGGCGGTATTAAAGGCATTTGCCTGTACTGCTTGTTCTTAGATGTTATTGATATTGTTACAAATAATGTATCATGAGATTTCCCCACAGAAACTATTTCTAACTATGATGTTAGCTGACGTGCAAGGTCAATTCGATAAGAAGCTGACATCCTAGCATAAATTAATCTCAATATTTGAACAGTTGATTTTCAATTATAAGAGTTTGTTCACAATGCCTTGATTAGAAGGTATTCCTTTTCCCCTTTTCCCTCCCAAGCTTATTAATGCATGTCCATGTCCATTTGTCTTTGAATAAACAGAAGTAAGAATTGGTAGTTGGAATCTCAAGTATAGAAAATACCTTTTGAAGCTGTAGCCAGGATTTTTGCTTTTAGTTTAGAGTTTAGACTAATTACGTAAAGCATTGTCCTGGAGGAAGAAATCTTCCTCAGTGCTCATTTTTATTCTTTATATAAAATTAGGCATAATGAACAGAAAGTCACACATTTTCCCTAGCAATATAAATATTTAAAAATAAACAAGATGAGTATAATAAATGCTTGGGGATTTCTCCCTGGTTAGATGCAAAAACCTCAATTTTTTCATTTGTGAATGATGGGGTTCTTCTCAGCTCTTACATTTTGTGGGCTCAGGTGTAAATAAAGGGTTGGGCCTATGTTTTATACATATGTGAAGTTTTCAAGTCCCAGAATGAGGGGCTCTTTATTCAAGAACAGATAAAGGCAGTGAAGATTAAGTTGGTTTTATCCAGTGGTGAAGAGGAGCCCGCAGGAAGTGCTGATGGAGTTTCTGTACGCCACCGTGGCAGGTCATCCCCAGTGAATGTAGAGCTCCTTGCTCTGCCATGGTGTGTACTGTGTCCTACAGGAACAACTGAGCAGTATTTTAAATCCAGTTTGTGAACACAACATTTCAAAGGTGTCCTAAGGTAAGAACTAGTCTTATTATTTTTAGAAAATGCTGTATTATGTGCTAGGTATTGTTACTGAGAAGAAAATGCCTCTTAAAAGTCAGCACAAATGATAGTTAAAGGTCACTTGAACTTTTGGATATTCTTCCTGAGCACATAAACAAATGGAAACTTTTTTTAAAGATCACAATTAAATATTTTTCAAAGAATTGCCTATAATCTCTTACAATACACATAATACACATAATGCTAAACTGCTCACACTGGCTCTCAGTTCCACTGCATGCATATGGGATGTGATATGAACCTCAAACAAAAATTGTTTGTTATTTAAATAAATGCAGCTGCTGTCTGAGATTTTATTAACTTTTGAATCCAGGGAGATGATGTCACTCTCAATAATGTAAGTAGGTATTTGAAAATAATGACATAGCAGGGTGTAAAGTAGTTTTATGGAGTTTTGTATCAAAACAAAAAGGGACACGCCTATCTTCTACATGTTCTTACAAATAAATACAGACTTTCTCTATGTAAAGAATCATCAATTTCCAGAGCTGGATAGAACCTTACATGTCATACAGGATAACCTCCTATTTTAGTCAAGGTGTATTGGGTTCACAGAGATCAGGAGCATCCTCCTGTCAGGCAGCTAACTAAGATCAGATGTAAGATGTAGGCCTAGTTAGTGTTTTTTTTTTTTTTTTTTTTTTTTACGTGGATTCTCACTCTGTAGCCCAGGCTAGAGTGCAGTGGCATGATCTCGGCTCACTGAAACCTCCGCCTCCCAGCAGGTCCTGTTTCATGCAATTCTCCTGCCTCAGCCTCCTGAGTAGCTGGGATTACAGGCACATGCCACCATGCCCAGCTAACTTTTTGTATTTTTAGTAGAAATGGGGTTTCACCATGTTGGCCAGGCTGGTCTTGAATGCCTGACCTTTTGATCCGCCCACCTTGGCCTCCCAAAGTACTGGGATTACAGGGGTGAGCCACCCCACCTGGCCCTATTCAGTGTTCTTTCCATCATTTGCACAGTGCCTCCCTTAATCGGTTCATACCATTGATATGATTCAGTGTAGTTAAGCTAATACCTATTTTTATCTTATTGTCAAATTTGGTTATTTTTTAAACATTTATCTTAAAAACTAACATTGGATCTGCTTAGGCATGTGAGATTTGTTAGACATTTATTTTATCCCTGCTTGACAAGAAATGTTCAATTTTTCTTAACACCATGGTATACAACATAAATGAAAAAAAATGCATTTTGCAGGGTCTTATCCCTGACACATCTCCAAAGTACTTGAGAATCCTACAGGTTTATTATATACACAAAAATACCCACCCCTGCATGGAAAATTCATGCTTGACAAAATGTGGTGAGAGGGGGCTTTTTGGTTCAGAGTGAACTGGAGGAGGGCAGTGGGGGAAATTATAAGTTACAGTAGTGGTTTGAAAACTGAAATTTTGAAATTAAAATTTGATTTTCAGCCCAAATTCAAAAAGCTAACTTAGCTCTTTCTACTCATTTCATTATCCTTTCCTTGATGGGCACAAGGTTTTTTCAATCCGGACGTAGTTGATACGTTTATGTGCTGCATCTGCAGTGAAGTCAGTTCAACTAGAAAATGTCTTTAAATGGATAATATAGAATACCTACCTGATGATTTTATTATACATAAATAGTGCTACCCTTTAAGACATCAGTTACTATTCAGATGTAATGCTGATGTAAAATTATTATTATTAAACTATTCTCACCTATTTTGTGCTGACTTGGGATTTTGCATCATAAAGAGACTTGATTAGAGATATGAATAAGCAGCTTGCTGTAGCTCCAAAGTCAATTAAGTACATTTGTTAAAAGTCGTATCGGGAAATCTGTTCTTTTTGATCAAATGCTCTGGCACTAACATCTGCTTGGAAAGCAGTATATATTCCTTGTGCCCCCATGACCCTCCCCAGAACAAACCATCCACCTCTTAAAGCCAACATTTGCAAGTCAAATCCATAAAGGCACCCGGCACTGCCTGCTGTCATATACCTGCACATGGGCTGTGGCTCTGCAAACCTGTTAGAAAGGCATAGTAACTCAGATCAAGCCTGAATGAGCCCTTTCCAGCAACTGTTTCTATTTCTGTAGAGCTAGCACACACAGTAGAGTCTAATTTTAGGAAGGGAAATGAAAAGTCTCCCTCTCAAGTAATTTGGTTACAATGTGGCCTTGCAATGCAGTCTTTCATTGCCTTGGCAATGAAAGAGGCAAGGCAAGGCAGTTGCCAGAGCAGTCTCTGAACAAAGGAAAAGAACCTATCACTCTTGCCAGAAGTGCTAAGAAGGTACGTACGTAGAAGCTAAAGAAATCAAGCTTTCACTTCCATGGCAACACAGCGCAGGTCCAGCATTACATCTCTGGAGGCCTCCCTTGCCTCACCTCCCTGCTTATGCAGAATTACCAGCAAGGGGGCGGAGAAAGGAGGCTTCTCGCAGACACATGATTCCCCTTATGTGTGTTTCCTTGTTTGCCGTGGAGTTAGATATGAATCATTTTTCCTCTTTATTCTTTTCACATTTTTTGACTTTGTTTTGTCTTTGGTTTGTTTTAGTCTCATAGGGTCATAGGGTTAGAATTGCTCTGAAAAAAAAAAAAAAATCTGTAACTGTTGTACAAAAGCTGTCACAGAGTAAGGCTTTCCAGGCTCCTTAAAGCAAGTGGTGGTATTCCTCAGCTGGTAGTTGCATAGAAATTACCATTCTGGCACTCCTAAGGAGAAACTTGTGCAGGATTATACTTTTTTTCTCATGAAGAGCGACCCTAATTATGTTGCCCAACCTGCGTAGAATCTGGATGCTACTGATAGGAAAAATTAGTTAAATCCATTAAGGATTGGTTGCTGCTGGAGTCATACTTGGGAAAAATGGACTCCACCAGATGAATAGTGTTTATGGAGCACTGTTTTCTCTAAATTGCCGTAATTTATGTAATTAAAGGAAAAAGGCTTTTATGTGTAGTTCAATAGAGCTTTCAGGGGACAGATGGAAGCAGCACAAGTGGTGTGGGTGTGTTGGAATAAAAGAGGTAATTAGATATGAAAAATAAATTTATGGAGAAAAAAATCATACTGGAAAACCTAAATAAATGGAGACTGAATTAAGGGAAAAGCTAAAGTTTGTTAGAGAAAAATGTCAGAGAGAGTATAATTCACAGGAAAAATGTCGAAGGCAACATGGAGGCTCTCAAAGTGAAGGGGTTCATAAAATTCTTCAGAGATTTCCTCATATCTGAAGGTTTTTGTTTGAGAATCTCTGATACATGATGAGAAATCTTCATTCTAATGAGAGAATATAGGTGGAAGAGAAATGAAAACAAAACCTGGTCATGCTGCTGATTAAACTTATTAATAGAATGATTTAAAAGGTACTGAACTATTTGGGACTGTGTTATCAGTAATTCATATTTAACAGTGTCTTTTTATATCTACACTGGTATATTAATAATTCTATCACTAGGTTACATTCAAAACATTTTTTGATTTGTAATAGCCATAAAAATGTAGCATTATTGTTACCTGTCCTTGGTAGAATTTTTCACAAAAAATTATGGGACTCAGTCTTAGGTTTGACTGTATAGTAATATTAACTAGAAATGTAGATACTTATGAGAAGCAATATTAAGGAATATTTGAAGAAAAAAAGGGAATTTGAAAAAAAATGAAAGGGAATTATAAGAGAAACTAATGTTGCCTTGAACTTGTAGAAATGATTTCCTGTTCTTCTTTTGCTTAAAAAAATCCAAAATAATTCCAAAAATAAAAAGTTAAAGATGAAACAGTCTTCTGTTTTCCTTCCTTTCCTTCTTTCCTTCCTTCCTTCCCTCCCTCCCTCCCCCGCCTCCCTCCCTCCATCCCATCCCTCCTTCCTTTTTTCCTTCCTTCCTTCCTTCCTTCCTTCCTTCCTTCCTTCCTTCCTGCCTGCCTGCCTGCCTGCCTGCCTTCCTTCTCTTTCTCTCTTTCTTGCTCTGTCGCCCAGACTGGAGTGCAGTGACGTGATCTCACCTCACTGCAACCTCTGCCTCCTGGGTTTTCAGTGATTCTCCTGCCTCAGCCTCCCAAACATGGTGGCTTACACCCATAATCCCAGCACTTTGGGGGTTGAGGTGGGCAGATCACTTGAGGTCAGGAGTTCAAGACCAGCTTGGCCAATGTGGTGAAACCCCATCCCTACTAAAATTACAAAAATTAGCCAGGCATGGTGATGGGCACTTGTAGTCCAGTCTTCTGTTTTCTAATAAGGTAAGGTAACAGGCTCACATAAAGTGGAAAACATTGTATAGTTTGAAATGTAGTTAATTAAATTAAATATAAATATCATTGAAATGTAGATACCAAAAAAGCAGTAAAGTATGAAATCTTGGCCTCTAGGAAGCTTGTAAAGATGCTGTGATTCCCAGTAGAGCAGTCTTATTTTGATCTCTGTTTCCTGTTGGAGGCCACTACATCTCTGACTAATGGAAAAGAAGCATCTAAATTAAGCTGCCCTCCTCTGTGGTTCAGAGACCTTTCCTACAATGGGAGTTAGGCACTTTTCATTTAAAAGTCTTCTATTTTTTGATGTGTTTTTTTTTCCTGTAGCCTGAACAAAGTGAACATGCTCATGACACATTAATAATTAAAGTTGGTGCCTTCTGATGATTGGTAATTACCTATATCCTTTACATATAAAGTGGACAGATATAAATATATAGGCAATGTCTATGTCTCCTAAATATAAACATAATATAGATCAGAAATATTCACTTAAACCGTCTTATTTTGTCATTAAGACGGTTTAGGTGAATAAATTCATAAGTGATTTAAGACTTTCTTTATTTTATTTTATTTTTTGAGACAGGACCTCATTGTATTGCCCAGGCTGGAGTACAGTGGCACAATCTCAGCTCAGTGCAACCTCTGCCTCCTGGGTTCAAGTAATTCTCCTGCCTCAGCCTCCCGAGTAGCTGGGATTACAGATAATGCGCTGCCACGCTCAACGAGTTTTTGTATTTTTAGTAGAGAAAGGGTTTCACCTGGTCTCGAACTCCTGGCCTCAAGTGATCTACCCGCCTTGGCCTCCCAAAGTGCTGGTATTGCAGGTGTTAGCCAATGCGCCTGGCAAGACTTTCTTAAATTGCATTTTGAAAGCGGTCATTGTATGAAAAATAAGCAAAACATAACTGAGCCATGTCTAGGAAGCTGAGACAGAGTCAGCAGTGACTTTGGACTCTGAGAGTGATTCAAAGAGGCACTGTGAATTTCTAGAAATAACACTGAATAGGGGCTACAAGAACTAGTTCTTTGCCTGGCTCTGTCTTTAATTAGCTGTTAGACCAGTTAGACAACCTTAATCTCTCTAAGCCTTATATAGCTTGTCTATAAAAGAAAGTTGTGACAGGTGATATGGAAAGCCCTACTCAGCTCTGCAAATCTATGACTCGTTATCCAGAGAAAGTTTGCATTTACATATAATGAATATACAAGACAGGTGTGTTATTTTTATTTTGATACTCAGATTCCTTAAAATAACAACTTTACACCATATTGGGTCTTTAATTTACAAATGCTTACTTACATCATGGGGGGTTACTCTACCTCACTGGATTCTAAAGTTAATAAAACTTTATTAGATAGCTATGAAATCTATTTAAGTAACATACAGTCATGGGCATGTATGTTTAAGGCTCAGATCATATCAGATACACAGATAGTGTGCTCATATATTAGTCTAATCACTATTGGCTTTATGTGTATTTGGAGAGATAATATGCAGTCCCCTTAATGTTTCTATTTTTTATATAAAATCATATATAATGAACATAAAGGTACTAGTTTTATCTAACAATATACATATTAAAAAATAAAATGAGTGTTTTAAAGGCTTGTGGACTTCTCTCTGGTTAGATCCAAAGAGCTAAGTTTCCTTCACGCGTAAGTGTGGTTCCTTTCAGCCCCGAACATTCTGAGACCAGGTGTAAGTAAGGGCTTGGGCTCACGTCTTACACATTTGCAAAGCTAGCAAGTCTCAGAATGAAGGACCATTTATTCAAGACCAGACAGAAGAAAACAGTGAAGATTGAATTGGTTGTATCCAGTTGGTGAAGAGGAGCCCACAGGAAGTGCGGATGGAATGCTGGTACAGCCATCATGGCAGGTCGTCACCCAGGGAATGCAGAGCTCTTGGCACTGCCATATTCTCTATGATAACCACTGAGGATTACCAAGCTGTCCTTTAAATCCAATGCAACATTTTAAAGAAAGCCCCAAACTAGAAACAGTCTTATTATTTTCAAGAGATGCAATGTTATTTATTAGGCATTATTTTGAGAAGAAATGCCTTTTAAAAGGTGGTATAAATGGTAAAGGTCACCTGAACTTAGGATATTCTCACCTGAGTTCATGAACTAATATGAAAATTTAAAAAATATCACACTTAAACATATTTTAAGGGGACCACATATCTCATATTGCAGATAATAAAAGAAGGCATGCCATTTCTCATATCACATATAATAAAAGGAGGCATAACATTTCACAGAGGGAATTTAAGAAATTATGACAAAAGAGGAAGCTAACATAGGAAATGCTAAAAATTAACTTTTATCAAGTCTAATTTATACCCAACAATAGGTATTCTTCATTTTAAAATGTAGCATACTTTTCAAGAATTCAGTTCTGAGACTGACCAAAATAAATTGTTATGACAAAGAGACGACAAAGGCATGAGGTGTCACACATTAGTTGTTTGCAGTGTAGCTACACTGAGGAGAATAATGAAAGAGAAGCTACATATAAATCAAAGTCATCTGTGCTTGTGGTGCACATAAAGAACAATATACAGAGGAAGAAAACGTTTTTTTCAAAGGATACCTGATTTATTGGATTCATTCTGTAGACTGAAGCATCTGAAATAGTCTCCAAGAAGTGGATGAGGCCTTTCTTTAGATTTTCTTGTTGACATAATGAAAGAATTCTAGGAGGCACACAATGAGACAGTAATGAGTTTAGCTTTTACTCTTTAGAAGAAGCTCTCGTACATGATCTTTTAGGTTGAGTGCCGCTGGGCCAGTGCTAACCTGGTAGCATGTAAACACATGACGCTAACTAAAGCATGTTGGAGAAGCAGGATGAAGAAAGAGCATATTAAATGAATTACAGGCTTTAGCTTAATTGTTTCACTATGTGAGGGCCTTCAGTGGCTTGGTAAGTAGTTCTTTCTAGAAGCTGATTTAGGGTTTATTTTAGAATTTAAAAATTCTACAAAGTATTCTAACATCTATAAATAATGGAGTCCTTTGAAAAATAGCTCAGCCACAACTGTAAACATAGTGTTACTGAGTGGACTGTGTTTTCTCATGCCACACCAACCCAAATTGGGGTCATAGAGATGATAACATTGTTCTCCATTGGCCCAGGCCCTATGAGTGTGCTTTTGGGAGCTATTCCCCCGTCAGGTATACAAGTCTTCACCTGCTGTCTTAAGTCTAGTCCTGTGGGTTTCCACCCTTCACCCTTCCTGAGACTGACTTTGGCTGTTGACTGGCTGCCACAGTGATATTCTGACCATTCCCCACAGCTCCTAGGATTGGAGCTCCCAAGTTTTCCAATATTCTCTGGGCTGAGAAAATTCCCCTAACCTTACTTGGGTTCTACCCTATTCCAGGCCACAAACCCATAGGAGAAGTAGGTAAGCGGTTCAGTGGTGAGCCCAGGAAATGCAAGTGGGAAGGAATACTTACTATTGGTCAACAGACAGTCTATTCAGAATTTTTTTCCCCTTGAAAGCACTCTAATCTCCTTAATTCATATGTCTAGCTAGTGTGTTTCTTACCTTTGGGAGAACTTGTCCTCAAACTTCATAGTATCTCACTGAAATTTACTCACCTCAGGTATTTGTGATTTCAGGAATGCTTAATTGAGACACAGTAATGAAGCTCTCAGAATTTTTTTCTCTTCACAATTTTTTAAACTTCTGTAATATAGGTTAGTGGTGTAGAAGGAAGCTTTGAATTATTATTCTTAAAAAAGAGAAAAATAAAATAATACAGCTCACCTCCTCACTTAAAACCCTTGGATTACATTTTTTGTTTTATTAATTTAGCTATTGTTCTCAGCAACTATGTTAGGAAAAATATCGGACTGAGAAATGTACAGATTACAGAAAAAGTGTCAATCTAACTCAAATGTAGTACAGCAAGTAAAGGAATTGGGTATTGTCTTTTCCTGACCTAAAATGCCTCTCACTTGCTACAGAACAACTTGCAAGGCAGGAGTTCTAATGTTTGACAGATAGCAAATAACATAAACCCAGGACCAGATGAGAGCCGTTCTGGACTTATATAAAAGCTGGCTCCAGGAAGGGAGGCTTTTAAATGGCCAAGCTCTATCAGTTGTTTGCAACATCTAAGGCAGGTGTGTCTTAATGTCAAATGGGGGTAATTTTTTTAATTTAAGCATTTTCATATATGATGAAATTTAATATCTAGAACTATAGAAATCTCATAAGAGGAAAGATAAAAGGGACACTCAGAAGTAAATCTGAGTAAATTTGATCACAACTAAATTGTGTGAGAATGATTGGTCGTTATGCTTTTGGGTGCCTAGCAAGTATTGAGTGCCAAAAGTTAACAAAAGCTGCAGTTAGAATGTGGATGAAATATTTCTGACAAAGAGTTTTAAACAAAAGGGACTTTATCAACTTTGTATTTTGCAATTTTTGTTTGGAACCAGCCCCATTCACTTTCTACTCCTGTTTCTACCACACTCCCATTTTAATACATGATTCTTTAACCAGTGAAACTCACATGCTTTTGTTAGTAAATTCTCTAAATGGTCAGATAGTTGGTGATGGCAGCCTAGGTTCTTTGCCAATTGCAAAGGACTTTGGATTTGGGAGACCGAGGCAGGAGGATCACCTGAGGTCAGGTCAGCCTGGCCAACATGGTGAAAGCCCATCTCTATTAAAAGTATAAAAATTAGCCAGGCATGATGGCGGACACCTGTAATCCCAGATACCTGTGAGACTGAGGCAGGAGAGTCACTTGAAACTGGGAGGCAGAGGTTGGAGTGAGCTGAGATTGAGCCACTGTACTCCAGCCTGGGTGACAGAACAAGACTCCATCTCAAGAAGAAAATAAAGTAAAGGATTTTGGAGAGGTCAATTTAAGTTTGAGCCCTAAATAGTCACTTGTGATTAAGGTGTCTCATGCAGACTTCTGGTCACTGATTTTATTGGAGAGGATTCTCTTGGTTAGGGAAACTGGTAATACTGAGCTATTGTCATTTGAAGAAAAGGTCAAGCTAGGCATGAGAGCAAGTAGGGGTAGATGCCTCTCAAACGTTCACTTAAATACCCACCATGTGCAGGATCTTAATATTAATAAAATTCCTAAGGATCAGTCATGAGAGCATAATAAGACATCTTTCAATTCTAGATAAAAGTGTTTTGGGGTAGTTTCTCATGGCTACAGATGATGCCATAATAATTTATTGGTAATAATTGATCTTTAAAATATTTGAAAATATTCAATTTTTAATCACATTGATTTTAAGTACTTTTATTGCCTTATTAAACTATGCTTTTTATTTTAGATATATCTTTTGTGTTAATATTTTTTGAAGGTATCAGTCCTACTGGGTTTTCAGTGTGTGTTCAGTACCTTAAGTCTTTAGGGCCCAAGGAGAGGCATTGTAGGTCATGGAAGGGATAGTGTCCATTTCCGCTTTTTAAAAATTTTTAATTTTTATCTATGTTCTTTTCTCTTAAGTGATGAGGTTGCAGCCTGAAATGGACTTTTCTTTCTGTGAGGAACAGAGCTTAAGCCAATGCCAGAGCAGGATGGTTATTTTCAAGAGTCTATAATCCTTACAGTTGGGTCTAACTCAGGTTACAGACAGTGCAGAGAACAATATGGAGACCAGTGTGTTACCAGTTCCAACCTGGTGCTTTGTTTCTGTCTCAAGCACTAACCACATCCTGAGTAGCAGCTGGGGTCCTGGATACTGGCCCAGCACTGAGTCCATCTTGATCATGACTCCCATTCTGACCCTGGCCCTCCATGGTTATTCTATTTTGCAGGTGAGAGAATGTCACCTATTAATGGGTAGAGGCAAGGTTCGTGTCCAGATTTTCTGTTATCTCTTGTCCAGTATTCCTATTTTGCTCAGATTTGTCATGTGGCACTTGTGCATCTCTTGAAGCAAGATAGCTGTGAAAACAGCACTCCTACCACTGCCTCCACCACCATCAGCCAAAACAAACCTCTGTTGTAGTATTGGGGTCTGAATGGAGATTTAGCCAAGAGTCTTGGTTTAGTTTCTAGTCCATCTGTTTTGATATTTACCATGAAATTCCATTGCTCTAATAATGATTTATCCAGCATAAGGAGGTCTTATCCTTTTAGAAATCTTAAGAAATTTCTAGCCTCAGAATAAACAGTTACTCAGGAAAGAACATTTGTCTATTTATCACTTATTTTCTGGTTCATTTACAGCTTCTGTTTAAGCACCTTGTCTCCTTCTCCAGAAGTGTCCCAGACTATTCCAATCTGGAAAGACTTCTTTATTATCTATACCAGAAGTTGGCAAACTTTTTTAGCAAAGAGCCAGGTAGTAAATATTTTCATGTTTATGGGCCATATGGTCTGCTTCAGCTACTCACGTCTGCCATTGTAGCGTAAGAAGAACTTAAAAGAGCCACAGAGAACATGTAAATAAACAGGTTTGCTGTATTAGAATAAAACTTTATTTACAAAATAGGCAGTGGCCCGGATTTAACTCTGGCAGTAGTTTGCTGACCCCTGCTTAACACTAAAATAATTTATTCATCCATGACTCTGGGTTATCTCTTACATTACTGTCTTTTTAAAACATTGACCTCTCATATTGTTATGTAAGTTTTCATTTGTACATAAAAACTTTATAAAAATACTTTTCCCAGTAAGTATTTGCTACCTATATTGGCATTAGTTCAAATTCTTTGTCCTGTCATCCCAAAACCTGAGTTATCAGTACTGGGATTTGAAGCGTGCTATGATTGAAACAGAGGAGTAGTTGAGGAAGAGGCAAGGTATTTTTTTTTTTTTTTTCTGAGAAATCTTTTTGCTTTAGGCTGAAAACTTTTTGGAAACCAGGATGCTTGCATTTGACTTGAAAAGGCAAAATCCTCCCACATGGAAGGGACAATTGTTGTGATATCATTGAATAGGAAATTTGTACTTTTCTGAGACATATATCTATGGTGACTGTAGGTGCCCTTTAGTGAGTGACTGACTGTATTACTTTTGTGCCCTGGTGATTCTTGCATGTTTTAGAGATTGGTAAGAAACTAACATGGCACAGGCTTATCTTTAAAATAGATACCACCTAGGCAGCAGCTTGAAAGGAACATGAATTTCTATATAGACCTTCACAGACAAGTGAAATGCTAATTCTGTGTTTACCGATGGATGAAGAAAACCATTTCTGGCTAAGGAGGAGTCAGAAATCAATCTCCCTTTTCTCTTAAGTGAGGACATTTCATGAAAAAAGAAGAAACTAGCAGAAAAAAAAGTAGGAAGTAAGTGAATTCTGCATTTTTCAGGTTCTTCATATTAATATTCTCCCTTCACGTGATCTTTGTCATATATGTGGTTTTTAACCATTATGTGTGTGTTCTTTTAAAGGAAAAGTGAAAAATTTTTGGTTGGCTGTTTCTGCAGCATCTATTCATTGGGGATCTGTAAGGTGCTTTCAAAAGAACAAAGGAGAACAAAGGCTAGTTGACATCTTCAGCATGTTTTCTGTGGGTCAGGACAAGACTTAGAGGAAAGTGAGAAGAATCCTTACTTACTTGTCCTTGTCACCAGGATTGACTGACTGACATGAGAGGAGCCAAATGGTGGACGAGAGCTTAAAAAGATTAGCCAATGTGATGTTCACATTGTATGCTATAGATACATGTAATTACTATTGGTCAATTAAAAATAAAATGCACTTCAAGAAAAAGATTAACCAAAGGCATTCATGATGCTTGGTCAGTGACTGATGTCAACCTGGCAATTTTCAAAGCCTCTCTGCACCACTTAATGTTTTCAGAATGCTTTGCAATCAGGCTTATTAGCCTCCCTTTAGAGCTGCCACGTGAAGCTAATTGATAGGTCTCTTCATTTTAGCGTTGAGGACAAGTGACTTGTTGAGGGTCAGGCAGTGAGTGGTTTATGGAGCTCAATAGTCTCTGGGTCATTTCTCTCTTGAGTTAGCAAAAATGTTTTTTACTTTTTTTAAAAAAAAGAAATCTCTAATCAGCCTTGGGGAGCTTACTACTGGTTAACCAGATTGTTTTCCAGGATAATACTATTGGAAAAAATTCTAGTTTTTAAGTTTCTTTTAAAATTTTGCCTTTCCTAAAGCTTTACTGTGTCACTCAGATCTTTTCTGTTACCTTTTCAGAACGTTTTGGCCATGTGTATTAAGGGTTACCTTTACCTGGGTAATGCTCTCAAAAATTTGGTCATTTTCTTCCTATCACCCAGACACTTTAGAAAAAATAAAATGTGTTAAGCAAGAAGACTTAGTTTGTGACAATTGTTGTGGTCAAAATTTGTATGGAGAGATGAGATGAAACCATTTTTTCTTCCAGTTACCTCTACTATTTTTTATCCACAGAACCTCATATAGGCTAGACAGAAGCAGTGACCTTGCTATTTGGAATGAGAAATGTTAACATTTATTGTTGGAATAAATAATATTTATTCAGGAGTAGATAATTAGTGGGCTTCCACTGCTTTTCTTAGCACAAGCAAAACATTCCTTAAAAATAGCAAGTAGAATTTCTGTAGGTCATGGGAGGCTGATGGCTTGCATTGGCCATTCATTTAATCTTTTACCCCTTGAACCTTTTTGAGCATCTCTTATATACATATACTGTTTTAGAATACAGTCTTGAATAAAAGAGTTAAGGCCTTTGTCTCAGGCAGCCTACATTTTAGTAGCTAGATAATTATTTTCAAAACCACAAATACATAATACATTACCCAGAAAAGGTAATCAGTATGAACAAAACAAAAGCAGGGCATAGAATAAGACAGTGACCAGAGTGGGAGAATATTTAGAAAAGGTCCCGCATCTGAAGAGACTTGAATAAAAGTATGGCATGGAAAAGAGTATTCCTATAAGTGGGAACAGCAAGGATAGAAGCCTTAATTAGGAGTGAACTAGGCACATGTTTCAGAAACAGGAGCAGGGCCAATGTGGCTTGAACAGAGTGAGTAAGGTAGACAATAACAGGAGATGAAGTTGGAGGAACAGGAAGACCTTGTGTGCTCTGTTAACCAAGCTCAAATGTGTGGATTTGGATATGAGTTGATGGAAGGCAATTGGAGGATTGGGGCAGGGATGTGATATCATCAATTCACATTTTTGAAGGATCACTCTCCATATTGGGTAGAGACCGGACTGTAGAGACAGGGAGAGAGGACATTGGTACACTCACTAGGGAGCTAGCTTGGTAGTCTAAGAGCTGACAGTGGCTTGAACTAAGTGGTGGAATGGAGATAGTGAGGAGGGGTTAGACTCACAGCATGTTTTTGAGTAGAGCTAAGAGTGCTGGGATGTGGACTGTTAAGGAAAGGGACTGCATATGGCTCCATAGGTTGGGCACTGACAGCCCTAGAAGGAAATATTAAGAGACTATACAGAGAATGGCAACCCAGGGTGGTACACAGTGGCAGCTCTGGGAATAATTGAGGATGACGCCTGGGATTTTGATCTTAGCAATCATATGATTGGTGGTACCGTTTATTGAGATAGGCAAGACTGGGAGGAACAGGTTACGAGGTGCAGGGGAATCAAGTTCTATTCTGGACATAGTCAGTTTGAGATGTTGGACATCAACAAGGAGATGCCATATAGAGCTGGATGTGTACGTCTCAAACTCAGGTGAGACAGCAGATCTGGAAACAAAAAATTTGGAAGAATGAAATATATATATTTAACTATGGGACCAAATGGGAACTTCTGTGAATGAATGTTGAGAGAAAAAGTAAAGAGTGACTGTATCCTGGGAACCCCAAGATTTAAAGATAGAGAAGGAGAAAGGAGCCAAATGTGGATTGCAAAGAGAGACCCAATTAGCTTTTTTTGTTTTTTGGCTTTTTTGTTTGTTTTTAGATAGAGTCTTACTCTGTCACCCAGGCTGGAGTGTACTGGTGTGATCTCAGCTCACTGCAACCTCCGCTTCCCCAGTTCAGGTGATTTTCCTGCTTCAGCCTCCTGAGTATCTGGGATTACAAGAATGTGCCACCACACCTGGCTAATTTTTGTATTTTTTGTTTAGTGGAGACTGGGTTTTGCCATGTTGGCAAGGCTGGTCTCGAACTTCTGACCTCAGGTTATCTGTCTGCCTTGGCCTCTCAAAGTGCTGGGATTACAGTTGTGGAGCCACTGCTCCCAGCCCCATTTAGCTTTTTTAGTATCCCGGAGGTATGGATGATTTTGGAACTTACTTCATGGACTGACTCTGCAAAAATACTTTATATTTTGTTTTACCTCTGTATGTCCTAGAATTATCCTTTTAAATATGATTCACTTAAATGAGTGTATATATATTTTGAATCAAAAATCTTGTTTTCTATCATTTTTTTTTGCAAGAAGGCAGGGCACAGATAAACATATTTTTTAAATCTCTTTATTTTCTTCCGTCCCACTAAGAGCTGTTTGTGACAATAAGAGTTCATGCTTTCTTTTGTGCTTTGATGATGGTTTCGCTGATGGTGCATTTCATTTTTCTCTGCTGGAGATTTCATTACTACCCAGTATGCAGAGGCTACACTACCTGGATTCATTTTGGCTACTCTCACTTTTGTAAACATTTAAGCATAAGATCATTGTTAATGCTCCATGAAAGATCTTTCAGCAGGTGGCATGGGTGCACCTACAGCCTAATGAGTAGCTATGCTTGTTTGTATTATTGATATATATCCGAGACAGGTAGCTGTCCTTCTACGAAGCTGACCCTTCTTGCTTCTCTGTTGACTTCTCTCTTGTCTTGACCTTCTCATTTTGCATGGGAGCTTCAGAGACTGGAAGACTCATGGAAGAACTTAAGGTCCTTCTTTTTGCCAAAACCAGGGCAGCAAACACTGCCTCACAGTGGAATATTTCTTAGTTGACTCAGCAAATATTTAAGTCATTGTTTAGTTCCTGGGGTTCTAGCTCTGTGCATGTGTTCCACTGGGCCCTGATAGCATGCTGAGGTGTTTAACACAATCCTTAATCGGCTCTGGTCTGCAAGTAAGATGCAATGTTAATTAGCATTACTACTTTGCCATTGCATCCATACTGGCAATTCAGTTTCATGCCCTTACACTCTCTTACTTGTGCTTTCTTTTTCTCCCTTTTTAAAAATAAGCCCAAGACCTGAAAGTATTCAGATATGTTCTTCTCAACCATAGTGCCATAACCTTTTACTATTTACTAGCAGCCTGATTGAAAAGCTATTTAGAAGTATCAGTCTTCTTTTATAGGAATTTCAGAGTTTCTTGCTGGGAGTTTTATAGTTAATAAAAGTCAGGTATTAAGCACGTAGGCTCATTGCCTAGAACCAGTTCTGTTTCCTAGGTATTGTTTAACAGCCTCTGTTTTCTTTTTTTCAACCAGGCCTTCATTGTTATTCTTTGTCTGCTGTCACTCTAGCTACAGAGACACTAGGTGTTTGCTGTCTTAGCCCTTTCAAAAGATATTAATTCTTTTCTTCCTGGGGTTTGCCCTTTGTAATTTTTGTAAAAAGGCATCCTGCTAACCTTCTGTAATTACTTTCATTTCATACTTTTTTCTGGGAACTATATATCTGTAAGTTTTACCTGGAGTAGCAGATATTTCAAAATTATTTTCTTTTCTTTCTAAGAACATTTTATTGTTTGCAGAGATATTTTCTTCAGTGAGACAGTAAGCACTGCATGAAGTTAAAATCATTTGAAATTTAAATGTTTTGCAAACTCTCCTACTTCAGATGTCAGAAGAAAACCTCTTGGAGGGTATTTGTGATGAGGAATGCCTCACGGCTTTGCATTGTTAATCATCTCTTTGATCTCGATTTAAAAAATCTGATGAAGGAGTTAGAGCTATTACTTTCCCGGGTATTTTCTATCCTGGTTAATAGCGTGACCATTTAGCTAGTACCTAACCAGAAAGCTGAGAGTCGTCCTGGATAACTCCTTCAACTTCGCTGCTTACATTCCGATAGACATTGAAGCTCAGAGGGTCTTGCCATCTAATTGGTCAATATTGCCCTTTTAATTTCTTCTGCTATTTTGCAGTGTAGGCAATAAGTAATATTTTTTTCTCTTCAACTTCTTTGTTGATCCCATAATTTGAACTTCATCTCAGCTAGTCTGGCCCCACCCAAATCATTCTCCACACTATTAATGGATCAATCTGTCCACCACCAATCAGTTCATGTTACATCTGTGGCTCCACTTAGAATTTCAAATCCTCCTTACGGTGTGGGAGATTCCCCATGCCACTGCTGCATGTCGTGTCAGACTCGGCTCTTGCTACTCTGGGCCTCACCTCCTTCTACTACAGGAAGATAGAACTAAGTTTCTTTTCCTGCACGTGTCAGCAGCCCAAGACTTTAGGTCCTCTGAATGGAAGCTGCTTACCACGTCCACAGTGACTCTCCAGCTGTCAGTCTCAGCCGTTATTTGGCATAATAAATGAGGGATGTGTGAATTAATATTACTTTCGTTTGTTTATTAGGATAGACAAATTTTATGTGCTGGTTGCAGCCACAGTTATGTGCCTGGAGTGGAGAAGGTCAAGTGATCACAGAGCTGATGTTAATCTGGTGTGTAGCAGTTCATGTGTATCAGTTATTAATGTTAACATGCTTCCAATCCAATTCCCTTGAAGGTTGCTGAGCCATTCCAGCCAAACTGATCCTCCCTAGGATCATCTGGATCTCTCTGCAACCCAGGAGCTAAAGAATGAGTACATAGAACTCCATTTAGCAAAATGTCCTCCAGGTTCATCCATGTTATGCAGCCTTAAAATTTTCATTCAGCCTTAAAAACAGGATTTCCTTTGTTTTTAAGGCTGAATAGTATTCTATTGTATATAGATGGCACATTTCCTTTATTCACTCATTCACAGACACTTAGGTTGTTTCTGTTTCTTGGCTATTATGAATAGGATACTTCTGGGACCCAAAGAAAGAAAAATCACTCTGGGGTATAAATTATTGAAAACATCACCAGGCCCACAATTAGTATCTTAAAAAATTTTTTTACATTGATAGATAAAATTATGTGTCTTTGCTGTGTACAACACGATGTTTTAAAGAATATATACATTGTGGAGTGATTTAATATAGCTAATTAACATATACTTCACCTCACATAGTTATTATTTTTGGGTGAGAACACTTTACATCCACTTTCTTAGCATTTTTCAAGAATGCAATATATTATTACATATGGTCAGTAGATCACTTGGAATTACTCTTCCTGTCTAACTGAAATTTTGTATCCTTTGGCGGACATCTCCTCCTCCTTCCCAATCCCCACAACTCCTGGTAACCACCCTTCTCCTCTCTAAGTAGAGATCAACTTTTTTAAGATTTCATATATGAGTATGATAAATGCAGTATTTATCTTTCCATGCCTGACTTATTCCATTTAGCATAATGTCCTCCAGGTTTATCCATGTTATGACAAATGACAGGATTGCCTTCATTTTTAAGGCTGACTAGAATTCTATTGTATGTAGAATGGCACATTTTCTTTATTCACCCATTCATACACACTTATGTTGCTTCTGTTTCTTGGCTATTATGACTAATACTGCAATTAACATGGGAGTACAGATATCTCTTTGACATACTGATTTTGTTTAATTTTAAGGTATATCCAGTAGTGGGATTGCTGAATCATATGGTAGTCCTACTTGTAATTTTTTGAGGAACCTTCATACTTTTTTTAATAATAGCTATAGTTATTTACATTCCCACCAGCAGTGTGCAAAGATTCCCCACCTTCCATATTCTTGCCAACATATCTTTTGTCTTTTTGATAATAGTAATTTTAAAAGTCAAGAAGTGATATCTCATTGTGGTTTTAATTTGTATTTTTCTCATGATTAGAACTGTTTAGAAGTTTTGTATATATCCCTTTGCTATTTGTATGTCTTTTTTTGAGAAATGTTTATTCAAGTCCTTTGCTCTTTTTTCAGTCGGGTTATTTGTTCTTGCTATCGGGATGTTTGAATTATTTCTATATTTTGAATGTTCATGGTTAGTATCTTAGGAGCTCAGATTAGCCAGTTTTAGTAATCTTTTAATGGACAGTGCTTAAGGTAGTCCTAACGTGGTAGTAGTAGGAGCTTAGTGATTGAGAACTGTTACATCAAAAACAACGCCCTCAAGAAGTCCTCTGCCCTTTGAGTAGTCTGTATGTAGGCTACAACCTTTCACCATGTGATGGAGAGAGTAGTCACGTTCTGGTCTAGACTTCTTACTTCTTTTATCTTTTATGATTTAATCGCCCTTTTATCTTTTCATATATTTAATCTTGTGTGATTATCTCATAATGCTCTCATTGGCACTGAGATGTTTCATGTGTCAGGGTCCCCACTTCTATTTGCTGGCAATTTTATTCTTTTCTTATATGACTGCCTATAGTTAAGTGCAGAATCTTTGCACAGCAAATTGTTAAGGAAGCTGTATGATCCTCCATAATTTCCACAGAGCCCCTTCTGCCAGTTGTATTCTCTAAGTGGGACTGGTGTCACGATTTTCAAGGTACTCTAGCATACTATATGTCTCTATCTCAAGAACCCTTTTCTTTGGACCACTGCCCTCTGCCTGCCCATAGTATATTCTCTTTCTGCCAGTGTTGTTATAGAAGGATGATATGGGTGTTTTCAATTCTGTTTCTTTCATTAGAGTAATTTCGCATGGAAATGTGGCTGCGTTTATACTTAGACCACTCAAGGGCCGAAGCTTAAGGAGTTTCCTTCTAAATCCTGTCAAGCACCGAATCCTATGGGTAACATGTCCTCATATGCAAAATCTGCCACACAGCTATCACCTGAAATTTTGCTTTGCAGTTTTCCAACATAGTTCTCTTTCTTTAAATCAGGGTTTCTCAACTTCATTTACAGTGACATTTTGGGCTAGATAATCTTTTCTTTGTGAGGGGATTGTCTTGTGCATTTTAAGATATTTTGCAACATCCTTGGTCTCTACCCACTAAATGCCAGTAGAAACTACATAGTTTTGACAAGTAAAAATGTCTGCAGGCATTTTTGCCAGATGTTTTCTCTTGGGGGTCAAATCACCCCCACCCAATTGAGAACTGCTACTTTCAATAATAAACATGTGGACATAAATTGACAAGTTATATAATACATTGCCAAGCAAAGCAAAAACATTCATAATAAGGAGAGCAAATGCTTATAGAGCACTTACATGGGCCAGACACTATTTTAAGAGTTCTTTCCATATGAATTTCCAAACCGATAGAGTGACCATACCATTTTACCATTATTACTCACAGTTTATAGATGAGGAAACTAAGGCACAGAAAGGTCATATATCTTGTCCAAAGTCATGCAGCTCATAAGAGTCAGATCAAGAATTTAAACTCGGGTGGTGTGACACTAGAGTCTGTGATTTGAACTCACTGTGTTTCTCTTTCAACAAAAATTTCTTCTAATAGATATCTACATGGCTTTGCATGCAGTATCACCTCTGATAGTTACTATGTTAATGTATGTTAAGGGAATAAATGAATGACTACATATCCAAGAAATTACTTATGATTTTAAATCAGTTTTGAATAGATTCTTTAGTTAATTTAAGTGAAAAATGTACTTTTCTTTGTATATAACCAACTAAATATTATCATTAGAGTAAGGCAAGAAGGTCTCAGCATTTCTAAACTTATGCACAAGAATCTTTTGGAAAGGGTTTGCCAAGGTGACCTTTAAAGTCTCTTCTAATCACAGCTTCTATTTATGTACTAGGACAGTTTTACAATATGTCAGAATGAAGATTGCCCAAACTGAACAAAATATTTCCCTGATGAGATTAAGCAAGCATCTGCCTTTCCCTGTAATAAGGGAAAACCTGAATTTATCCTCCCTCTTAAACTAGGCATACATAGTGATGCAGTATTAAGCAATGTATGATAATTTAGGTTTAGGAGTTACAAAAAATTAAGCATCTTTAAGTAACAGAAAATTACTTTAGCTGATTAATCTTCAGGCTTCCATAGTTTGCTTTCTATAGTGACTGAGAGGGCTCGGTTCTCAAATTTGCGGTAAGTGCATTACATCTGATTTATATCAAAGTGAGACACTATTTTATGAATCTGCAATAATACTCTATTGAGTATGATATTTAGTCAATTGGAAATGCATATATAGTGCATATATATTTTTATATATACACATACATATGTACATATATGCATATATTTATATTCAATAAGAAACCCAGTATATTTGTTTTCCATCTTTCTTGAGTGCAGACAAAACTTTTTTAGGAAGCATTTTCATCGAATTAAAAATTTTCCTTGACTTCATTACTAAGTAAAACGTAAAGGATTTTTCTGGAAGCTTAATTTTTTTAGGCAATTTTCTCTATTGTAGAGATCACACATCAAATTCTGAGTGATCATCATTTTGTGATTCATGTGTTTTAGATAATATATAATATTGGACATTTCTTAGTATTTTTTTATTATTTCTGTGAGGAACAGTAACACTTAATTAATTCACCCAAATTTGAGAAAAGAAACATAATGACAATGTAAAAAAGTTAAAGGGTCTATTTTTCTTTTTTTTTTTCACAAAATTGGTTTTTTGCAAAATTGGTTTTTATCTCCTTCATTTGCATGTATAACTCATTGTGAGTAACAAGGAAAAGATAAACTATAATGTCTTAGAGAACCTCGTACATCTTTAGATAGATGAGAACTTTTATTTTTAGAATGGTCATAGTTTGAAGATAAAATGTTGCATATGTAGTTGTTGAAAACTTCATGTTGATTTCATGTTTAAGTACAGAGAATTTTATACCCTGTTGAAGTCTGAAGAACTAACCAGAATCTGACCCTGAAAGTCCTGAGGACTAAAGGCTCTTCTCATGCTAAACCCATGCAAATGCCCATGTGAGAATTCATTTGCCCATCTTTATGCCTTTCAAAGTCAGCAAGATAAAAGTCTTCAAGTCAGGCTGACTTCCTCTTCTTAGCTTAAAACATAGGTCACTTGTTACTTTCGTTATTACTGAGGTTCCCAACAAATAGTTCTTGGGGACTTTTTATATTCATCTTTCAAGAGGAACATTTATGTGTGTCTGAAGTTTGCTGAGATACCTGGTGAGTAAGAAGTACAGCTTGAATTTTCCCCTTTTTCTTCCGTTCGGTACTTGATTTTCACTTTTACTCCCTCCTCACAAATTTTGGAAATGCTTAATTTTCTGAAAAGCCCTACACTATTACCTCTATAGATGTTTCCAGAGTTTTCAAAGAATAAAAACTATTGACTATAGTACAGTTATTTTGAAACTTAAAGAGACTCAGTGATTCATGATTCTTCATGTTCTTTTATGATTTCTGTGAGTACCTACCACATAGTGAGTAATCTATAATTTACTTCCCACACAATGAGAGTGTTAGGATCATTCAGGAATTCTTTTTCAAAAACTTGAAATTTAAGAAAACTGCTGAAAAGAAAACTAAGCAAAACAAAATCCCTCAGAAAATAGAAAGTGACAATCTTAAGATTCTTTGGAATTGTTCTCCCACTTAGTGGCCAGAATCTGAGTTCTATGATTGTGAGCCCCAAAGTTGCCAGAAACAAGTCCAATGACTGAGTTATGGAAGGCATCTTACGTTTTATGAAATTGTCTTCAGAAAATATTATGATTGGCGATTGTAGGCCTGGCGAAGTACTAAGCCTTCATTAGTATATAAATACAATTTTGAGGTACTTTATTTGAAGGTCAAAGACAATGGCTGGTCCAGAACACATTTTTCTATGTACTTGGATTAAAACTATATATATGCCAACATGGCAAGAAAGTTCATCCAAGTTCTAAAAGAGTACTTTTTCCTTTAAAATGGTTATATCACCAGTTTATTCTTCCACAAAGATCTGGCCCCTGTTTATTGTCCCCCTTGTGAGATTAATAATACTATAAAATACATATTTAATATGTTTTTAAAGGAATCTTTTATAATACTTAAATTATAGCTATTGTTTTATCTACTTTCTGAAAGTGGGAAATTATTGTGAATTCTCAACATAGTAGTTAAATGGTACTCTTACCAGTTGGCTTTTAAATGGGCATAGATGCTACTTCAGATTTCATGGGTATAATAATAAGCTTTGTTACAATGGAGAGGCATTGGGATTTAGCCTTGTTACACATTAAGAAAGAGTGAAAGTAGAATTCCTGTATGTATTACTCAGTTGTTAAATCCAAAAAGCCTAAGATCTGAGAGATGCATGTTATAGAAAGACTCAAGGTCAGATACTAGATCTTCTCATTTGTAAAAATAACCATAAAATTTGCATTACTTATTAATAATCGTCTCAGAAACAGAACTATGCAGATTGGGGTGGGAGGTGACTATTAGGCTGTGAACTATATTATAAATTTTTGGAGATAATTCTTTTGATGATGGAAACAAATTAGACACTATACATGGAATAATTATCAAAAGAGCAATATTCAAATTAATGTTGCTATGATTAAATTATCATTATGACCCAAGTGCAAATATATAATTGCCTCTGGTGTATGTGAGAAGTAGAGTAGGTGTGACTTACTTGATAGGTAACTGGTGCCAATTTAATAGGTTCAGAAAAAAGTTTTGTAAGTGAAGTAAGAAAGAGAAGACATAATGACCAGTAGTCATAATGAGTGAAAGTTAGAGAAGAGTGAAAATTAGACCAGTACTATTGATATAGAGCCCTAATTTTAAGGAAAATGAATTGATGAGAACTAAAATTTTATGTTCTTATTTTCAGTCTTCTAAAGTCAACCTCAACATTTAGACACTAGAATTTTGGGACCATTTTGTGGATTTTCCATAATTTACATTATCATTAAAATTATTTTCTTATTCCTTGGGACATAATATTTTTAGTTATTAGTTTTAGTGAAAGTTGACAGGAGAGGAAATCATGTTCTAATAAATTCATTTTGTTTCTGATTATTTTAATAGGATCATACAGTTTAGTGATGAAAAAAGCTAAAATTAAGGACATTTTTCTTTTCATTTCAATTATGTGACACCTCTAGTTCTAACAAGTATAAAAAATTGAGAGTTAGCTGATTAATAGAAAGTTTGATAATTATGTAGACTTCTATGTAAAATATTTATTTTAATGCAGTGATGACCTCTTAGCTCATAACATACTCTTCAGTGTGCAGAAGTTTTGTTAAAAATTAGATGCAGTGTCAATTTTCTGAGTATTATTGAATATATATACCCAAATTGTACTTCTTAACAAAAGGGCATAGTGCTCCCAATTGTATTTTCAAATGAATTTTGTTTAGTTCTGAAGTTATACAGTTTTATTTCTGCTTAATATCCAGGTAAAACATATTATGTTATGCAGGTAAACCCTACGAAATAAAGTTGCTTAAGTAGCTTCAATTTTTTTGTAATTTTGACTTTATCATCCACTTTTTGATAGACTTGATAATGTAGTTGTATGTTTACCAGAAAGTTATTTCAGGATTAGCTCTAATATACAAGACTTTTAGATTGTTTTTATTTTTATTTTTTTCCCCTAGCTACAGGTGCATGTTATAGCTTGCCATTGTTGTCATTGTGGTTCATTTCATTAAGCTTCATGTTCTATCTGCTTTCTTGAGACTTGGGAAACAGTATTTTTCTGAGTGATTGTACCATATTGTTCCAAATATAAGGCCAGCCAGAATAGAAGGCAACCTCCAACTAGAAACAGCTCAAATATGGAGAAAGGCTGGGGGCCCAGAGCCCGGCGGGTCTTGCAGTGGTGGCAAGGGTGCCGAGGAATAGGACGATGCCTGCCCACTCTCCCGGTGAGTGAAGATGAGTCAGCTGGCTGCATTTGCTTATGCATAACCAGATGGCTTCTGTTGCTAGAGAAAAAGTTGTACTAGGGGTTGGAAAACAAGTTCATATTACTTGAAAGAAAGTTGTATGTCTAAATCTGGGGAGGGAGGATGGGAGTAGAATTTTTCACCTCCTAAACAGTCGTCTTAAGTGTTTTTTTCCCCCCACATCTGGGGGTAAAAGTTGAGCAACCCCAGAGAGAAGAACAAAGGTACCCTGGACCGTTCATGATAAAAGGATTTTAGATCAGTGGTCTTGAAAATCATATGTCTCTAGATCAGCTCAGAAAAGTGCTCCTTGCCCTTTAAAATTGACTACTGGCTGAGAGGTGATGTATACACTGTGTGATCATGTGTAGCTTGAAAACAAGCCACTCAAACTGGAAATCACATTTCCAGTTTTAGTAAGATTTTTCTCTTTTTAAAAGCCCTGTTTGGCGTAGTAGCATATCTTTTTTTAAATCATTCAGTGAAAATGTATTAGTCGACTAAGAGTATATGTAAATTGAACCTACATAATTCCCCAAATATTGGTCTGATTCTGCTAAGTGCATAGAAAACTAACCATTTATTTTATAGTACTAAATGAGATATAATAGAATCAAGTGCTTCATTCTGTTATTATAATCTAGAAAATTATTTAATATCTGTTGGAACTAAACTTCACCAGGCATTTGGTTACCTTTGTGGCTTCAAAAAAACAAAATAAAATGGAAGCCTTGATCTTTCTGATTGATTTCTAGTCCATGGCCCAAAGCTAGTTTGAAGTATAACTTTCATCCCTAAATGATGAATTTCTCCCCACTGCATGCTCTAGGCAAGATACTATTGTAACCTTTTTTGTTTGTTTGTTTAAGGAAACTACTTTCATTAAAAAAAAAAAAAAAAAGGAAGTCTGTATTTCTGAATAGATATGGCCAGAACGGGACTTAATGTTTAAGTTAAACGATGGTAAATGGCTCATGATTTGATTTAAGGATATTGTTTACATTGATTTTAGAAGTTCTCTTAAACAAGACTGCCCTGAACAATAGAGGCCCATGTCCAAGCCAAAGGATGGTATTATTGATATGCTTGTCTTTTTGCCAGATCTAGAAAGAGAGCCTTTGAAGCAGAAATTCTGGGCAGAAAAGGATTTGAAAGTAAAAACAGAAAGGAGGTAGCTCAGAGTGGGAAAGTTTACTGCCTTCTAAATTAGATTACAAGTCAGAGGAAATATGGCACTGCAATGGTGGATCCTAAACAAGAGGTTTGAAGTGGATTCTGTAAAATCTGAGAAGTCTTTTGAAAAGAGGTTATAACAGTGGCACCAGGAGGAAAGGAGAAGAGTAGAGGACCAGAGTTACTCAGGAAAAAGGAGCTTCCTTTTATACTTCCTTAGTTTTAGAATCATTTGATTCCAAAAGATCCAACGTACAGAGGAAGAAGATTCCAAAATGTGAGGGTGGGGGAAGGGTGTGTCCCTTAACCATCTTCAACTTCAACTTCAGATAATCTCCCTTCTGTTAGGTGTATCAGGCATTATTGTGTCTGATTTGATCAGGGTTACAAATACAGGAAAACAAACTTAATTTATTTTCCCAGAGGGGCTTGGGGCTGTTCTAATTGACAATCCTGTTTCATCACCTGCTGTACATTTTAGTTTTAGTAGCAATGGAGGACAGAAGCTGAGGAAGCCAACTTTGTGCTATATTCTACTGCTTCCTCTCCGTGCTGGGTAGTGAGGCTGGGGAAGGACCTGACTGGATTGTACAACTCTTTGATCAGGGAAAAGAATGTGGCCTCAGTAAATTTGTGAGGTGACAAGGGGAGCTTTTGAGGACATATGAGAAATGACAGCAAGAAAGAAAGGGAGAAAATCTTCCAAACTGTGAAAATAATAATCTGCAATAATAATATTAAGTTAATAATAATACACTTTCCTTATAAAGCATGGTTTACATGTAATCTATACCTATAATTGCTAGGTGCGGATTTCTCCTCTTATCTCTAAAATACACTGCATAAAATTACTCTTGGCTGAGCATGATTGCTTATGCCTGTAATCCCAGTACTTTGGGAGGCTGAGGCAGGAGGATCACTTGAGGCCAGGAGTTCAAGACCAATTTGGGCAACATAGTGAGACCCTGTCTCTCTGGAAAAGACAAAATGTCACTAGGCATAATGGCACATGCCTATAGTCCCAGATACTCAGGAGGCTGAGGTGGGAGGATTGCTTAAGCCCAGGAGTTGAAGGCTGCAGTAAGCAATGATTGTGCCACTGCACTCCAGCCTGGGTGATGGAGAGATTCTGCAAATTAATATTCCAAACTACTGTTGTTTCTCTCTTCATGAATTCACATGATACACCTTCAGTGGCTTCTCTTTGAGGTATTAGATTGATAGAATCAACTTGAATGGAGCAATTACTAATCAATTAGATATGAAAAAAATCTGCAAATAGGTTGATAGCCAGAAATTAAAAATCTCTCAGGTTCTCTAATAGTGTAATGACCTATATAAAAATAGATTTGGAAAATTCCCATTTGACTGCTTTTTCTAGGAGAGTAGATAACTGATGCTCTCTTTTTCTTTGCTGATCCATTAGCCTTCCCTCAAGCACCCTTTAGAAAAAGTACAGATCCTCTGGGAAATTTCTAGTTCTTGTACAGATGAATGTGGCCTGCACATGTCAAATTAATCATGTCCAGGTTCTTGTTTCTCATCAATTAAGGTGAAGAATCACTAAACTAAAAATACGTAATTTGTATCTATTGTGTTTTTCATTTTAAAAAAGACCAGAAAAGGACAGTTTTCAGTTTTCAAAGAAAATGTTCAATTTGGATAAACCTTTTTGGAAAATGCTTTATTGTAGGTCTTTCCCTCAAAGAAGGGTTTTGTAAAAGACACAGTTTCTCCAACACAAGAATGTGATGTGTTTACATATTCTGAGACATATGGAATATGGCATTTGGTTTGCTGAGTGAGCATGTTTAACTCAGCTATGGAGTAACTCATGAATTTCCTAATCTTGAGTATCTCTGAGTTTCAAAAATCATTCTTGAAATTTGTTTAAGGGCTGTTCCTTGGGGGTGGGGCATTGCTGTCTTTGTAAGTCAGAGATGGCATTTGGCAATGTTTTGAGGTCGCTCTTCATTATGTTACCTTGCTAGTCAAGCAACAAGTGTGTTCCAATGAACAGGCTGATAGCATTGTAGGACAGGCTAGGGAAATGTACCAAAATGGCTAATTCTCATTTGGCAGTGAAATTGAATATTGAATGACATCTTTGTAGTCATAAACGACTTTTGTTTTAATAACAAAGTTGTTGATTTTCTACTAAGGGTTCTTTTAGGTTGTCATCAGGGGCTGATGGGAGTAACAGTTCACCCAACTCCGCAGCTAGCTTCAGTGGACATGCCACACCTTCCCAGCAGCCTGAACCTGTGGTACATTCTCTTAAGGTAACCAACTGTGTGCAACCATTCTCCAGAGCTTCAGTTGTGTTGTGGCTTGTTCGCTGTAGTCTAGTAGTCCTCACAGTCTTGCTTGAACCATAGATACTTTATTTTTTGACTCCTTATGGTGTAACTTTTTAAATCTTAACTTTTGAAGTATGATTTTAATTGTTCTAAACTGACAGTGAGTTTGAGTACTTATTATGGTTGACTCTCTAGTTTTATCATTTTGTTTTGAGTAATGTGATTCATATCTATCTGCATCAAAGTTGAAGTCTGTGCATGTATATCCATATTTGTAAAAAATTGTGATAGGTATTTTATGTGCAATGCTTGTAGCATGGATGTCTTCAAATATAGGGAGTTAATAGTTGGCCAGAATATAGAAGGATACCACATTATTCTTTTTTGATGCAATTGAAGTACATTATACAACTTAAATAAAATATTGAAATAAATAAAAACCTACTCTTTCCTCTTCTAAGTAGAAATTGGGTTCTCAAACTCCAGTTAATGCTCCATTATAGAAGAGTAGAAAATAGATATATGGACTTATACATGAAGCTATTTTACTGTGTCTTTCTTCAGATTTTGTAGTGATTTCACAAAAATTTGCCTAAAATTTGTCATATATTTTCGTTACCAATAATAAGCTTTCCCATAAGAAAATTAATGAAAAATTAGTATTATAAGTATAATTAATAATAAATAAACAATATAAATACTTACCTATCTCAGAGAAGAAACTATTGCAGGCGATAAAAATCATCTTAAAAATTGAGACAGTTTCTTGAAATTTTATCAGTTCCAAAGTACAAAACACTGTCTACCAAATCTATCTATAATTTCTAATATGTAGCTTTGGTCAAACCTCTCTGACACATAAAACAGGTAGAGCGCTTCAGTTCTGCTTTTACCATGTGAGTTTCACAACTCTTCTTAAAACTGTTTCAGTTTCAAAATGATTTATCATCAGACTGAGATGCACTCCTCTTTTGGAATGGGCGACACTTTCTGTGGCATGTGCAAAACAAATACATAGATGAGAACTTCAAAGTGTTTATTTCATTTTGAGATAATTAAGTTTTAGCAAAGATTTTGCTCCCTTAGTATATTTGCTTTAGCTTACATAAAATGAGTTTGCTTTTCCTAAACATATACTGATTATTGATGAGGGAAGGTAGGGCAGCCATGTGAGCGGCCAGTGGCAATGCACTTGGCATTTTCTGTCTTTGTTGGGATAATTCACAAAGTGAGCAACTGAGAGGAATTCCTGGGAAGACACAGCCAGTGTGGGGGCACTGCTTTGCCTCTGATGGATGTTGATTTATGGACAATTGAATATGTTGTTCTCTGTGGCAGCACTTGGATGAACTTCAGCATGAATCAGGCACTAGCTATCTGAAAAGCATTTTATAAGTAGAAAATGGAACAGAGATGGACTTCAATGTTATAGCATTAAAGCCTGTACACAGACTCCAAAAGCAGCAACTTGTCCTCCTATTCAAACTGTTTGAAAGCCATTACAACCTGTTGCCTTATTAAATGGCGGTTGCTCTTTGAATCAGATTAGCATAGTGGGTCACACTGAAATTTTTTCCAGATCTCTCAATGTAGCTGTTAGCGTGGCTTAAATAGAAGGGGAGGGCAAGGAAGAGCTCCTTAATTTTCTCTGAATTTAGTTCTAATTTTCATATAACATTTCATATAAAATGTTATCTCAGATCATGAGGTCAGGAGTTCGAGACCAGCCTGGCTAACATAGTGAAACCCTATCTCTAATAAAAATACGAAAAATTAGCTGGGCATGGCAGGTGCCTGTAATCCCAGCTATGCTGGAGGCTGAGACAGGAGAATTGCTTGAACCCAGGAGGCAGAGGTTGCAGTGAGCTGAGATTGCATCATTGCACTCCAGCCTAGGTGACAGTGCGAGACTCCATCTCATAAATAAATAAATAAATGTATCTCCAGAGATGGAGATACTATGTTATATTCAGCATACATAAGTGTCCTGGGTTGGCACATGAGTGATACTGAGCAACTGAAACATCTTTATTGGATAACTGGGGACCCTTAAATATAAAATGTGTTTGCTTCCAGGAGTTAACTGTGTTAACACAGAAATATGTGCAAACATCATTTTTGGAAAATGCATCTTAAAAAGATTTCAATATAAGAAAAAGAAATTGTGGTCACTTGACATGTTTTGTTTTTGAGAGCTACTTACCTGGAGCTGATTTTCATCATGAGATATGTCTATTCTGAAAAGAATAATTAGTACAGTGGCTCAGTTCCTCACTTTCTGATAGATTTTATAGAAAACTCTAGGCTTTAGAAAATCTCTGGTCATGGTTTGTGGGGAAATGTAAATCACTGTAAGAAATTAGCACATTTGCAATAACACTATATTTCTCCTGTTTTGAAATTTATAACTATTAATTAGAGCTTCACTTCATTTAGTAAAAATTAACTGATTTGAAGTACACTTCTCTGAGGTGCATCACAAATCAAATTCATAGGTAAATGAGCCTGCTCAAGGAGTGCTTTATGTTTTCTATGAATATTCACCGAGCACAGTCAGTGATTTTCTCTAAATATGTAAAGAAGGTAAATTAACTGCAATCTGAGGTATCAGGACTCAGAAGAGGTATTTATATAGTAATAATTGCTAGAAGTTTCAAATTAATGAAAGTCATTTATGATCAGATTATTTATTACAGGATTGAACTCTAGTTAGACTCAGATAGTGTCTATGAACTTGATATGAAGGTCCTACTTCATGCTTAAGTCATTTAGTTTGGCTCAATTGTAAATTCTCAGGTAGCACCTTTAGATGTGACCATCAACATTGACCATAATGACGATAGAATTAAGTATCTTAGCAGGGTTGCAGTTGGTGTGGATTCTATCGGAACTTCTAGGAAAAGCATTAGTTTATTGTGTTACTTCAACACTTTGATTTATAAACTGATAGAGATAAAAACAGCAAACAGCACAGAAAGCCAAAGTTTCTTTTCTCCTTTTTTACTATAAAAAGTAGCCACAAGGAAACTTTAGACATTCTTAAAGGAATATTATTTTTAACCTGTTTTGGGCTAATTTAGAGAAGTGGAAACATAAACTTCTAAAATTGTTTAAAAGGCATTTTATTCCAAGACATTTTGCTTTCATGAAAGATATTTAAAGTGTTGTTCAAATATTTTCACTATAAGGAGCCAGTGCTTCTCTTTGATGCTCAAAGAGCCACCTCCACATGCCTTTTCTCAGGTACTGGGAACATGTCCAGGCAAGAACTGCGAGGTCAGTAGTTCTTATGTGCATATTCCTGGGTTTTGACCAGTTTCACCTGTCACTATCATCTTTTTTAGTCATCTTTTATACAGGCCATGTCTACATATCATTTGGACCACTTAGCATATAGTTAATTATATTGGCCAACATTACATGGAGCAAGAGTTACTGATTATCTCCAAATGGCTGACACAGTGAGGTTATCTTAGTGACCAAAGTAAATGCATATACTTATTTTAGACATTAATGAATTCCATTGATTATTCGTGATGCAATGGATTGCTTTTAATGGCCATTTTAAAATCAAGTAGAATTCATTCCAAATAGATTTCAGAACAATCAGCTATTTAAAAAACATTTTGCCATATACTAATCCACTCTGATATGCAGACATGGAGAAAACTAAAGGATTTACAAAGTGGAGCTCCTTGATGGTTTCATCATAACTAACAAGCCTTTTTTCCATGTGAAATTTGCTTTTCTTTTTTCAAAAAATCCAGGTCTTGGATGTTGAGGAAACTATAGATCGTCAGCAGGGTAAAGAGTATGAACATGACCTTAGTGAGACAGAAAAAGCTATAGTCAGAGAAATGTGCAATGTAAGTTTAATGTGCTTTATTGTGTATTCTGTGTTGAAAGCCACATCGTAGCTTAGCTATTGTTTTATGAATATTTTAAAAATGCTGACCAAATGCCTTTACATTTTTATATGAAAAACCAATTTCTTTTGTTTTTATATTCAGTCTATTTTATTCTAGTTTTATTAACACAGTCATGCTACAAAATATTCAATTCAGAGATGACCAGCCAATCCTGTATTCCAGAAGAATCTATGAACATTTCTAAATATTAAATTTACTAAAATGTGTTTTAATTTTGATAAAATAAATGGGTTTTTTTTCCTACTTCTAAGAAGTTCATTAAAGATCAGTGTTTAAAAACCTATAAAGAAAATACAGCCACCTTCAGATTTACTTGTAACTATTATTGGAAAAAATCACCACCTTACTAGGTAATTTTGCTTAATTCTTTATATATCTTATATGTGTGCTCCATGTCATGCAAAGTATTATCTTTAGCTTTCAGTTGTTGACCCAAACTCAGAATATAGTAAGTTGAGATTAGATAGATGAGAACCTAAAAGATAGTTAGGCTAGGCACAGTGGCACACACCTAAAATAGCAGTTTGGAAGGCTGAAGAGGGGAAATTGCTTTTGCTGCAGTGAACAATGATCACACCACTCCACTCCAGCCTGGGTGCAGAATGAGACCCTGTCTCAGATTAAAAAAAAAAAAAAAAGAGGGTAGACAAATAGAAATCAATCCATGAAGTCAGAGAACACAGTAAAAAAAAAAAAAAGATACATTATTTTTATGATGCATATTCAACACAATCATTAATATGGCTTGGATTTTACTATTAATCCCTGACAAAATTTTAATATTTTGAGTAATATTCATGAGATGTATCATTTAATCAAGAATATAAATTGTGAAGCTTTAAATAGCTAAATGAATATTGTAGAGGAAGCCACTGTTAAATGCAAGAAATCATGGTTAAGCACTGATCATGTTAAACACTGATTTTAATTGGCTTTACATTATACTTTTATTCTTATGTTATTTATCCTATCAGGATGTGAAAATTGCCAGGAAATACCCTTCAGCTTTAGATCAATTAGGACCAGATATTCTGACTTACTCATCTACCTCCTCGAGATGTTTCTGGAATCCAGTAAATGTTACATAAGTCCCCTGGGCATTTTTTATGTGCTGGAATGAGATTTTGGTCTCTTGCTTGCCTGTGTTGTGGCTAATTTTTCTCTTCCAACCCTTTCTAATTTATTTGTTTTTTTTTCCCCTGCATATCTGTTGTCTGTTTTCAAAAGGTCACTAGCTCTAGATGCCATGTTTCCTAAATGCACCACCATTCACCTTCTGTAGCTTTTCAACCTGTGCTTAAGATTTTCAATTTGAGTATTTCCCTCAGATAAATTTTTAAAAGTAAGCCACATACCTAGGGATGCTTGTTGCTTCCCATCTGTTGGCTATGGAATGAGAGAGAAAGTTTGGATAATAGAAACTGTCAAACTAGAAGGGGCCAGAGGTCATTCTCCGGTGTTTGTCCAAAGAATAGTATGTGGACCTTCTTCATAATTCAGATGTTAAGTTTAACATCAGACCTCGGGCAATTCAGATATGAACCCCTGGGTAAGAACCCGAACACTCTAATTCTATGTTTGAAGAAACTGAGGTCCAGAAATTACATTACTTGCTCAAGCTATTTTCTAATGAATAGTGAAGTCAGGAGTATACCAAGATTTCCTTTGAGGACCACTTCTTTCCACTTCCCGAAGTGTGGTAAATCTGGGGACTTCCATTTTCTTTCCTAAAGAATGAAAAGCACTGTATCTTATAAAGGGGGCCATCTCCACGGTGCTTAATGCCAGAATTTCTGTGGGAAAAAAAAAAAAACATCTAGGATTGTTTCTTTTCCTTTCCCTTCTCTTTCCTTTCTTTTGATTTCTGGACATTAGAAAATTCATATCTGAGTCTCAATAGAGACCCATTACTGGATTGGATCTTGATTCGTGTTATGTTGATCTTTTTGTTTACCTGCATTTTCAAAAATGAATTGAAAGGCACCATATAGTGTTGTTCTTTTTATTTTACACTATAAAAGATACTTACAGAAAGACAAAAGCTTGGCCTCCTTGTTTACCCTTAAAAGTTCTCTAGCAGTACATTTTCTGTCTACTTTTGTCTTTGATCCCCAGTATTGGAGGAAAACATGCAAACAAATCCAATTCTGATTCTTAAGCAATTTTATATATTTGGAAATAATTAAAAAATAATATTGTCACCATTATAAATTATATGATCAAAAACACATAATGCCACAGAATAAATAAAAATTCAGATTGTAAAGCAGTTTCATAGATAAGGGAAGATTATGAAGGCTTGGTTTCTAGTAGAGAAATTATATACCTTTATAATACTGTCACAGAAAAATAAAGCTTTCTCATGATATGAGATGGGTTATAAGACTCAGAAAGGACTTGGGACAATAGAAGTTTTGCTGTAGTTTCTAGTATTGCTTCTAGAGATAAGATGTTTTTGATATCTACACAGGATTATTATTCATATTACTGTCATGTGGCTTAATACGTAGTGAGTTATTCTAGTCCCAAACTGTGCTACAGAAATAAATATATGCCCCCTAAGAAATAGTAAATCTGTCTTTTTGTAGTAATTGTTTTATTTTAGATTTGTCTGTTTGGCTCTTGTAAATTCCCTGAGGACAGCTGAAATACTTAATCAGTCATTTCAGCATTCTCAAACATATACCCATTACTCCTTTTTAGTGAATAAGTCACTGCTCCTGTGTCAACATTAGTATTGTTGGTTTATTTCAAAGTTCTGCCTTCTTTAAGAGTTTCCTTTCACCACATAGTTATATCTGGGTTAAGCTCATTACGTTATACATTTCAATATTTGAAGAGAAGTTGCACTTTTGAGTTGTAACCATCTAGTGCTGGTGTCTATGATCCTTGTAAGGTCCTTCAGTCTGCCCTCTGCTTTTAAACCACATTCAGAGCATTCTGGATAGATGTAATTCTATTTAAGGGCTAGAAAAAGAAAGTCTGTAGCATCCTTTGTCTCCTTGATTCAATGTTTATGTCTTGTCAATTAATTAAGAAATGAGACTTTCCTAACACTCTTGTGTATAGCTTGAGCCATCCATTGCTATATATTAATAATTCCTTTCCAGATATTTAAGAACCCTAACTTCAACTCCTTTTGAGTAAAACATGATATTTATGCCATAGAATGGTATATGCTGATTCATTGAGATTAACAGTTCCTTTGGCTTAGAGATGAAGGTAAACAGAGCCCTATATTGTGTATTAATATGAAGGATATTGGGTTTCCCTCTATTATCTGCTTCTATTTAAAAGCAAAAACAAAACCAAACAAAAGAAATAGTTTATGAATAATTAACAAACTAGTTTTGTGTTCATGTTAGAGTATTTTAAAGTTTTGTGCAATCAATCAATCTAATCATAATCCTTGAAATAGTCTGGGAGGGTTGTGGCTGTTATTGTGCATGTGCACATACATGCATGTGCATATATGTGTATTACAGTCAATGTTAGTATATTGATAATACACTATAATTATAATAATAATTATAATAATATAATATAATTAATAATAGGTGAATTCAGTAGTTTTACTTTTATGATTACATTTTTCTTGATTGCACCTTTTGTCCCTCTTTGTGGCCCAGATTCTAACATATTGTAATTGTATCTCTTTCAGTGATTCTTGAATTTATTCCTATCATTTTCCTAAATTTGGATGTTTTCTGTTTTGGAAATCCAAGAGATCATATTGCTTGGTAGCTAATTTGTGACAACTGATGACCCCACTCTGTAGAAAAAGCCAGAGAAATTCACTCATAGCCCTAAGATTACCACTTCAGGACTTAAATAGCTCAATAACAAAAGCTTCTTTATTTTCCTCAGCTCATTAAACACTGAAATCCTTTGTTATGGATGTATGATATAGGAACAAGGATGATCTTGGCAAGGTGTTCTTAATTCTGGCTACACATTAGAAGTACTTTGAGAACTTTTAAAAAAATGCATGCAGTTGTCCTTGCCTCACTTATCCCAGTGAAATCAGAATCTTCCAGCATGGGGGTTACTGTTTAAGAGTTCCTCAAGTACTTAGTGTGCAGTCAGAGTTGGGGACCACTTCTGTAACTAGAGTAAGTTAGTATGTCATTTTAAAATTTTGACCCTGGTTACTAACAAGGAGTAGTAGTCCCAACTACTAAGTAGTTCTTGTGTTTTAAGAAGCTTGTCATCACATCTGATTTTGTGTTTAAACTCATTCATGTGGATATTTTGTCTCTTGTCTTTACTTCATCTTTGCTCCTCTCTTAATTTCCCATTAAAAACCTCAAATCTCCTTGTAGAAGAGGAAAAATAAGATACTCACTCCTTCTTCTTTTTTTTTAAGGTTGTGTGGAGGAAACTTGGAGATGCTGCAGGTTCGTGTCCTGGAATTAGGCAACATTTGTCAGGAAACCAGTACAAAGGACCAATGTGAGATGCGTTCTTTTTCAAACAGGAGGTCACCACTGCCAGAAAAAGACAGATGACAAGAAGAAGAAAAAGGAAAGAGTGGGTTTCCACAAACCTGGACTCATGGAAAAACATAGAGTGATTGTACATTGCACATATCTTCCCTCTAAAACCTGTAGTACAGCTTCTCCCCTCAAGCTGATATTCTGTGTCTCTCACCTCAATGTCCACAACAGTCAATCTCAAACAAGGTAGCTTTGAAAATCTCAAACAGAGTAGCTTTGAAAATCACCATTTTGGTCCAGTGTTTTCATTAGAACTAAGTGTTTTTAACTCCCCAGATCTAATATTGTAATTGGGAAACCTGCATAGTTTTAATAGTTCAGTGGAGCCTCAGTGGTTTGGATATAGCTGACTCATTGCACCTAATGGTGGGAGTTTTCTACCATGTCAGATTGAAGATATGAAGAGCTTCCCAAGTTTGAGAATTGGGCATCTGCCTCTTAATACTTCAGTCGACAAACCAAATACAAATTCCTGATGCATCATTAATTTAGATGCAAGATAAGATTAAGTTTCTGGAGTTTTGTTTTGACTTCCGAGGTGCTAAAAAATACCACGTAAATTCTCCCTACCAGCTAGAAGGATAGCAAGATTTTGTAGAGTGCTTATCAGAGAGTACCATTTATTTCAATTGATCATTATAAACGTGTGGTTTTTTTCATCTTAATGAGTTTCTCACAAAGACACATCTTGGGGCATACCAACCTTCATATTCATTCAGTGTATCCATTGATGTTAATATTAACAATTTCAACTAAAAAACAAGCAAACATAATTTTTCTAAGTGTTTCGAGCTGTGAGATGTCAATTTCTACAAATTAGTTTCTAGACATGCTGTATATTTAATAAACTTTATGTAAACTTTAAAATATTGCACTGCATTTATGAAAAAAGCTTTCTTTGCCTATTGCAGCTATCTAACATTTTATGATACTGACGCATGTCCTTCATTATTGAGGCTAAAAGCTCTTGTTCAGATTGCTTGAGGTTTGAAAAAGAGGTGTTCTAGCTTTGCTTAGTTTATTTCTTATTTTTGGTATACATATACATATATATAATATTAGAATGTGTGTACTGGAAATGCTATGATAGGTATTTTGTGTTTATTCAAATGCAATGATAGTTTCTTGTATGAATGTGCAAGAGGCCTGTGACTGAATGCTACGCTTTTACGGTAGTTCAACATTATAAAAGTAGGAATGCAACAATTCCCCGTTTTCAGATAGGTTCTAAATTTCTGAGATTTGATTCATAGCAGATATTCTCTGTTGTTGTTGTTTTAAGTGGGCTTATTACATAATGAATTAATTGTCACTAGTAGGAGAATGTGAAGGAATTTTGTTATAGTTTCAAAATTGTTACTGTGATAAAAAATCATCCCTCTTGTTTCAGAAAATATTTATGAATTAATTTATTGTAGAATTATCTCTCTAATTATCAGAATTGGGTTACAATTTAAGCTTCCCTTTTAAAATGTTATATTTTAAAATATTATTACTCTATAAAAGAAAATTGCTTGCTGTATTTACACCTTCTTTCCTAGGAAAGCTTTCGTCCTTAAATTGTTGTATTCCTACAATCTGAAGACATTTAAAATAAGCTTTTGTGCCTGCAGTAGAACCTGCAGAAGCTAATGCAAGGGACACTGGTCTTTTGACAAAATAAACTTGTGTAAATTTTGATACTGTATTAAAACTATTTTTTTAAAGTTCTGCATAAAATTGAGTATTAAGTATATGTGTTCATCTTAGCAATGGTAATAAATTATTTAATCTCACAGTGTTTTTGTCTTCTTCAAAATGTCTTTCCTAAATTGAGTCCATTTGTAATAGTCATTACATGTCCTAATGCTCCTGTGTGGTGGTGGTAATAATAGTAATACAGATGATTTATTATCTTAAACATATACCAAAGACATGTTTTAAAATATGCTCATAATGAGGGATTAAATATTCAGATATTCCTCAACTTGCACCATTGTCTATTATGATGTAGTTAAAGCTATCAAATGGTATATTAAATATTTTAAAATGTTTCTGTTATAAAACCCTCTTAGTCTTTTAATTTATATAGATTAAAATTAATTCAATTATTATCAACTTATTTTTTTAAACATTAGTCTTTAGAAGGAAATATTTTGGAGGGGAAATAACAAATAAATGGAAAACTTGGCCTCTTTATCTAAGAAACTTATACATTATTGAGAAAGGTATAATTTATACATGTAACAAAGATAAATAGGAAAACACACTCATAAATATGCTCTGAGAATTCACATACTTCTTGGATATCACTAATGAGATTGTGGAATAAGGCTTTTTACACTTAGTATTAGCCTCAACTTTAAATGACAGAGAAGATGGACAGCTCAGTGCCTGAATCTTGCTATTGCCTAATACATTTATCAATCAAAATGAGTGGCGCTGTTCTCTTATGTGACCAAGTTATTAGTTTATGATCTTATCTTACCTGGGACAAAGATTAATATACCTATCTTGGCAGAATATTTTTTACCAGCCTTCAAGCTGATTGACAACAGAATCTGATCTTTTAAATGAATGCCTTTCAAGTTTCAAACACATGCGTATGTCACTGTAGGAAATTCAGGTCATCTTACGTAATATCCAGTAAAATAGTGACAGTCTAATTGAGGTGACTTCCTTAGGTCAATGAATGTTTAATGAATGCTTATCACTGCCATGTGAGTAAACACAGCTTTGCTTCCTGACTCATAGTGTGTACTACTCTCAAGAAATACATGGAAGAGCAGTATCTGAGATGCTACCTAGAGCTTTTTGATCCTCGAGATCAAGACAGGATTACCTCAAACATCTAGTTTCTTGATCTGAGTAAGCAATATCTAAATGATTTCCACAAATTTCCAGAACTTGCACTCTGTGGTAAGCTTCTCCTTGCCTTGTTCTTCCTCTACATCAGGGGCAAACTGATTTCTCCAGTAGAAACACTTGAATCTAATTCTGGAAAGGATCTGCCTACCTCAAGCTGGCTTACCAAGGTAGATCCTCAACAAACAAAGCTCAGGGCACTGATATGAGGAATTCATACACTAATATACATATTTAATTCTTTTTTTTTTTTGAGACAGAGTCTTGCTCTGTCACCAGCCTAGAGTGCAGTGGCATGATCTCAGCTCACTGCAACCTCCACCTCCCAGGTTCAAGCGATTCCCCTGCCTCAGCCTCCTGAGTAGCTGGGACCACAGACACACACCACCACACTCCACTAGTTTTTTGTATTTTAGGAGAGACAGGGTTTCACCTAATTCTGTTCCTTCTAAAGTATAAAAATTGTCCACCCTGTTAAACAATTAAAGACAGTCTATCAGGTTGAACCATAGGAAATTGCCAATGTTTGACCACTTTTGGATTATTAAAACAGTAATTTCATATGGTTCAACCTCTTACATGATGAAGATTTTTTTGGTGGGAATTACAGAGTGAATAAGTTGAAGTTACAAAAGAGTTATCACATTGGGCTGGAGCTATTTTAAAGTATGCTGTATTAAGCAGGAGAGAGAGAAAGAGCGAGAGTGTGTGTGATAAAGTGAAGAGTTCTGTTGGTTCTATCTGGAACCTCCACATTTCTTAAACTTTAATGTGGGATACAGGGAGACGCAGTAGCATTCTGGTTCCCTTTGGAAGGGATTGGATAAAGAACATTTGACTTTAGAGAGGCAGAATTTGGGCCAGCAAGTTCAGCATTTGACTTTATAATTAGCTTTGTGACTTTGAGCAATTTAACTTCACTGAGACTGTTTTCTCACATGCTGTATAGAGATGACATCTATATCACTGAGTTGTTGTAAGGTTCTTATTGCTGCCTTAAAGTTCAGTGGTCTTGACAGTGAATGAGGAATGATAGCAAGTCCTCCAATACATAGGAGCCCAGACCCCATGGTCTGAGGCAGTTTTATACTATTAGGCTGGAGAAGAAAAATCACATCAGGGCTGAAGGGTCTGTCACTACCAGATACAGAAATTATAGCTGCACAGTTAAATACTATGAAGTTCTGTCCTTTTTACATCATCCAGGTTACCACAGGCTTTTTCATGGCCAGTCACAGATGGTGATTGTGTGAATGGAGGGGGAAAAAAGACATAGCTCTGATATTCACATATGAACAGTAGGTTTTCCCAATAAAATCCCTGAAACTATTTAATTCTTTGTATTTGTTTTTCATCTCACTAAGAAAACAAGAAACTTTCATCTCAAAATAGCAGGATGAGTACCTGCTGCAGCTTCCTCTTGCCTCAAACCTTTAAAATAATTTAAAAAGTATTTCAACAAATATATCCATAATCCCACCAGACCATAAGAAATAATGCGCTCCATAGGCCAGCAGTTATGATGAATTTTGGAAAGAAGGGAGACGAACAGTATATGAATGAAGAACAAATCGATAATTCAAAGTACATGATGAAGGGTGTTGTTGAAAAAGGAAGATGACTAGGAGGGTGCTCGGGACCAGGAAGAATTTGTTACATGCATTGTGTGGCATCCCAGGCATTTTGACTCCTGTATATACTGCTCTGTCCTTGATTCAGGAAGATAACAATAAAGAGATTCTCCCAAGTCAGAGAAGAGAAGGACATTTGAATTGGAGAAACAGCAAAGTTTTCAGAGTTGGTAACACCTAGAGGAAAAGGGATCCTTTGTTCCCCTGTCATTAGCTACTGGCACATCCTGATAGAAATTTGTCCTTCCATCTCCTTTACACTTAAAGAGGCTTAACAGTTTCCCATGCCCAGCAGACTGTCCCTCCCTCCCTCCCTCCTTTCTTTCTTTCTTTTCTTTTCCTTTCCTTCTTTCTTTCTTCCTTTCTTTTCTTTCTTTCTTTTTCTTCTTCTCTTCCTTCCTTCTTTCCTTTCTTTTTCTTTCTTTCATTCCTTTTTCTTCCTTCCTTCTTTTCTTTCTCTCTCTCTCTTTCTGTCTGTCTGTCTTACTCTGTTGACAGGCTGGAGTGCAGTGGTGCAATCTTACTTTACTGCAACCTCTGCCTCCTTGGTTCAAGTGATTCTCCTGCCTCAACCTCTTGAGTAGCTGGGACTATAGACGTGCACTACCACGCCCAGCTATTTTTTTTTTTTTTTGTATTTTTAGTAGAGATGTGGTTTCACCATGTTGGTCAGGATGGTCTTCGATCTGTTGACCTCGTGATCTGCCCACCTTGGCCTCCCAAAGTGCTGGGATTATAGGTGTGAACCACCGTTCCTGGCCTGTCCTATTTCTTCTACAAGCACGTTGTGGAATAAACACAGAAAGCTGATAAGGAAATTTCATTACTTAAATGAGTATGTAACAGAGTATCACCCAACATTGGAGGAAAGCCATGACTATGAATCAGAAACACAAAACTCAACAAAGATAATAGTAAGTACTAAGGAAAAGAATTAAGATATTCTCAGAAAGATAAAATATATTCTCTGAAAGATGGAAATACTGCATTTGTTAAAAGTAATTTTATGTAATGGAAGTGAAACATTAGTTTAAAAAATACATCGCTATATAGCAGAAAGGAGATTGCTGAAGAGCAAGTTAGAGACCTTGAGGACAATACAGTTTGCTAGAATTCAGCAGATGACTTTTTTTGCTAACACATATAAAAATGGTCATTTTATTGAGAAAAGCCAATTTATAACAAGACATAATCTTAATGGGGTATAACAAAGTAGAATTTCAAAATCCAAGAAAAAAAAATGGCAGAACTAAAGTAAGAAGCAGACAAATCCACAATTATTGTTAGAAATTTGATCAATTTTCTCTCAGTTGTTGCTAGAACAAGAAGATAAAAATAAAAGATATTGAGAACTTGAATAGCATTATCAATTATCAAACATGTAGACCTAATTGACATTTATAGAATATTATACCCAACAACTTCAGAATATATATGCTTTTCAAATATACATGAAACATTCCACAGGTGGTGCTATGCCATGCCTTGCTTCTTCCCAGGCAATACTCTTTGCTGTGGTTTGAATGTTTGTTCCCGCAAAAGCTCATGTTGAAATGTACTTGCCCTTGTAACAACATTAGGAAGTGGGACCTTTAAGAGGTGATTAAGACATGAATGGGTTGATGCCGTCATGCACTTTCTCCCTCTCTTGCCCTTTTGCTCTTCTGCCTTGTGATGATGCAGCAAGAAGATCATTGCCAAGTGTTGGCATCTTGATACTGGACTTCTGAGCCACCAGAACTGTGCCAATAAGTTTCTGTTCAGACAAATTACTCAGTCTGTGGCATTTTATTATAGGAGTACAAACAAATGAAGACATCTTTTAAACCCTCAGAGTTAAGCAATGTTCTGATTTCTATCATTGCAAATTAATTTTGCCTGTTTTGGGAATTAATATTTTGCTCAACATAATTGAGTAAAATATTTGAGGTTCATGTATGTTGCTGTGGATATTGGTGGCTTAAAAAAAAAAAAAACTGACTAGGTTGAACCCATTCTCAAATCTCCTCAAAGGGAGGAGATTACAAAAGGGTGTCAATACCAGGAGGTGAAGATCACTGGAAGCCATGACAGAGGCTGCCTACCACATCTGTCAGCAAGAAAATGGATTTTAAAATTGTAATATTTTCATACAATGGCATCCATTTTTAGAATTCAGCAGAAGATTGTTTAAAGTCTGAAAATGAAGGGAAGTAGAATCTTCATTCATGAGTTCCCACAGTGCTTTCTCTCACTCTCTACCTTTGCTCTTCATCCTCTCATTTCCTAGTTGTGTTTTAATTGCACTATTTCTTTGTTGGTTTATTTATTTTGTTATTTTAATAGTTGTTGGTGAACAGGTGGTGTTTGATTACATGACTAAATACTATAGGTGTGATTTCTGAGATTTTGGCACACCCATCACCTCAGCAGTGTCCATTGTACCCAATGTGTAGTTTTCTAAATCTCTTATCCCATTCTTCCCCTTCCCCCTCATATCCCCAAGGTCCATTTTATTATTATTATGCCTTTGTGTTCCTCATAGCTTAGCTCCCACTTATGGGAGAGAACAGAGAATTTTTTTTTTTTATTCCCGAGTTACTTCACTTAGAATGATGGTCTCCAACTCCATCCAGGTTGCTGCAAATACCATTATTTCATTCCTTTTTATGGCTGAGTGGTATTCCATGGCGTGTGTGTATGTGTGTGTGTATGACTCTTCCATAAAGCTGTATTATATATATGTATATATTATATATATTTAAAAGAAGAGCAAGCCATAGGTAGAAGAAAACAGCTTTTTTTTTTTTTTTTTGAGACCGAGTTTCGCTCTTGTTACCCACGCTGGAGTGCAATGGCGCGATCTCGGCTCACCACAACTTCCGCCCTCTGGGTTCAGGCAATTCTCCTGCCTCAGCCTCCTGAGTAGCTGGGATTACAGGCACGCGCCACCATGCCCAGCTAATTTTTTGTAATTTTTAGTAGAGACGGGGTTTCACCATGTTGACCAGGATGGTCTCGATCTATTGACCTCGTGATCCACCCGCCTCGGCCTCCCAAAGTGCTGGGATTACAGGCTTGAGCCACCGCGCCCAGCCAAGAAAACAGCTTTATGGAAGAGGCAGTGTTACAGTTCCCTGACTGCTCCTACAGAGCAGGGCTACCCCATGGGCAGATGGTAGCAGCTCAGGGCAGTTTTGCAGCCATATTTTTACCTACTTTTAATTGCATTTAGATTAAAGGGTAGTTTAGGCAGAAATTTCCAAGGACATAGTAGTAACTTTTGGGTCATTGAGTCATTGCCATGGAAAGAGGTGGTAACTCTCTGGTGTTGCTATGGCAATGACAGATTGACATGGCAGACTGGTGGGCACATCCGATTGGAAAGCTGCTTCTTCCCTCTCCTCTGTTTTAGCTAGTCCTCAATCTGGCTCCTTGTCTGAGCCATGCTTCTGGAGTTGAGTCTCATCTCCTACCTCAGTTTCATATAGAAGTAGGAGCTGTGATCACAGGTCTCATTATATATTCATTTACCTTAAAAAAGGGATACTAAGCCAAAACTACTTTTTTTTTGCATTTTAGGTTTTGGGGTACATGTGCAGAACTGCAAGATAGTTGCATAGGTACACATGTGGCAGTGTGATTTGCTGCCTTCCTCCCCTTCACCCACAACTGGCATTTCTCCCAATGCTCTCTCTCCCCAACTCCCCACCTCCCACTGTCCCTCCTTTATTCCCCCCAGCAGACCCCAGTGTGTAGTGCTCCCCTCCCTGTGTCCATGTATTCTCATTGTTCAACACCCGCCTATGAGTGAGAACATGCGGTATTTCATTTTCTGTTCTTGTGTCAGTTTGCTGAGAATGATGTTCTCCGGGTTCATCCATGTCCCTAGGAAGGACACAAACTCATCGGTTTTGATTGCCGCATAATATTCCATGGTGTATATGTGCCACATTTTCCCAGTCCAGTCTATCATCTATAGGCATTTGGGTTGGTTCCAGGTCTTTGCTATTTTAAACAGTGCTGCAGTGAACATTTGTGTGCATGTGTCCTTATAGTAGAACAATTTATAGTCCTTTGGATATATACCCAGTAATGAGATAGCTGGGTCAAATGGAATTTCTATTTCTAGGTTTTTGAGGAATCGCCACACTGTCTTCCACAATGATTGAACAAATTTACACTCCCACCAGCAGTGTAAAACGGTTCCTATTTCTCCACATCCTCTCCAGCATCTGTTGTCTCCAGATTTTTTAATGATCGCCATTCTAACTGGAGTGAGATGGTCTATCAATGTAGTTTTGATTTGCATTTCTCTCATGACCAGTGATGATGAACATTTTTTCATATGTTTGTTGGCCTCATGTATGTCTTCTTTTGTAAAGTGTCTGTTAATATCTTTTGCCCATTTTTGAATGGGCTTGTTTGTTTTTTTCTTGTAAATCTGTTTAGGTTCTTTGTAAATTCTGGGTATCAGCCCTTTGTCAGATGGGTAAATTGCAAAAATTTTTTCCCATCCTGTTGGTTGCCAATTCACTCTAATGACTGTTTCTTTTGCTGTGCAGAAGCTGTGAAGTTTGATTAGGTCCCATTTGTCTATTTTGGCTTTTGATGCCAGTGCTTTTGGTGTTTTGCTCATGAAGTCCTTGCCTACTTCTAGGTCCTGAATGGTTTTGCCTAGATTTTCTTCTAGGGTTTTTATGGTGCCAGGTCTTATGTTTAAGTCTTTAATCTATCTGGAGTTAATTTTAGTGTAAGGTGTCAGAAAGGGGTCCAGTTTCTGCTTTCTGCACATGACTAGCCAATTTTCTCAACACCATTTATTAAACAGGGAATCCTTTCCCCATTGCTTGTTTTTGTCAGGTTTATCAACGATTGTATGGTAGTAGATATGTTGTGTTGCCTCCGATGTCTCTGTTCTGTTCCATTGATCTACATCTCTGTTTTGGTACCAGTACCCTGCTGTTTTGATTACTGTAGTCTTGTAGCATAGTTTGAAGTCCAGTAATGTGATGCCTCCCTCTGTGTTCTTTTTACTTACAATTGACTTGGAAATGCGGGCTTTCTTTTGTTTCTCTATAAAGTTTAAGATGGTTTTTTCCAGTTCTGTGAAGAAGGTCAATGGTAGCTTGATGGGGATAGCTTTGAGTCTGTAAATTACTTTGGGCAGTATGGCCATTTTCATGATACTGATTCTTCCTAACCATGAACATGGAATGGTTCTCCATCTGTTTGTGTCCTCTCTTATTTCGTTGAGCAGTGGTTTGTAGTTCTCCTTGAAGAGGTCCTTTATGTTCCTTGTTAGTTGTATTCCTAGGTATTTTATTCTCTTTGTAGCAATTGTGAATGGCAGTTCATTCTTGATTTGGCCCTCTTTCAGTCTGTTATTGGTGTATAGGAATGCTTGTGATTTTTTTTCTTGCATTTTAGGTTTTGGGGTACATGTGCAGAACATGCAAGATAGTTGCATAGGCACACACGTGGCAGTGTGTTTCACTGCCTTCCTCCCCTTCACTGACATTTGGCATTTCTCCCCGTGCTATCCCTCCCCAGCTCCCCCCTCCACTGTCCCTCCCCTACTTCCCCCAGTAGACCCCAGTGTATAGTGCTTCCTTCCTGGTGTGCATGTGTTCTCACTGTTCATCACCCGCCTATGAGTGAGAATATGTGGTATTTCATTTTCTGTTCTTGTGTCAGTTTGCTGAGAATGATGTTCTCCAGATTCATCCATGTCCCTACAAAGGACACGAACTCATCATTTTTTGATTGCTGCATAATATTCCATGGAGTATATGTGCCACATTTTCCTAGTCCAGTCTATCATCTATGGGCATTTGGGTTGGTTCCAGGTCTTTGCTATTGTAAACAATGCTGCAATGAACATTCGTGTGCATGTGTCCTTACAGTAGGCCAATTTATAGTCCTTTGGATATATACCCAGTAATGGGATAGCTGGGTCAAATGGAATTTCTATTTCTAGGTCCTTGAGGAATCGCCACACTGTCTTCCACAATGATTGAACAAATTTACACTCCCACTAGCAGTGTAAAAGTGTTCCTATATCTCCACATCCTCTCCAGCATCTGTTGTCTCCAGATTTTTTAATGATCACCATTCTAACAGGAGTGAGATGGTATATCAATGTGGTTTTGATTTGCATTTCTCTAGTGACCAGTGATGATGAGCATTTTTTCATATGTATGTTGGCCGCATGTATTTCTTCTTTTGTAAAGTGTCTGTTAATATCCTTTTCCCATTTTGAATGGGCTTGTTTGTTTTTTTCTTGTAAATCTATTTGAGTTCTTTGTAAATTCTGGATATCAGCCCTTTGTCAGATGGGTAAACAGCAAAAATTTTTTCCCATTCTGTTGGTTGCCAATTCACTCTAGTGACTGTTTCTTTGGCTGTGCAGAAGCTGTGGAGTTTGATTAGGTCCCATTTGTCTATTTTGGCTCTTGTTGCCAATGCTTTTGGTGTTTTGCTCATGAAGTCCTTGCCTACTCCTAGGTCCTGAATGATTTTACCTAAATTTTCTTCTAGGGTTTTTATGGTGCCAGGTCTTATGTTTAAGTCTTTAATCCATTGGGAGTTAATTTTAGTGTAAGGTGTCAGGAAGGGGTCCAGTTTCTGCTTTCTGCACATAGCTAGCCAGTTTTCCCAACAGCATTTATTAAACATGGAGTCCTTTCCCTGTTTTTGTCAGGTTTATCAACGATCGTATGGTTGTAGATATGTTGTGTTGCTTTTGATGCCTCTGTTCTGTTCCATTGGTCTATATCTCTGTTTTGGTATCAGTACCCTGCTGTTTTGATTACTGTAGCCTTGTAGTATAGTTTGAAGTCCAGTCGTGTGATGCCTCCTGCTGTGTTCTTTTTGCTTAGAATTGACTTGGCTATGCAGGCTCTCTTTTGGTTTTATATGAAGTTCAAGGTGGTTTTTTTTCAGTTCTGTGAAGAAAGTCAATGGTAGCTTGATGGGGATAGCATTCTGTCTGTAAATTCCTTTGGGCAGTATGGCCATTTTCACAATATCGATTCTTCCAAACCATGAACATGGAATGTTTCTCTATCTGTTTGTGTCCTCTCTATTTTGTTGAGCTGTGGTTTGTAGTTTTCCTTGAAGAGGTCCCTTACATTCCTTGTAAGTTGTATTCCTAGGTATTTTATTCTCTTTGTAGCAATTGTGAATGGCAGTTCATTCTTGATTTGGCTCTCTTTCAGTGTGTTGTTGGTGTATAGGAATGCTTGTGATTTTTTCACATTGATTTTATATCATGAGACTTTGCTGAAGTTGCTTATCAGTTTCAAGAGTTTTTGGGCTGAGATGATGGGGTCTTCTAGATATACTATCATGTCGTCTGCAAATAGAGACAATTTGACTTCCTCCTTTCCTATTTGAATACCCTTTATTTCTTTTTCTAGCCTGATTGCTCTGGCTAGAACTTCCAGTACTATATTGAATAGGAGTGGTGAGAGAGGGCATCCTTGTCTAGTGCCAGATTTCAAAGGGAATGCTTCCAGTTTTTGCCCATTCAGTATGATATTGGCTGTTGCTTTGTCATGAATAGCTTTTATTATTTTGAGATACGTTCCATCAATACCTGGTTTATTGAGGGTTTTTAGCATAAAGGGCTGTTGAATTTTGTCAAAGGCCTTCTCTGTGTCAATTGAGATAATCATGTGGTTTTTGTTTTTGGTTCTGTTTATGTGGTGAATTACATTTAGACCTGTGTATGTTGAACCAGCCTTGCATCCCAAGGATGAATTCTACTTGATCATGATGGATAAGCTTTTTGATGTGCTATTGCAATTGGCTTGCCAGTATTTTATTAAAGATTTTTGCATCTATGTTAATCATGGATATTGGACTGAAGTTTTCTTTTCTTGTTGAGTCTCTGCCGGGTTTTGGTATCAGGATGATGTTTGTCTCATAAAATGATTTGGGAAGGATTCCCTCTTTTTGGATTGTCTGAAATAGTTTCAGAAGGAATAGTAGCAGCTCCTCTCTGTGTGTCTGGTAGAATTTGGCTGTGAACCCATCTGGACCTGGGCTTTTTTTGTGTGGTAGGCTCTTAATTGCTGCCTCAACTTCAGACCTTGTTATTGGTGTATTCATAGTTTTAGCTTCCTCCTGGTTTAGGCTTGGGGGAGGACACAAGTGTTCAGGAATTTATCCATTTCTTCCAGGTTTTCTAGCTTATGTGCATAGAGTTGTTTGTAATATTCTCTGATGATGGTTTGAATTTCTGTGGAATCCGTGGTGATTTCCCCTTTATTGTTTTATATTGCATCTATTTGGTTATTCTCTCTTTTCTTTTGAATCAGTCTGTAGTTTAGTGGTCTGTCTATTTTGTTGATGTTTTAAAAAAACCAGCTCTTGGATTTATTGAAGTTTTGAAAGGTTTTTCGTGTCTCTGTGTCCTTTATTTCTGCTCTGATCATAGTTATTTCTTGTTTTCTGCTAGGTTTTGAGTTTTTTTGATCTTGCTCCTTCAGCTCTTTCAATTTTGATGTTAGGGTGTCAATTTTGGATCTCTTCACTCTTCTCATGTGGGCACTTATTGCTATATATTTTCCTCTAGAGACTGCTTTAAATGTGTCCCAGAGATTCTGGTATGTTGTGTGTTCATTCTCGTTGGTTTCAAAGAACTTCTTTATTTCTGCCTTCATTTCATTGTTTATCCAGTCAACACTCAAGAGCCATTTGTTCAGTTTCCATGAAGCTGTGTGGTTCTGAGTTAGTTTCTGAATTCTGAGTTCTAACTTGGTTGCACTATGGTCTGAGAGACTGTTTGTTATGATTTCAATTCTTTTTCATTTGCTGAGGAGTGCTTTACTTCCAATTATGTTGTCAGTTTTAGAGTAGGTGTGATGTGGTGCTGAGAAGAATGTATATTCTGTGGATTTGGGGTGGAGAGTTCTGTAAATGTCTATCAGGTTTGCTTGTTCCAGGTCTGACTTCAAGTCCTGGATATTCTTGTTAATTTTCTGTCTGGTTGTTCTGTCTAATATTGACAGTGGAGTGTTAATGTCTCCCACTATTATTGTGTGGGAGTGTAAGTCTCTTTGTAAGTCATTAAGAACTTGCCTATATATCTGGATGCTCCTGTATTGTGTCCAAATATATTTAGGATTATTAGCTCTTCTTGTTGCATCAATCCTTTTACCATTATGTAGTGTCCTTCTTTGTCTCTTTTGATCTTTGTTGCTTTAAAGTCTATTTTATCAGAGACAAGAATTGCAACCCCTGCTTTTTTTTTTTTTGCTCTCCATTTGCTTGGTAAATTTTCCTCCATCCATTTATTTTGAGCCTTTGTGTATCCTTGCGTGTGAGATGGTTGTCCTGGATACAGCACACCAATGGATTTTGGCTTTTTATCCAATTTGCCAGTCTGTGTCTTTTGATTGGTGCATTTAGTCCATTTACATTTAGGGTTAATATTGTTATGTGTGAATTTGATACTGCCATTTTGATGCTAGCTGGCTGTTTTACTCCTTAGTTGATGCAGATTCTTCATTTGGTTGATGCTCTTTAGCATTTGGTATGTTTTTGGAATGGCTGGTACTGGTTGTTCCTTTCTATGTGTAGTGCCTCTTTCAGGAGCTCTTGTAAAGCAGGCCTGGTGGTGACAAAATCTCTGAGTACTTGCTTGTTTGCAAAGGATTTTATTTTTTCTTCACTTATGAAGCTCAGTTTGGCTGGATATGAAATTCTGGGTTGAAAGTTCTTTTCTTTAAGGATGTTGAATATTGGTCCCCACTCTCTTCTGGCTTGTAGGGTTTCTGCTGAGAGATCTGCTGTGAGTCTGATGGGCTTCCCTTTGTGGGCAACCTGACCTTTCTCTCTGGCTCCTCATAGCATTTTCTCCTTCATTTTAACCCTGTTGAATCTGACAATTATGTGCCTTGGGGTTGCTCTTCTTGCAGAATATCTTTGTGGTATTCTCTGTATTTCCTGGACTTGAATATTGGCCTTCCTTGCTAGGTTGGGGAAATTTTCCTGGAGAATATCCTGAAGAGTATTTTCACCTTGGATTTATTCTTTTTGTCACATTCAGGTACAGCTATCAAACGTAGATTAGGTCTCTTCACATAGTCCCATATTTCTTGGAGACTTCGTTCATTCCTTTTTGTGCTTTTTTCTCTAATCTTGGCTTCTCATTTTATTTCATTGAGTTGATCTTTAACCTCTGATATTCGTTCTTCTGCTTGGTCCTTGCTTGGCAGGACAGTGCAATGGATACTCATAAATAAAGCCCAAACTTTCCAGGACAGAGCACCTGAGAAAAAAAGGGACTCTGTGGGTTCTGCTGCAGCAGACTTAAGCATAGCTGCCTAGCAGCCCTGAATGAAAAACAGAGCTCACAGCTCACCTCTTGAGCTCCTATAAAGTACAGGCTGTCTCCTCAAGCAGCCGCCTTGCCCCCGTATATCCATAGAGTCACCTCATAAATGACTGATGAGACTGACATTTTGTGGGCATCATTCTGGAACAAAGATAGCAGAAGAAGAAACTGGTAGCAACCCTTACTGTTCTGAAGCTGCTGCAGGTGATCCCCAGGCAAGCAGGGCCTGGAGTGGATCTCAGCAGTCCTACAGCAGAGGGGCCAGACTGTTAAAGGAAAACTAAGAAACAGATATACTTCATCATCAACAATCTGGACATCCACTAGAGACCCAATCAGAAAGTCAGCAACTACTCAGACGACTGGTGGATAAATTCACAAAGTTGGGAAGAAACCAGTGCAAAAAGGAGGAAAACACTCGAAACCAGAACACCTCACCTCCTACAAGGGACCTCAATTCCTCCCCAGCAAGGGAACAAAGCTGGACAGGGAATGAGTGTGATGAAATGACAGAATCAGACTTCAGAAAGTGGGTAAAGAGAAACTTTCGTGAGCTAAAAGAACACGGTGCAACTCAATGCAAAGAAATTAAGAACCTTGAAATAAGATTTGAGGAAATAATCAAAAGAATGGACAACTTACAGAGTAATATGAGTGAATTGATGGAGCTGAAAAACACAAGAACTTCACAAAGCATGTGCAAGTCTCAACAGCTGAATTGACCAAAACTACTTTTTACCAAGTGAAGTTGTCAACCTTTATAGCTTACAATTTTTCTCCTTACAAAATTATTGTAATTTTTTGATCTTCTGTAATTTTTCTCCTTACAAAATTATTTGCTTTGCTAATGAATGCCCATCCAAAAGAGAATTATAGATTGTTCATCAACTGTTACAAGAAAAGATCCATGTATTCACCTGTTCATTTGGTGTACAAAACATTTGGAGCTTTCTTTAATGCACAGTCAGCATAGAAATGTGTGTTCAATCACTGGTCAGAGAATATGATCTAATTTTTCTATCATCCACCTCTTTACAAAAGCCTGACTGAGAAAAGTTTCATTTAGGGAAAATGAGGTACTCACTACTTTTGATAATTTAGAACGGTAATTAAAACATTAGATACCAGAGTTCAACATCTAAACTTGACTTATAGAATCACCTTCAATAAATTACACTAAATATTAAATCAAGTACCATTTTTTGAAATGATCATATGTTTGCTACAAAAATGTTGCCAAGTGTAATGTTTACTGATACAACAGGTCTCTTAACTGCAATCCCAATGAAAAATTCAGTATATAATTTATAATTGGAAAATGGTTGTTTCATATAAGGAAATACTGAGGTTTGCTCCCTATTCTTTCATTTGGTGTGTTTAGACTTACCAGCCTTTTGTCTGGCTGTCAGGAAGTCCAGGGCCACGTTAGAAGTTCAATCACATAAACAGGACTGGCCCCCATGGTTGGTATCTGAATTTCTACTTTTTTTCCTTAGTCTCTTGTTTGCTTTTCTAATTTATTAAGCTCTGTTAGCTATGATATCATATTGGTTTTGTAAGCTTCCTAAATATTTTTTAAAAAGCTGTGGTATTGATACATGCAGGAGTTAAAAATGGCTGTCATGCCACAGGAGAAGTAAGGAAATACTAAGCCAACCGCCATAAAAACAAAACCAAAATTTAAAAAAACACTCTGCTTTTCCCCCTTCTTTTTGCATTTGCTGTTGTGAATAAACTTTTCATCTGAAGTTTGGAATAAATGTGTCATACAGACGTATGTGCATGTGTGTGTGTATATGTATGTGTTGCTGTTGTGAATAAACTTTTCATCTGAAGTTTGGAATAAATGTGTCATACAGACATATGTGCATGTGTGTGTGTATATGTATGTGTGTTTATATATATAGTTTAATTATAGTTTTTAATTATCAAAAGTAGTAAGTATATATATATATATACATGCATATACATATTTTTTAAGAATTTGCATTTATAATTAAACAGATTTAGTAATTAAGTTAAAAATATCCAAACAATATATTCCTATAGTGAATAAAGTGAAACATGATTTTTGTTCTTCTCAGATGGCATAACAACCTCTAAAATTTTAGCATGAGGCTTTTGTGAAGATACCTCTACACGTAGTGCACACTGACTTTTTCCTCACCAGGACCTTCTTCAGCTTATAGCAGGGGGGCTCATTTATTTTCTCTTAAGCAAAGTGTCTTTTGCTCCTGAAGGGAAGATAGTACAAGTGGAGCAAAGTTTTCATGATTAATACACATGTCTTTTTCCATGTTACAACCTAAAATTGGCGTTTATATCGGATGAAGTGTATTCAGCTCAGAGGAAAGTCTTGAGAAAAGATTTTAAAACAAAGAATTTAAATTGGTTCAGTTTTGTAGTTAAAATTCTAGGCATGCTAACATAAAAAACTGACTCTGATTTTTTTTCATTTGTTCATCTCTTCTGTATTCTTTACCTTAATGTTATTCTGAAACTCTACTTGTAGCAACTTGATGTCATTAAGTGACTGAGAGCACTCACCAGTCAGTTCCTTCTTCAATGAAGATCTCCCAGTGTGTGGATTAAAGTACATGTTTTCTTTCCTAAATTTACCTCTCTAATGACCCAAACAATTTGCTGAGACCTCGCTTAGCAGATGTGAACAGGAACTGCGGTTATTTTAGGCTCGCAACATGTGTTGTGCCCTGCTGATGTTGTTCAAATAATCAGGTATTCTGAACATCATACAATTCACTATAACTTTAAGGATGGAACCCACAGAGAAGAATGCCTAGGATAACTTCGGTGATGGCTACAAATATCACCAACTTTGCTTCTGTTTTGAGTCTGTCTTGTCTTTTAAAAAGACTGATAAGACTAGAAAATAGAGAACAAACAAATAATAGTTAAAGAAAGGTGCCCAGAGGGGTTGAAAAATCACGAGTGGATTGCTAAGGATTTCTATTTTCAGTGCTGGTGTTTGCTTATCTATGCTAAGTCAATGTGCTAAATCCACTTAAAAGTAATACAGCATTTTTTAAGTACAAAGACCTTTTTATTTAAAAAGAAACAAATAATATTTCTTTTTAAAACATTACAAACATATTGCCAGTTCACTAATTAATTGTGGTACTCTTGGTTTGTTTTCATTTGTGTATCATGCAACAGGGATTTGAATCTATGTGCCACAAAGAAGTTAAGACACTAGGGATGACAAGAGAGCCCAGTCCCTTTACTTATACAGTTTACACACTAGCAGGGAAGATAGGCTTTGAACAAATCCCTGCTCATCAATTGAGTGATATAAAGTAGAAATATAAGGTGGTGTGGAGGTTTATAACAAAATATTTTAGGTTAGGTGTCCGCATAGCAGAATCCCCTCTTGTGCAAGGGAAGTGCTCTCCAGAGAAACCAGAAAGGAAATGGGGGAAGTAGGAAAGGAAAGGGAAAAATCCCAGCAAGAGTAAAATTTGGGGAGGGTAGCTTCAGCCCGATGCTGCAAGGAAACTATGGATTGTAAATTGCACCTCAGAGTTTGTCCTTAGCAAGTAAGATGGACGTCATTCTGCCACGCTGTCTCTCAAGTGTGAAGGACCAAATAAGGAGAGAGTGTAGGCAAGGGGAGGTGGGAATGTAAGGTCCAGACACTTCTAGTTCTCTGCATAAGTGGCTCTGGTAACCAGAGGGAAGTAGGCAAAGAACAGTTGCAGGTGTAGTCCATTGGTGCAAAAATTTATAGAAACTGCGATCAGGGAAAACAGAAATGATAGTGATCTGAGGGGATCTGTGCATAACAGGAGCGTTTTCCATTAGTGTCCCTCCCCTTGTGCTGCTCTCATAGTTCGCAGTTTGCATCTCACATTGTTTACTCTACCCTGCCACAGCTTCATTCATCATAATTTCTTTAAAAATTTTATAAACATTATTGGGATGACCTACAGTACTTGTTGCTGCTGTTGATCCCAAGGCCATAACTGATTTTTAGAGTTCTTCTCCTCTCACCTGTATTAAATTCCTCTCCTTTTTAGCTAGCACCTCTGTTGGTTCAGGTGGCTTGGCTGGTGGGGCAACCTAGACTTTCATTCATAACAATTATTGTGTCATCATCATGACCTCATGAGGCTCTGGTTGCTATAATTTCCCACTCACAGTTTAAACTAAGTGTGGGAGTATCAAGCTCCTAGTTTGTGGAATTTTTAAAACTTGTTAAAAGTTATTAAATTTTGCCAAACATTTGCATCTACTTTGGTGAGCATCTGATTTTTCTCTTTTATTTGGTTATTGTGGAGAGTTGCATTTATTAATTTTTATATATTGAGTCAAATTTGCTCTCTCAAATTGAGCTCTTCAGCAGGCAATGCTGACATGGATTTTGAGATGCAATTTTTTTTTAGTGATCAACACACATGTAAAAAAGAGAAAAGAAGCTACATCTTTCTGAGGAATTGCTCATTTATTATTATGAAATGTCTTTTGATGTAAATTTTAGCCACACCAGCTTTCTAAATCTTACTGGTTTGCATAGTGTCTTTTTTCATCTTTGTACTCTCAACTTATTTTTGTGCTTCTATTTAAAGTGCATCACCTATAAATAGCACGTATTTGGGCCTGCTTTTTAAAGATCTAGTATAGCAATCTCTACTTTTCCTGAAAAAATATTTTATTTTCTTTAGAGTTATCAATTTCCTTCATTTTTTTAAATTAATGAACTTATTTTTAGAGTAGTTTTAGGATCAGAAAAAAATTGAGCAGAAAATATAGAGTTTCTCTCTTTCTTTTTTTTGAGACACAGCCTTGCTCTTTCGCCCAGGCTGGAGTGCAGTGGTGCATTTTCTGCTCACTGCAACCTCCACCTCCCCGGTTCAAGTGATTCTCCTGCCTCAGCCTCCCAAGTAGCTGGGATTACTGGCACCTGCCATCATGCTGGGCTAGTTTTTTGTATTTTTAGTAGAGTCAGTGTTTCACCATGTTGGTCAGGCTGGTCTCAAACTCCTGACTTCATGATCTGCCCTCCTCCACCTCCCAAAATGCTGGTATTACAGACATGAGCCACCACGCCCAGCCTAGAATTTCAATGCCTCTATTTTCATATGTGTACAGCCTCTCACTAAGGACATCCCACATCACAGTAGAACAATGGTTACAATCAATGAATGATTGATACATTACCACTCAAAGTCCACAGTTTACATTAGGGTTCATTCTAAGTGTTGTATGTTCAATGGGCTTTGACAAATGTATAATGACATATATTCACCATTATATTATCATTCAGAGTAGTTTCACTGCCCAAATAATCCTCTGTGCTCTGCTATTCATCCTTCCCTCCCTGCAGCACCTGGAAACCACTCATCTTTTTACTAGCTTCATAATTTTGCCTTTTTCAGAGTGTCAGATAGTTGGAATCATGTGACATATACCTTTTTCAAATTGGTTTCTTTCATTTAGTAATACACATTTAAGGTATCTACATATTTTTTTTATGGTTTGATAGCTCATTTTTTTAGTACTGAATACAGTTAAATTGTTGGGATATATCACAATTTATCTATTCACCAACAGAAAGACAATATTGATTGTTTCCAAGTTTTGAAAATTATGAATAAAAGCTGCTATAAAAATCTATGTGCAGGTTTTTGTGTAGACACAAATCTTCAATTTATTTGAATAAATACCAAGGAGTGGGATTGCTGAATTGTATGGGAAGAGCATGTTTAGTTTTGTCAGAAACTGCCAAACTGTCTTTCAAAGTGGCTGGACCATTATGTATTCCCACCAATAATGAATGAGGGTTCCTGTTGCTCCACATTCTCTGTAACATTTGGTGGTGTCAGTGTTTGAATTTTGACCATTCTGATAGGTGTGTAGTGGAGTCTCATCGTTGTTTTAATTTTCAATTCCCTATTGATTTACAATGTTGAACATATTTTTATATACTTATTTGCTATCTGTTTATCTTCTTTGATGAGATGTCTTTTGCTGATTTTTAAATTTTATTGCTGCTTTTCTTATTGTTAAGTTTTTAGGGTTTTCTTGTATATTTTGGATAACAGTCTTTCTTCAGATGTGTCTTTTGAAAATATTTTCTGTCAGTCTGTGGCTTGTTTTACTATTCTTGTGACATTGTCTTTATGTTTTTAATTTTAATTAAACTTATTAACTATTTCTTTAATAAATCATGACTTCGATGTTGTATCTAGAAAGTCATTGACAACCTGCATGGTAATTTAGATTTTTTCTATTGTAATCTTCTAGGAGTTGTAGAATTGTGAACTTTGCATTTAGGTTTATAATTTATTTTGAATTAATTTTTATAAAGGGTGTAAGTTACACATCTAGATTTTTTTTTGCAGGTGAATGTCCAGTTGTCCCATTACAATTTGTTGAAAAGACTCTTTGCTCCATTGAATTGTCTTTGATACTTTGTCTAAAATTATTTGACTATACTTATGTGGGTCTGTTTCTTCACTCTGTATTCTCTTCCATTGATCTGTTTATTCTTATGCCAATACCACATTATCTTGATTACTGTAGCTTTATTGTAAGTCTTGAAGTTGAGTAGTGCTGGTCCTCTCACTTTGTTCTTCTTCTTCAATATTGTGTTGGCTAGTCTAGGTCTTTTGCCTCTCCAGGCAAACTTTAGAATCAGTTTGTCAATATTTTACAAAATAACTTGCTGGGAATTTGATTGGATCAAGTTAGGAGGAACTGATTTGGTAACAATATTGAGTGTTCCTATCCATGAACATAGGATTGCCTTTTATTCATTTAGTTGTGCTTGTAGTTTTTCTCACATAGACTTACACATATCTTGTTGGATTTGCACCTAAGTAGTTTGTTGCTTGGGATGCTAATGTAAGTAGTATTATGATTTAAATTTCAAATTCTACTTGGTCATTGATAGTATATAGGAAAGGAGTGAATTCTTGCATATTAACTGTGTATGCTTCAATCTATAATCACTTATTTGCTCAGAAAGTTTTTTGTTTCTTTCAGAATTTCTACAAAGACAATTATGTCATCTGTGAACAAAGACAGTTTTATTTATTTATCAACTTGTATATATTTTATTTTCTGTTCTTAACTTGTATTATCTAGAACTCTGAGTATGTATTATCTAGAACTCTGAATGTGATGTTAAAAAAATGGTGGAGGGAAGATAACTTTGCTTTGTACCCAATCTTAGTAGGAAAGTTTCTAGTTCCTCACTTTTAAGTACTATATTAGCTGCAGGTCTTTTGTGGATGTTCTTTTCTTTTCTTTTTTTAATTTTTTATTGGATTTTAGGTTTTGGGGTACATGAGCAGAGCATGCAAGACAGTTGCGTAGGTACACACATGGCAGTGTGCTTTGCTTTCCTTCTCCCCTTCACCCACATTTGGCATTTCTCCCCAGGCTATCCCTCCCCACCTCCCCCTCCCACTGGCCCTCCCCTTTTCCCCCCAATAGACCCCGGTGTTTAGTACTCCCCTTTCTGTGTTCATGTGTTCTCATTTTTCATCACCCGCCTATGAGTGAGAATATGTGGTGTTTCATTTTCTGTTCTTGTGTCAGTTTGCTGAGGATGACGTTCTCCAGATTCATCCATGTCCCTACAAACGACACAAACTCATCATTTGTGATTGCTGCATAATATTCCATGGTGTATATGTGCCACATTTTTCCAATCCAGTCTATCATCAATGGGCATTTGGGTTGATTCCAGGTCTTTGCTATTGTAAACAGTGCTGCAATGAACATTCGTGTGCATGTGTCCTTGTAGTAGAACAATTTATAGTCCTTTGGCTATATACCCAGTAATGGGATTGCTGGGTCAAATGGAATTTCTATTTCTAAGGCCTTGAGGAATAGCCACACCATCTTCCACAATGGTTGGACTAATTTACACTCCCACCAACAGTGTAAAAGTGTTCCTTTTTCTCCACATCCTCTCCAGCATCTGTTGTCTCCAGATTTTTTAATGATCGCTATTCTAACTGGCGTGAGATGGTATCTCAATGTGGTTTTGATTTGCATCTCTCTGATGACCAATGACGATGAGCATTTTTTCATATGATTGTTGGCCTCATATATGTCTTCTTACATAAAGTGTCTGTTCATATCTTTTGCCCACTTTTGAATGGGCTTGTTTTTTTTCTGTAAATCTGTTTGAGTTCTTTGTAAATTCTGGATATCAGCCCTTTGTCAGATGGGTAAACTGCAAAAATTTTTTCCCATTCTGTTGGTTGCCGATCCACTCTAGTGACTGTTTCTTTTGCCGTGCAGAATCTGTGGAGTTTCATTAGGTCCCATTTGTCTATTTCGGCTTTTGTTGTCAATGATTTTGGTGTTTTGTTCATGAAGTCCTTGCCTACTCCTATGTCCTGGATAGTTTTGCCTAGATTTCCTTCTAGGGTTTTTATAGTGCCAGGTCTTATGTTTAAGTCTTTAATCCATCTGGAGTTAATTTTAGTGTAAGGTGTCAGGAAGGGGTCCAGTTTCTGCTTTCTGCACATGGCTAGCCAGTTTTCCCAACACCATTTGTTAAACAGGGAATCCTTTCCCCATTGTTTGTTTTTGTCAGGTGTATCAAAAATTGTATAGTTGTAGATATGTTGTGTTGCCTCCGGTGCCTCTGTTCTGTTTCATTGGTCTATATCTCTGTTTTGGTACCAGTACCATGCTGTTTTGATTTCTGTACCCTTGTAGTATAGTTTGAAATCCGGTAGTGTGATGCCGCCCACTGTGTTCTTTTTGCTTAGAATTGACTTGGCTATACGAGCTCTCTTTTGGTTTCATATGAAGTTCATGGTGGTTTTTTCCAGTTCTGTGAAGAAAGTCAATGGTAGCTTGATGGGGATAGCGTTGATTCTGTAAATTACTTTGGGCAGTATAGCCATTTACATGATATTAATTCTTCCTAACCATGAACATGGAATGTTTCTCCATCTGTTTGTGTCCTCTCTGATTTCGTTGAGGAGTGGTTTGTAGTTCTCCTTGAAGAGGTCCCTTACATTCCTTGTGAGTTGTATTCCAAGGTATTTTATTCTTTTTGTAGCAATTGTGAATGGCAGTTCATTCTTGATTTGGCTTTCTTTAAGTCTGTTATTGGTATAGACGAATGCTTGTGATTTTTGCGCATTGATTTTATATCCTGAGACTTTGCTGAAGTTGCTTATCAGTTTCAGGAATTTTGGGCTGAGGCGTTGGGGTCTTCTACGTATACTATCATGTCGTCTGCAAATAGAGACAATTTGACTTCCACCTTTCCTATTTGAATACACTTTATTTCTTTTTCTTGCCTGATTGCTCTGGCTAGAACTTCCAGTACTCTATTGAATAGGAATGGTGAAAGAGGGCATCCTTGTCTAGTGCCAGATTTCAAAGGGAATGCTTCCAGTTTTTGCCCATTCAGTATGATATTGGCTGTTGGTTTGTCATAAATAGCTTTTATTACTTTGAGATACGTTTCATCAATACCGAGTTTATTGAGGGTTTTTAGCATAAAGGACTGTTGAATTTCGTCAAATGCCTTCTCTGCGTCAATTGAGATAATGATGTGGTTTTTGTTTTTGGTTCTGTTTATGTGGTGAATTACGTTGATAGACTTTCGTATGTTGAACCAGCCTTGCATCCCCGGGATGAATCCTACTTGATCATGATGAATAAGTTTTTTGATTTGCTGTTGCAATCGGTTTGCCAATATTTTATTGAAGATTTTTGCATCAATGTTCATCATTGATATTGGCCTGAAGTTTTCTTTTCTTGTTGGGTCTCTGCTGGGTTTTGGTATCAGAATGATGTTGGTCTCGTAAAATGATTTGGGAAGGCTTCTTTCTTTTTGGATTGTTTGAAATAGTTTTAGAAGGAATGGTACCAGCTCCTTTTTGTGTGTCTGGTAGAATTCGGCTGTGAATCCATCTGGACCTGGGCTTTTTTTGAGTGGTAGGCTCTTAATTGCTGCCTCGACTTCTGACCTTGTTATTGGTCTATTCATAGTTTCAGCTTCCTCCTGGTTTAGGCTTGGGAGGACACAGGAGTCCAGGAATTTATCCATTTCTTCCAGGTTTACTAGTTTATGTGCATAGAGTTGTTTGTAATATTCTCTGATGATGGTTTGAATTTCTGTGGAATCTGTGGTGATTTCTCCTTTATCAATTTTTATTGCAGCTATTTGGTTGTTCTCTCTTTTATTTTTAATCAATCTGGCTAGTGGTCTGTCTATTTTGTTGATGTTTTCAAAAAACCAGCTCTTGGATTTATTGATTTTTTGAAGGGTTTTTTGTGTCTCAATCTCCTTCAGTTCAGCTCTGATCTTAGTTATTTCTTGTCTTCTGCTGGGTTTTGAGTTTTTTCGATCTTGCTCCTCTAGCTCTTTCAGTTTTGACGATCAGGTGTCAATTTTGGATCTCTCCATTCTCCTTATATGGGCACTTATTGCTATATACTTTCCTCTAGAGACTTCTTTAAATGTGTCCCAGAGGTTCTGGCATGTTGTGTCTTCGTTCTCATTGGTTTCGAAGAACTTCCTTATTTCTGTCTTCATTTCATTGTTTAGCCAATCAACATTCAAGAGCCAGTTGTTCAGTTTCCATGAAGCTGTGCGGTTCTGGGTTGGTTTCTGTATTCTGAGTTCTATCTTGATTGCACTATGGTCTGAGAGGCTGTTTGTTATGATTTCAGTTGTTTTGCATTTGTTGAGGAGTGCTTTACTTCCAATTATGTGGCCAATTTTAAAGTAGGTGTGATGTGGTGCTGAGAAGAATGTGTATTCTGTGGATTTGGGGTGGAGATTTCTGTAAATGTCTATGAGGTTTGCTTGCTCCAGGTCTGAATTCAAGCCCTGGATATCCTTGTTGATTTTATGTCTGGTTGATCTGTCTAATATTGACAGTGGAGTGTTAAAGTCTCCCACTATTATTGTGTGGGAGTCTAAGTCTCTTTGTAAGTCATTAAGAACTTGCCTTATGTATCTGGGTGCTCCTGCATTGGGTCCATATATGTTCAGGATCGTTAGCTCTTCTTGTTGTATCGATCCTTTTACCATTATGTAATGGCCTTCTTTGTCTCTTTTGATCTTTGTTGCTTTAAAGTCTATTTTATCAGAGATGAGAATTGCAACTCCTGCTTTTTTCTGCTCTGCATTTGCTGGGCAAATCTTCCTCCATCCCTTTATTTTGAGCCTTTGTGTATCCTTGCATGTGAGATGGGTTTCCTGGATACAGCACACTGAAGGGTTTTGGATTTTTATCCAATTTGCCAGTGTGTGTCTTTTGATTGGTGCATTTAGTCCATTTACATTTAGGGTTAATATTGTTATGTGTGAATTTGATACTGCCATTTTGATGCTAAGTGGCTGTTTTGCCTGTTAGTTGTTGTAGATTCTTCATTATGTTGATGCTCTTTAGCATTTAGTGTGATTTTGGAATGGCTGGTACTGGTTGTTCCTTTCTATGTGTAGTGCCTCTTTTAGGAGCTCTTGTAAAGCAGGCCTGGTGGTGACAAAATCTCTGAGTACTTGCTTGTTCGCAAAGGATTTTATTTTTCCTTCACTTCTGAAGCTCAGTTTGGCTGGATATGAAATTCTGTGTTGAAAGTTCTTTTCTTTAAGAATGTTGAATATTGGTCCCCACTCTCTTCTGGCTTGTAGTGTTTCTGCTGAGAGATCTGCTGTGAGTCTGATGGGCTTCCCTTTGTGGGTGACCCGACCTTTCTCTCTGGCTGCCCTTAGTATTTTCTCCTTTATTTCAACCTTGTTGAATCTGACAATTATGTGTCTTGGGGTTGCTCTTCTTGTAGTATATCTTTGTGGTGTTCTCTGTATTTCCTGCATTTGAGTGTTGGCCTGTCTTGCTAGGTGGGGGAAATTTTCCTGGATGATGTCCTGAAGAGTGTTTTCCAACTTGGATTCATTCTCTTCGTCCCCTTCTGGTACACCTATCAAACGTAGGTTAGGTCTTTTCACATAGTCCCACATTTCTTGGAGACTGTTCATTCCTTTTTGCGCTTTTTTCTCTAATCTTGGTTTCTCGTTTTATTTCATTGAGTTGGTCTTCGACTTCAGATATTCTTTCTTCTGCTTGGTCAATTTGGCTGTTGAAACTTGTGCATGCTTCGTGAAGTTCTCGTATTGTGTTTTTCAGCTCCTTTAATTCATTCATATTCCTCTCTAAGTTATCCATTCTTGTTATCATTTCCTCCTATCTTTTTTCAAGTTTCTTAGTTTCTTTGCATTGATTTAATACATGTTCTTTTAGCTCACAAAAGTTTCTCATTATCCACCTTCTGAAGTCTAATTCCGTCATTTCATCACAGTCATCCTCCGTCCAGCTTTGTTCCCTTGCTGGTGAGGAGTTTTGGTCCTTTCTAGGAGGTGAGGTGTTCTGGTTTCGGGTGTCTTCCTCCTTTTTTCGCTGGTTTCTTCCCAGCTTTGTGGATTTATCCGCTTGTCTTCTGTGTAGTTGCTGACTTTTCGATTGGGTCTCTGAGTGGACACCCAGATTGCTGATGATGAAGTATTTCTGTTACTTGGTTTCCCTTCTACCAGTCTAGCTCCTTTGCTGTATGACTGCTGAGGTCCACTCCAGGCCCTGCTTGTCTGGGGTGCACCTCTAGAAGCTGTGACACAGAGAGGGATACTACCAGTTTCTTTTTCTGCTATCTTTGTCCCAGGATGATGCCTGCCAAATGTCAGTCTTTTGGATATAGAGGGGTCAGGGAGCTGCTTGAGGAGACAGTCTGTACTTTATAGGCGCTCAATTGCTGAGCTTTGAACTCTGTTGTTCATTCAGGGCTGTTAGGCTGCTATGTTTGATTCTGCTGCAACAGAGCTCATTAAAAAAAACGTTTTATTCTCAAATGCTCTGTGTTGGGGGGTTCGGGCTTTATATTTGGATGTCCATTGAGGTGTCCTGCCCAGCTAGGAGGCAGACTAGCCACTGTTTGCCTGCCGAGGCTCCACCCTGCTGTTGTGAGGTTCGCCCTATTGCTGCAGGCTCTGCTGTTCTGCTGTGGTCTCTGCCACGCCCTGCGGCGGAGTCTCTCTGTTGTAGCGGCTTGCCTCGGCAATGGCAGGCTGCGTCAGCAGTGGGCGTGTATCTCAGTTGGGGTGGGTTGCCTTGGTAATGGTGGACGCCCCTCCCCCACAGAGCATCTCAGACAGTCTGCTCTGGATCATTTGAAATTGCGGTTTTGTTTGACCCACTGGGCTATCCCAAACACTCTGTCCCTGCAATCCCCTGGGCTGGCCCACTGTCCAAGTCTCGTTCAGTCTCAAGTCCAGCCCTCTCAAGTCTCAGGTTGCCGGTTCAACAGGGCACCCAGACAAGCGCGCCCTGTGGGTAGTGCTGGGTAGGGCCGGCTGCAGCCACCTCTGCTGCCGGCTTCGCCAGGCAGAGGTACTGCCTGGCATCCCACATCTCCTTTATACTTGGGAATTTCCCCGTTCTGTGGGCAACAAAGATCAGTCTGGAAATGCAGCTCCGACTCACCTCTCCGCGGATTCAACAAGAGCTCCAATCCTGGGTTGTTCTCACAGTGCCATCTTGAGTCCTCCCCCCTTTCATGGATGTTCTTAATCAAGTTGAGGAAGATCTTCTCCTCTTTCCAGATTGCTGAAAGTTTTTATCATTAATGAGTGTTCAGTTTTGTCAAATACTTTTTCTACATCTAGTCATATAATCATGTGATTTTTCTTCTATAGTCTGTTGGTGTGATGGATTATATTAATTAATTTTCAAATGTCAAACCAGACTTTCATACCTGAAATAAATACTATTTGGTCATGGTGTATAATTTTTTTATACATAATTGGGTTTGGTTTGCTGATATTTTGTTGATGATTTTTGCATCTATGTTCAAGAGAAATATTTGTCAGTACTTTACTTTTCTTGTATTGCCTTTGTCTGGTTTTGGTATTAGGGTAATGCCAACCTGATAGAATGACTCAGGAAGTACTCCTTCTGATTACATCTTCTAGAAGAGCAATATGGTTACACTTTGTGGCCCCATGTAAATCTCATCTTGAATTGTAAGCCCTGTAATAAGCCCCACGTGTCAAGGGAGTGATCAGGTGGCGGCAATTGAGTCATGAGGATGGTTTCTTCCAAGCTGTTTCTATAATAGTGAATAAGTTCTCATGAGATCTGATGGTTATAAGAGGCTCGTTCCCCTTCACTCAGCACTTCTCCTTCCTGCCACTTTGTGAAGAAAGTGCCTTGCCTCTCCTTCGTCTTCTGAGATGATTGTAAATTTCCTAAAGCATCCCCAGCATGCTAAACGGTGGGTCATTTAAACCTCTTTTCATTATAAATTACCCAGTCTTAAGCAGTTCTTTCTAGCAGTGTGAGAATGGAGTAATACAAAGAGATTTCAGAGCATTAGCATAGTTCATAAGTTAAATGTTTGCTAGAATTAACTAGTGAACCAATTTGGATTTTGTGGTTTCTGTTTGGGAAGATTATTATTTATTGATTCACTTTAAAAAATAGATATAGGCCTATTCAGATGATCTTTTTCTTCCTGTGTGAGTTTTGTCAGATTGTATCTTTCAAGGAATTGGTTCATTTTATCTAGATCAAGAAATTTGTGGCCATAGAGTTGGTCAAAATATTCATTTATTATACTTTTAATATTTATGGGATCTGTAGTGATGTTCCTAATTTTATTTCTGATACTAGTAATGTGTATCTTCTTTCTTTTTTTCTTTGTTTGCTGAACTAGAGGATTACCAGTTTTATTGATCTTTTCAAAGGACTAGCTCTTGCTTTTATTGAGTTTTCTCTGTTGATCCTGCTTTTAATTTCATCCATTTCTGCTCAAATGTCTATTTTTCCTTTTATTCTGCTTACTTTGGATTTAACTTCCTCTTCTTTTTCTAATTTTCTAAGTAGGAAACTTAGGTAATTTATTTTAGATCTTTCTTCTTTTTTAAGTATATACATTCAAGGCTGTAAGTTTTCTTCTAAGCACTGCTTTTGATATTTCTCACAAATTTTGATAATTGTATTTTCTTTTTCATTTTGTTGAAAATATTTTAAAATTTTTATTGGCATTTCTTCTTTGACTTATATTATTTAGAAGTTTGTTGTTTAAGCTGCAAGTATTTGTGGGGGAGTTCCTAGCTGTCGTTCTGTTACTGATTTCTTGCTTAATTCCACTGTAGTCTGGGAGTGGGTCATTGTATGATTTTTATTCTTTTACGTTTGTTAAGACATGTTTTATGACCCAGAATGTGGTCTATCTTGGTAAATATTCCATGTAAGCTTGAGAAGAATGTGTAATCTGCTATTGTTAGTTGAAGTAATCTATAGATGTCAATTATATCTGGTTTATTGATGGTGTTGTTAAATTCAAATGTGTCTTTACTAAATTTCTGCCTGAGTTTCTTTTGATTAGTGTTAGCATGGTATATTTTTGTTCACCCATTTACTTTGATCTATATTGTCTTTATAATTAAAGTGTATTTCTTGTGGCCTTGTTTTTTATTATTCTGACAATTTCTGTCTTTTAATGGGTGTATTTAGACCATTAGCATTTAAAGTGATGACTGATATAGTTGCATTAATATATACCATATTTGTTACTGTTTTGTATTTGTTATTCTTGTTCCATCTTCCTATTGTCTTCTACACTTTTTCTGCCTTTTGTGGTTTTAACTTAGTCTTCTATGTGGCTCCATTTTCTCCTCTTTTTCATCATATAAATTAGACCTCTTATTACCTTTTGATTTAGAGTTTGCAATATACTTTTACAAAGAATCCAAATCTACTTATATTTTAATTTATTTTATATTTTAAATTTTTGTGAGTTCTCAGTAGGTGTATACATTTATGGAGTACATGAGAGGTTTTGATACAGGGATGCAATGAGTAATAATCACATCATAGAAGATAGGGCATCCGTCCCCTCAAGCATTTATCCTTTGTGTTAAAAACAATCCAAGTATACTCTTTTAACTATTTTGAAATGTACAGTTAAATTATTATTGACAAACTCAACCCATTATCCTATTGAATACTGGGCCTCATTTATTCATACTATTTCTTTTGTGCCTATTAACTAACCCCACCCACCTTCACCTGCTTACTACCTTCCCAGCCTCTGATGATCATCCTTCCAAATCCACTTTTAAATAATAGTGTACCACCTAGTGGGTAGCGAAAGTGCCTTATGATAACAAAATATTACTCATTTTTCCTTTCTGTCCCTTGTATCATTTGTTTCATTTATACACAGTCATACATAAGCCTCTATGAATGCACACATAACCGTACATAATTGAACACATTGTTGCTATTATTATTTTGAACAAAATATTATTGTTAGATCAATTAGGAATAGAAAAAATAAATGTTTTTATGTTACCTTTATTATTTACTCTTTAATAATCTTCCTTTCTTTATGTAGATCTGAATTTCTGATGTACATAATTTTCCTTCTCTCTGAAGAACTTCTTTTAACATTTCTTGCAAGGTAGTTCTACTGACAGAAAATTCTCTTAAGTTTTGATTGTCTAAGTCTTAATTTCTTTTTTACATTTGATGGATAATTTCACAGGGTACAGATTTCTAGGTTGATGATTTTTTTCTCTCAGTACTTTAAATATTTAACTCCACTTTCTTCTTATTTCATGGTTTCTTAGGAGAAGTTAGACGTAGTTCTATCTTTACTCTTCTATAGGTGAGGTGGCTTTTCCTGTTTTCCTTCAATATTTTTTTCTGTATCTGAAGTCCAAATATAATATGTCTAGATATAGTTTTTGTTTTAGGGCATACATATTTTTTCTTCTGACATTTATCTTGACTGATGTTCTCTGAGTTACCTGGCCATGTGGTTTGGCATATAAAAATAAATAATTATGAAAGATCCCTTAGTCATGATTGCCCCAAACATTGCTCTATTCTTTTCTCTTTTTCTTCCCCTTCTGTTATTCATATTGTGCATATATTGTACCTCTTGTAGTTATTCCCAGTTCTTGGATGTTCTGTTATATTTTTTCCTTGGTGCTTTTTTCACTTTGCTTTTTTAGTTATGGAAGTTTCTATTGCCATATTCTCAAGCTTAGTGCTTATTTCCTCAGTTATATCTAGTCTACTAATGAGCCCATGAAAGACATTTTTCATTTTTGTTAACAGGTTTTAATCTATAGTGTTTCTTTTTGATTATTTTAAAGAATTTCCATCTATCTGCTTACATTATCCATATGTTCTTGCATATCATCTATTTTTTTTATTAAAGCCCTTGGCATATTAATCATTGTTGAAAAAAATTCCTGGTCTGATAATTCCAATATTCCTGCTATATCTAACTCTGGTTCTGATGCAAATTAAGTCTCTTCAAACTGTTTTTTTTTTCCCTCTTAGTACAGTTTGTAATTTCTTGTTGAAAGATAGACATAATGAACTGGGTAAAAGATCTTTAGTAAGGTAGTGGTAGGGTCCTGGGAGAGGGAAAACATTCTAGGATCCTATGATTAGGTCTCAGTATTTTAGTGAGCCTGAGTCCCTGGGCTGTGGCCATGTTTCTTAGTACCCCAGGCTTCCTGGCTTTGGTGGGACAGAATGAATAGATGGGGCTGGAATTAGCTTTTTCTTTTCCCTCACATGGAAGACTAGAACTGGCTAGAGTTTGTAGTTTTGCCTCCTCCAGGTAGGCTAGACTCTGAAAAAACTCCAGCATGTTAAGTTCTTGTAAAATAGTTTCTCCTAAGGGTAGCCCTCATTTAGAACAGAATGCTCTGGCATATTTCAAAATAGTTTCTTTCCCCTTCCTCATCCCAGAGGCAAGAAGAAATTTTTGTCCAACGTTCACTGGGAGGACCTTGTAGGGATTTTGAGGTAAAACTTATAAAAATGTGCCAATTGTGTCTCATGACTGGGTCCCCTGGAGTTTTTAATTAACTGACTTTTCCACACTGAGCCTCCCAATTTTTCAATTACCATTTAGGTTTTCCTATCTCAGTACTGATTCCCATGAAAGTTTCTGCTTATGGGTTCTTCCCCAGTAGGTTGTGGTGTTCTGTATTTTCCTATCTGTATCTCCAATTCTGGGAGAAGCAGTTTGCTCTGTGACCTCAATTCTCTGATGGAAATATGGGTTTTTGATTTTTCAGTTTGCTTAGGTTTTTTACTTGTTAAAGCAGAGTGGCAAATTCCAACCTACTTACATGCTGAACCAGAAACCAGAAATTCAATCTACACTTTTTAATTAGAGTTCTTGATTCATTTAAGTCTATATTTTGGCTATGTGTTTTCTAAGTGTTGACATTTCTATCCTTCTGGTTGCTTTGGCCAAAACTCTTGGAGCCATCTTTACTCTCTTTTCTCTTCTCTCCTATACACAATCCATCAGCATGAGATTTGTGGCAGTACTTTTATAATATGGCCAGGATCCCATCACTTCCTATGATCTATTCAGCTATTTCTTTAGGCTATGTTACCATGTTCTCTCATCTGGATAACTGCAACAGCTTCTTATCTGGTCTTCCTTCTTCTAGCCTTGACCTCATTTGTTGCAGTCCAGTTCCAACAAAACATCTAAAGTAATATAATTATAACCTAAGTTAGATTATGTCAGTCCTTACTTCAAAACCTTACAGTGATTTTTCAATACTACTTAGAGTAAAATCCAAATTCCAGATAGAGGCTTATAAATCTTCCTATCTTCTGACATTTTCTCCTATTACTCTTTCCTTGGCTTACTCCATTCCAGGCACACTTACCTTCTAGTTATCCTTCAACTCACCATATGTACTTTCTAACTTATGTCTTATTACTAGCTGGCTCTCCTTTCTGGGAATATACTTTTACCAGATATCTACATAGATAACCTCATAAACTCCCAAGTCTTTCCTCAAATAACATCTCAGTGAGGCTTGCCCTCACTGCCCTGTATAAGATTGCAACCCCTCTCCTACTGTGTCCTCTCTTGCTCTGCTCTACTTTTGCTCTTTTTCCATAGCACTAATCACCTTCTTATATATTAACATATTATTTGTTTGTTATATATTACATTGTATGTCTCTCAGTTGTTAGAATATAAGCTCATGAGGGTGGTAAGCTCTTTTGATTTTTTTTCTCATTACAGATATGGTCTACATATGGACAACTTTATGCATAGTCCACAGTAAATGACAAATACAACATTTTAAGTATTAAAATGACATTAATAGCATGACAAGCAATTCTCTGAAGACCAGCATGAAGATTTATATATATATAGACATAGACATTAATTTCACTTTTTATACATGGAAATACAAATTATAGGAAATATATACAATATATCATAAAATGTAAATAGGTGTAAAACATTGGAGTAAGAAATAACTCTATCCCTCACTCTCAACAGTCTTTAATATGGACTCTTTACTACATTCAGATTAATTTTTTCAATGTTTACTCATACTTAGTAACATACCATGCTTTCTCTTAGCCACAGAACTTCCTTATGTGTTCTGAATAATGTCATCATTTCTATATGAAACTCACCCATATTCAAGACCCAGATTCAGCGCCATCTTTTTCCTGAAGCTGTATTTGACCTCTTAATTTTGTTCAATGAAATGTCCTGAGTGGCCAAAACAGAGCCTAGAATGTAGTAGATGCCCAACAGATATTTCTGGATGATTAAGTTGGTTATTATAGTCTTCAAATAGCTTTTTAAAAATCTCAACTAGAAAATAACTGTTCAGGCAATTTAGTGTAGCAGATGGAGTATGATATGTCTAAAAAAGAGTCAATGGGTTTAGAAATAAACAAAACCTTTCCAGAATCCAAAAGCAGAAAAAACCTCAACCAATAAACAATAAAAGCCAAAACCTATAATATTAATAAGCAACAGCAACAAAAGGCAACAAAATCCCACCCTAGTCTTGCCATAGTCTGTTTTATTATCATAACCAATGATTTACATAGTAGACTCTCTACAAAAGATTATTTCCATGGAAACATACTCAATTTCTACCTTATAATATAAAGTCACAAAAACAACATAAACCACCAAACCACAGAGAAACAGAAACAAGAAAACATTGTAAAATTAATATACACTGATGACAAGTAAAAATGTAGCACATAGGAAACTTTACATTTTTCTTATTTTAAAACTAAGCCATTTATAGCAAAGTAGATAGAAATTTCTAATGCTTTAATAAAAGACTATAGTCTAAATTTTTACAATCAGTATTTGAAATTAAATACTTGTAGCATACTGACGCTTTATATGCAAGTTTTAACTTAATATGCCAGTTTTGATTTCTTACCAAAGGTTTCAATCCCGAGTGAAAGATCAATGGCATTCAGCAGGGATTCTCTTTAATTACCATTTCTTTCCCAGTCTGAAGGGACCCTTCTGACTGAAAAAGCAACTAACATTTTATTTTGACACTTATTTGAATTACAGTAAATAATAGGAGGCTCTTACATGATGCGTTTATGGTTTTGGTAAAGCAATCTGTTGAGAAATGCATTTTATATAACTTCAGCAGAATTCAGTGGGGCCACTAGAAAAGGAAGAGAAAAAAGGAATCCTAATAGAATACGTGGAAGCAATTTCATTTTTAAAGTCGAGCCTTTGTTCTTGATCACACTGGAGACTCCAGTATTTGTGTTCCAGTCTTCTCACTTCATTTTTCACTGCCAAGGAAAGACCTCTTCACTTTTCAATCCCTCCGCCAAGTGTTTTTAAAAACTACTAAACAATAATAATTCTCAGTCTCTCTCTCTCTCTCTCTCTCTCTCCCCCCGACCCCCCTGTGTATGTGTGTGTGTGTATGTGTGTGTACATGTGACCATTTTTGAACCACTGTTGCTGTGAAGTCTCTGGTCTCTCTCCTCATTTAGAATCAACTCTGAAATTTTTCTTGGAAGTCCCTCCCAGTTCACTTAATTCTTCCATGATGACATCTATACATTTCTGAGAGGCCTCACTAGCATTTCTCAAGCCTATCACCCAATGTGCCAAAGCCGTATGAAGTTTTAGAACTAACTTGGATAGGATTTGGTGCTCTCTATTGTATGCTTGTGGTTGTCTCTGTTACACAAAAGCAGCCTGTGTTGCATTCCCATTCCACAGAAGTGAGTAATCTTTCCAGTACTTTCCCTTTCAACTTTCACTACCATAGGATTAGAGTGGATGGTTAGGACAACAGGCAAAGGTGTGTACAAGACCCTGCACTATGATTAAGATTTTGTTAATATCGCAAGATTGCTGTGGCTGCTTCCCTTTTCCCTTAGAAATGAAGTTCTTGACCTGAGTCTAAGAGCTCTGACTGTGTTGGAATGGGCTGTAGCAAATATATGAGCCTTGTGAATTTTTTAATTTTTTTTAAAATCAGGTAAGGTTTTATTCTGTTACAGTATCTTTAGTAAACAGATTATATTCACACATATGCTGACATTCTTTCAAATTTCTACAATTCAAATCAGACAAAAATCCAACATATTAACAAAAAGAAAAAAATCAAGGTTGGCTTTGAAAACACTAGATCACACACACAAAAAAGTAATGAATACTCTTAGAGGGTAAAATGGTCTCATTCAACCAGGAATTATATATTCAGTTAGGATATTCTGTATAAAAGTAGGAGAAAGCTATTTTCCTAATGCAATAGGTTGGAGTGTAAATGGCAATGTTGTTTGTCTGAAAATTTTTTTCAAAATCATGTTTTATCCAGCCAAAAAACTGGAATCAAGGTTATGACTTCAGAAATTGGCTCAGAAAACCAGAGTAGGGAAAGGCATTTGAGTGAATGACCTGACTTTCCCTGCTGGCTTTCCTCTTAAATGTTAGCTAATTTCCAAGTAGCATTAGATTACCATGCCAAAAGGAAGAAACATCTTAGAGATCTTCAGAATATCACAGGCATAGAAGGAAAAGGAAACCTTGGAAAAGTGGATGCACCATTCTTCTCCATTTTCCCTTTAAAGATATTCATTCACGGGGGACCGACTCAAGATGGTGCAGTGAGAACAACCCAGGATTGAAGCTCTCGGTGAATGCGTGGAGGGTGAGTCAGGGCCGCATTTCCAGACGGATCTTTGTTACCAACAGAATGGGGAAATTCCCAGGTATAAAAAAGATACAGGATGCCAGGGCAGAGATTTTGGCTGGAGCAGCCAGTGGCCGGTGCAGCTGGTGGCCGGCACACAGCGCAGCAGTGCTCCACAGTGCTCCGCACAAAGTGCACTCGTCCGGGTGCCCTGTTGAACCAGCAATCTGAGGCTGGAGAGGGCAGATAGGCATATGCATCTGATTGAACAGGACTTGGACAGTGAGCCAGGCCAGGAGATTCCACAGAAACAGCGTTTGGGCCAGTGCAGTGGGACAAACAAAATGGCGATTCCAAACACTCCACCTGGAGAGTATCACTGCGGGCACAGCTGAACACAGGATGGTGCAGCTTAGTGGGGGAGGGGCATCAACCATTACCAAGGCAATCCACCCCTACTGAGGTAAACTCCCATTGCTGATGCAGCCTGCTGTTGCTGAGGCAACCTGCCACAACAAAGAGACTCCAACGCGGGGTGCAGCCCGTGGCAGCAGGGTGGAGACCTCAGCAGCAGGAAAGAGCCTGCAGCAATAGGGCAGACCTCACACCAGAAGGGCGGAGCTTCGGAAGGAAAATAGTGACTAGACTGCCTCCTAGCTGGGCACGACAGTGCAACGGACACTCATAAAGAAAGCCCCAACCCCCCGAGACAAACCATCTGAGAAAAAAAAGGTTTTTTTTTGTTTTTGTTTTTGTTTTTTTTTATGAGTTCTGCTGCAGTAGAATTAAACGTAGCAGCCTAACAGCCCTGAATGAACAACAGAGCTCACAGCTCAGCGCTTGAGCTCCTATAAAGTACACATTGTCTCCTCAAGCAGCTCTCTGACTCCTCTATATCCAGAAGACTGACATTTGGCAGGCATCATTCTGGGACAAAGATAGCAGAAGAAGAAACTGGTAGCATCCCTCACTGTTCTGCAGCTGCTATAGGTGCACCCCACACAAGCAGGACCTGGAGCGGACGTTAGCAGTCGTACAGTGGAGGGGCTAGACTGGTAGAAGGAAGACCAAGTAACAGAAATACTTCATCATCAACAATCTGGGTGTCCACTCAGAGACCCAATCGAAAAGTAAGCAACTACTCAGATGACAGGTGGATAAATTCACAAAGATGGAAAGAAACCAGCACAAAAAAAAGGAAAACACCCGAAATCAGAACACCTCACCTCCTAAAAAGGACCAAAACTCCACACCAGCAAGGGAACAAAGCTAAACGGAGAATGACTGTGATGAAATGACGGAATTAGACTTCAGAAGGTGGATAATGAGAAACTTTTATGAGCTAAAAGAGCATGTTTTAAATCAATGCAAATAAACTAAGAACCTTGAAAAGAGATTTGAAAAAAGAATCGAGGAAATGATAACAAGAATGGATAACTTAGAGAAAAATATGAATGAATTAAAAGAGCTGAAAAACACAATATGAGAATTTCACAAAGCATGCACAAGTTTCAACAGCCGAATTGACTAAGCAGAAGAAAGAATATCAGAAGTCGAAGATCAACTCAATGAAATAAAATGAGAAACCAAGATTAGAGAAAAAAGCGCAAAAAGAAATGAACAAAGTCTCCAAGAAATGTGAGACTATGTGAAGAGACCTAATCTACGTTTGATAGGTGTGCCAGAATGGGACAAAGAGAATGAATCCAAGCTGGAAAATACTCTTCAGGATATTCTCCAGAAATGCTTCCCCAACCTAGCAAGGCAGGACAATATTCAAGTCCAGGAAATACAGAGAACACCACAAAGTTATTTATCAAGAGGAGCAACCCCAAGGTACATAATCGTCAGATTCACCAGGATTGAAATGAAGGAGAAAATGCTGTGGGCAGCCAGAGAGAAAGGTTGGGTTACCCACAAAGGGAAGCCCATCAGACTCACAGCAGATCTCTTGGCAGAAACCCTACAAGCCAGAAGAGAGTGGGGACCAATATTTAACATCCTTATAGAAAAGAACTTTCAACCCAGAATTTTATATCCAGCCAAACTAAGCTTCATAAGTGAAGAAAAAATAAAATCCTTAGTGAACAAGCAAGTACTCAGAGATTTTGTCACCACCAGGCCTGCTTTACAAGAGTTCCCGAAAGAGGCAAAACACATAGAAAGGAACAACCAGTACCAGCCATTCCAAAATTACACTAAATGCTAAAAAGCATCAACATAATAAAGAATCTGCATCAAATAACAGGCAAAACAGCCAGCTTGCATCAAAATGGCAGTCTTAAATCCACACATAACAATATTAACCCTAAATGTAAATGAACTAAATGCACCAATCAAAAGACACAGACTGGCAAATTGGATAAAAATCCAAAACCCATCAGTGTGCTGTATCCAGGAAACCCATCTCACATGCAAGGATACACAAAGGCTCAAAATAAAGCGATGGGGGAAGATTCACCAAGCAAATAGAGAGCAAAAAAATTCAAGAGTTTGAATCCTCATCTCTGATAGAGTGGACTTTAAAGCAACAAAGATAAAAAGAGACAAAGAAGGTCATTACATAATGGTAAAAGGATCAATACAAGAAGAGCTAATGATCCTAAACATATATGGACCCAATACAGGAGCACCCAGATACATAAGGCAAGTTCTTAATGACTTACAAAGAGACTTAGTCTCTCAAACATTAATAGTGGGAGACTTTAACACTCACTGTCAATATTAGACAGATCAACCATACAGAAAATCAACAAAGATATCCAGAACTTGAACTCAGACCTGGAACAAGCAAACTTTATAGACATTTACAAAACTCTTCTCCCCACATCCACAGAATATACATTCTTCTCAGCACCACATCACACCTACTCTAAAATTGACCACATAATTGGAAGTAAAGCACACCTCAGCAAATGCAAAACAACTGAAATTATAAAAAACAGTCTCTCAGACCATAGTGCAATCAAGTTAGAACTCAGAATTCAGAAACCAACCCAGAACTGCACAGCTTCATGGAAACTGAACAACTGGCTCTTGAATGTTGACTGGATAAACAATGAAATGAAGGCAGAAATAAAGAAGTTCCTCGAAACAAATGAGAATGAAGACACAACATACCAGAATCTCTGGGACACATTTAAAGCAGTCTCTAGAGGAAAATATATAGCAATAAGTGCCCATATGAGGAGAATGGAGAGATCCAAAATTGACATCCTATCATCAACATTGAAAGAGCTAGAGGAGCAAGATGAAAAAGACTCCAAACCTAGCAGAATACAAGAAATAACTAAGATCAGAGCTGAACTGAAGGAGATAGAGACACAAAAAGCCCTTCAAAAAATCAATAAATCCTAGAGCTGTTTTTTTGAAAAAATCAACGAAATAGACAAACCACTAGCCAGATTGATAAAAAAGAAAAGAGAGAACAACCAAAGAGATGCAATAAAAAATGATAAAGAGGAAATCACCACAGATTCCAAAGAAATTCAGACCACCATCAGAGAATATTACAAACAACTCTATGCACATAAACTAGTAAACCTGGAAGAAATGGATAAATTCCTGGACTCCTGTGTCCTTCCAAGCCTAAACCAGGAGGAAGCAGAAACTATGAATAGACTAATAACAAGATCAGAAGTCGAGGCAGCAATTAAGAGCCTACCACTCAAAAAAAGCCCAGGTCCAGATGGGTTCACAGCCGAATTCTACCAGACACAGAAAGAGGAGCTGGTACCATTCTTTCTAAAACTATTTCAAACAATCCAAAAAGAAGGAAGCCTTCCCAAATCATTTTACGAGACCAACATCATTCTGATACCAAAACCCAGCAGAGACCCAACAAGAAAAGAAAACTTCAGGCCAATATCAATGATGAACATTGATGCAAAAATCTTCAATAAAATATTGGCAAGCCGATTGCAACAGCAAATCAAAAAACTTATGCATCATGATCAAGTAGGATTCATCCTGGGGATGCAAGGCTGGTTCAACATACGCAAGTCTATAAATGTAATTCACCACATAAACAGAACCAAAAACAAAAACCACATGATATCTCAATTGACGCAGAAAAGGCATTCGACAAAATTCAACAGTCCTTTATGCTAAAAACCCCCAATAAACTCGGTATCGATGGAACGTATCTCAAAGTAATAAAAGCTATTTATGACAAACCAACAGCCAATATCATACTGAATGGGCAAAAACTGGAAGCATTCCCTTGGAAATCTGGCACTAGACAAGGGTGCCCTGTTTCACCACTTCTATTCAATATAGTACTGGAAGTTCTAGCCAGAGCAATCAGGCAAGAAAAAGAAATAAAGGGTATTCAAATAGGAAAGATGGAAACCAAATTATCTCTATTCGCAGACAACATGATAGTATAACTAAAAGACCCCATCATATCAGCCCCAAGACTTCTGAAACTGATAAGCAACTTAAGCTAAGTCTTAGGATATAAAATCAATGTGCAAAAATCACAAGCATTCGTCTACACCGATAACAGACTTAAAGAAAGCCAAATCAAGAATGAACTGCCATTCACAATTGCTACAAAAAGAATAAAATACCTAGGAATACAACTCACAAGGAACAGAAGGGACCTTTTCAAGGAAAACTACAAACCACTGCTCAACGAAATAAGAGCGGACACAAACAGATGGAGAAACAGTTCATGTTCATGGTTAGGAAGAATTAATATTGTGTAAACGGCTATACTGCCCAACGTAATTTACAGAATCAATGCTATCTCTATCAAGCTACCATTGACCTTCTTCACAGAACTGGAAAAAACCACCATGAACTTCATATGGAACCAAAAGAGAGCCTGCATAGCCAAGTCAATTCTAAGCTAAAAGAACACAGTGGGGGACATCACACTACCGGATTTCAAACTATACTACAAGGCTACAGTAATCAAAACAGCATGGTACTGGTACCAAAACAGAGATATAGACCAATGGAACAGAACAGGGGCATCAGAGGCAACACAGCATATCTACAACCATACAATCTTTGATAAACCTGACAAAAACAAGCAATAAAGAAAGAATTCCCTGTTTAATAAATGGTGTTGGGAAAACTGGCTAGCCATGTGCAGAAAGCAGAAACTGGACCCCTTCCTGACACCTTACACTAAAATTAACTCCAGATGGATTAAAGACTTAAACTTAAGACCTGGCACCATAAAAACCCTAGAGGAAAATCTAGGCAAAACCATCCAGGACATAGGAGTAGGCAAGGACTTCATGAACAAAACACCGAAAGCATTGACAACAAATGCCAAAATAGCCCAAATGGGACCTAATGAAACTTCACAGCTTCTGCACAGCAAAACAAAACAAAACAAAACAAAACAAAACAAACAAACAAAAAAACAAACAGTCACCAGAGTGAATTGGCAACCAACAGAATGGGAAAAAATTTTTGCAGTTTACCCATCTGACAAAGGGCTGATATCCAGAATTTACAAGGAACTCAAACAGATTTACAAGAAAAAAAAAAAAAAACAAGCCCATTCAAAAATGGGCAAAGGATATTAACAGACACTGTACAAAAGAAGACATACATGAGGCCAACAAACATATGAAAAAATGCTCATTATCACTGGTCATTAGAGAGATGCAAATCAAAACCACACTGAGATACCATCTCATGCCAGTTACAATGGCGATCATTAAAAAATCTGGAGACAACAGATGCTGGAGAGGATGTGGAGGAAAAGGAACACTTTTACACTGTTGGTGGGAGTGTAAATTAGTTCAACCACTGTGGAAGACAGTGTAGAGATTTCTCAAGGCCTTAGAAATAGTAATTTCATTTGACCCAGCAATCCCATTACTGGATATATATCCAAAGGACTATAAATAGTTCTACTATAAGGACACATGCACACGAATGTTCATTGCAGCACTGTTTACAATAGCAAAGACCTGGAACCAACCCAAATGCCCATCCACGATAGACTGGACAGAAAAAATGTGGCACATATACACCATGGAATATTATGCAACAATCAGAAATGACGAGTTTGTGTCATTTGTAGGGACATGGATGAATCTGGAGAACATCATTCTCAGCAAACTGACACAAGAACAGAAAATGAAATACCGCATATTCTCACTCATAGGTGGGTGATGAAAAATGAGAACACATGGACACAGGGAGGGGAGTACTAAACACTGGGGTCTATTGGGGGGAAAAGGGGAGGGCCAGTTGGGGGGGAATCTGGGGAGGGATAGCCTGGGGAGAAATGCCAATTGTGGGTGAAGGGGAGAAAGGAAGCAAAACACACTGCCACGTGTGTACCTATGCAACTGTCTTTCATGTTCTGCACATGTACCCCAAAACCTAAAATGCAATAAAAAATTTTTAAAAAAAGGATATTCATTCACTTGTCTTGAAACTGCACATGGTGAAAGGTGTGTGTTTAAGAGAGAGAGACAGACAGAGGTAGAGAGAGAGAAGGAAAGAAAAGGATGAAAGAGAAAAGGAGGAAAATAAAAAAGGAAAGGATGGAGGAAAGAAAGGAAATGAAAGAAAAAGACAAAGAGAAAGCCAAAAAGAAAGAAGAAAGTCAAAAGAAAGAAGAAAGGAATGAAAGAAAGAAGAAAGAGAAGAAAAAGAAAGAAGGAAAGAAAGAGACAGAGAGAGAGAAAGAAAGAAGAGAGGGAGGGATGCAGGGAAAGGAAGGAAGGTAATGGAAGCAGAAAAAGGAAGAAAGGAAGGAACAAAGTAGCAGATAGGAGGCTAAGAAGTGAAGGAGAATTCTTGGGAAATTGGATTCTATAATCTTACCAGGAGGAGGGGCACTGATAAACACCCCAGGCTTTCGACTGAAGATTTTGAAATACTATATGCATTAAGAAAAAACCAAAAGTCTTTGTAGAATCAAGGTCAGTTTTAAATGATCTCAATAACTATTAGCCAAAAATGATCTTTATGGACCCCAAATGCCTGCTGGATGTAAAGTTAAATCTTTCTGAGAAGACAGAACAAATGTATAAACACTATAATTTAAAAAAATATAATATGGCATTTAATCAAAAATACAAAGGCATGTCTGGAAAAAGAACTAAATAAAAAAAGAGAGAAACAACAGACAATAAAATATAGAAAATACAGATATTGGAGTTATATGAAACAGACATTAAAACAATTGTGATAGATGTTCAAGAAAATGAGTAACAAAGCAATTCACCAGTGAATAATTAAAGTCTTTATTTATTATTAATTTCTTCTTTATTTAATAATTTAACTTTTATTTTTTATCAAAGTGCTTCATAGTTGTTAAAAGTCAAATGGTAATTTGTCACACAAAAGTAGAATTTAAAAATAAGTATCAAATGATTCTAAAAGTCAATTGTGCAAAAAAAGTTATCTTTCCTCCTCCTCCATTCCTTTTCCCAAGAATTACACCTTTTAACTAGTTACTCTTTTGCATATTTATATCCATATTTCTAAATAAGTGATTTTTCTAAAATATTGATTTTCTTTTCTGATTAAAACATCTAACGAAAGGGTGAAGATACACTGCTCTTACTTGTTTTTCCAATTCACACACATGCATTCTGTTCTGATTGTCAAATATATGATTTTTACTTTGATCTCTATTCAGCTAAATTTTGTTTATTTATATTTTATTTTATTTTACTTTATTTTTTTATTACACTTTAGGTTTTGGAGTACATGTGAAGAACATGCAAGATAGTTGCATAGGTACACACGTGGCAGTGTCATTTGCTGCCCTCCTCCCCTTCACCTATATCTGGCATTTCTCCTCATGCTCTCTCTCCCCAACTCCCCACCTCTCACTGTCCTTCCTTTATTCCCCCCAGCAGACCCCAGTGTGTAGTGCTCCCCTCCCTGTGTCCATGCATTCTCATTGTTCAACACCCGCCTATGAGTGAGAACATGCGGTATTTCATTTTCTGTTCTTGTGTCAGTTTGCTGAGAATGATGTTCTCCAGGTTCATCCATGTCCCTAGGAAGGACACAAACTCATCGTTTTTGATTGCTGCATAATATTCCATGGTGTATATATGCCACATTTTCCCAGTCCAGTCTATCATCGATGGGCATTTGGGTTGATTCCAGGTCTTTTTGCTATTGTAAACAGTGCCGCAATGAACACTTGTGTGCATGTGTCCTTATAGTAGAATGATTTATAGTTTTTTGGATATATACCCAGTAATGGGATTGCTGGGTCAAATGGAATTTCTATTCCTAGGTCCTTGAGGAATCGCCACACTGTGTTCCACAATGGTTGAATTAATTTACACTCCCACCATTAGTGTAAAAGTGTTCCTATTTCTCCACATCCTCTCCAGAATCTGTTGTCTCCAGATTTTTTAATGATCACCATTCTAAATGGAGTGAGATGGTATATCAATGTGGTTTTGATTTGCATTTCTCTAGTGACCAGTGATGATGAGCTTTTTTAAATATGTTTGTTGGCCTCATGTATGTCTTCTTTTGTAAAGTGTCTGTTCATATCCTTTGCCCAATTTTAAATGGGCTCATTTGTTTTTTCTTGTAAATCTATTTGAGTTCTTTGTAAATTCTGGATATCAGCCCTTTGTCAGATGGGTAAACTGCAAAAATATTCTCCCATTCTGTTGGTTGCTGATTCACTCTAATGACTTTCTTTTGCCATGCAGAAGCTGTGGAGTTTCATTAGGTCCCATTTGTCTATTTTGGCTTTTGTTGCCAATGCTTTTGGTGTTTTGCTCATGAAGTCCTTACCTACTCCTATGTCCTGAATGGTTTTGCCTGGATTTTCTTCTAGGGTTTGTATGATGTTAGGTCTTATGTTTAAGTCTTTAATCCATCTGGAGTTAATTTTAGTGTAAGGTGTCAGGAAGGGGTCCAGTTTCTACTTTCTGCACATAGCTAGCCAGTTTTCCCAACACCATTTATTAAACAGGGAATTCTTTCCCCATTGCTTGTTTTTGTCAGATTTATCAAAGATCATATGATTGTAGATAGGTTGTGTTGACTCCGAGGACTCTGTTCTGTTCCATTGGTCTATATCTCTGTTTTGGGACCAATACCCTGCTGTTTTGATTACTTTAGCCTTGTAGTATAGTTTCAAGTCCAGTAGTGTGATGCCTCCTGCTGTGTTCTTTTACTTAGAATTGACTTGGCTATGCGGGCTCTCTTTTGGTTCCATATGAATTTTAAGGTGTTATTTTCCAGTTCTGTGAAGGAGGTCATTGGTAGCTTGATGGGGATAGTGAATTTGTAAATTACTTTGGGGAGTATGGCCATTTTCACGATATTGATTCTTTCTAACCATGAACATGGAATGGTTCTCCATCTGTTTGTGCCCGCTCTTATTTCTTTGAGCAGTGGTTTGTAGTTCTACTTGAAGAGGTCCTTTATGTTCCTTGTTAGTTGTATTCCTAGGTATTTTATTCTCTTTGTAGCAATTGTGAATGGCAGTTCATTCTTAATTTGGCTCTCTTTCAGTCTGTTATTAGTAATAGGAATGCTTGTGATTTTTGCACATTGATTTTATATCCTGAGACTTTGCTGAAGTTGCTTATCAGTTTCAGGTGTTTTTGGGCTGAGACAATGGGGTCCTCTAGATATACTATCATGTCGTCTGCAAATAGAGACAATTTGGCTTCCACCTTTCCTATTTGAATACCCTTTATTTCTTTTTCTTGCCTGATTGCTCTGGCTAGAACTTCCAGTACTATATTGAATAGCATTGGTGAGAGAGAGCATCCTTGTCTAGTGCCAGATTTTAAAGGGAATGCTTCCAGTTTTTGCCCCTTCAGTATTATATTGGCTGTTAGTTTGTCATAAATAGCTTTCATTATTTTGAGATACGTTCCATCAATACCGAGTTTATTGAGGGTTTTTAGCATAAAGAGCCGTTGAATTTTGTCAAAGGCCTTCTCTTCATCAATTGAGATAATCATGTGGTTTTTGTCTTTGGTTCTGTTTATGTGGTGAATTACGTTTATAGACTTGTGTAAGTTGAACCAGCCTTGCATCCCTGGGATGAATCCTACTTGATCATGATGGATAAGCTTTTTGATGTGTTGCTGCAATCAGCTTGCCAGTATTTTATTGAAGATTTTTGCATCTATGTTCATCACGGATATTGGCCTGAAGTTTTCTTTTCTTGTTGAGTCTCTGTCAGGTTTTGTATCTGGATGATGTTGGTCTCATAAAATGATTTGGGAAGAATTCCTTCTTTTTGGATTATTTCGAATAGTTTCAGAAGGAATGGTAACAGTTCCTCTTTCTGTGTCTGGTAGAATTCGGCTGTGAACCTACCTGGACCTGGGCTTATTTTGTGTGGTAGGCTCTTAATTGCTGCCTCAACTTCAGATCTTGTTATTGGTTTATTCATAGATTCGACTGCCTCCTGGTTTAGGCTTGGGTGGACACAAGTGTCCAGGAATTTATTCATTTCTTCTAGGTTTCCTCGTTTATGTGCATAGAGTTCTTTGTAATATTCTCTGATGATGGTCTGAATTTCTGTGGAATCTGTGGTGATTTCCCCTTTATCATTTTTTATTGCATCTATTTGGTTATTGTCTCTTTTCTTTGTTATTAATCTGGCTAGTGGTCTATTTTGATGATCTTTTCAAAAAATCAGCTCTTGGATTCATTGATTTTTTGAAGGGTGTTTTCTCTCTCTTTTTTGAGGGAAAAAGAGAAAAAGAAGGGGAAAAAAGAAAAAGAGGGAAAAAGGAATATTATTTCATTCCTAAAATTGGTTTCAATAATGGCCGTTCAATATCTTGAGTGTTTAAAGTGGTTAATGCATATTTTATGTGTTTAAAATGGAGACCTCTATTGTGTTTATTTGTTCTGGCTCTGAGTTCAAGACCTGGATATCGTTATCAATTTGTTGTCTCATTGAATCTAAATCTCATTATGTGTCTTATGTATCTGGGTGCTAAGATCTCTTATTGTTGCATTAATCCTTTTACCCTTGCATCCTTGTAGCTTTGAAATCTATTTTATTAAGTGTGAGAATTGCAACTCCTGCTTTTTATTTATTTATTTTTGCTCTTCATTTGGTTGGTGAGTTTTTTTCCATCCCCTTGTTTTGAGTCTTTGTATATCTTTAGATATATCATTAGATTTTGTGGATAATATATATTTTGTGTGTTTAAAATGGAGAGCTCTATTGAGTTTATTTGTTCTGGATCTTAGTTCCAGTCCCGAATATCGTTATCAATTTCTGTCTTGTTGAATCTAAATCTCATTATGGGTCTTATGTATCTGGGTGTTAAGATCTCTTATTAAATTAATCCTTTTACCCTTGTATCCTTGTAGCTTTGAAATCTATTTTGTCAAATGTGAAAATTGCAACTCCTTTTTATTTATTTATTTTTGCTCTCCATTTGGTTGGTACTTTTTTTTCTTCCAACCCTTTATTTTGAGTCTATGTATATCTTTGGATATACCGTTAGATTTTGTCTGTATCTTTTGATTCGAATATTTGGTCGATTTAAATTTAGGGTTGCTGTCGTTTGATATTAACTGGCTATTTTGTCCTTTCATTGATAAAAATTCTTTATGTTAATGCTCTTTACTTTTTGGTGTATTTTTAGAAAGGGTCATACTGGTTGCTCCTTTCTGTGTATAATGCTTCTTTTAGAAGTTCTTGTAAAGCAGGCCTGGTGGTAATAAAATCTCTGAGTACTTGCTTGTTCCTAAAAGATTTTATTTTTCCTTCAAATGTAAAGCTTAAATTGGCAGGATATGAAATTCTGGGCTGAAAGTTCTGTTGATTAAGTATATTGAATATTGGCCCCCACTCTCTTCTAGCTTGTAGGGTTTCTGTTGAGAGATCTGCTGTAAGCCTAATAGGCTTACCTTTATGGGTAACTTAATCTTTCTCTCTGGCTGCCCTTAATATTTTCTCCTTCATTTCGATCTTGGTGAATCTAACGATTATGTGCCTTGGGGTTGGTCTTCTTGAGGAATATCTTTGTGGTGTTCTCTGTATTGCCTGGGGTTGAATAGTGTCCTGCTTTGCTAAATTAGGAAAATTTTCCTGGATAATGTCCTGGAGAGTATTTTCCAGCTTGAATTCATTTTCTCCGTCACATTCAGGTACACCAATCAAGCATATATTAGGTCTTTTCACATAGTCCCATATATCTTGGAGACTTTGCTCATTCCTTTTTATCCTTTTTTCTCTATTCTTGTCTTGTCGTTTTGTTTCATTAAGTTGATCTTTGACCTCTGATACCCTTTCTTCTGCTTGATCCATTCGGCTGTTTAAGCTTGTACATATTTCACTAAGATCTCGTGTTGTATTTTTCAACTCCATAAGTTCATTTGTATTCATCTCTATATTGTCTATTCTTTTCAACATTTCATATAACCTTTTTTCCAAGTTCTTAGTTTCTTTACATTGGGTTAGAACAAGTTCCTTTAACTCCCAGAAGTTTCTTATCATCCACCTTTTAAAGCCTACTTCAGATAATGGAACACAGTCCTTTTCCATCAGGGCTTGTTCCGTTACTGATGAGTCCTTTTCCATCAGGGCTTGTTCGGTTGCTGATGGGTTCTGATTTTGAGTATACTCAGCCTTCTTAGGCTGTTTTTTTCCCTTCATTGTAGATGAACCGCCTTTCTAATTAGGTTTCTGAGTCAACGTCCAACTTATTGATTCCCAGTGCTGGGATCCGAGCAACCCACTGTGGCAGCCTAAATAGCAGCGATAAGACTGATGGTGCTCTTCTGCCCGGGAATCTCTGGTCTGGCTTCCCTCTTGAGTCCACAACAAGTGGCTCTGACTTCCCAGAGCTCCAAACTCTGGTCATTAGGGGAAGCAGTCCCGTTGGCTCTGCATGAAGAGCTGCTGCGCCAAGACGCTGGCAAAACCGCTGCGGTGGCCACAAGAGTCGCGTTGGCGACCCGTGGGGCTCCTCCACTGGGAATCGGCTGATTGGTGAGTGACGAAAATTCGTCTAAAAGTGTGGCGTCGTCTCATTCTCTGGGCTTTCACTGGGAGCTACAATCCTGATCTGTTAGTGGTCGGCCATCTTGGATCAATCTCGGGTGTTTTCTCTTTCTATCTCCTGTAGTTCTGCTCTGATCTTAGTTATTTCTTGTCTTCTGCTGGGTTTTGAGTTTTTTTTGACCTTGCTCCTCTAGCTCTTTCAATTTTGATGATAGGGTGTCAATTTTGGATCTCTCCACTCTTGCTCTTCTAGCTCTTTCAATTTTGACGATAGGGTTTCAATTTTGGATCTCTCCACTCTTCTCATGTGGGCACTTATTGCTATATATTTTCCTCTAGAGACTGCTTTAAATGTGTCCCAGAGATTCTGCTATCTTGTGTCTTCGTTCTCATTAGTTTTGAAGGACTTCTTTATTTCTGCCTTCATTTCATTGTTTATCCAGTCAACATTCAAGAGCCAGTTGTTCAGTTTCTATGAAACTGTGCGGTTCTGAGTTAGTTTCTGAATTCTGAGTTCTAACTTTATTGCACTGTGGTCTGAGAGACTGTTATGATTTCAGTTGTTTTGCATTTGCTGAAGAGTGATTTACTTCCAATTATGTGGTCAATTTTAGAGTAGGTGTGATGTGGTGCTGAGAAGAATGTATATTCTGTGGATTTGTGGTGGAGAGTTCTGTAAATGTCTATGAGGTTTGCTTGTTCCAGGTCTGAGTTCAAGCCCTGGATATCCTTGTTGATTTTCTGTCTGGTTGTTCTGTCTAATATTGACAGTAGAGTGTTAAAGTCTCCCACTATTATTGTGTGAGAGTGTAAGTCTCTTTGTAAGTCATTAAGAACTTGCCTTATATATCTGGGTGCTCCTGTATTGGGTCCATATATATTTAGGATCATTAGCTCTTCTTCTTGTATTGATCCTTTTATTATTATATAGTGTCCTTCTTGGTCTCTTTTGATCTTTGTTGCTTTAAGGCCTATTTTATCAGAGATGAGAATTGCACCTCCTGCTTTTTTCTGCTCTGCATTTGCTTGGTAAATCTTCCTCCATCCCTTTATTTTTAGCCTTTGTGTATCCTTGCATGTGAGATGGGTTTCCTGGATACAGTACACCGATGGGTTTTGGCTTTTTATCCAATTTGCCAGTCTGTGTCTTTTGATTGGTGCATTTAGTCCATTTACATTTAGGGTTAATATTGTTATGTGTGAATTTGATACTGCCATTTTGATGCTAGCTGGCTGTTTTACTTTTTAGTTGATGCAGATTCTTTGTTTTGTTGATGCTCTTTAGCATTTGGTATGTTTTTGGTGTGGCTGGTACTGGTTTGTCCTTTCTATGTGTAGTGCCTCTTTCAGGAGCTCTTGTAAAGCAGGCCTGATGGTGACAAAATCTCTGAGTACTTGCTTGTTCACTAAGGATTTTATTTTCCCTTCACTTATGAAGCTTAATTTGGCTGGATATAAAATTCTGGGTTGAAAGTTCTTTTCTTTAAGGATGTTGAATATTGGTCCCCACTCTCTTCTGGCTTGTAGGGTTTCTGCCGAGAGATCTGCTGTGAGTCTGATGGGCTTCCCTTTGTGGGTGACCCGACCTTTCTCTCTGGCTGCCCTTAGTATTTTCTCCTTCATTTCAATCCTGGTGAATCTGACGATTATGTACCTTGGGGTTGCTCCTCTTGATGAATATCTTTGTGGTGTTCTCTGTATTTCCTGGACTTGAATATTGTCCTGCCTTGCTAGGTTGGGGAAGTATTTCTGGAGAATATCCTGAAGAGTATTTTCCAGCTTGGATTCATTCTCTTCATCACATTCAGGTACAGCTATCTAACTTAGATTAGGTCTCTTCACATAGTCCCACATTTCTTGTAGACTTTGTTCATTCCCTTTTGCACTTTTTTGTCTAATCTTGCCTTCTCATTTTATTTCATTGAGTTGATCTTTGACTTCTGATATCCTTTCTTCTGCTTGGTCAATTCGGCTGTTGAAACTGGTGCATACTTTGGTAAGTTCTTGTGTTGTATTTTTCAGCTCCATCAATTCACCCATATTCCTCTCTAAGTTGTCCATTCTTGTTATCATTTTGTCAAATATTTTTTCAAGGTTCTTAGTTTCTTTGCATTGATTTAGACCATGTTCTTTTAGCTCACGGAAGTTCCTCATTACCCACCTTCTGAAGTCTTATTCTGTCATTTTATCACACTCATTCTCCATCCAGCTTTGTTCCCTTGCTGGTGAAGAGTTGTGATTCCTTGTAGGAGGAGAGGTGTTCTGGTTTTGAATGTTTTTCTCCTTTTTGTGCTGATTTCTTCCCATCTTTGTGAATTTATCCACCTGTCATCTGTGTAGTTGCTGATTTTCAGATTGGGTCTCTGAGTGAATGTCTAGATTGTTGATGATGAAGTATTTCTGTTTCTTAGTTTTTCTTCTAACAGTCTGGCCTCTCTGATGTAGGACTGCTGAGATCCACTCCAGGCCCTGCTTGCCTGGGGTTCCCCTGCAGCAGCTGCAGAACAGTAAGGGTTCCTACCAGTTTCTTCTGCTGCTATCTTTGTCCCAGAATGATGCCCACCAAATTTCAGTCTGATCAGTCCTTGGCGAGGTGACTCTTTGTATATACAGGGGTCAGGGAGCTGCTTGAGGAGACAGACTGTACTTTATAGGAGCTCAAGTGCTGAAGTGTGAGCTCCATTGTTCATTCAGAGCTTCTAGGCAGGTATGTTTAAGTCTGCTGCAGCAGAACTCATAAACCCCCTTTCTCTCCCCAGGTGCTGTGCTGGGGAGTTAGGGCTTCATTTATGAGTATCCGCTGTGCTGCTGCCTTTTTTTCTTTTTCAGGGCTGCCCTGCCCCACAAGGAGGCAGCCTTTTCACTGTCTGCCTGCAGAGGCTTTGCTGAGCTGCTGTGGGCTCTGCCCTGCTGCCCTGTGAGGTTCCCTGCAGTCCTGTTTACATGGGTGTGGTTAGAACTGCCTTGGCAATGGTGGCCCACCTCTGTAATGGCACACTCTCTTCATTATGGCGGGTTGCCTTGGCAACAGCAGGCTGCCTCAGCAATGGCAGACTACCTCCTTAAGGGTGGAGTGCCTCAGTAATGGTGGACGCCCCTCCCCCACAGAGCTGGACCATCCCAGGGTCAGCTGTGCCTATCGTGAAACTCTCAACCCTGAGCATTTCCAATTGCTGTTTTTGTTTTGTTTTGTTTTTGTTGGGGTGGCACCTGCCGAGCCTGATAACCTAGCTCCCTCCCTCAGAGCCTTTTTTTTTTTTTAAAGTTGAAGGGTTGACTCTCCCCCAGGTGTTCCAGTCACCTGCTGAAAGGGCACCAGCATCTGTGTGATTTCCCATGCATTGACCTACTGTGCTGGCTGAAACAATGGCACTGCCTGGGAATCTCCTGGCCTGGCTCTCTATTTCAGTCCTGTTTAATTAGATAAATGGGCTAATCTGCCTTCTCGGAGCTCCAATTGCCAGCTTAAAAGGGCAACCAGACCAGTGTATTTTGTATGGAGAGCCGCCATGCCAGAGTGCCAGCAAAACAGCCATGCCAGCTGAAACAGCCATGCAGGCCAAAACAGCCACACTGGTGACCCGTGGGGATCCTCTGCCTGGGAATCTCCTGGTCTGTGGGCAATAAAGATCCATCTGGAAATGTGGCATCCACTCACCCTCTGCACTTTCACTGGGAGCTGCAATCCTTAGCTGCTCCTAAAGGGCCATCTTGGATCTTCTCCCTGAGCTTTGTGAATTTTTACAGATATTTTATGGTCATGTGAATTTAACTAAGAGTTTAAAAAAATCCCCCAATAATCACAGCAAATTAACTTTAAGTCTCCTTATAGAAATATATATTACTATGCTTATCCTACCAGTTTTGCAAATGTGCTTGGAAATATCTAAATTCTGCAAGTTTTGTTTCAAATTGGGACAATTCTCCACTTCTACCCCCATCTCTAACACTACATCAGTACAAAGTACTTTGTTACAGTAGGAAGTGATATCTGGTAATTGATAGGTATACAAATTTGGAGCTAGGCAGAGCTGAACTGGAGGGCCAACACTATCACTTTCTAAGGAAATAGCCTTCAGTCAATCTAAGCCTAAGTTATCAAATGGATGTAAAAAGTATTTGTGTCTCATAGGGTGATTGTGAGGAATGTGAAAAATGCATGAAGAGGCTCTTGCTTGTAATGGATGGTGATATGATTTATCCAAACCTCATGTTGAATTGTAACTCCCACAATTCCCATATGTTGTGGGAGAAACCCAGTGGGAGGTAAATAAATCATGGGGGCAGGTCTTTCCAGTACTGTTCTGGTAATAGGGATTAAGCCTCATGAGATCTGATGGCTTTAAAAACAGGAGTTTCCCCACACAAGCTCTATTTGTTTGCTTGCTTCCATTTATGTAAGATGTGACTTGCTACTCCTTGCCTTTTGCCATGATCATGAGGCTTCCCCAGCCATGCAGAACTAACTGTAAGTCCATTAAACCTCCGTATTAAATCACCCAGTCCTGGCTATGTCTTTATCAGCAGTGTGAAAATGGACTAATACACATGGTACACTTTATAATACAGGATAAAAAGAAGTATATTTAAAAGTACATTGATAGGCAGATTAACTAACTAAATCACCTTTTACATCTCTTCCCAACTTTTCACATTTCCTAAAGAGTACTTAAAAGGCAAGAGAGAAAATAATAGGTAAAAATTGGACTGAGCTTATCAATGTTCACTGTATCTGCAAAACTTTGCAGTCCTCCTCCCTAAGAGAAAAAGAAGCACTTTTGAGAGCTGAGCACTAGATATTTAGAAATATGTATTCATGCTTTATCTGTCTTTAACAAACTCAGATTCCCCTAACGTGGGCTCCTCTTTTATTTTACCAGTATGTATATATAAAATACTATTAATAATAGATTATAAACACATTTAGGGCAAACACGGAGTTTTATTTCCATTATATGAGTAAATATATATTTATATTTTTTGTGAAGTATGAAAGTGTTGCCTTATATTAAGATTTCAACAATATTTACTGAGTTCTGACACTGTGAGAGGCACATGTGAGTATTAAATATTATTAAATATTACTAAGTGTTAAAATATTTCTAGGAAAAAAGTGAATAAGACCCTTTGGTAGTTAATAATCATTGCCTTTTAAACATGAACTCTCTAAATGCCCCCACTACTGGGGAGCCCAAGTGTCTCTGTGTTTAAGAGAACTGGAATATGATGAAGTATTCCAGCTAGATCGTCTGCCTTTAATACTCAATTTTGATGGACAGCTCTTTGGGCCAAGCACAAATGTCCCTGTGTTGGTGCCAGTGGCAGCTGTCTCAGCCTGGCCACATAATTCTACTGTACCCTCTGTTTTGAGAAACTTTGATTATAGCTAGTCACCTCAGAATAAAATGACAAGTCTTGTGATTAAGGAAGAAAATTATTTTCCAATTTGAATGAAATGAGAGACTTTCTTTCACTTGGCTGATTTTATCAGAATGCTATGTATAACTGCATCCTCTATTACTGGCTACCTTGGTATCCTCAATTTCTTTCTTAGTCTACACTTTTGGGTTTTTTTTTTTTGGATTTTCACAGCTATTTCTGTGGATATCTCCACATAAGGACTCAATCCTAGGTCCATTTCCTGGTGGAGGGAGGGAATACCTCAGTCTTACCTCACTGGGGCCCAGCGTTAATCATTCGATTCACACAACTTTGAAGAGAATCAGATTCAGGGTTTTACAACACAGGGGTGTGCATGTACACCCATTCCACAGGCCCAAACTTTTGTTTAGATTTCCCACCTGTTACCATCTCTCTCTTAAGAACTGGAAGCTATAATTGATGATCAGATTCCAGTTTAACACTTTGTCCAAAATTGCTTTTCATTTGTAATCTCTTTTGATGCCATTTTGTAGAAATTTTGATTATGTTGAATTAGATCTGAACTAGGGCTATAAATTAGATAGAATTTCAGATTTTGTTTATTCAGGAGGCTGGATAATACAAATCTTCAAAACTTTTTCTATTTTAGTAAATTTACCTTTAATATATGGGTTGATTCTACTTGAAGAGTCTCACTAGGATTTGGATTAGGTAATACATTATGCCATGTATAATGGAACATGTTTCACTTTAGTTCCATACCTAGCTGGAGACATTTTCACAGATGGTAGGTGTAGGCAGCTCCTCTGTCTTTCCTTGCTCTCCAGCTTCTTTCTATCTGTGACAGAGATACATGACATCAAATTGTCAGGATGGTTTGCATTCCTGATCAGGCAGGCCTAGTACTATGAGGCTATAAAATTGCAGATGGCACACTGATGCTCTGAAAAACCAGTTTTAGAATAAAAATAAATAGATGTCTTTTATATGGAGAAATTACCTTCCTTTCAAAGAGCAAGCCGTTGTGTTCCTCATTAATTTTTGCTTTTTGGTTTAAACAGTACTGAAAGAAGGGGTGAGACCTTTTTATGTTGTTCAGGGGACTTCATTGGTACTTTCATTGCTAGCAGAAATTGAAAGGCAGGATCCCTAACAGACAGAATAAAAAGCATAAACATGGAAAATGACTGTAGGCGCTTCAGAGGGTCACTCTCCGAGAAGCCACAGATTGAGGGAAGCATGGCACAACAGGGCAGGAGCTGAGCCTCAGTGTCTGCCATTCACCACTTCAGATGGTCCTCTAGATGACATATAAGGCATCAATAAACTGAGGGGGCTCTAGGGAATCAAAGTACAGAAGTTTCCATGTTCTGTTGGTTCTTACATCCAGCATGAAAGGTGGGAAGAATCAGGACTCACTCTGTGTAGGCCTTATAGCCTGGCTTGTGATATATCTAGGGATTTCCTAGTGAAATGTCATGGTCCTCAGCATGAGTTCAGAATCAGTACTGAGAAAGTAACAACAACAACAAAAAACCACACAACATGCACAAACATACATACACACACATATTTTTTGGTTGTGTGTGTTTTTGGTTGTGAAGTTGCTGATTTAATTCAGATTTTTCTGGAAACCCACTCAGAGCAGGAAAGGCCATTGTCTAAGATCAGTGATTCTGAAACATTCATGTGCCGAAGAATCACTTGAGTAGTTTGTTGAAATGGGCCTCTTATCCAGAAATTTGGAATGGGCTCATGGCACACAAACATGTACTTTGAATAAGCACCCAGGGTGATTCTGATAGAGTCACAGTTTGGAAAAGACTGATAAAGTAGAACCTGAATCCTTATGGCTTCGGTGGCCTCAGTTATCATGGGGTAGGTGGCTATTCTGGAAAAGACACTCTTTGATTGTTTCTTTGTTTTGGATGCAGATTATGAAGAACATAGAACTGAGGCTGTCCCAAGAAGGCCATGTACCTACAAACTGTTTCCCGTGAGCACATGAGTGTGGCTCAGTTGGTAATGTCATGGGCACAGGTTGGAGAAATGCTATTCCAGCATGTTGTTTATTTCTGGTGCTATTGAATCTTCCTGGGATGGTAGATGCAGAAAAGTGGCTCAGACTAGAATTCCAGAGACTTAGTGTCAGTTTCTTCAAATATGTGTGAAATTGAATCACAGTTTCCTCCTATGTAAAGTTAGAAGGTTGGTGTGGATAATTCTAAGATTTCTTTAAAATCCTATTGTGGGCAAGTGTGTGTACCTTCTTTTTATGAATTTTCTGGTACCTAAAAGAAAGAGTAAGGGAGCTCATATTCCTGTGTTATTGCCATGTCACAGTTATCATTGTCATCATTTCCTTCTCCAAAGAAGAAACTGTATAGTGCATGTGAAGTCAAGAAAGTGACCTCATGGCTGTCAGGGAGACAATTCACTTATTTGTTTTATATTTAGCAAGTCTCCATGATCTATTTGGAGAGTTTCCATTTTCTTTCTCTGTTCTTATTAGGTATATATATTGTTTTCTGCTCTGAAATTGGTTACTGTAATTTTATCTATTCAGAAGGTAGCATATAGGAAACGGTATAATGTAATTGTTAAACATGACTCTTTGAGCATACCAGATACAAATTTCTGCGTCTAAAACTTACTGGCCATTTAATTTTGGGAAAATGGCTTAATTTTTCTAGGTTCAATTACTTCATCTATGAAATGGGTATAATAACAGTAATTATTTAGTAGAGTTGTTAAAAGATTGCATAAGATAATGCTTTTTAAGAATTTAATGCAATACTTGACATAGAATAAGAACTAAATAAATAGTAGTTTTTCTTATATGCTGGAGGTCTTTAACTCTGGCTGTATAATAGAACCACTGGGAAATTTTTTAATAAATTCCAATGTCCATGCTCCACCCGAGGCTAATTAAATCAACATTTCCAAGGATGAAGCAGGACATATGTATATTCTGAAAGCCCCTGGGGTGATTGTGTGGCAGAGGTTGAGAGCATCTGGTATTTGCCAAGTGTAATATATGTATCAGAGAGGAGGTGATTCTTTCAGCCTCTCATGGACGTATTAAAGACATAGTCAGTGCAGGTGATATAGATCTCCACACAGACATAGGAGATATGCCTTTGGTAATCATGACAGTGTAAGTCATTAACTAGTTGGTGGCTGGTGCCCCAGTGGCCAAGGCCATCACAGGGTAACAAAAAACAAAACATATGTTGGATTTATTTTAACCTGGAGAGCCCAACGTATCATTCCAAATTTTGTGATATCTGATTTTGAGATAATTTCCCACAATCCTTCTGATCCTGTTTCTCTTAAAAAACAAAGCACAACAAAAAGTAATCCATTGAAGCTGCGAAAGATACAAGGAAGGTGACAATTTCCTGAGGATGAGGAAAGATAGGTTTGGGGGTTTGTGATGTGTTTTCTTTGGTTTTACTCTGCTGATCCACTCTGAGCACAGAACAGGCTCAGAGATGATTAGATTCTTAGAGACCTTCCCTTGAGTGAGGGCCATGGGAGCCACCTTGACAGGCCTAGCCTTGGGGGAAGCTCTGTTTCCAGGCTCTGGCCTCCACTGGTATAATCTTAACTGATTCTTAAATTGGTGTTGTCTGAATTGATAAGGCAAATGCCAAGCTTTCCTAGAAGCATTCCAAGTATACGTTATATTTTGCCAGGGCTCACCTCAGAGAGGTTGTATTCCCAAACTTTTGACATGAATTCAAATATAGTAAGATCTTGCTTAATGACAGGGATATGTCTGGAGAATGCATTGTTAGATGATTTTATTGTTGTGCAAACATCATAGAGTGTGCTTACACAAACTTAGATGGTATAGCCTACTACACACCTAAACTATATAGTATAGACTATGGCTCCTAGGCTGCAAATCTGTACAGTGTATTACTGTACTAAATACTGTAGGCAATTATAACACAGTGGTAAGTATTTGTGTTTCTAAACATAGAGAAGGTATAGTGAAAATATTTTTTAAAGTGATACATCTGTATAAAGCACCTACCATTAATGGAGCTTGTAAGACAGGAAATTGCTCGGGATGAGTCAATGAGTGAGTGGTGTGTAAATGTGAAGGCCTAGAACATCACTATACACTATTGTAGATTTTATAAACACCATACACTCAGAGTACACTACATTTATAAAAAGTTTTCTTTTTTCAATGACAAATTAATGTTAGCTTACTGTAATTTTTTTAACTTTATAAACATTGTTTTAAACCTTTTTGACTCTTTTATAAAACACAGCTTAAAACACAAAAACGGTTGAGTGCAGTGGCTCATGCTAGTAATCCCACCACTTTGGGAGGCCGAGGTAGGTGGATCACGAGGTCAAGAGATCATGACCAGTCTGGCCAACACAGTGAAACCCTATCTCTACTAAAAACTACAAAAATGAGCTGGGCACAGTGGCAGGCACCTGTAATCTCAGCTACTCGGGAGGCTGAGGTGGGAGAACTGCTTGAACCTGGGTGGCAGAGGTTGCAGCGAGCCAAGATGGTGCCATTGCACTCCAGCCTGCACGACAGAGTGAGACTCCATCTCAAAACAAAAACAAAAACAACATAAACACTGTGTTGTACAGCTGTACAAAAACATTTTCTTTCTTTATATCCTTGTTAAATAAGCTTTTTTCTATTTAAAGTTCTTTTACTTTTTAAATTTTTTGTTAATAAAAGCTAAGACACAGGGCCGGGCGCGGTGGCTCACGCCTGTAATCCCAGCACTTTGGGAGGCCGAGGCGGGTGGATCACGAGGTCAAGAGATCGAGACCATACTGGTCAGCATGGTGAAACCCCGTCTCTACTAAAAATACAAAAACTTAGCTGGGCACTGTGGCGCGTGCCTGTAATCCCAGCTACTCAGGAGGCTGAGGCAGGAGAATTGCCTGAACCCAGGAGGCGGAGGTTGCAGTGAGCCGAGATCGCGCCATTGCACTCCAGCCTGGGTAAACAAGAGGGAAACTCCGTCTCAAAAAAAAAAAAAAAAAAAAAAGCTAAGACACAAACATGCAGATGAGCTTAGGCCTACACAGAGGGTCTGGATCATCAATGTCACTATTTTCCACCTCCACATCTTATCCCATTGGAAGGGTTTCAGGAGCAGTAACACCCAGGGACTGTTATCACCTATGATAACAATGCCTTCTTCTGGAAAACTTCCTGAAGGATCTACCTGAGGATATTTTACAGTTAATTTTATTCTTATTATTTTAGTTAGAAGGAATACACTCTAAAATAACAGTAAAGAATATGGCATAGTAAATATAAAAACTGGCTGGGTGTGGTGGCTCACGCCTGTAATCCTAGCCCTTTGGGAGACCGAGGTGGGTGGATCACCTGAGGTCAGGAGTTTGAGACCAGCCTGGCTAACATGGTGAAACCCCATTTCTACTAAAATTATGAAAGATTTGCGAGGCATAGTGGTGTGCACCTGTAATCCCAACTACTCGGGAGGCTGAGCCAGAGGAATTGCCTGAACCCAAACCTGGGAGACAAAAGTTGCAGTGAGCAGAGCTTGCGCCATTGCACTCCAGGTTGGGCAAGAAGAGCGAAATTTCATCTCAAAACAAAAACAAAAACAAACAAGTCACATAGTCATTTGTTATCACTACCAAGTGTTATATACTGTACATATATGTGCTATACTTTTGTACGACTGGCAATGCAGCAGGTCGGTTTACACCAGCATTACCACAAACAGTGACTAGTGCATTGTGCTACAATGTTAGGGCCGCTACAATGTCACTAGACAACAGGAATTTTTCAGCTCCATCGCAATCTTATGACACCACTGCCGTATGTATGGTTAGTCACTAACTGAAATGTCCTTATGTGGCACATGACTATAAATGAAATCTGATCTCTTGCTAGAATGAGCTGAGTTAGTACAGACTCACTGAGGCAAGGCAACTACCGACATATTGTACTGTGATAGATACACTCTATCCTTATCCTTTTAGTTTTTTACCCAAGGAGGCTCCAAATATTTCTGTCACAGGTTCCCAATTTGTGCATTCCATCCTTAATTGGGAGGGAGAGGAGTTGAAGGATATGGTTAAAGTTGGGGCAAAAGGAAATAGGTAGATATAAATCCAAAGAGAGCAGAGGTGAGTGCTGGATGGTGGATGGGTAGTGAGAAGATAATGAATGCCTAGAGGAAGCAGTGTGGAGAAAGTAGCACAAAGCCCTGAAATAACCTTTCTGTCTAGAAGACCTCTGTGGCTTTTACCTTCCCAGCAGCCCTTCCCCTCTTCTGTCATCCAGAATAAGAGACACTAGTATGCCTGTCTTCACTCTTGACTCCTGATGCTGTGATGGGTCCATAGGTACAGATGTGATGCAAGTAGTGCCTATCAGAGTCCTTTCTTGGGGCTGATATAAACAATGAAAATTCACAATAGCAAAGATATGTAATCAACCTGAGTGTCCATCAATACATGAATAAAGAAACTGTGGTATATATGGTATATACCAGCTGCCTCGGTTAAGTACTGCCTGGTAAATGGAGCATGTATGAAAGGTGAAGGAAGGAGGAATCAGGACTGAGGCAACCAGAACATCTGAGGATCAGAAGCCCTCCCTGAACTGTCCTACTTCCTCTTCACAGCAACTCAGTGTTGACATTTTTGGAGCTAGGAACTAAATAATCCATCAGGAGCATTTCTCTGAGAGTAGAAAGGAGTTTTTAGAAAGAGACATACCATAGATTATGGTGGCCAAATAGAGCTAATTAGATGCCATTGAAGAAGAGTACTAAAAACAAGCTTTCAAGGAATTTAACATACCCCTCCACCCGCAGCCTGGGGCTGGAGTGGGTGTATGCTGTTGCTGTGGATTGATTTAGAGAGACATGGGCTAGAAGAGACAGCCTTCCAAGCAAGCAGTCTAGACCAAGAAGATTCATAGAGTAAAAATGTCAGGCTAAGTGATTCTTAACCAGGAGTGATTTACTCCCCAGGAGGCATATGCAATGTCTGGAGATATTTTGGTTGTCATAGCTGCAGAGGGTGTCTGTGCTGCTTAGCAAATAGAGGCAGAAATGAAGCTAAGCATTCTAAGTGCACAGGACAGATCCCACAATTATCTGGTCCAAAATGTCAGTCGTGTTGCTGTTGAGAAACTGGGCCGAAGCCATTCTTGATATCTGGGTGATATGGGGAGATCAAGGACAGACACTCTTTCCAGAGGGCCGGAGGTAGAATCAATACCAGGATCAAGCAAGAGATTGCAGTCGGGGGAATAAAGTGTTAAAAAGAGTATAGGTCAGGAACAAAAAGTCCTATGATGGCAGCAAGGCATCTGAGTTGGTTGTTCTCATTCGGAAAGGGTGAGCTCATTTATTGGTCTAGAGTACACTTTCTTCCATTGTTTCATTCATAGTTAATATACTAAAGTAATTCACAGTGAGGGTAGGGGTCACTTTTTATTTTTTTCTGTGTCCTTGGTACTTGGCACAGAATAAATTCAATAAATGGCTATTAATAAAATACGAATGAATGCAATGGTATATCTCTTCTCTGGGAAACAGACATACATTTTTAAATGTAAATATAAGTTTACTTACCTACATATATGCATATATATTGCCTTGCAATGTAAAGCACACATACTTTGGAAGCATAAAATCTAAGCTAACCAGCTATGCAACTCACTTACACTAAATAATACTAACACTAACTGTACAAGATTTGTTTTTTTATTTTTTAAAAGACAATACTAACACTATCTTACAAGGATATTTTCATTTTGAAAAATTGAGATATAATCATGTACCATAAATTGACCTTTTAAAAGTGCACAATTCAGTGGTTTCTAATATATTCACAAAGTTGTACATCCATTACCACTATCTAATTCATATACATGTTCATCGCTTATCAGGATACTCATTAGCGGTGACTAATGAGCCCTATTCCCCCATTCCCCATCCACCGGGAACCACTAATCTCCTTTTATCTCTATGGATTTCCTTATTTTGGATATTTTATGTAAAAAGAATCATACAGTAGTGGCTTTGGTATCTGGCTTCTTTCACTTAGCATGTTTTCAAGATTCATTGATATTATAGAATATATCAGGAATTCATTTTTAAGGCTGAATGACAGGCCATTGTACGGATATGCCATATTTGTTTATCTGTTAATGAGTTGATAGACATTTGGCTTATTTTTGCTTCTTGGCTATCATGAATAGACTGTTATGAGTAGTTGTATGCAAAAGTTGTATATTATCTTTGGAATCTATTTAGAAGTGAGGCTATTGGGTCATATAGTAACTCTATATTTAATCCTTTGAGCAACTGAAAACTGTTTTCTATATGAAAGCATTTATACCATTTCACATTTCCACCAGCAGTGTATGAGGGTTCTAATTCCTCCACATTCTCACCTCTTGTTATTGTCTAATAGAGCCATTCTAGTGGGGGTGAAGTTGTATCTCACTGTGGTTTTAATTTGTATTTGCATAATTAATAATGATGTCATGCACCTTTTCACGTGCTTCTTGGCCATTTGCTTGTCTTTTTTGGAGAAAGGTCTATTCAAGTCCTTTGCTCATTTATATATTTATTATTTATTTGGGAGAGAGAGTCTCGCTCTGTTACCCAGGCTGAAGTGCAATGGCCCATTCTCGGCTCACTGCAACCTCTGCCTCTTGGGTTCAAATGATTCTCCTGCCTCAGCCTCCTTAGTAGCTGAGGGATTATAGGTGCCCATCACCAGACCCTGCAAACTTTTGTATTTTAATAGAGATGGGGTTTTGCCATGTTGGCCAGGTGGGTCTCGATCTCTTGACCTCAGGTGGTATGCCCACCTCAGATCACCCAATACTCCCAAGGTATTGGAATTATAGGCATGTGCCACTGTGCCTAGCCCTTTGCTCATTTTTAAATTGATTTGTTTATGATTTTGTTGTTGAATTGTAGAGTTCTATATGTTACAAACTAGCCCTTTATCAGATATATGCTTGCAAATATTTTTTCCACTCTGTGGGTTGTCTTTTCACTTCTTTATAGTCTCCTTTAAAACAAATGTTTTGAACTTTGATGTCTAATTTGTTGTCTGTTTTGTTTTGGTTGCTTTTACTTCTGATGTCATATGTAAGAACCATTGCCTAATCCAAAGTCATAAAGACTTGAGCCAACATTTTTGTTTAAGAGTTTATTATGGTTTTAGCATTTACATTTAGGTCTATGATCCATTTTAAGCTAGCTTTTGTGTGTGGTATCAGTTATGGGTTCAATTTTATGTGTCTGTGTGGATATTCATTTAACTCAAGCCTCTGTACTGAAAAGAATATTCTTTCCCCTAATAAATTATCTTTGTACCCTTGTCAAAAGCCTATTGACCATAAATATATAGGTTTATTTCTGAAGTGTATTTCATGGTTCTATATGCCTATCCTATATCAGTATTACACAGTCTTGATTATATTAATTTTGTTGTAAATTTTGAAATTGAGATATTTTTCCTACTTCATTTTTTATTTTCAATGTTGTTATGGCTATCCTGGGTCCCTTGCAATTCCATATGAATATTATGATAAGTTTGTCCGTTTCTGCCAAAAAAAAAAAAGCAACTAGGATTTTGATAAGAATTGTGTTGACAATTTGGGGAGTATTGTTAACATAATACTATTATTTTAAGTCTTCCAATCTACAAATACGGGATGGCTTTCCATTACATTTTCATTAAAGTTCTTTTTAAATTTGTTTAAGTGGTATTTTGTGGTTGTCAGTGTACAAGTCTTATACTTCTTTTTTTAAATTTATTCCTAAGTATTTTATTTGTTGATGGCATTGTAAATGGAATTGTTTTCTCAGTTTCATTTTTATTTATTCATTGCTGTGTATAGAAATACAGTTGATTTTTGTACATTCATCATGCATCCTACACCACTTATTAGTTATAATAGTTTTTTAGCAGATTCTTTAATACTTTCAATACATAAGATCATGCTATTTGTTAGTATACATAGTTTTATTTCTTCCTTTCCAAACTGGTTGCCTTTTGTGTCTTTTTCTTGTCTAGTTGCCTTGGTTAAAACCTCCAGGAAATGTCGACTGGAAGAGGCAAGAGTTGACATTCTTGTCTTTTTTTTTTCTGATTTTAGGGGAAAGGTTGCAGTTTTTCACCATTAAGTAACATGTTAGATGTGAGTTATTCTAACATTTAAAAACTATCGGGTTGAAGAAACAACTTAGATTTCTACTTTCTTGAGTGTTTTTATCATGAAAAGAAGTTAGATTTTGTCAAATACTTTTACTGCATCTAGTGGTATAATTATATTTTTGTTATTTATGTGGTGTAATTACATTGATTAGGTTTCCTGTTTTGAACCGAGCTTGCATTCCTGGGCTAAATTCTGCTTAATCATGGTGTAGAATTCTTCTTACATGTTGATAGATTTAGTTTGTTAGCGTTATGTTGAGGATTTTTACCTCTATGTCTACAAGTGATATTGGTCTGTAGTTTTTTTGTGATCTTTGTCCGCTTTTGGTATCATGATAATACTGGCCTCATTAAATGATTTGGAAAGTATTCTCGTCTCTTTTATGTTTTCAATGAGTTTGTAAATGATTGGTATAATTTTTTTGTTTAACTCACCAGGAATGCCATGTGGTCCTGAGTTTTTTTCTGGAAAGTGTGTTTTTGTTGTTGTTGTTTGTTTGTTTTTTCAATTAATGCAATCCCTTTACTTGTTATAGGTCTCTTAGGACTTTCTATTTCTTTTTGAGTCAGTTTTGCTAATTAGTGACTTTTTAAAAAATTTGTTGATTTCATCTAGGTTATCTAACTTGTTGACAGTTATTCATAACATTACTTTTAAATTGAATATGCTGTCTTTCGGCTTTCTGGCCTCCATGGTTTCTGATGAGAAATTGGTTGTTTTTAATTGGCCTCTTTCTTGCTGGTTATAAGACTCCTTCTTTGTCTTTAACAGCTAAATATGATGTATTTACATGTGGTTCTCTGAGATTGTCCCACAGGGAATTTGTTGAATTTCTTGAATAGTAGAATATCATTTTTCATCAAGTTTGGAAAGGTTTGTTTTTGTTTTTTAGTCACTATTTCAAGTATTCTTTCTGCTTTCTATCTCTTATCTTTTTCTGAGACTCTCATCATGAGCATGTTTGCAAGTTCAATGGTCTCTAAAGATCTCTTCTTTTTTCTTCATTCTCTATTTCTTTCTGTTTCTCAGACAAGATAATTTTAATTCACCCTCTTTGAGTTTAGTAACTCTTTTTGTGGTTCAGTGGGGGCTGTTGCCACATACATAACTAGATACACCATGTTTAGCCACAAACATTTACCACTGGAGAACTTTCTCCACAGTAGGAAGTCACCTATGAGAATGACAATATATTTGTTTGTGAAATTGTTGCAGCACAATCTACAAGTAGAAAAATTAAATTTCATATTTCTAACTTATTCTAATACTTTTGCCAATGAAACCAGAAAAACAGACCTAATATGTTTATTTTTCAACAGAATTAATTGCATGATAAAGATTTTAGGTGTTGGGAACTGTTTTGTTCAGGGAAGTCAATGATTTTGCCACAATGAGATTGGTGATGATAGAAGTAATTCTAATTTGTATTCCACCCTCATTATACTACTGCAGATAACTAAGTCACTCCATGAAGAGAAAACTTTATAGACTAGAGCCAGGGCATTTAGTTCCAGATGGAATAAAAGAATAAATAAAGCATTTACACTGAACTTTTTATTGTGATTTAGCCCAATTTGATGAGGAAAAACTCTTCATTCCAGAAGAATAACAGCTGGTGAATGTATCAGGCATAATTAATGTAGATTTTTACCATTTTGAAACCCTTAGTGAAGTAATTGATTACAGGGATAACAGGTCAATAATGAATGTTACACATTTAAGAGAGAAGCCATTAGGGAACAAGTCATTCTAAAGTAGCAAAGAAACTCACAGATTACTTGATAATTGCACAAAAGAAAAATATACCTTGTCAGTGGAGACATCTGGTTGTCACCAACTTAGCCAAGCAATCACACTTAACATCACACTAATAGACAACCTAACATTATGACTTCCCTGAAAGGATACATTTTAAAGTACATGACTTCTTGCCAAGGAAATATCAAACCTGAGTGTAATCAGTGCTTTAGCTCTAACTTCAATTTGATAAAAAATAGGAAATGCAGGAGATAGAGAATCAAAGTAAATGACCCACCAATAGACAACTAGACAAATCTAAACTATGGGACACTCATATACAACTTGTCTAACTTCTTCAAAAATTCATTAGAAAGGAAAGATAGGATGACAGTTTTAGATAAGAAGAAACTTAAGCTCAGGCCAACCAAATACAAAGTATTGCTGATAGGTTTCATATTAAAAATATTTTAATAAGTTTTTTGACAATTAAGATATTTATATTTATATATATTTATATTTATATATAAGATATTTATATATTTATAATATCTTATATTTATAGATAAGATATTTATATATGGAGTTTTTAGACAATTAAGATAATTATAATATAAATAATTATATTTATAATTATTAATTATTGCTATGTAACAAGTTACTTTAAACCTCAATGACTTAAAGCAATGATTTTTTATTTCTCCTGATTATGTGGGTTGGCTAGGTGGTTTTTCTGCTGTTTTTTTTTTGGAGACAGAGTCTTGCTCTGTCCCACAGGCTAGAGTGCAGTGATGTAATCTTGGTTCACTGCAACCTTCACCTCCTGGGTTCAAGCAATTCTCCTGCCTCAGCCTCCTGAGTAGCTGGGATTGCAGGCTCATGCCACCATGCCTGGCTAATTTTTGTATTTTTAGTAGAGATGGGGTTTCACCATATTGATCAGGCTGTTCTCAAACTCCTGACCTCGTGATCCGCCTGCCTCGGCCTTCTAAAGTGCTGGGATTACAGGCGTGAGCCACCGCACCTGGCCTTCTGCTGGTCTTATCTGGATTCACCCTTGCTGCTGTTTAGCTGGCACATAGGATGGGGCCTGAGCTCAGCTGGAACATTGGCCAATGTGACTAAGATCTATTCTAGGTGGCCAGCTTAAGCTTCCTCATAGCTTGGTAGTCTTACAAAAGCACTCAAACAGGTAGCAACACATTCTAAGACCATGAAAACAAGGACTTTTAAAAGCTTAGTTTTGGAAACTACACAGTGTCACTTCAGCTGCATTTTATTGGTCAACACATATCACAGTACAAACTCAGACTCAAGGGAAGGAGAAATAGATTTCACATTTTGTTAAGAGAAATGCCAAAGTTTCATTGTCAAGGGTGTCCTGGATGAAAGATACTGGTGCAACCACTTGGTGAAACACTTTACAACAATATTACATTGGTGGTTGTGGACATTGTGTTGACATATGGACACTCAATTTTTAATTCATTTTCACTTTTAATTTCTTTTCTTTTTTATTACAGTGGACTCTTACGAAGACTGAGGCTCTAAGTTCAGATTAGCATATTCCTGAAACTGGCGGCAAACAGGTGCACTGGGGGAATTGGAGGTCTTGCTGGGGAGAAGGTGTGGGAGATGGTAGCAAGGGTGGGCAACTTGAATTGCGCCAGCCTGGGGAATATCGCCCAGAGAGGTGACTCACAGCTCCAGCTCTTTGCAGTGAGGCAGTTAGAGGTGAGATATTGATGCAAAGTGAATGGTCAGAGGGATTCGTTGACAATGTTTGTCTATTTTAAAGATGTGCCCTGATTTGGCTAACCCTGCAACCAATAAATGGAGACAGAAATTTTTTCTTTATTCTCTCCTTCCTTATTTCAGATGAATGCTGTGTGGTCTTTTGTCCTTAAATAGGCTCTTTAGGGATGGCCCAGGAACTGCCAGAATCAGGGTTGTGGTGGGGGGAGGGGCGGGCCAAATTGGAGAAGGCAAAGGCTGGGAATCCACCCAGTCATGCCAGATATGCAGGGGGAGTTAGTTGAGAATCCTCTGAATGAGAGTTCGAGGCTTTTTTCACCAGATGTAGAATTTTTTTTTTTTTTGGAGAGAAGGAAAGAGAAAAAAGGAGTGAAGGAGAGGACGAAAGAGGAAGAAAAAGAGGGAGAGAGAATGGAAATGTTGCTTTATTCTAAAAATGGGTATTAATAATAGCCGATCAATATTTTATTTAAACCTATGAGTAGGTGTGATGTGGTATTGACAAGAATGTATATTTTGTATATTTAAAGTGGAGAGCTCTATAAATATTTATTAAGTTTACTTGTTCTGGATCTGAGTTCAAGTCCTGGATATCCTTATTAATTTTCTGTCTCGTTGAGTCTAAATCTCTTTATAGGTCTTATGTATCTGGATGTTAGGGTCGTTAGCTCTTATTGTTGCATTGATCCTTTTACCACTATATCTTTGTTGCTTTAAAAATCTATTTTATCAGATGTGAGAATTGCAACTCACTTTTCCAGTATCTGAATTATAGTCAAGATTTAAAATAGAGTAGAAAGGCTTATTTCTTGGATACAAAGTTTTCTCCTGCTTCATAGGAAAGAGAACAATTCCAGGCATTGGGAGAAGAATAAAGAAATGTATATTCAAGACACAATAAAATAGAAAAATTTGCTGGAAGAGGGGCTCACGTAGTACAGTAGTAGGAGATGTTAAATAGGTCATTGGCAGATTTTGGAGGAGAGAAATCAGGGAAATATAAAAGCTACTGAGCTTGAGTATGATATGATCTAGGTAGAATGAAGGCTATTTTAGAGAGAAGGCAAACTATAGACAAGATGTTTGATAGGAAGCTCACCTGCTCAGTTGTTTATCTACTGAGTGTTGAACTTGAATAATGGAAAAAGGGAATAAGAATTTGCATCCCTGGTGAATGTGGCAGTGGGAGGAGAAAAATGAGGCTAAATATATGAATCTTCTTGATTGCTTTATATTCTCAATTATATCTCTATTGTCTCTTAACAGTAGAGATATAATTGAGAATATAAAGCAATCAAGAAGAGCCAATTTTATGCAAGGAAGATAACATTTTTTCCCTCAACTTTAATTTTAGAAATGGGGTACATGTGCGTGTTTGTTACATGGGTATATTACACTCAGGTAGTAAGCGTAGCACCCAGTGCATAATTTTGGAACCTGTTCTCCTTTTCCTCCCTCCCCTCTCTAGTGGTTTGCACTGTGTATGGTCTTGAGTTCTCAATGTTTAGCTCCTACTTGTAAGCGAGACAATGTGCTATTTTGTTTTCTGTTCCTGCATTAATTCAATTAGGATAATGGCCTCCAGCTGCATCCACATTGCTGCAAAGGACATGATTTCATTCTTTTTTTATGGCTACACAGTATCCTATGGTGTATATGTAACCAACTTTTTCCTATTCAATCCACCATTAATAGGCATGTAGGTTGTTTCCATGTCTTTGCTGTTGTGAATAGTGCAGTGATGAACATACAAGTGCATATGTATTTTTGGTAAAATGATTTTTTTTTCTTTTGGATATATACCCAGTAATGGGATTGCTGGGTTGAATGATAATCTTTCTGTTTTAAGTTATTTGAGAAATCTCCAAACTGCTTCCACAGTAGCTGAACTAATTTACATTCCCTTCAGTAGTGTTCAAGCATTCCCTTTTCTCCACAGCCTTGCCAGCATCTGTTGTTTTTTTGTCTTAATAATAGCCATTCTGACTGGTGTGCTATAGTATCTTGCTGTGGTTTTGATTTGCCTTTCCCTAGCTGTTAGTGATGTGGAGCATTTTAAAAATATGTTTTCTGGCCACTTGTATGTCTTTTTTTGAGAAATGTCTGTTCATGTCCATTGCCCATTTTTTTTTTGAGATGGTGTCTCACTCTGTTGCCTAGCCTGGAGTGCAATGGTGCAATATTGGCTCACTGCAACCTCTGACTCCTGGGTTCAAGTGATTCTTCTGCCTCAACCTCCTGAGTAGCTGGGCTACAGGTGCCCACCTCCACACTTGGCTAATTTTTTTGTATTTTGTAGTAGAGACCGGTTTTTATCATGTTGGCCAGGCTGATCTCAAACTTTTGACTTCAAATTATCCACCTGCCTCAGCCTGCCAAAGTGCTGGGAGTACAGGTGTGAGGTACCATGCCCAGCTCCTTTTCTCACTTTTAAATGGACTTATTTATTGTTTTCTTGTTGGTTTGTTTATTACTTATAGATTCTGGATATTAGACCTTTGTCAGTTGGATAGTTAACTTTGGTTTTTGATGTTGAATCTGGATCTTTTTAGAAAAAAGTAGGATTTGGGAACATAAATCTAAGAATTGTGTTCTTGGGAGTAGTGACTTGTCCTAAGGAGTAGAGGGAGAATAAAGGGGATGGCATTTGAGTAAGTTTTGAGGAAAGGCCATAACTGGGGTTAGGAGGACTGATAACATTATTAATAACAAAATAATTGCTACAATATACTGTGCACCTTCTAAGGGCTAGGCATTATGCTAGAAATTTTACAAATATTTTCTTATTTAATTATCAGAGAAACCTGGTATTCTTACATACATTTAAGGGTAAGAAAATTGTGGCCTAGCAAAGTCAACTAGTTGGTCCAGATGTAGATAATTTTAAGTACAGGGTAGACAACTGTGAAGCACAGTAATAATACAATCATGTCCAATTAGTTACTGATATTTCTCCCCATGGTGATTACCAGCTTTCAGAAAAGCACTGAATTACTTGCAGAACTAAACAAAATTTTAAAAACAGCCATAGATCATTTAAATGTCAAACTCCGGCTTTGCAGAACCAATAAACCTAATTCTCATCTACCTATATCTCCCTCCAAAAATGTTGGTACAATTATTGCAATTTGGGATTATAAACCCATTTATCATCTCATCATCAAGGGATCATCATTTGAGTCCTTTCTTGGCTGAATTCTGGGGACCATCTGTTTCACCAAGGACTATTAACATTCATTTGTGTCTATAAGGTAAGACCTTATGATTACATGGCATTAGTATAACATTTGTCTTTTGAGTTAAAATGAACCAATTGTTGTTTAGGTAGTAGCCTTCTTGGATTGTTTCATGTATTTTGGAGAAATTTATTAAAAAATAATAGCTACCACATACCACATACAGTGTTATCTGGGGAGTGACTTCAGCAGGATACAAGTTAGGAGAGGGTGTGTGAGGCCAGGTTCACCCTCTAGTATAGCCTTCCCCTGTTGGGCAGAGGTCACCAGCCATCTTCTTGATGCCTGCTCTTTGAGTCTAGGCATCTTGGTCCAAAGAGCTGTGGTCTCAGGATCTAAAGCATGGAAATCTATGTATAAAAATGAACTAAATAATTTGTCTTAAGAGCCATCTGGAGTTGGCAGGCACTAATCCAATAACGATAGCTTTTTTGGGTTTGATTTGTCATATAAAGTGAATGGCAGTCAGAGATATGAAGAATTCTGCTCAGAAACAAATATTCTTACACAAAATGTGGTATTATAACAAGACCTCCTGACTTCCCAGTTCTTTGTTCATGCTACCTTGTCACATAATTTCTACTTATTTTCAAAAGATTTGATGAAACAGCAGTCTACTTTATACAAGGAATTTGAATAAGCCCTGGAGGTTTGTTATAATAGAAGATCTCAGAATTATTCTTATAATAAAAGATCTAAGATGTTTGAATTATTGCTGTCTGGGGATAGATTTAAGAAAAGATAATTTCATCAATGCCATGAACAAAACAGTTATACTGTGACCAAATGGAAATATATTTCATCTCCTAATGGTTCCATGACTGGCCTCTCACTCGAGTTCAGGCATGTCTTCAGGCCACCATTTTGTTCTGAACTCCTTGACAGTCAATCTGGGATATTAGCTTTTTCTTATCTCTGCCATAGAGGATGTAGAGGTGAAGATATCTTCCTCTGCCATTTACTGCATAAGTACAAGATAACCTCTTCACTAGAGGGAGCTGGTATTGGCTTGCCTCAAGGGTAAAGACTCATAATTTAACACTTTCATTAAAGATTTTATGACTTTTCTTGTACGCCGCTTGAAGATTAAAACTCAAGACTTTTGATTAGACCTCAGAAGATACATTCTACAGAAGAAAGAATAGGACCTGGAGTCATTAGTGCTTCTTACTATCTGGGTGTCTTTTGGGATGTTATTTTGCACTTCTGAATCTTTATTAAAAAGATAATAAATGCAATTGTAGAGGATAAATAAGATTTTGTATGTAAAGAACCTAGCATGTTTGGTATGTATGTGTAACACAGTAATTTTGTCCTCCATCCTTGTAAAAAGTCAACTTTTGGAAATTATTTAATTACTCACCCACTTTGACATGCAAAGTAAAAAAGAAGTTTAAATATGTTAAACCTGCTCAGAATGTAAATATTTCCATTATATTTTTTTTCCCTTGATAATGATATGATGATAGGCTATACTGGCGGTTTTCTAGTTGACATCAGGGCTGATCTGAGGCCAGAGAACAGGAATACGAAGACAAAACTACACAACCTACATCTGTGATATCAGTCAGGGATCACAGTGAAAAATAAGAGAGCTTTTGGGGTTAAGGTTCAAATACAACATTCAATCATTCCTTCAGCAATTATTTATTGAGCATTTTCTACAGCCTAACCACTATAGTCACAAGTAAGTCAGTTTGATCGCAGACTAATTGCGAAATTGCCTCTAATTTTCTCTCTTCTTTGTATCTATATCTGTTGCAGTGGGACCTTGTGGCTATAAAATGGTGAATATTTTTCTACATCTTAAATCTGACCTCATCTTGGGACATGCCTAGGTCAACAGAGTACAGAAAAGGTGACAATGTGCTAGATAATCTTAAATCTAGGCCTTAAAAGGCCTTGCAACCATCTCCTTGCTGGAGGATGAATGACCATGTGGCAAAAAACAAAGGGATCTCAGCCTATAGGCACTGAACTTCTAGACCAGAGCTGCTCAGCTGACCTGCAGCTGACTATAAATATCTAAAGGAGCCCTGCTGAGAGCAGAACTGCCCATTGACTTGTAGGATTATGAGCTGTTGCTTAAAGCTATTAATTTTGGTGTGGTTTACTATGTAGTGAGAGCAAACTGATCCTTAGTTCCTGACCCCAAGAAACTTAGAATCTTGTGGCTGCAGAAGCCAAACACAAGTTTTCAGAAAAAGAAAACTCTTCTCTAGTCTCTTAGAAGACAACATAGAGCCAAAGCACTTTCCTGATGAAATATTCAATGGCCAGGCTGTTTGGTGTGATAAAATCAAGAAAGCATGCACAGGCTGAGAAAAAAATGTATTCTTCTTTTACAAGGACAGAGGGCAGAAAGAAATGTCCTAAAAGAAGGACACTTTAGAGCATGTCACATTATTAAGTGTCCCTTAGTGTGTTCTTGGTAATATTCTTGCAACCAGGTGGTGCTTGTGTGTATAACTTCTGAACTGGGGCCCAGGTTTCTTGATCCCAACAGGAAGTGAGTGCTGCTCTCTCTGGTGTTAGTTGAATGACAAGATATGGAGACTTTTTTCAGAAGCTTGCATTATAAATTTTAAGTGCTGTAACAAGTTTTTTTTTTTTCTTAAAGAAGACAGGAAATTTCAAATTGAATTAATTTGTGAGGTATCATATTTTGATCCTTATGATAGTTCAATATATACATTAAGTCTACTCCAAAGATGACCTGATTTCCTAATAATATCCCAGCTACTGTAGCTCCTATCTAATTCATGGAATTGGGTCAAGTAGATTTCCAGGGAGTAGCATCCAAAGCCTCCTGCAATACTGCAGCCCCATTGTGATAGACGAAGTTCAGATAAGAAAAGTGGATGATTGAAGTTGAGATTTTCATTTGATGGGGATTTTCATTTTTAATAGAGTTTGTTGTTTGAGCATTTGACCAATATAACAATTTCAAGGCTCAAATTTCTCTTTCATTTGAATGTTAAATTGCTCTGAATGTTAAATTGCTCTGTAATTATTACCACTAATACCTCCACTACAGACAACCACCCACCCACCCACACCTGCTGTTTATCACTATGATATGTCTTATGCTGTTTACAAACTATCTCATTTATCCTTATAATAAACTTTTGAGGTTGGTATCGTATTATTATTACCATTTTGCATATGAGCAGATTGAGGTTTAGAATAATTTAGAACTTGGTTAGAATTACACAGCTAATAAGAATATGCACCTGTGTGTGAAGTCAGGATATCTGGGTCCAAGTTCAGTTTTCTTCCCAGTATACTGTTTGAAGAGTACTGTTACTCCCCTGTTTGAAATTCATTAAATATTTTCCTCTGTATAAAGAGCAAAATCACCTCCTTATGAAGTCTTCAAAAATCCTATATCATCTGGCTTCTGAGTTCATTTTTGATTACTTTCTCTCTGGCTCATCAAAGTTCATTCAGCTACCTGTCATTTAAAGGAAAAGTCTATAAAATATTTTCTTTAGCCTCTGCTTTATATGAATGTAGGTCCTTCTCAACATTAAGGAGGATATCACCTCCTTTGAGAAGAATTACCTGAATGCACCAGCTAATGCAGATCCCTCCTTTCTTTGGAATTCCAGCACTATTTGTTACTTTCATAGAATTAGGTGTGACTTATAACTTGCTTACTGGTTCAATTACTTGTATATGGCCTTTTTCAATCCTCAAAATTTCGATGTGGTAGATGTTAGTATGATTCTCAATTTGTAGATGAGGGAAAAGGGTGGAGGAACTTAAGTACTTTGTCAATAATACACATAGTTAGTAAGTAACAGAAATCGAATCTGCATGCTGATCTTTTTCATTCTGGAACTCAGAATCTTCACCATTGTATTGCTGTCACAGCTTGCCAACTTTGGAGGATTTCTTTTTGAAAATTTCTATGGGCACATAGTAGGCATACATATTTATGGGGTACATGAAATATTTTGATACAGGCATACAACGCCTAATAATCATATCAGGGTAGATGGGGTATTCATCACCTGAAGCATTTATCATTTCTTTGTGTTACAAACAATTTAGTTATACTTTTAAAATATACAGTAAATTATTGTTGACTGTGTTTACCCTGTTGTGATATCAAATGCTAAATCTTATGCATTCTATCTAACTATATTTTTGTATCCATGAATCATCCCTGCTTCCCTCCCCCACCATCTACTCTTACCAGCCTCTGGTTACTATCATTCTATCTATATCTCCGTGAATTCAATTGTTTTAATTTTTAGTTTTCACAAATAAATGAGAACATGTTTGTCTTTCTGTGCCAGGTTTATTTCACTTAACATAATGGCTTTTGGTTCTACCCATGTTCCAATGACAGGATCTCATTCCTTTTTATGGCTGAATGCTACTCCATTGTGCATATATACCACATTTTCCTTATCCATTTGTTTGTTCATGGACCCTTAGGTTGCTCCCAAATCTTGGCTACTGTGCATAATGCTGTAATAAACATGGGAATGCAGAGATCTCTCTGATATACTGATTTCCTTTCTTTTGGGTATATGCCTAGCAGTGGGACTGCTTGATCACAAGGTAGCTCTGTTTTTAGTTTTCTGAGGAAACTCCAAACTGTTATCTCCAGTAATTGTACTAATGACACTCCCACCAACACTGTAAAAGTGTTCCATTTTCTCCACATCCCTGCTAGCATTAGTTATTGCCTATCTTTTGAATATAATTCATTTTAACTGGGTTGAGATGATATCTCATTGTAGTTTTGATTTGTTTTTCTGATGATCAATAATGCTGAGAACCTTTCATATGGTTTTTTGCCATTTGTGTGTCTTCTTTTTAGAAATATCTATTTAGATTGTTTGCCACTTTTAAAATTATATTATTAGATTTTTTTCCCATAGAGTTGTTTGACCTTTTGTACATTCTGGTTATTAATGTTGTACATTCTGGTTATTAATTCCTTGTCAGATGGATAGTTTGCAAATGTTTTCTCCCATTCTATGGGCTGCCTCTTTACTTTCTTGATTGTTTCCTTTGCTGTTCAGGAGCTTTTTAACTTGATGTGATCTGATTTGTCCATTTTTGCTTTGGTTGCCTGTGCTTGTGGGATGTTAAGAAATCTTTACCCAGACCAATGTGCTGGACAGTTTACTCAATATTGTCTTGTAGTAGTTTCATAGTTTCAGGTATTAAATTTCAGTCTTCAATCCAGTTTGATTTTATTGGGATCTAGTTTTACTATGCATAAGAATGTCCAGTTTTCCCAGCACAATTTATTGAAGAGGCTGTCCTTTCGCCAATGTATGTTTTTGGCAACTTTCTCTAAAATTGGTCCACTGTAGGTGTTTGAGTTTATTTCTGGTTTCTTTATTTTGCTTCACTGGTATATGATTCTGTTTCTATGCCAGTACCATGCTGTTTTGGTTACTATAGCTCTGTAGTATAATTTGAAATCGGGTAATGTGATTCCTCTAGTTTTGTTCTTTTTGCTCAGGGAACTGTTGGTTATTATGGGTCTTTGATGGTTCCATATAAATTTTAGGATATTTTTCTATTTCTTTGAAGAATACTATTGGTATTTTCACAGGAATTGCACTGAATCTGTATATTCCTTGTATATTCCTTTGGGTAGTATGTACACTTTAACAATATGATTCATAATTCTTCCAATCCAAGAACATGAAATATTTTTCAATTTCTTAGTGTCCTCTTTAATTTTCTTTATCAGTGTTTTAAAGTTCTCTTTATTGAGATATTTAACCTCTTTGGTTAATTCCTAGATATTTAATTTTATATGTGGCTATTGTAAATGGGATTACGTTTTAATTTCTTTTTCACATTTTTTACAGTTGGCATACAGAAATGCTACTTTTTAAATGCTGATTTGTATCTTGAAACTTTACTGAATTGTTTATCAGTTTTCAGAGGATTTTATGGTGGAGTCTTTAGGTTTTCCCAAATATAAGATCATATCATCTGCAAACAAGAAAAATTTGGCTTCTTCCTTTCTAATTTTGATGCTTTTTATTTCTTTCTCTTGTTTGATTGCTCTAGCTAGGACTTCCAGTACTATGTTGAATAACAGTGGTATAAACGAATATTCTTGTTCCAGATCTTAAGGAAAGGCTTTCAGATTTTCTCCATTCAGTATACTAGCTGTGGGTCTGTAATGGGCTTTTGTTGCACTGAGGCATGTTGCTTCCCTACCCAGTTTTTAAAGTGTTTTTATCATAGAGTTATGTTGAATTTTATCAAATGCTTTTTCAGCATCATTTGAAATAATTTTTGTTTTTCATTCCATTAATATGATGTATCACATTGATGTTGTGTTTTTATTTATTTATTGAGATGGAATTTCACTCTTGTCACCCAGGCTGGAGTGCAATGGCATGATCTCGGCTCACTGCAACCTCTGCCTCCTGTGTTCAAGCAATTCTCCTGCCTCAGCCTCCCAAATACCCGGGATACAGATGCCCACCGCCATGCCTGGCTAATTTTTGTATTTTTATTGGAGACGGGGTTTCACCATGTTGGGCAGGCTAGTCTCGAATTCCTGACCTCAGGTGATCTGCCCACCTCGGCCTCCCAGAGTGCTGGCAAGGTGTGAGCCACTGTGCCCAGCAACAAGGATGATTTAACATACACAAATATGCCAGGTGCAGTGGATCACACCTATAATCCCAGCACTTTGGGGAGCTGAGGCAGGTGGATCACCTGAGGTCAAGAGCTCGAGACCAGCCTTACCAACATGGAGAAACCCCGTCTTTACTAAAGATTTAAAAATTGAGCTGAACATGGTGGTGCATACCTGTAATCCCAGCTACTCAGGAGGCTGAGGCAGAAGAATTACTTGAACCTGGGAGGCAGAGGTTGTGGTGAGCCAGGATAGCACCATTGCACTCCAGCCTGGGTGACATGAGTGAAACTTCATTAAAAAAAAAAAAAAATTATCCTTGCATCCCTAGAATAAATCCCACTTCACCTTGTTGAATGATATTTTTAATGTGTTGTTGAAATCAGTTTGCTAATTTTTTAAAAAGAATTTTTGCATTTTTGCATCAATGTTCATTAGAGACATTGACTTACAGTTTTTTTTTTTAATGTATCTTTATCTGGTTTTGGCATCTGGGTAATATTGACTTTGCAGAGTGAGTATGAAAGTATTCCCTTATCCTCTATTTTTTTTTTTGGAATAGTTCAAGTAGGATTGATATTAGTCCTTTAAATGTTTGGTGGAATTCAGCAGTGAAGCCATCAGGTCCCAGGCTTTTCTTTGCTGGAAAACTTCCTATTACAGCTTTGATCTCATTACTTGTTATTAATCTGTTCATGTTTTGGATTTCATCATGGTTTAATCTTGGTAGGTTATATGTGTGTAGGAATTTATCTATTTCTTCTAGGTTTTCCAATTTATTGGGATATATAGTTGCTCATAGCAGCCTCTAATTATCCTTTGAATTTCTGTGATATCAGGTATAATGCCTGCTTTTACATCCCTGATTTTATTTATTTGGGTATTCTCACTTTTTTCCTCTGAGGCTACAATTTGTTAATTTTGGTTTTTCTTTTCTTTTTGCTGACATTTTACATTGTTTTTTGTTTCAACTGTATTCATTTCTGCTCTGATCTTTATTATTTCTTTCTTCTACTAATTTTGGGTATGATTTGCTCTTGATTTTCTATTTCTTTAAGATGAATCATTAGGTTATTTATTTGAGGTTTTTCTACATTTTTGGTGTAGGTGTTTATAGGTATAAACTTTCCTCTTAGTACTGTTCTCACTGTATCCCAAAGGCTTTAGTATGTTGTATTTCCATTTTCATTGTTTCAATAAATTTTAAATTTCATTCTAAATTTCCTCATTGATCAACTGGTCATTCAGGATTATATTCTTTAATTTCCATGTGTTTGTATAGTTTCCAAATTCCTCTTGTTACTGATCACTGATGTTATTCCATGTGGTCAGAGAAAATAAAATTGACATTAGCGCATTTTTTAAAATGTTTAAAGACTTGTTTTGTTGCCTAACACGTCTATCCTTGACGATGATCCATCTACTTAGGAGAATGTGCATTCTGCATCCATTAAATGAAGTGTTCTGTAAAGATCTATTAGTTCCATTTAGTCTATAGTGCAGATGAAGTCTGATGTTTATTGAATTTCTGTCTGGAAGATCTGTCCAATGCTTAAAGTGGGGATCTGAAGTCTCCAGCTCTTAATGTTTTGGGGTCTATCTCTCTCTTTAGCTCTAATAATGTTTGCTTTATATAACTGGATGTTCTAGTGTTGGGTGCAAATATATTTACAATTGTTATATCCTTTTGATGAATTGATCTCTTTATTATTATATAATAAGCTTATTTATCACTTTTTGAATTCTATTTTGTGTGATGTAAGTATAGCTACTCCAGCTATACTGAAATATCTTTTTTCCATCCTTTTATTTTCATTCCATGTGTGTCTTTGTAGGTGAACTGTGTTCTTGTAGACAATAGATCATTGGGTCTTGTTTTTTTCTTTAAACTTTTGTCTTTTCAGCCACTCCGTGTCTTTCAATTGAAGGATTTAGTCCATTTACATTCAACGTTATTATTAAGTAAGGACTTACTTCTGCCACGTTATTTTTTTCTGGTTGTTTTGTGGTCTTCCCCTCTTTCTTTTCTTCCTTCCTGTCTTCTACTTAGAGAAGATGACTTTCTCTGGTGGTGTGTTTTAATTCATTGTGTTTTATTTTTGTTTATGTATTTGTTGTGTTTTTGATTTTAGGTTACCACGACAGTTACAAGTAACATCATATCTTACTGTTTTAAACTAATAACAAGTTAACACTGATTGCATAGACAAACAAGCAAAGACAAAACAAACAAAAACTTTACACTTTAACTTCATGCCTTCACATTTTAACATTTTATTGTTTCAATTTATCTTATTATGCCATATCATGAAGTGTTGTACTTATTTTTGACAGGTTCATCTGTTAGTCTTTCTACTCAAGATACGAGTAGTTTATATACCAAAATTATAGTGTTATAATATTCTGTGTTTTGCTGTGTGCTTACTATAACCCATGAGTTTTGTACCTTCAGAAAGTTGTCTTATTACTCATAAGTGTTCTTTTCTTTCAGACTGAAGAACTCCCAATAGCATTTCTTGTGAGACAGGTCTTGTGTTGAAGAAACTCTTAGCTTTTTTTTGTTTGGGTAAGTTTTTCTCCTGAATGTTTGAAGGATATTTTTGTGGGATATTGTATTCTAGGATAAAAGTATTTTTTTTCTATCAGCACTCTAAATATGTTATGCCACTCATTCCTGACATGTAGAATTTACACTGAGAAGTCTGTTGCCAGATGTATTGGATCCCCTTTGTATATTGTTTCTTTTCTATTGCTGCTTTTAGGATCCATTCTTTGTCCCTGCTGTTTGGGAGTTTGATTGTTAAATGTCTGGAGGTAGTCTTATTTGGGTTCTATCTTTTGGCATTCTAGAACCTTGTAGTACTTGTATATTGTAATCTTTCTCTAGGTTTGGGAAGTTCTATGTTATCCCTTTGAATAAACTTTTTACTCTGATCTCTCTCTCTATATATCCTCTTTAAGCCCAATACTTTTATATTTGCCCTTGTCCAGCTCTTTGCTAGATCTTTTAAGTGTGCTTTATGTTTTTAAAATTCTATTTTTTTCTTATATCTCCTCTGACTGCATATTTTCATATATCCTGTCTTCAGGCTCATGAAATCTTTCTTCTGCTTTATCAGTTCTGCCACTAAGATACTCTGATGCATTCTTCATGTATTACTTCCTTCTTGCATTCCTATAAGGAACTATCAGAGACTGGGTTATTTATGAAGAAAAGAGGTTTAATTGACTCAAAGTTCCACAGACTGTACAGAATGCCTGGCTGGGGAGGCCTCAGAAAATTTACAATCCTGGCTAAAGGCAAAGGGGAAGTGGGCACAGTTTGTATGGTTAGAGAAGGAGGGAGAGGGTGAAGGGGGTTGCTAGAACTTTTTAACAATGAGATCTCATGAGAACTCACTCACTATCACAAGAAAAACAGAAAAGAAATCCACCCCCATGATCCAGTCACCTCCCACCAGGCCTCTCCTCTAAATTGGAGATTAAAATTCAACATGAGATTTGGGTGAGGTTACAAATCCAAAGTGTATCATTTCACTACGTTAATTGCAGTTTCAACTCCAGAATTTCTGCTTTATTCTTTTAAATTATTTCTATCTCTGTTAAATTTATCTGACAGAATTCTGAATTCCTTCTCTGTGTTATTTATCCTGGATTTCACTGAACTTCCTCAAAATAGCTATCTTAAATTATGGGTCTCACTGTTGGTTATTCAGGGTCCAAGGATTCTTTAGTAAGCAGGTGATGAATCCTTTCAAGACCACGTCCTTTCCTCCAAGGTAATGGGTCTTCTTCTGGCCCAGGGTATGTCTGAAAATGTCATCCATGAGTTAGAGCCTGGAATGGGGTCCTCAGGATTCTATCTATTGCCCTGTTCTCCTGTGGTTGAGCTGGTATTCAAGTGGCCAGGCAAAGCCTTCTTTACTTCCTTCTTTGAACTTCCTCAAAACAGCTATTTTGCTTTATCTGTCTGAAAGGTCACATATCTCTTTCTCTCTAGGATTGGTCATTGGTGTCTTATGTAGTTTGTTTGGTGAGATCATGTTTTCCTGAATAGTCTTGATACTGGTGGATGTTCATCTGTGTCTTGGCCCCCACTTATCTCCTCAAGTAGAAGGAAGATATCTCTCTTGGAGCCTCAAGCTGTACTTCCTAGGGTTGGGGGACGGGGGTGACATAAGCACTCATGCTGTGCTTCCTTGGGTTGGGAGAGGGGGTGACATAAGCACCCCAGGCTGGAATCTCACTAGGTCTTATGCATTTCATGTCCACTGGCTCTGAGCTCAGCACAGTACCAGGACTTGCACAGGCAGTCTTTGTAACCTGGACTGCCTTTCATGTTTATTTAGAACTTTAGCCCATGGTGCAGGCCTTGCTGGAACTCAGGTTCTGATGGCTGGGATTGATGATTTACCTCTGGCTAGGGTTGGTCTAAATGTCTTCTTGGTGGGCGTTGGCTGAATTCTGTTCTATGTTGCTTTCTGCTGTGACAGGGCAGCAATGAATTCCAAAACAAAGTCCTACAATCACTGTGCTGTGCCTCCCACAAACACATAGATTCTCTTTCCATGTCACATAGCTACTGCCAGGGGATGGGAGAGGGGTGGTGTTGACAATTCAAGACTATCTTTCCTATCTTCCTCTGGGCCTCTTTCTTTAATATGATGTTAAAACCAGGAACTGTGATTGCTCATCTGATTTTTGGTTCTCATGTAGTTGCTTTTTTGTGTGGATGGTTGTTCAATTTGGTGTTCCTGCCGGGAGGATGAACACGGGAGGCTTCCATTCAGTCATCTTGCTCTGCCTCTCTCTGGAAAATTTATTTTTATTGGCTGTATCTTTCTTTACTTTGATTTTTTTCTTTAGTTCCCCATATTCTTTTCCTTCTATTGTATATTCTTTATATTCCCCCCCTTTTTTTTTGAGACAAGGTATCATTCTATTGCCCAGGCTGGAATGCAGTGGTGCAGCCTTAACCTCCTGGGTGCAAGCAATCCTCTTGCCCCAGCCTCCTGGGTAGTGGGGACTACCGGCACATGCCACCACACCTGGATAGTTTTTTGTATTATTTGTAGGATCAGGGTCTCACTGTATTGCCCATGCTGGTCTCAAACTCTTGGGTACAAGTGAGCCTCCTGCTTTGGACTCTCAAAGTGTTGGGATTACAGGTGTGAGCTATCATGCCTGTCTCCTTCTATATTCTCAAAGATAATTCCCCCAAGAAAAATATATGCCCATAGATGTACGTAGGTGGTGGTGATAATAAAATATCTTGACTTTTGCAAGTAGCTTAAAGTTTAAGAAGCTTAAACTTTTAATCTGAGCTTTCTTTTAAAGATCTCTCACAGGAACACATGTTGCCAGGAAGGATTGACCAAAACCATGTCATTGCATATGTTATTCATTTGAAAGGCTTGTAGATTCCAAAAAAGGAACCAGGGCACTTTACTTATATCATTTATCTTTTATTTTTAATTGATATGTAGTAATTGTACATATTTACAGGGTAAATAGTAATATTTCAATGCATGTATACAATGTGTAATGATTGAATCGAAGTAATTAGCATGTCCATTACCCCAAATATCAATCATTTATTTGTGTTAATTACATTCAAAATGTTCTCTTTTAGCTGTGTGAAAATATACAGTAAATGTTGCTAGCTATAATCACCTTACCATGCTATAACACACTAGAACTTATTCCTCTTATTTCATTGTAATTCTATATATATTAGCCACATCTCCCTACTCCCTGACCTTCACGTGCTACAGTAACCACAATTCTACTCTTTATTTCTATGGCTTCAACATTTTCAGTTTCTACACATGAGTAAGAACATGTGGTGTTTATCTTTCTGTGCCTGACTCATTTTACTTAATATAATATCCTCCATGCTCATGAATATCATTGTGAATGGCAGGATTTGATGCTTGTTTATGGCTGAATAGTATTCCACTGGGTATATACCACAGTTTCTTTACACATTCAGGATCTATAATAGCCAACGTATGGAATCAATCTAAATTTCTATCAACAGATGAATGGATACTTAGGTAATTTCTAATCCTTCCTCTTTTTAGTGAGGTGGGTATTTTCATTTCCATTTCACAGTTGAGAAATCAGACTCTGAGAGTCTGTGTTTAAAATTGCACAGCTAGTAAGTATAAAAGCGAAGTCTTGTTCCCAGTTTTTGTCAGAATCCAAAGTTCATGTAATTTCCATTATTTTTCTATTTTTCCTTGATTCTATGTGCCAAAGTTTTCTAAAAGTTTAGAACCTAATAGTTATCTGTAGGAATGTAGTTTTATTATATATATATGTAAAAAATATATCTATATATATACACACACATATAATACATATATACAGAGGGGGAGAGAGATTCTTTTTCACTTCATTTTCAGAAATATTTTGTGAGACAATTTATCTATGTTTGTATTTTCTGCTTCTTTGTGTCAAATAACAAAGAAACAGAAAATACAAACATGGATATTATCTTTTAAATTTGTGAAATTACAAATATTAAAATCAATCAGGCCAGGTGCAGTGGCTCATGCCTGTAATCCTAGCACTTTGGAAGGTCGAGGTGGGTGGATCATCAGGTCAGGTGACTGAGACAATCCTACCTAGCATGGTGAAACCCCATCTCTACTAAAAATACAAAAAATTAGCCAAGCGTGGTGGCATGTGCCTGTAGTCCTACCTACTTGGGAGGATGAGGCAGGAGAATTGCTTGAACCTGGGAGGCAGAGGTTGCAGTGAGCCAAGATCACATCACTGCACTCCAGCCTGGGCAACAGAGCAAGACTCCATCTCAAAAAAAAAAAAAAAAAAATTAGATTGAAAAAATTTTCTGTAAAGAGCTAGATAATGATAAAGATTTCAGGCTTTGTAGGCTATATGGTTTCTGTCACCTTTCAAATCTGCTGTTTCCATAGGTACTGTGTAAACAAATGGTTTACATATGGTTTCTGTCACTTCTCAACTCTCTGCCTATGTAGTTACTATGTAAATATATTAAGACTTTCTGTGTTCCAATAAAATTTTATTGACATTAGAATTTAAATTTTATATACATTTTAATACGTTAGGCAATACTGTTTTTATTCATTTTTCAACTATTTAAAAATGTAAAAATAACCTTAGCTCATGAGCTATACAAAATCAAGAACAGGGAGTAGGCCCAATTTGGCCTGTGTGTTACAGTTTCCTACCCCCAAGCAAGATCAATATTCTGTAGGTTCCAAGAAGATTTTGGTTTTCCTAATTTTTATTTTATATTGCACTTTAGGGTCTGGGGATTGATGATAGACTAGATAAGAAAAATGTGGCACATATACACCACAGAATACTATGCAGCCATAAAAAATGATGAGTTCTTGTCCTTTGTAGGAACATGGATGAATCTGGAAACCATCATTCTTAGCAAACTGACACAAGAATGGAAAATCACACACTACATGTTCTCACTCATAGGTGGGTGTTGAACAATGAGAACACATAGACACAGGGAGGGGAGCATCACACACTGGAGTCTGTTGGTGGGGGATTAGGGGAGGGACAGCTGAGGGTAGGGAGATTGGGGAGGGATAACATGGGGAGAAACTTTTATTAAAATTCCAAACACTCTTAGAAGGGTTTAAAATCCTTAACTCACCAATTAAGCAGGTTCTGAATTAAAGGTATATGATTGTTCTTTAACATAAATATTGCACTGGCTCTTCAATTATAAAAGTGGACAAAGCATTAGGGAAAATACATTAATAATTAAAATTCAATTTTAGTATCATTAGCCATGTCACCCACTGTTTAGAAGAGTAAAAATCAGTGTATTTATAACATTTAGATATCTTTCCCACATAGTCCTTTTACTTTTTTCTTAACACCTTGAATATGAAATAAATGTCAGTGAAAGTAAATTAAATAAAAAGTTTTATAGCTACTAAAATGAAAAATGTCCACAATGGAATCAGGTGGAATTGATGAGGTAAATTAGGTCTCATATGGACTTTGCTTTTCATTGCTTGCAAGAATTTGATACTTGAACTGTGGTTCTTCAGATATCTTTAATCTACACAATGGTGGGCCTTCTTTAGCTTTAAAGAGATAGGTATTTTAACTTTTGGTGACTAAAGCCCTAGTTGAGACAAACTAAGACTTAGTCAGTCTAGTTGTGTGCAATGAACTGGAGATCTAGCCTAGCTCTGGCTACTCAGCAGGTGCTGATTTGCTTGGCAGGTGTCTAGCAAGGGGCCTGGCTAGCAAAAGTGTGCCTGGGAGATTGGAAGGAGAATGGAAGGGACTGTGAACTGCTGCTTTCTTCCAGTCCAGGAAGTCCTGAAGTCTAGTTTGAGCCCTAGCAGGAGAACTTTTTATTCCATATTTGTCCAGAACATGGCATGGTTCAGATCTCCTTGAGGCTTGAAGTAAAGACTGCTCAGTTTGACATGTGGACGGTCTTCCAACTTGGGGAGCACAAAGAGCCTGTGGGCAGAGCAGTGATTCCACAGAGGGTATCAGCAGCAGTAGCAGCTGCAGGGGCAAAACTCCACCTTCCAGTAGTTGTGAGGGCAGCAAACATCCAGGGAGACAGCAAGAGGAGAAAGATGTGAGCAGCTTTCAGAGTGAGCTCCTGTTGGGCTGCCTGAGTTTCTGAGAAGTTGTCATGTGAGGCTACCCCTGCTGAGTATGTATGGGTGACAAACCAGATCCACTGAGTGTAAACGCCTGATGTCACTTCATTTAATCCCAAAAGCTAGAATTGGGGTTTGCAGGGTCAAAAGGCAGGCAAGGAAGCACAAGTCGGGAGCCTAGATTTGGGCTGGGTGTTAGAAAACTTTCAAAACAGAATAAAACAAAACAAGACACTTAAGGTTATCTGTAAGATTCTCATTTAAGAGGACTGGCATAGGTTGGATTTGAACTTTTTAGAACTCAATTTCTGCATTTCTGAAATGTAGACAATTATAGTATTTAATCTATAAGGAGAGTAAGTTATAATTTAACTTTTAGGAGAGTTAAATTATATTATACCAATGAAGAGCAGAGCATAGTTCCTGGACATACAGGTTTTCAATAGAAGCTAATTATTATTGTTATTTTTACTATCAGTACTATTAACATTTTTAGTGAGGTTTTTGCCTATATTATTCAAACTGACTCTCAGAAGGTAGCTAGACCTGTCAAAATTGCAGTTTGATTGCATTGTTTCCAGGCAAGGTTAGCTGAAAGTCAGAAAAAAATGTGGCCCAGGTGGGTGTCAAAACTCCTTATCTTAAAGGCAATTATATAAGATGAGACATTCCCAACCTTACTTTCCAGCTGTGCACCAGACACATTGTTTTCAGATTATGACGAAGTTGATAAGTATGAATGACTTGAATTCATGATATCTCTGCCTTCTGAGTGCCTCAAATTATTCTAGTAAGTCACAAACAGAGAAGAGGATTTAGGAGAAGCACAATATTCCAGAGAGAGAAGTTGGAAGGGAAAACTAGTTAAGTAGGTAGGATTTCCATAAAAATGTCATGAAAAAAATTCCTATGTGGCTGGTCAGCCCAGTAGCTAGCAGGTCACTGCCACTTCCTTTCGGATACTGTAAATAAATGTACCTGCTGCCTTTGGGCAAATGCCCTGGAACAAACCTCCACAAGTTACAATTTACCTCTTCTCTGTGCAATGAGTCTTCTTCATTTCAGATTATATTGAGACTCCCAAGTTTATATCATTCTGGGCATTTATTTTTAAAAATTAAGTTTAATTTTGATACTAATGTTTATTATAGAAAACTTGCAAATTACACAAAGCCCCTCAAAATCCCAAAATCTCAACCGCCAATATAGAAATAAAATTTTTATTGTGTTACCTTTCTAATCTATTTTCCATATGAAACACTAATATTACACATAAATGTATTTTTCTTTGCAAAACTATATCATGTGTGAATACATTTTTCTGCATGCTGCTTTTTGCTTCTATGATGCATAACGAACCTGAGCATTTTCACATCATTTAATATTCTTCTAGAGCATGATTTTCATGACTCTATTATATGAGCACATAGTTTATATATCCAGTTTCCTATTGCCAGACATTTAGTTTCTTCCAAATTTTTCACTCTAATGACTAATGCTTAAATAGAGACTGTTGCAGATAAACTTCTGAGCACATCCTTGATTATTTTCCTATGTTTCTAAAAATGAATGTTTTGGAATAAAGGGTCTATACAGATTTCAGGTTGTATTCCAGAAGTCTTTTCTCAGAAGGTTGAATCAATACACATTTTCCATAGCATCACATAAGAACATGGTCTTCTTCATACTTTTGTTAACACTGGGAGCTCTATATACATTATATTTCATCACCAATTTTCAGGCAGTGAATGGTATTTTATTGCTCGTATATTTTTATTTTGGTTACCTGTAGGATATTTTTTTGCATATGATTATCAATCCTTTGTATTTCTTTCTTTGTGTTTTGCTAGTCTGATTCCTTTAATTATTTTCCCATTGTTATAATAATAATTGGTCTAGATGAGTTTTTATAGGTGAAATTTATGATCCACTCTGTCATCTGCCTTACAATAAATACTTGTATTATATTTTTTGCAAATCATCATTACATTTTACTATTTTTTATGGTAGTTTCTAGCTGTATAGAAGTTTCAAAATATATATAGCAAAAATACGAGGCTTTGTTTCTGAATTCCTCTGCTTTTAATCTTTAAAAGGCTTTTATCAACTCAATGTTTATAAACATCACATATGTTTTAGCTGTCATTTTATTAGGTACATTATTCACTATTCATCTCTTAACTATAAACAATTATTTCCTGAAACTGAATTACCTCCTATTTTTATATAGGTAAATAGTGTTTGAGTCTGCTCCATCTTTAGTATTTTTCTTGTACAGCTTATATGCTGTCTGTCAGTGTTACAGGAATGTGCTGAGACTATGCTATTTACCATATTCCCAAATTGCCACTATTTCCCCTTATTTATCAAATTGACTGGCTTCTTTAAATTTTCCTAAAGTCTTGAAAATGTAATCCCACATCCTTTCTTCTGCATTTTTTCCTGACTCACAGAGTGTCTTGTGGAGTGGTTTTATTGATGCCTCTGGGTCTGTTTTGTGTAGTTAGATAGTTGGTGGTGATTCTAGTCTTCTTCAGGGGCATCTGCTCTCTGGGGCAGCCCAATCTATTGCCTTGACAGGTGTGTGCAGAGGTCTCAATGTGTCCAATAGTCTCTTTTTAAAGAGGTTTTGTCTTTCTTCTTCTTTTTTTTTTTTTTTTTAAACTTACAGGCAGCCAAAACTCCCTCAATATTAGCCTAAGCATCTTTTATTCTTATATAATCATGGTCCAGAGTCACACAGTAAATTCTGAAGTCCAATTTACATGAGTACCCACATCCACTTAGGTAGCACAGGAGAATAATTTTGGTCTCTATATGTGAATATGTTAGTTATGTTATAGATTCTATGCACTATACACTAACATAATAGCATATAGAGGCCAAAATTCTTCTCCATGTTTAGGTCCAGATACTTGTCTTAGGCATGGTTTCTAAAATGCACTTCTTCCCTCAAAATTTTATGCTTTAATTCCTGTGACTATGAGTATGATATCATACCCATGAAAATATAATGTTACCAGAAGAAAAGGATTTTGGAGATGTAATTAATGTTACTAAATGGTTGATTTTAAAATAGGGTGATTATCCTGGATTATTGTTTGGGCATAATCTAATCACATAAATCCTTATAAAGCAGAATATTTTATGTGGCTAGTAGTCGAAGAGGGAGTCAGAGATTTGAAGCACAAAGGAGATTCAATGTACTATGTCTGGCTTTGAAGATGGTAGGGGCCATGTGCTAAGAAATGCAAATGGCCCTGAGGAACAGAAAACAGCCCCAAAGTGATAGCAAAACAGGAATTGGAGACCTCAACTTTACAACTGCAAGGAACTGAATTCAGCCAATAACCTAAATGAGCCTTGACGTGGGTTATTTCCCAAAGACTCCAGATAAGCTCATCTGACACCTTGATTTTAGGACTGTAAGATGCTGAGAACCAAATCACACTGTACTTACACTTCTGACCTGTAGAAATTATGAGCTAATAAATGGTGTTGTTTCAAACCACTAAGTTTGAGGCAATTTGCTATGGCAGCAATAGAAACCCCTATATAACTCCTGCACTGGGACTCATATTCACAAGGGCATAGATGACATATCACAGTAGGTGGGAAGGATGGACTATGACTCAGAGTTTGTGCCAAATCTTTATAGCTGTGGAAACGGAGGCTCAGAGAGGTTAATTGACATGGAGTAAGTCACACAGCTGACTAGTGATACAGCAGCATGTGAAGGCCATTGCACATCAGATAATGATCCCCTGAGTGTTCTCACATGCTCTAGACTGAAGCATATTCAGTTAGAGGCAACTGGAACAAATGAGCTGTAGGTCAGAGGCAATGTGGAAGGGAGTGTTATTTAGAGTCTGGTGTCACTTTCCACGCGATTACTTCAGCTATGTCACTTGGGTCACCGTAAAACCATTCACTGATTTACTCTGGACTCCTGGCCCTGCCTCATAAAGGCATCTTTGTAATTCTCACCAGAGACTATCCTCTGGCATGACAAATAACATCGATCATTAAAAATGACATCTGTAATTTTGCAGCCAGAGAAGATGATCTTTTAAAGCTGTCAGTGAAACAAAAAGGATTTTAGGAGATGCTGCTGCAATCTCTTTAAAATCTTTGGAAATTCTAAAGCATAAAGATGAATTGTCTATTTTGAAATTGCAGGATTAATCGTGTGCTGAGGCATGCCCCACGCATGCCCACTGTGAAGGTGGAGGTGAAGTATGAGGCAACCAGTGTTCCCTGCAGCTCAATCATTAACTTGCTGAATGACCTAAGAGCCAAAGGAGTTAATGGGCTTTATCCAGAGTTGGAGGAATGAAGGGCAGGCAGGGAGACAGTGGAAAACACACTCTGTTGTAGGAAGAAACGGTGGGAAGCAAAGCCAGGAAGGGAGGAGTGGAAGATATAGAAGTTCAGGAGCTGCCAGCTCCCCTTTGGGGCTGGTGATCATTTAAGCAATGAAACAAACTCTGTGTCACAAATTCTCAATTTTACTGAAGAGCAAGTCCTCTTGATAAATAGTATTGGTTCCCTCCCCGCTTCATTAAATTTTCCAGAACGACAAAATTGCTGAATTGTCAGCATGTCGGTCTCTACAGTTCTGTGAAAAATAGAGGGAGAAAAGAAAAGAAATCAGATGTCCATTTTCCTTAAAAATGAGAGGGAAGAAGAGAGGAATGATTCTGGATCTAGGGTCCTTTGCTCACCAGAGGCAGGAAGCCAATTAGCTTAAACAAACAGAAGCTCAGAGTACCAAGACTAATGAACAGACTTGCTTTCTCCAAGTGGAAAGCAGAAATTCTGTAAACAGCTGAAACTGCAGAAGGGTTGGAGCTGAGGGCGTGAAGGTCGCTTGTCCTGAGAGGGGTGATAGTGCATCTGAGGGATATATCTCCACTTAAAGTCCACATATCTGAGTCAACATAAAGGTGAGCTAGAGTGGCAAGGTAGTCTATGGCCTCAATGTACTCATCTGCAGCAATTTTGCTTCTCGATGCCAATTCCAAATATGCTTTTTATTACCTTGGTTGTATTTTAGAGAAAACTCTAACTGCAGCAGTTATTGTATGAGTCTGAGAAACTGATGACCAACAGTGCTAGCTGTACTTAGTTCCTTGAGAGCTTTCCCTGTTTTATAACCTGATTTGATGTTTTCTTTCTATTTTTTGTCTGCAGTGAATTGTGGGCTTGCTACTGACTCCATCCCCCATCCCACAGTCACTGGGATTCATTGGGGAGGTATGTAGTCAACATGTCAGACTTGGGTGGAAGTCAGCACAAGGAGGTGGAATTATTTTCCTGTGCCATTGCTTGCTGACTTGGCATTTAGTGTAAATTCTTGCTTCTTTCAAGATACCTTTTCCATAATTACCAAGCATGATTCTATTCTCAGTGCAATAGCTGAGAGTATGTAATTGGAAACCACAGAGGCAGATTATTCTCTTTCTCTAAGAGACTTTTTGCTATCATCATATAATCCTTTGCTTCCACTCACTCATTCCAGGTGCTTCTCATGCTGAATTAGAAAATGTACTGGTTCTAAGAATTTTTCTGCTCAGGTTATACTGCTTAAAATCTGCAAAAGTGATAAAACATGGTTAAACATAGTAGTATTAATGTTTCCTTCCGCCTGACTAAACTTTAGACAGGTTTCTTCCTTATCGTAGGCTCCTGACCTCCCTTTTCTTAGATCCTTCACTTTACAGAACTCGAATTTTAAAATCCTTTCTCCACCCCTTTGACATGTAAATCTTCAACCCAAAAATGTCTTTCGCAGAACTTGGAGCCATCCAGTGAAATGTCATCATCAAGAAAGATAGCACTCATCTCTCTCCATGTCTGGGATGGAAGAATCCTAAACCTCACTAAGCTCCAGTTAGCAAACAGTGATGACTTAATGACATTGAACAATCTCCTTCCTAACTTCCTCCAATAGTTTTCCAACAGCTCACCCCAGTGCTTACAAACTGAGCGCTTTGATTTAATGGTGCTAATTTCAATCTCTCTTCTCTGTTGGAACAGTCTTAAATAAAGTCTTCCTTGCCCATTTAAATTGGAGTTCAGTTCAGTTCTATATTGTAGTCTCTCTCCCTTAGTGACGTAGCTCTAATAAAATGTCTTGCTATTTTTAGCAAGTATCCAGTGCAAACTCTCTTTAACATTGTACACCGGGAATGTCACATTTTCTTACTGCATAATATAGAAAGGCTAGATATAATTTCTTAATTTATAAAGCCTGCCCTTTTCTAAGTCATCCAACTTCCATGAGTTAAGGATATTTATTTTCCAATAAAATTATTTGTTCATAAAATACCCATTGAATTCCTTCTGCATATTACCTACTGAGGATGCAATGATAAGAAAAAATAAACAGAATTTCTATTATCATTGGGTTCATTGCACAGGAGGAAAACAAACATTAATTGAGAAATCACACAACCCACAACTAAATATAAAACTGTGAATGTGAAAAGTGCTATGAAGGCAGAGTATGTGGTTCCATAAGGGCATTTGGCAACGTGAAGATGACCTTGATGGGGAGATCAATGTTTCCCTGAGGGATTTAACTGACTATGAAAGAAGAATGAGAGGGTTGGGTTATATGCAGAGAAGGAAAAGCATGTATTTAGGCCCTGTTTAAGAATTTTGAGCAGGAAATTTGAGGACAGTCAGTGAGGCTGGAGTGAGACTCTATATCAATGTTGGCTATAGTAGATATTATGTAGTTTGGTCAGTAGTCAAATGCCCACCATCCTCAGCATCTTTTTTCTCACTGACATGCATGATTTCTTGTGGTCTTCTAGACCCAGCCCTCTTCAATTTAATCATTTGTTGACCCAATGCTTTGGAGTCATCTCTTGTTCTACATTCATCCCTGAATATCTAATTTTTTTACCCCTGATGATTTGATACTTTAGATGATGTACCATTTTACCTCTTGTCCCCCACACCCAAGTTCTATTCTGTATCTGGGCCCCTAGAGGCCAAACTTCCAAGTCTGCATCATCAAGGCTCCCTCGGTTTTGGTTGGTTGAATTCAGCCAATTGAAAGCCTCTGTTGGAAGTCAACAGGCAAGAGAAAAGAGAGGTTGAAGTTGAGTGCTTGCTTTAGGCTGAATTTCTGGCAGTGGCGATACCCCTTCATTACCACAGCTCCTATCAGGGAGTTTCCAGTTCCAACGAGCCTCCATAGCACTGTTTATGCCTCTTGTTCTTGCTTTGGCAGTCTCTGGTTGTCTCAATACTCTTTGTTTTTTAATGGTGCCTGTATGTCTACAAACATTTTTTTTTTAATTGTTATAGTTTCTTGTGCCATCTGAATTGGATTTGTCTTCTTCTGGGATACTGACTAATACAGATGGTCTCACTAAAGTGATTTCTGTTTAGGATGGTGACACAGTTCTCTCTTGCTCTATCTCCAAAGTTGACAATTAACCATTCGTCATCTAGCTTTTATTCCCAAGCATCACCTAGCCCAAGAAGGAGTATTGGGTAATTCAGTGATGGTCTCTAGCATGGTGAGTCAGCTCCAAAGACTTTGCTCTAGGAAAGACTACTCCTAAGTATCTTCATTCTCCTCTCAAAATGCCTGGATCCATTTGTTCCTGAGCTATCCTGAGAATCAATTTTAGGGTTTTCATTATTTGGGAATATCTTGCTCCCTTCAAATCCTAAAATTCTTAGTGGCTTGACAGTTATTATTATTCTTGACAGAATTATTATTCTGTTACATTCCATGATTTAGGATTGCCTTTCAGGGTAGTGCCTCAGTTTTGGGTTTATTTATAAACTTTCCATTCCTCTCTTGCCTACGGGGAAATGAAACAGTTTACCAGTCTCAAGTTTCCTTCCCAAGAATCTTTGTCTTCAGATAGTTGCCTAGAAAGTCTGTGCTAGACAAATTCACGTGGAAGTGTTAAAAACTATGGTTCTCAACCCTCTTTCATGCAACATATGAGAAGCTTTCATATGCAACAGAGGGAGAAATGCCCTAATTCCACAAAACAATTTCTAATGTGTAAAAATTTCAGCATTGTGGCAGGTTATTCACAGAATGGAAGGGGTAAGAGTCTACCAAGAGGGCCTTGGTGAAGCAGATGAAATGTCTACCCTACTGGTTTGGAAAGATGCTTTTTTAATTTTATTTTGTTTTGAGATGAAGTCTTGCTCTGTCACCCAGGCTGGAATGTAATGGTGTGATATCCACTCACTGCAACCTCTGCTTCCTGGGTTTCAGTGATTCTCCTGCCACAGCCTCCTGAGTAGTAGGGATTATACAGGCACCCGCCATCATGCCTGGCTAATTTTTGTATTTTTGTAGAGATGGGTTTCACCATGTTGGCCAGGCTGGCCTTGAACTCCTGACCTCAGGTGATCCACTTGCCTCAGCCTCCCAAAAAGCTGGGATTATGGGAGTGAGCCAATGTGCCCAGCAGGAAAGATGCTTTTGTTACTCGATCAGAGGGAGACTAGGGAGTTTTAGCCTTGCCCTAGATTATTTGTTCCCTAAGATTTCCCACCTCATAATCCTAGCTAAAAAAATAAAAGTAAGCCAGGCACAGTGGCTCATGCCTATAATCCCAGATACCTGGGACTCTGAGAAAGGAGAATCGCTGGAACCCGGGAGGCAGAGATTACAGTAAGTGGAGATTGCACCACTGCACTCCAGCCTGGGCGACAGAGCAAAACTCTGTCTCAATGAATGAATAAATGAATGGATAAATAAATAAAAGCGGTAGAAAACATTCACAGAATACTAAGCTCTAATTTTTGTGAGTTGTGATGCTGCTGAAATAATTCAAAATGTCATGTTTGATAATACAAAAATATATGCAACAAATCAATTATATATATCCTTTTATGTGTGAACCCACCATCAACTCCAAGGATTAGAGCATTGCCAGCACTTTATCACTTTCCATTTCCATTTTCTCTCTCATTCCATCTCTATTTCCTCATTAAAAGTAAACACTGTCTTTTATGGACTACAGCTTTGCCCCTGGGTCCAGCCATCTCTAGCACCTACTTCCTCTCCAAATAGTCCCTTCTATAACATGTCTCTCCCTGTGATTCTGCTCTTCCTAATGTAAATAGAGGTGATAGAGATATAGGATCATGAAAATAGAGGTAACAGAAATATGGAATAACCAAAATAGAGGTAACCCTCTTTATGAAATTGAAATGAGATTTCCTTTAAGAGTACTTTTTATCTGCTAATCCAATTAATCAATTTTTTATGTAACATTTGAAAAAGAAATTCTCTCTGGATTGTTTGGAAGATTTTGTTATCCGGTATCATTTCACTTCCTTGGGAACAGCCTTGCTGCTTCTGTGATATATTGTATGTAACCTAGCTGATCCTACACAATTAGCCACTGATGTCTGCCCATTATGAGAGCAAAGGTTAAAGAAAAGGTAACACTAAAACATATGCTGAATTATATGTCATGTATAATAACTATTATCTATGACAAGCCTGTAATCCCAGCACTTTGGGAGGCCGAAGCGGGTGGATCACGAGGTCAAGAGATTGAGACCATTCAGGTCAACATGGTGAAACCCTGTCTCTACTAAAGATACAAAAACTTAGCTGGGCATGGTGGTGCGTGCCTGTAATCCCAGCTACTCAGGAGGCTGAGGCAGGAGAATTGCCTGAACCCAGGAGGCGGAGGTTGCGGTGAGCCGAGATCGCGCCATTGCACTCCAGCCTGGGTAACAAGAGTGAAACTCCGTCTAAAAAAAAATAATAATAAAATAAAGAAATAAAGAAATACAATTAGCCTAATTATCTTCTACTGCAGGATTTGTCTGGATTTGAGGATGAGAGGAAGAATGATGAAGGTGTCTGATTGAATTATTAATCCAAATGACTTTTGAAAGGTAAGACATCTTCTACTCCATTCTGCCTTCTGCAGTTTAAAAGGAAAAAAAATTTTTTATAATTCCAAAGCAAAAAACAAAACAGAGACAAGAAAAAAGAACATACCATTAAGCTTAACTCACAGGAGAACTGATGGAACAATATAATCTTACAATGACTTATTGTCAGTTTGTTCTGTACTCATCAATGTTCTTTACAAAATTAGAAATAGAAAAAGTTTAGGAGAAAAACATTTATCTACAGAGAAATTATTTACATATTTCTGGTTTCTATGGTTTGTGGCCAGATGTGATAATTTTTAAACCTCTATTTTGTTCATAGCTTCCCAGCTAATTAGTCAGTAAATCTATATATTTATCATCAGAGAGATACAGTAAATGACTAACTCAGAAAGGCTATGTATTCTATTTCCATATTGTGAATTGATCCTGTGAATAGGCACAGTGTATTCTCCTCTCCTGTCATACACATAATACTCTTATCCACATACACACTCACTGCTCCATTTTTCTGCCTTGAAAATGAGGACAATGCTAGTTCGACTCCTGAGGATTCTATCAGGGTTAAATAAATAATTGAGTGATTGGAGAAAAAGGTCTATGAAAGTATGAAAGTGTGATATTAGACTGTAAAGCGATGCAGGCTGTGAAGGCAATAAGCGAATTTAAGTGCTGAATGAAATACTGTTATACAAACTGGAACCCATTAGTTCATAAAAATGCTTTTGAGAGTCCAGGAGAACCCAAGGGTCTTTGGGTTGTGATGACAGATTCCTTTTTCCAGAGAAATAATATTTCAAGAAGGAGCACTAATATTTATAAAGAGAAATTGCTCTGTTCTTGAAGATATGAATTTTCAGAGGGTGAAGATGAAGTTCTTTTTATGGGTGCAGAGTGCAGACTTGCCAGAATTTAAAAAATAATAACAAAAACAAAAACGGCAGCAGCTACAACTAGTTGGCATGTGGCAGAAACAAAAGAGAAACATGCTCGAGGGTATCCTTTAGCTTAGGAGGTGTCAGAGATAAGAGGCCAGAACTGGGAGACCCTCAAGAGCTTCCCAAAAGTGGGCAGTTTGTATTCACCTATGTGGTGTGGAAAGACCATACACTGGATTGTAACTCCCTGAAGATGATGCTGTCCTTGCCATAGAAATACACCAAATGTTGGCATGGCATGCCTACAGAGGCTCCGGAGAGAGGTGTGTCCAATCCGCATTGCTGATGCTCCATCATTTTGAGACCCCCTAAACTATAGCCTAGTTCCCAGGTGCGGCACGAGGATGCAGAGTTGTTACAATCACCCAGCTCCCACCATGCTGTGCCTCCACACTTCTGTTTGCTGCTCTCCAAAGGGAGAAACTACAAGATGACCTATTTATTTATTTGAGATGGGGGCTCTTGTTGTCCAGGCTGGAGTGCAATGGCACAATATTGGCTCACTGCAACCTCCACCTCCCGGGTTTAAGCAATTTTCCTGCCTCACCCTCCCAAGTAGCTGGGACTACAGGTGCACGCCACCACACCCAGCTAATTTTTGTATTTTTAATACAGATGGGGTGTCTCCGTATTGGTCAGGCTGGTCTCGAACTCCCTACCTCAGGTGATCCACCTGCCTCAGCCTCCCAAAGTGTTGGGATTAGAGGCGTGAGCCACTGTGACCAGCCAAGATGACCTATTTTATCCTTGTCAAACATGTGCCCTCCCTGGCAGGAAAGGTGAAGAATAAAAATTTCAGTTACTTTAAGGAGGGGAAATGTCTTGAGGTTTTCTGAACTCAATTAAGTTCACTTACCAAGCTGCTTTGATTTTGTCAGTTTTGAAAGTGGTGATAAAGTTTTGCTGCATACTTCATGCTTGATCTTAATCAATACAATTTTGTACATTCTTTTGCTCTGATGCATCAGAATACAAGACAGGAAATCTTTGAAAATTTTTCCATGGCTACTTTGTGCTAAAAAATCAATTATTTGGCCTCTGTGGGGAGGAACAATGGAACTTGCAGGGAAGGCATAATGATTCTAGAATTACTTCCCACCATAAGTAAGCTACCAAGATGCTGTGTTTTTATAAATTTTTTTGAGGAACAAAATTCCCTTCACTTTGGCAAAATGATTTTATAAAAAATAATATGAATAATAACAGGGCTTTGTTAGCCAGCCCTGCCAATTCTCTTGGAAGTGCTAGGCAGAGTGATTTAACTTCATGTTTGGGGATTAGGTCAAACCTTTGTTTATAATTTGGAACTCTTAACAGAACCATCTTTTTTTGGGAAACTCTTTGAACTAGACAGACCAAGCTATAGAATGGTTCCATGTCCTCTGCTCCTTTCTGATGGGATTCTCACCTTGCCTGCTGAGAGCGGCACCCCTCAAGGATCCCAACAAGCACTTATTTGCAAAATCATTGTATAAAATAATTCCTGATTCATGAGGGCACACTGCATTTGCAGTAGGATAATTACTATTTTTCCCCAATATTTTATTTTATTATTATTTGACACAGAATCTTGGTCCATTGCCTAGACTGAAGTGTAGTAGCATGATATTGGCTCACTGAAATCTCCACCTCCCGTGTTCAAGCAATTCTCCTGCCCCAGCCTCCCATGTAGCTGGGACTAGAGGTGCACATTGCCATGCCTGCTAATTTTTTTGGATTTTAGTAGAGATGGAGTTTCACTGTGTTACCCTGGCTGGTCGTGAACTCCTGAGCTCAGGCAATCCACCTGTCTCAGCCTTCCGAAGTGCTGGGATTACAGGCGTGAATGCCCCGCCTTCCACAGTCTTTTCTAAGATGACATTAGAACTCCGCTTTCTCTCTGTTTTTTTGTTTTTGTTTTTTTTGTTGTTTTCTTCATTTAAAAAGAAAAGGACAAAACTATAAAGCATGTCTCAAAAGCCCAAGTGGTGGTTTCGTTCAGTAGGTTCTGAAATCAGGGTGCCTGACACTCCTTCCTGATTGCATGTTCTATTAAAGTCACCTTAGGCCCAACCTTTTCTTACTCTACCTGTGTTTTCACAGGACTATGACCCAGAACAGAGCCCAGTGGGACGTCACTTCTGAGCCTGGTAAATCCTCACGGTGATTCTCAAACCAAGTCTTCAGTAGCCACATTTCCCAAGGTCACTATGTAGAACTTTTTAGCTGTTCTGTTCAGAGAGAACGCCAGTAAGTTTTCTCCAGAGGGCTTGGTCCTTTTCCTTCAAGCATAGCATCTACAAAAAACCCCAATCTCTTCATTGGTCTAGAGCAAACATTAACCTCTTTGCTGTAAGAGGAGTTGAATTACAGAAAACATGTATTTTGAGTTTACTACGATCAGTTTATAACCATTCCTTCACATAACCTCTACATAAGCAATTTCTTTTATTTTTTGCATATTTGAAACTCATGGGGCATTTTTTTATCTTATGAATTTTAACTTCTACAATCTTTTCCTCACAGGAGCCAAGTAATAATGATATTAATAACAATGACAACAGCTAAACTTTACTGGACAGATAATGTTTAAGGGTCTCTGCCAAATGCTTTTCACATAAATAATTTTAATTAGTCCTTTCAACAATCCTCTTAGGAAGATATGATCATTTCAGTTATACAAGCAAAGAGACTGAAAATCCAGGAAATAGAGGTTCTTCACGGTCCTTTTTGCCACTAGCAATTTTGTCTAGGGAAAGTTTTCCAGCTTCAAGATATAGCGCTCTGAAACACTTCTGTAGGCTCATCTCACCTGACGGCCAAGATTCAGTGATATTCAGATGGCCTCTCAAGCAGTTTCAGTGGATACCATTGTTCCCATACAGTGGGGAAATAGATGTCTTCTACTTACATATTTTTCTCCTAGGCTGTCAAAACGATTGTTGCTCCATTTATAGTAAAGACAGAGTAAAAACTTGGATTCGGCTTTAAATTTGGAAACTCTAAATAGGGTTGCAGGAACTTTTTTTAAAAATGGAAGAAACTTGGCAGCTACAAAATTAAATTTGTCTAATCCCAGAAATAGCACGTTAGTTATGAATGTGATTATCTCTTAAGGTCCATAGATTAAATGAAAGCCTTCCATCTTTGCCTCTCCTTACACACCACACACACACACACATACACACACACCACACACACACACACACACACACACTCTTCATCTTTCTAGCCATAAGCTAGTAGTTAGAATGTGTGTGTGTGTGTGTGTGTGTGTGTGTTTGTGTGTGCCTGTTACAACGGCTGTGACTGCTAGCGTGGTTTTGGGCTGAGGCAACTTTTTGGCACTCCCTGCCTCTGCTGTAGCGGATACCTTTTATCCTTTTTGTATGCTAGTGAGGAAGGAAGAGCTTTGAGACTGTCATGGGGGAAGCTCAATTTCACCTTGTACCTTTGTTTATTAATAAACACCTTGATCCTGTGTTTATTCACCCTCATCTGTGAAATGTTAAAAGTACCAGGAGGAGCTGTGTACAGTGTCTCACACCTGTAATTCTAGCACTTTGGGAGGCCAAGGTGGGTGGATCACCTGAGGTTAGCAGCTTGAGACCAGGGTGAAACCCCATCTCTACTAAAAATACAAAAATTAGCCAGGTGTGGTGGTACACACCTGTGGTCCTAGCTACTTGGGAGGCTGAGGCAGGAGAATTGCTTGAGCCTGGGAGGTGGACGTTGCAATGAGCCAAGATCACACCACTGCACTCTAACCTGAGCAATGGAGTGAGATTCTGTCTCAAAAAAAAAAAAAAGTACCAAGAGAAACTTTGCTAGGGCTGTACTGGGGGGAGACAAATGAGCAATGGTACTTTCTCTTATTTCTCTTCTGCCAATGATTTCTAAGGCTTGTGTTCACTGTGTTCACTTCTGTTTTCAAAAGGATGACTGTGTCATGGAATGGGGAATATCAACCAAGCCATACCAATCATTACATTCTTTCTGTCTGAAATAGTTTCATCACCTCAGAGTAATTTGTGTCATGTGATTTTGACTATCGACTAGGCATGTGCCCCAGGATAAATCACCGAACCTCTTTAAGTGCCTCAGTTTCCCTTTAATAATGCAAGGTACATCCGACTTGACATCAGAGGAGCCAAGTTCTTGTGCCAGCCCTACCCCTTATCTCCTTATTATCTCCCTGGCATTGGACAAATCACTTTACTTTTATGATGCCTTCCTTTCTTATGAGGAATAAGAATCACTACTTTCCAGAGTTTTATTGTTTTTATAAAGATTAAGTGAAGGGGAGACACACACAGGTATATAAACATGAAATGTAAATCTGTATAATAAACATTTATATGTTTGTATGCAATGTATATGTAACATGTGTTTACATAATAAACACGTATGTTCATCATATATGTTTGTATGTGTATGTGTTTCTATATGATGCTCTTTGTGCCCTGTAAATTTCCATGTAGGTATAAGAGATTGCTATCACATTTGTTGCTGGCAAACTTAGTGATGTCTCTCCGATAAGGCATGGTGAGCTCTCCCATTTGCTCCCATCCACTATTTGTTGCAGGATTTTACTAAATCAGGCAAAGATGGATGGAGCACCAAATTCCCTGTCTGCCCATTAAGTCAACGTCCACCAAATTTTATTCCTTTCTCAGCCGTTTCTGTTCTCATGGGACTCTTGTAAGACAGAGGGATTAATATGACATAAAAATGGCCCTCCTAGACCTCATAAAGGAGCCCATGCTGGGATCCCTAGCCACACTTGGTGCCCAAGCTTCAGTCAGGATTTCTGTGTTTAACTTGTACCCAGAAATGGATTTTTACAAACGGAAATGAGAGCTTCTAAGTAACTTTCTTGAAAGTAGCAACATGCTGTTAAAATGAATAGTTATGCAGCAATCAAAAATGATGAGTTCGTGTCCTTTGTAAGGACATGGATGTACCTGGAGAATATCATTCTCAGCAAACTGACACAAGAACAGAAAATGAAATACTGCATGTTCTCAGTCATAGGGGGGTGTTGAACAATGAGAACACATGGACACAGGGAGGGGAGCACTATGCACTAGGGTCTGTTGGGGGGAATAGGGGAGGGACAGTCGGGGGTGGGGAGTTGGGGAGAGATAGCATGGGGAGAAATGCCAGATATAGGTGAAGGGGAGGAAGGCAGCAAATCACACTGCCATGTGTGCACCTATGCAACTATCTTGCATGTTCTTCACATGTACCCCAAAACCTAAAATGCAATAAAAAAATTAATTAAAAAATAGAAAAAATAAAATAAAATGAATAGAAATCAAATAGAGGTAAAATTAAATGGAAGCTTAAGTAAAAAGACTTTTTTTTTTGCCTCCATTAGAACTTTTCAGTTAAGCAACACAGACTTTAAACAGCATTTGCTTTTGAAGAAACCTCACGGAACTTCTCATCTCCTTCCTTTTCTCTCCCTGCCTTTTGTTTTTTCCTACGTCTCTCTCTCTCCCTCTCCCAGATACTGTTGTACTTGCTTTTTAGGAAGGGCTATTGAGTATTGTGGGGAAACTTGACAACTTTGCCAGGGCAAACTGATGCCACATTTTAGTTCTGGCTAGCATCTCCAACTTGGCGTGCTTTTACAGTGAAGGAAAAAGCAAAAGCAAAGCTGCTTCAGATTTTTGCAGCAGGGATCCAACTTACAGGAAAGCAGGAATAAAAAAACATATTTCCCCTCCACCGTTAGGAATACATGTACGCCAGACTACCCTTTATCTACTCAGCTGTTCAGGCTCAGGGTCTTATATTTTAGGAGGAAGTGGCCTTCCTGTTTCTATTTCTTTGGTCCATTTGCAGAAAGGTTTTTGCCTCTGGGTTGACAACACTTTAGGCTATTTGCTTTGCCAGCTCAAACTGCCAATATCACCGGCCCCTTATCTCCACATACCCATAACAAGAAGGAAAAGAGATAAAAAAGATAAACCTACTGAAGCATTTCAAGGGGCTCAAATCTTTTTTTTTTAAATTGCACTTTAGGTTCTGGGGTACATGTGCAGATCATGCAGGATTGTTGCATAGGTACACACATAGCAATGTGGTTTGCTGCCTCCATCCCCCCTGTCACCTATATTTGGCATTTCTCCCTATGTTATCCCTGTCTGATCTCCCCACCCCTCCAGCTGTCCCTCCCTTGGCCCTACACAAAGACCCCAGTGTGTGATGCTCCCCTCCCTGTGTCCCTGTGTTCTCATTGTTCATCACCCACCTATGAGTGAGAACATGTGGTGTTTGATTTTCTGTTCTTGGGTCAGTTTGCTGAGAATGATGGTTTCCAGATTCATCCATGTCCCTACAAAGGACACAAACTCATCATTTTTTATGGCTGCATAGTTTTCCATTGTGTATATGTGCCAGATTTTCCTTATCCAGTCCATCCTCAATGGGCATTTGAGTTGGTTTCAGGTCTTTGCTATTGTTAACAGTGCCTCTATGAACATACGTGTGCATGTGACTTTATAATAGAATGATTTATAGTCCTTTGGATATATACCCAGTAATGGGATTGCTGGGTCAAATGGAATTTCTATTTCTAGGTCCTTGAGGAAGGTCCACACTGTCTTCCACAATGGTTGAACTAGTTTACACTCCCACCAACAGTGTAAAAGTGTTCCTGTTTCTCCACATCCTCTCCAGTATCTGTTGTCTCCAGATTTTTAATGATTGCCATTCTAACTGGCATGAGATGGTATCTCAATGCAGTTTTGATTAGCATTTCTCTAATAATCAGTGATGATGAGCATTTTTTCATATGTTTGTTGGCTCACATATGTCTTCTTTTGGAAAATGTCTGTTCATATCTTTTGCCCACTTTTGGATGGGTTTGTTTGTTTTTTTCTCGTAAATCTGTTTTAGTTCTTTGTAGATTCTGGATATTAGTCCTTTGTCAGATGGGTAGATTGTAAAATTTTTTTTCTCATTCTGTTGGTTGCCAGTTCACTCTAATGACTGTTTCTTTTGCTGTGCAGAAGCTCTGGGGTTTAATTAGGTTCCATTTGTCTATTTTGGCTTTTGTTGCCAATCGTTTTGGTGTTTTAGTCATGAAGTCCTTGCCTATACCTATGTCCTGAATGGTTTTGCCTAGGTTTTCTTCTAGGGTTTTTATGGTGTTAGGTCTTATATTCAAGTCTTTAATCCATCTGGAGTTAATTTTAGTGTAAGGTGTCAGGAAGGGGTCCAGTTTCTGCTCTCTGCACACTGCTAGCCAGTTTTCCCAATACCATTTAATAAACAGGGAATCCTTTCCCCATTGCTTGTTTTTGTGAGGTTTGTGAAAGATCAGATGGTTGTATATGTGTGACGTTGCCTCCAGGGCCTCTGTTCTGTTCTATACCAGTACCATGCTGTTTTGATTACTGTAGCCTCGTAGTACAGTTTGAAATCAAAGCGTGATACCTCCAGCTTTGTTACTTCTGCTTAGGGTTGTCTTGGCTATGCAGGCTCTCTTTTGGTTCCATATGAGGTTTAAGGTGGTTTTTTCCAGTTCAGTGAAGAAGGTCATTGGTAACTTGATGGGGATAGTGTTGAATCTATAAATTACTTTGGGCAGTATGGCTATTTTCATGATACTGATTCTTCCTAACCATGAGCATGGAATGTTTCTCCATCTGTTTGTGTCCTCTCTTATTTCCTTGAGCAGTGGTTTGTAATTCTCCTTGAAGAGGTCTTTTACAGCCTTTGTTAGTTGTCTTCCTAGGTATTTTATTCTCTTTGTAGCAATTTTGAATGGGAGTTTGCTCATGATTTGGCTCTCTGTTAGTCTGTTATTGGTGTATAGAAATGCTTGTGATTTCTGAACATTAATTTTGTATCCTGAGACTTTGCTGAAGTTGCTTATCAGTTTAAGGAGACTTTTGGCTGAGATGATAGGGTCTTCTAAATATACAATCATGTCATCTGCAAATATAGACAATTTGACTTTCTCTTTTCCTAATTGAATACCCTTTATTTTTTTTTCTTGCCTAATTCCTCTGGCTAGAACTTTCAATACTATATTGAATAGGAGTGGTACAGAGGGCATCCTTGTCTAGTATCAGATTTCAAAGGAAATGCTTCCAGTTTTCGCCTATTCAGTATGATATTGGCTGTGGGTTTGTTGTAAATAGCTTTTATTGTTTTGAGATATGTTCCCTCGATACCTAGTTTATTGAGAGTTTTTAGCATAAATTGCTGTTGAATTTCATCGAAGGCCTTCTCTGTACCTATTGAGATAATCATGTGGTTTTTGTCTTTGGTTCTGTTTATGTGGTGAATTATGTTTATAGACTTGTGTATGTTGAACCAGCCTTGCATACTTGGGATGAAGCCTACTTGATCATGATGGATAAGCTTTTTGATGTCCTGTTAAAATCGGTTTGCCACTATTTTGTTGAAGATTTTTACATCTATGTTCATCATGGATATTGTCCTGAAATTTTCTTTTTTTTTTTTTGAGTCTCTGCCAGGTTTTGTTTTCAGGATGATGTTGGTCTCATAAAATGATTTCAGAAGGATTCCCTCTTTTTGTATTATTTGGAATAGTTTCAGAAGGAATGGTACAAGCTCCACTTTGTACGTCTGGTAGAATTTGGCTGTGAACCTGTCTGGACCTGGACTTTTTTTAGTTGGTACTATTAATTGCTGCCTCAACTTCAGGCCTTGTTATTGGTCTATTCAAGGTTTCAACTTCCTGGTTTAGGCTTGGGAGGGTGCAAGTATCCAGGAATTTATCTATTTCATCCAGGTTTACTGGTTTATGTACATAAAGTTGTTTGTAGTAATCTCTGATTGTGGTTTGTATTTCTGTGGAATCAGTGGTGATATCCCTTTTATCATTTTTTATTGCATCTATTTGATTGTTCTCACTTTTCTTTTTTATTAATCTGGCTAGTGGTCTATCTATTTTGTTGATCTTTACAAAAAACCAGCTCCTGAATATATTGATTTTTTGAAGGTTTTTTTTGTATCTCTATCTCCTTCAGTTCTGCTCTGATCTTAGTTATTTCTTACCTTCTGCTAGCTTTTGAGATTTTTTGATTTTGCTCCTCTAGCTCTTTCAATTTTGATGATAGGGTGTCGATTTTAGATCTTTCCTCACTTCTCATGTGGGCATTTATTGCTATAAATTTCCCTCTAGACACTGCTTTAAATGTGTCACAGAGATTCTTGTACATTGTGTCTTTGTTCTTGTTGGTTTCAAAGAACATCTTTATTTCTGCCTTCATTTCATTGTTTATCCAGTCGACATTCCAGAGACAGTTCAGTTTCCATGAAGCTGTGTGGGTCTGAGTTCGTTTCTTAATTCTGAGTTCTAATTTGATTGCCCTGTGGTATGACAGACTGTTATGATTTCTGTTCTTTTGCATTTGCTGAGGAGTGATTTACTTCCAATTATGCCATCAGTTTTAGAGTAGGTGCAATGCGGTGCTGAGAAGAATGTATATTATGTGGATTTGGGGTGGAGATTTCTGTAGATGTCTGTTAGGTCTGCTTAGTCCAGATCTGAGTTCACGTCCTGGATACCTTGTTAATTTTCTGTCTCTTTTATCTAATATTGACAGTGGAGTGTTAAAATCTCCCACTATTATTGTGTGGGAGTCTAAGTCTCTTTGTAGGTCATTAAGAACTTGATTTATGTACCTGGATCCTCTTGTACTGGGTGCATATATATTTAGTAATGTTAGCTCTTCTTGGTGCATTGATCCTTTTATCTTTATGTAATGCCATTCATTGTCTCTTTTATCTTTTTGATTTAAAGTCCATTTTATCAGAGACTAGGATTGCAACTCCTACTTTTTTTGCTCTCCATTTGCTTGATAAATCTTTCTCCACCTCTTTATTTTGAGCCTATGTTTGTCCTTTCATGTGAGATGGGTTTCCTGAATATAGCACACCGATGCGTCTTGACTTCTTATCCAATTTGCCAATCTGTGTCTTTTGGTTGGAGCATTTGGTCCATTTACATTTAAGGTTAATATTGCTATTTGTGAATTTGATCCTGCCATTTTGATGCTAGCTGGATGTTTTGCCTGTTAGTTGACACACTTTTTTCATTGTGTCAATGGTCTTTACCATTTGGTATGTATTTGGAGTGGCTGGTACTTGTTTTTCTTTTCCTTGTTTAGTACTTCTTTCAGGAGCTCTTGTAAGGCAGGCCTGGTGGTGACAAAATCTCTCAGCAATTGCTTGTTCATAAAGGATTTTCTTTCTCCTTCACTTATGAAGCTTAGTTTGGCTGGTTATGAAATTCTTGGTTGAAAGTTCTTTTCTTTAAGGATGTGAAATATTCACCACCACTCTCTTCTGGCTTGTAGAGTTTCTGCAGAGAAATCCACTGTGAGTCGGATGGGCTTCCCTTTGTGGGTAATCCAACATTTTTCTCTGGCTGCCCTTAGCATTCTTCCTTCATTTCAACCTGGTGAATCTGATGATTATGTGTCTTGCGGTTGCTCTTTTTGAGGAATATCTTTGTGGTGTTCTCTGTATTTCCTGGACCTGAATGGTGGCCTGGCTTGCTTGGTTGGGGAAATTCTCCTGGATAATATCCTGAAGAGTGTTTTCCAGGTTGAATTCATTCTTTCTGTCACATTCAGGTACACCTATCAAACATAGATTAGGTCTTTTCACATAATCCCATGTTTCTTGGAGGCATTGTTCATTTCTTTTCACTCTTTTTTTTCTCTATTCTTGCCTTCTTGTTTTATTTCATTGAATTGATCTTCAATCTCTGATATCTTTTCTTCTGCTTGGTCGATTTGGCTATTGAGACTTGTATATGCTTCATGAAGTTCTCGTGTTGTGTTTTTTCAGCTCCATCAAGTCATTCATATTATTCTCTAAGATGTTTATTCTAGTAAGCATCTGATCTAGGTTCTTAGTTTCTTTGCATTGGGTTAGCACATGTTCTTTTAGCTCTGAGAAGTTTGTTATTATCTACCTTCTAAAGCCTGTTTGTGTCAATTTATCAGATTCATTCTCCATCCATCTTTGATCCCTAGCTGGTGAGGAGTTGTGATCCTTTGTAGGAGGAGAGGCATTCTGGTTTTTGGTGTTTTCATCCTTTTTGCACTGGTTTCCTCCCATCTTAGTGGCTTTATCTACCTGTGGTCTTTGTAGTTGGTAACTTTCAGATGGGGTCTCTGAGTGGATGTCCTTTTGTTGATGATGAAGTTATTTCTTTCTGTTTCTTAGTTTTCCTTCTAACAGTCAGGCCCCTCTGCTGAAGGACTGCTGGTGGTCCACTCCAGACCCTGCTTGCCTGGGGATCACCCGCAGGGGCAGCAGAACAGTAAGGGTTGCTGCCGGTTTCTACTTCTGTTATCTTCATCCCAGAAGGGTACCTGCCAGACGTCGGCCTGAGCTCTCCTTTATGAGGTGTCTCTTTTGATATATGGGGTTTGGGGGCTGCTTGAGGAGACTGTCCCTTATAGGAGCTCAAGTGCTGTGTTGGGAGCTCTGTTGTTCCATGCAGAGATGCTGGGCAGGTGCTTTTAAGTCTGCTACAGTGGAACTCATAACTGCCTCTTTTCCCAGGTGCTCTGTCCTAGGACGGTCGGCTTTATTTATAAGTTCCTGTCATGCTGCTCCCTTTTTTCATAGATGCCCTGCCCGCATGGAGTAGTCTAGTCACAGTCTGCCAGCAGAGGTGTTGCTGAGCTGCTGCAGGCTCTGTCCAGCTGCTGTGTGAACTGCCTTGGTAGTGGCAGACTGCCTTAGTAGTAGTGGTTGCCCTTCCCCCGAGTGAGCTGGACCATCCTTGGTCCAGCTATGGTTGCTGGGAAACTCTTAATCCAGAGTGTTTCAGATTGCTTGTTTTGTGGGGGTGGTACCTGCCAAGCCAGATTGCCTGGCTCCTTGTCTCTGCCAAGGGAGCTGAAATCTTACTCTCGCTCTGAAACTGAGATTAGAAATGATTGCTAGGGTTTCTGTTGAGTCAGAAAAGAACCATTAAGAAAGTTTCTAACTAGCTCTGTCACCCTCTCTCCCGCTTTGTGCAAGAAACCTCTGCATTCCGTATGTCTGGACTCAGCAGAGCTGCGAGGTCACCAGCTTGTCTATAGGGTGTTCATCTTCCTTTTTTTCCTCAGAATATCTCTATTTCTTTCCTTATCAACAAAGCTTAGCACACAGTTTGCACATAATAGATCTCAGCAAATATTACCAATTTGAGAAAACAACATTCTGATTTGATCATTTAATAACCTTGGGGATATGGAAATAAGTGGAGAATTTTCATTCTGACTCTCATTTCAAATATGGAATTAAAACATCTACAACAAATTTGTCTTTGTGAGAATTATTTCAGTAGGGAGCAAATAGAAGAAAGTTTTGAACAGAGTAGGGGCACTCAGATAATACCACAAGGGAGACTAAGCAGAGAGGTAAAGTCTAGACCAGTGTTTCTTATTGGAATATTTTTGATGATGAAGAATGAGAAATCTACTGTAGTTAGGTGTTATTATCTCATTTTTACTATTAGTCTAAGGAGAATTCTGGAGAGTTCCAAAAAGTATGTTCCTTAGAACATTCTCTTCTGTTATAATGTATGAGAAACATTTTTGTCAAATGTCCTTTAGAAGCTTTCAATATTGGGTCCTCTTCTCATAGATTTGTAATGCATTTTAGCATATGAAAAGACCTGATCTAAGAAACTGACTTAACTCAATATTTCTTCAAATTGTTCTCACAGATAGTCTTCTTTACATGTTTACACACACACACACACACACACACACACACACACACACACACACACACACACATATGTAAAATACTCCATGGATCACATATTGAGAAATCCTGGTTTGCATCATCTTCCTAGGAAGGTCACTTCTCAAGAGGGAGACAAGATGGCTGACTAGAAGCACCCAGGAAGCAATGTCACCAAGAGATACTGAAATATCAAGGAAACCAATGTATTTCAAACAGATCTGCAGAGTTTATCTACCATGAGTTGATAAGAGATGATGCAGATGCCAAAGCTGAAAAGGGAGGAAACGTGGACCCCTGCATGAAATTGCTGAGTGCCAGAACTAGTTCTTGGCCCTGAACTGCTTCTAGGGAAAGGGTGTGTGAAGTGATAGCAGAACAGCCCACTCTTGCTGTGGACCTCTGGGATTCTAGCTATAAGAGATCCAACGACCCTCATAGGCATTTGATTTGTTAGGGGGATCAGTCTAGAGATTAGAGAGAGACAGAGGTCCCGCCTGTGTGAAACCCAGGGGATTTTGTATCTGGGGCAGCTGCAGTGGAACGTGGCCATAGACATCATCCCCCAAGGTTCCCTATCTTCCTCTGAGTAGCTCTAATCCCAGCTGATCACCGGGCTAACAGAGAGCAGGGCCATCTTTCCCATGGGATTGGAATGCATCTGTTCTGCAGAGACCCTTGCCTGCCATCTTCTCCCAAGGTCCCTGCCTGGCTGCTACTACAGGAGCATATGCATAGCACAACCTCTGCTGCCTAGCCTGAGAACTATTCTGGTGGCCTGGTAGCATTTTGGATTCCCCAGCACAGCCAGTGCCTGACCCCAAGAGGCCAGAGGCTGGAGCCACAGGCCTGGTTCTAGTGCCTTATGGTTGAAGTGCACAGCCTGGGAGTGCCCAGCTGAGATCGGTGGCCCATGCTTGAACTGGGAAAAAGCCCCTACTCTTAAAACACTGAAAATGGTGAAACTATCAGGTTCATAGGCTGGCAGGGAAGTGACTTGTGCCTTCCTCTGCAAGGCGGGTCCAGAAAGGGTGCATACTGTCTGTCAGCCATGACCTCTTCGCAAGAAAAACCCATGGCCCAGAACACTTAACAAAGGAAATGCAGGCATAGTGTCTGTAATTGGAGGGGGTACCCTAAGGCCTAAGAGTGTACTTGGTTGGGCGTTATCTTTCTTCCCTTCCTACACCATAAATCACTGCTGGAAATGGTTTGAAATACAAAAGAGCTGCCCAGTTAAATAACAGCCTATCTGCCAGGCAGTACTTTTAAGTGTCATCTACTGCATTGCAGCCCAAATTACAACACGAAATATATTCTGTCAGTATGCATTGTTGATGAAATTCAGGGCAAGAATCTAGTTACAAATGAAGATCCTGTACAGAGGTATGGCCCTCTGAAAGCATCCAGAAGGAAGTTAATTGACTATACTCAACTTACATGACAGTTAAATCCTCAGGAAATAAAGAATATAAAACCCAAACACCTCATCCAAATGATAGCAATTTCCAAAAGACAAGGAAACACCAATCCATTCAACAATGACTAATCCAACTTGTACTAAAGCAAATAATAATAATCCATAATGGTAAAGGACAAACCTGATTCCTTATATTGATCACTCTAATTCTCTTCACTGCTTCAACTAATCTTCTTGGGTTCCAACCCCATTAATTTACACCAACTACCCAACTATCGATAACTCTCCCTCTAAGATGCAAAAAAATCAGTGCAAGAACTCTGGCAATTAAAAAACTCAGAGTGTTCCCTAACCTCCAAACAAGTACATTAGCTCTTCAACAATGGTTCTTAACCAGATTGAAGTGACTGAAATGACAGACATAGAATTCAGAATTTGGATAGCAAGGTAGCTCACTGAGATTCAGGAGAAAGTTAAAACCCAATCAAGGAATCCCAAGAATCCAATAAAATCATGTGAAAGTTGAAAGACAACACAACGACTTTAAGAAAGAACCAAACTGAACTTCTGGAATTGAAAAAGTCACCATACAATTTTTATGGTATAATCAGAAGCATTAACAGCAAAATAGACTGAGCTGAGAAAAGAATCTCGGAGCTTGAAGACTGGTTCTTCAACTCAGTCAGACAAAAATAGAGAAAGAAGATTAAAAAGTGGAAAAAAAAATGTATAAAATAAGGGATTATGTAGAGACCAAACTTATGACTCATTGGCATTTGTGAAAGAAAGAAAGAGAGAGTAGGCAACCTGGAAAATTGAGGATATAGTTCATGGAAATTTCCCTAATCTTGCTAGAGGGATTGGCATACAAGTTCAAGAAATACAGATAACTCTTCCATGATACTACACAGGATGACAATTCACAAGCCACACGGTTATCAGATTCACCAAAGTAACTGTGAAAGAAAGAATGTCTTAATGGTAGCTGGAGAGAAGGGTCAGGTAACTTAAAAAGGAATCTCTATCACCCTAGTAGAAGACTTCTCAGCAAAATCTTTATAAGTCAGAAGAGATTAAGGACCTATTTTTAGCATCTTTAAAGAAAAGAAATTCCAACCAATTTCATATCTCATTAAACTAAGCTTCATAAGCATAGAAGAAATAGAATTCTTTTCAGACAAGCAAATGCTAAGGAAATTTATTACCACTAGGCCTGCCTTAAGGGGGTGCTAAATATGGAAATGAGAGAAGGATATCTGCTACTACAAAAACAGAATTAAGCACATACTTATAAAATACTATAAAACTACTAAATAATCAAGTCTACAAAACAATCAGCTAACATGATGATGGAATCAAAATCTCATATATCAATGCTATCTTTGAATGTAAATGGTCTAAATACCCCACTGAAAAGTATAGACTGGCAAGATGGATAGAAAGACAAGACAACTGTTTGCTATTTTCAAGAGACTCATAGCACATGTAACAACACCAACAAGTTCAAAGTAAAAGGTTGGATAAAAACCTATCATGCAAATGAAAAAGAGAAAAGATCAGAAGTTGCTATTCTTATAAAAGATAAAAGAGACTTTAAACCAACAATCAAGAAAGACAAATAACAGAATTATATAATGAAAAGGAGTTCAATGTAACAAGAAGACACAACTTACCTAAATGCATACACCCCTCCATGAATGGGGTGCTTAGATTCATAAAACAAGTTTTTCTTGAGCTACAGAAAGACATAGACAGTGGTACAATAATAGTGGGAAGCTTCAACACAGTGTAAGACAGATCATCAAGGCAGAAAACTAGCAAAGAAATTTTGGACTTAATATTTGACCAATTGGACCTAATACATATCTGAGAATACATCACCTAACTACCATGGAATTTATATTCTTCTCATCTGTACACAGAACATATTTTAAGATCAACCACATGCTAAGTCATAAAGCAAGTCTCAATAAATGTTAAAAAAATCAAAAAATATCAAGCACACTCTTGGGCCACAGTGGAATAAATGAAAAAATCAATACAAAGAAGAGCTGTCAAAATTACACAAGTACAGAAAAATGAAATACCTTACTCCTAAATGACTCTTGGGTAAACAATGAAATTACAACACAAATAAAAAAAAATCTTTGAAATTAATGAAAATGAGACACAATATACCGACATCTTCGAGATGCAGCTAAAGCAGTGTTAGAAGGAAAGTTTATAGTGCTAAACACATTCATCAATATGTTACAAAGGTCTCAAATTAACAATCTAACATCATACCTAGTAGGACTAGAAACGAAAGAACAAATCAACTCCCAAACTAGCAGGAGAAATGAAACAACTAAAGTCAAAGAAGAACTAAACAAAATTAGGTTGCAAAATTCTGTACAAAAGATAATAAAACCAATAGCTGTTTATTTTAAAGAGTAAACAAAATGGACAGACTGCTAGCTAGATGAACAAAGAAAAAAAGAGAGACTATCCAAATAAGCACAATCAGATATGACACTACAACTTGTCTCCCAGAAATCAAAAGAAATTCAAAGACTATTATGACTATTTCTATGCACACAAATTAGAAAATCTAGAGGAAATGGATAAATTCCTGGGAGCACACATCCTCTCAAGATTGAACTAGGAAGAAAGTAAAACATGAAAAGACCAATAATGAGTTTTGAAATGGAATCAGCAATAAAGGAAAACTACCAATCTTAAAAAGCTCTAGACCAGATGGTTTCACAGCCAAATTCTACCAGATGTAAAAAGAATAACTGGTACCAATCCTACTGAAAATACTCCCCCAAATTGAGAAGAGTCTCCTCCTTGACTCATTCTATAAATCCTGTATCATCTTGATACTAAAATTTGGCAGAGGCACAACAAAAAGAGAAAATTCATGCCAACATCCCTTATGAAAATAGATGCAAAAATCCTGAACAAAATACTAGTAAACCAAATCCAGAAGTACATCAAAAAGTTAATTCATCATGATCAAATAGGCTTCATTCCATGGATGCAAGATTAGTTTCAAACATGCAAATCAATAAATGTGATTCACTACATAAACATAATTAAAAAAAACCATTATGATCATCTCAAAAATGCAGGGAAGGCTTTCAATAAAATCCAAAATCCCTTTTGATAAAAACTCTCAATAAAATAGGCATCAAAAGAAAATCCTCAAAATAATTAGAGCCATCTATGACAAACCCATAGCCAACATCATATTGAATGGGCAAAGGTGGGAATAATTCCCTTTGAGAACTGGAACAAGACAGTGATGCTCACTCTCACCACTACTATTAAACATAGTAATATAAATCCTAGTGGGAACAATCAGGCAAGAGGAAGAATGAAAAAGAAATCCAAATGTGAAAACAAGAAGTCAAACTATCTCTCTTCACTGATGATATGATTCTATACCTAGAAAACTCTAAAGACTCTGCCAAAAGGCTCCTAGGATTAACATCAACTTTAGTAAAGTTTCAAGATACAAAAGCAACATACAAAAATGAGTAGCATTTTAATACACCAGTAAAATCCAAGTGAGAGCCAAATCAGGAACACAATCCCATTTACCATAGCCACAGACACACATACATACTCAAATACCTAGGAATACATCTATCCAAGGAGGTGAAAGACATTTATAACAACTATAAAACACTGCTGGAAGAAATTAGAGACAGCAAAAAGAAATGGAAAAGCATCCCATGCTTATGGATTGGAAGAATCAATGCTAAAATGTTTATACTGCACAAAGCAATTTACAGATTCAATGCTATTTCTATCAAATTACCAACGTAAATTTTCACAGAATCAGAAAAAAATTTCTAAATTTAACATGGAACCAAAAGAAACCCCCATAGCCAAAACAATCCTAAGCAGAAAGAACAAAGCTAGAGGCATCACATTCCCCAACTTCAAACCATACTGCAAGGCTACAATAATAAAAACAGCAGGGTACTGCTACAACAACAGACACATAACCAATGAAACAGAATAGACATCCCAGAAATAAAGCAGTATGCCTACAACCATTTAATTTTTGACAGACTCAAATAAGTAATGGGGAAAAGACAGTGCTGGGATAATTGACTATCCATATGGAGAAGAATGAAACTGGACTCCTACCCTTGACTATATGTAAAAATTAACTCAATAGGGATTAAAGAATTAAATGTAAGACTTCAAAACATAAAAATCCTGGGAGAAGCCCTAAGAAATATCCTTCTCAATGTTGGTCTTGGCAAAGAATTTATGGCTAAGTCCTCAAAAGCGATTGCAACAAAACAAAATTAACCAAAGCACTTCTACACAGCAAGAGAAACTGTCAGTGGAGTAAACAACCTACAGTATAGGAGGAAATATTCACAAACTCTGCATCCAACAAAGGTCTAATATTCAGCATCTATAAGAAACTTAAATCAACAGGCAAAAAACCCCATTAAAGCTGGATAAAGAACATGAAAAGACACTTCTCAAAAGAAGACATAAAAAGTCCAACAGAGATGACTAATTTCATACATAATGAACTAAGAAAATAATTAAGGGGATTGAGTGGGCAGAAGAAATAGTGTGGGTTTCAAATGCCGTGCAAAGAACAGTGAAGTGTGCAGAGACCACTTCAACATCTGAAGAATGGGCTACTCACAAACACGGGGATGCACTAGTGTCCTCTGGGGGCTGTGGAGAAAATTGTTATCAATTTATGTCATATATTGATGGAGCATATATGGTTTTAGAATAACCTGAACTTAAAACTGTATCAATATAATAAGTCATAATGAAACCTGAGGAGTAATTTCCTTAGTGATGGCCTGAGTGGAGCAACTGGAATCAGCTGGGATGGATGGAGAAATATCAGTACTCCTCCCATGGAAAAAGCAAACAGAATCAGTGTGGTGAGGTTGCTCCATAAGGCAGACTGATTATAATAAAAGACTAAAAGGAAAAAAAAGAGAAAGGGGAGGAAATGATGAGGAGAAGAAAGAGGAAGCAGACAGATGTAGATGAATTTTAAGAGTTGAGTAAAGCATGGTTGAAATTCGTAAAACACCAAAATGGACAATAATGTAGCAATTAAATGCTGTGATTTTGCTCATCAACTCAGAATGTGTAGGCATAGAGAAGGACAGAAGAGGAGTCATAGTTTGGTTAAGACTTAGCTGTTGTACACTTTAATTCAAAGCAGTGGATGTTTATTGAATAGTTACTCTGTGGGAGACCCTGTAGGTACTGTGAGGGTGACGAAGAGTAGATCTCAATCTAGGATTTAGAGACTGTTTGTTGCCTTTGTTTAATTTTGTGTTACTTGATTTGTTTATCTGAGTTTAAAATAATTGTTTATTTTCTTTGTGTGTATAAAACACATTCATATAAATCACTTGATGTATGTTTTTCAGTGTTGATCTTACTTGGTTTCTCAGTAAAAATACAAATCGATCACATTCTCTTTATTAAAATACTCTCTCCTCTTGCCTTCCTTTGTGAAAATACATGGTTTTTCTTTTTGTTCTATATCTCCTCTGACATTTTATTCTTTTTTTTGAGACAGAGTTTCACTGTTGTTACCCAGGCTGGAGGGCAATGGCGCGATCTTGGCTCACCGCAACCTCCGCCTCCTGGGGTTCAGGCAATTCTCCTGCCTCAGCCTCCTGAGTAGCTGGGATTACAGACACGCGCCACCATGCCCAGCTAATTTTTTTGTATTTTTAGTAGAGACGGGGTTTCACCATGTTGACCAGGATGGTCTTGATCTCTTGACCTCGTGATCCACCCGCCTCGGCCTCCCAAAGTGCTAGGATTACAGGCGTGAGCCACCGCGCCCGGCCCCGACATTTTATTCTTTTCTTTCTGTACACTAAAGGTTGTTTTTTCTCCATGTTCAATGTTAGGTCTTCTTCCCACTTTCTCTAAATGATCTTATTCAATCTTGAGGGCTCAGTGACCAATCAAAAAAAAAAAAAGAAGAATTAAATGCATTTTTATCTCCAATCTGATCTTTTTCTACTGAGCTATAGTTCCACATAACTAACCTTTTACTTGGCTTCTGTTCTTGCATGTCTCAGCAAGGACACCTCTAATTAAAAATATCCCAAAGTAAAGTCAGGAGAGCCCATCTTCTCATCACTTATCTCCTCAAAAAACAACAAAAAGCAAAACCAAAGCAAAGTCACGTAAACAAACAATAATTGTCCCTTCAAAAAAACTCTACAAAATTTAGTCCTGCTTCATTGAAGCAGGAGAGATTACATTAGAATCTCTCCTTTAGGTTATGTAAACCAGAAATATGGAAGTTATCCATAACACTACCTTATTCCTTCCTTATTTATCCCTTACTCAGGTTCAACTTTTAATTAAGTTCTTTGGCATTTTTCCACTAAATATCACTTGATATTCTTCTCTCCACTTCCAGGACCATTATACTAATTTAATTCACTATCTTATCCCGCATATACTAAGACTTCAGCCTCTCAACTGTTCTACCCTTTCACTCTGGCCTCTTCTCCAATTCCAATCCTTCTCCATCATCTAGCCTGAGAACTCTTTTCAAAATGTAAATCTAATCCCAACTTAACTCTACTTAATACCAGTCACTGGCTTCCCAGTGCTTTTAGAATAAAAATCAAAATCTACAACATGGCTAGCAAGGTCTCGCATGGCCTGACCCTTGGCTCACTCTCCATCTTCATCTCCTTCCAGTCTGCCCTGCATCCACTGCTGGATTTCTCCAGGACCCTTGACAAGTGAACTCATGACAAATTAATTCATTCTCACATCAAGGCCTTTGCAATCATTTTTACCTCAGCATGAAATGCTCTCCCCTCAGAGCTTTGATGGTTAACTCCTTTCACTATCCAGGCCTCAGGTGAAATATTACCTGCTTAGAGAGGCCATTCCCCAATGCCACCCATGACCCACCACCATATTACTCTATTGCTCTGATTCTTTTTTAAGTTTCCATTTTTTATTACATCAAAATTTGTGGTGAATATAATCGAGATTATAGCTAATGAATCATTAAAATATTTTGATGTTATGTGATTTCTTTTATACAATTTTTATTGATGTTCTTACCACAAAGAAATGATAAATGCATGAGGTAGTCAATATGATACATACCCTGCTTTCATCATTATTGCTGTGACTTTTAAGTTGCAGCCCTAAAGCAGCATTACTAGGGAGCTTGTTAAAATGCAAATACTAAGGCAGGCCCCACCCTACTGAATCAAGAACTCTGAATTAAAGCAGTCACTGGTTTAATCAGTGATTCAGGTGATGATGACACATGCTCAATCTGAGAACCACTGCTTTGTTGTATCTTCTTCAATGTACTCATCAGGACTTCATCTTATATATTTTGGGGAGGAGAATATATACACTTTTTCGATCCCCAAAGGAAGGTGAACTCACTGAGCACAGGAACACTCTGTCTACCGCTCTTTCCTGGGCCTAGAGCACTGCCTGGCACATTGTAGGCAGGGAATAAATATTTGACTGCTTGCTGGATGGAAGACTTTTTATTCTAATGGAGCCATATATTTCTTCTTTATACTAAAAAATATCACAATTTTGAAATTCTCCATATGATTATCTAATTAATGCTTTTCCTCCTCTAAACTATAATTTTCATTAATGCAAGGTTTGTATCAGGTCTTGTTTACCAAAAACATGGAAGGGCTTGGTACTTAGTAGGCATTCAAATATCAGTTGAACAAAATATCTATAAATGAGTTTTCATTTAATTAACAAATATTTATTGAATGTCCACTGTATACTAGACACTTTTCTTTCTGGGTGCCAGGTTATATAATGTTGAACAAAACAGGCAAAACATTCTTTTCTTCATAGAGATTAAATTTTATTGTGCAAATATGTAATGTGTATGCAAATATTCATATAAAATGCAAGTTTCATAAGATTATAGTAATAAAGATAGAAGCACCATTTTCTTTTTCTTTTTTTTGAGACAGTCTTGCTCTGTCGCCCAGGCTGGATTGCAATGGTGTGACCTCAGCTCACTGTAACCTCTGCCTCCTGGGTTCAAGTGATTCTCCTGCCTCAGTCTCCTGAGTAGCTGGGATTACAGGCACCACCACCGAGCCCAGCTAATTTTTGTAATTTTGGTAGAGATTGGGTTTCATGACATTGGCCAGGCTGGTCTCAAACTCCTGACTTCAGGTGATTCGCCCACGTTGGCATCCCAGAGTGCTGGAATCACAGGCGTGAGCCACTGTGCCCAGCCTAGAAGCACCACTTTCAATGCAGTTTCACTCAATTTGAAATACTCTTGGTGAAATGCAACCGCATTTTAAGACTTCTTCCAGGAAGGCTGTGAGAATCTGGCTAATGAGAGCTGCAGAATAGTAGCTGTTTTCAGATAGGTGCCAATCTTGCTTCAAACAGCATTGCTACCCTATAGAATTTATCTCCTAATGGTGCAGACAGGACTTTATTTGAGATGGAGGACAAAAGATTCCTCTGAGGAGCTGCTGATCTTTAGACTGTTGAATCTCATACTTTAAAACATCACCAAATATTACACATGATACAATACTCATGCTCACACAAATACATGCAACTATTTATTAAGAAGTTGTTATGTGCCAGGCTCTGGCATAAGCACTTTACATGCATTGTCTGATTTGATCATCAAATAACTCTATGAAGGAGAGTATTGTTATTATCACAATTTTATATCAGAGCAAACTGTGGTGCTAAAATGTTAGAGTATTGCCCAACGTCACAGTTTACAAATCAGAAAGTAAGATCCGGGAGTGACTTCAGAGCTTATAGTCTTCTGTTTACTGTTTTTGAAAACATTGTAGGGATTTCTTTCATAAGAATCTAAATATGTGAGTTTATTTCCTTTTACTCTAGATCAGAGTATTTAGACATACTTGACTTATGTCACTGGGGACTGAGCTAACTATGCTAGGTCCTCAATGCAGACCTATAGGCAGTCAGACCAGCACTAAGATGTCCTGGCTTTCTTTTAGTAAAAGCATCTTCATGCTTTCACATCGAGAAGGAGCATAGAGCATGCATAGGGAACTCCATGCTGTGAGGCTGAAGTTGGACCCACGATCAATTAGTCCTTGAGTAGGGTCAGGGGTTGATATTATAGCCTTTGCTAGAATACCGCATACCTTAAGGAAGGTTATTTTAGCCCAGAAATACAATGTTGTAAGGACATCCTAGTTCTCACAACTTTAGGTAGCTTAAATCTTCTATGCAGTTTAAAAATTGTTCTTTAAAGAATCTCACAAAACCTGGTTAAAAGCTGAGTGAAGAGAAGCTTGGATCAGGTTGTTGTGCAGGAATTGACCACTCAAGTTGATCCTCAATGCGAAGACCCATTATGGGATTATAAAGCAGACTGTCATGACAGGGATCTGCAGGCCTCTCAGTGACACTTTTAGCCTTTTCCTTTGATCATCATTGGAGCATTTCACCACCTCTTTCCTTCACGGCTACCCAGAGCTATTAAGTATTTCAGGGAAATTGGAGATATACGCAAGCTTAAAAAAATGGGCTTGTCCACGTTGTTCATGTCTGAGACTCCTCCAGCTTCAAGGGAGAAGATGAAGTAGGAGGAGAAGAGGTCTTAGGGATAAGGGAAACTCGGAATGAGGACATTAGAGAGGCTGGGAGCACAGGAGTGCAGCATATTAACAATCTGGTTCATTTGCGTGTTTTGTGCCTTTGACAACTTATCTCTCAGATAGTGAACTGTATATTGATTTTTAAGGGGAGCCCTGTTTTAATAGCCATAGGAGAAAAGTCCTGAAAAAAAATAAATATTACCATGCCTTTTTTAAGTGTTAGAGAAGCTTCTATCAGTGACTTGTTTAGAGTGGAATAAAGGTGCTTTCATTTTTATCGGAGTGAATTTTTAGAACTCTTGAAAGTCACTTCCTTGTGTTAGCACCTAGCAATGATTCCAGTGACTTGATTTCCCACTGTACTCCTTCTTGTATTACCTCTCCAAATAATGGGGGTGATATGAGAATGAATAAATAGCACTATAGGCAAAAACGCTACAAGCAGCTCTCAACTGTCAAACTTTAAGATATGACTGTATGCCACTAAGTCCATGCCACGTACTTAATCATTTTTAATAGGTATCTGAGCACATTGTAATGGCTTATCTGTGCCAATGGTGTAACTCAAGAGAATGAGTTAAAAATAGCGCATGGGCCATTATGTAGCCTTCACTGGACTGTGCATATTATCCTCAAATTGCCCTGACAACATGCCGTCCTGGAACGAGTCCAGAGAAGTCATTTCTTTGCACTCTCTGCCGTCAGAACATCCTGGGGAAGTGTGATTTCAGGTTCTGGTAACATGATACTGCCACCATTACACAAAGCTCAGAGTTAGTGGGACTAGAGATAAGGTAATCAAAGACAAATATAAAATGTACTTAATTCACTAAAACGGTGACTCTCTCTAGAACGTGCCAGGGCTTTACTTTCACACTACTCAACTTCAAGGGAAAAGATATTAAAAACATATCCACGTTACGGATGAATAATTGTGTCAAATGATTCAAATATATGTTTCCAATTTCATAAATTCAGAGAAGGTCTTAAGCCTGGAGTAGAATGAACTGATATTCACTCCAATTTTTCAGACCAAGGAGCTGGAGGCCATGAATAGCTCCAAATTCTCTCTGGCTCAATGAGCTGCTTACATTTAATAAATGTTCAGTATTAAAAACATCCAAATGTGTGCTGATCTGAAACAAACCCAACATGCCTGTTTCTAATCTTTACCTTTTGCTTCCCACAGTGACTTGAGTGATTTTGGGTTTCTTGGCTTTCTGTCTCAGATAAAGCTGGCACTCACCGAAAAAGCTCATCAGAATCGATCAGAGCATAAAAGACTCTCACAGTTTTCCTTATTTTCTCAGTCGGTGAAATGGAACACACATTTGAGCACAGGATTTTAACTACTGAAAGTGTGAAATGCCTAACTATCCCTTTTTTTCTCTACCGTTAAAAATTCATGAGTGAGTTTATGCCTCATCTATCTAAAAAGAATATATTTGAAGTTATCCATTGATTCCTAAACACCTTTATTGAGGTACAATTTGCATACTGAAATACTCACCCTTTTTAAGTGTACAATTGAACAATTTCTTAGAGAGTTCTGCTGTCATTCCCAGAATTTCAGAATAATTTTGTTGCTCCAAAAATATCTTTCATGACTATTTGAATCGTCTTGGCATCTTTCTAGAAAAACAATTGAACATAAGTGTAAGCATTAATTTCTGAACTCCCAATTTCATTTCATTGATCTATATGTCTATCCTCGAGTCAGTGCCACATAATCTTGATTCCAATAGCTTGGTAGTAGATTTTGAAATCAGGATGTGTAAGTTCTTCATTTTCTTCATTTTCAAGATTGTTTTGGCTATTCTAGGTCCATTACAATTAGTCATGAATATTAGGATTAGCTTGTCAATTTTTGCAAAAAAGAAAAAAAAAGCAACTTAGATTTTGACAGGGATTGCATGTGATTATTTGGGAGAGTATTGTCACCTTAATATTATCTTCTAATCTATGAACATTGGGTGTTTTCTCATTTATTTAGGTCTTCAAATTCTTTCTATGATATTTTGTACTCTTTAGTGTACAAACTCTTCTTTTGTTAAATGTATTTCTAAATATTTTATTCTTTTGGAAGCTATTGTAAATGTAATTGATTTATAGCATAATTATCTAATTATGGAACTACAGTTGTGTTTGTACATTGATTGTGTACCTTGTAAACTTGCCTCCACCAATTTATTAGTTTTAATCGTTGGGGAAGGTAGCTAGGCAGACATGAGCAGGGCAGGAGAGGCCCACCCCCAGCAACCAGGAATGTCAGGTTGCCATCAGGTGATGATTACTGACTCGCCAAAAAAATAATTGTTTGCAGCTGGCACCAGGGGACGCACGCTCCCAATAGATAGAAAACACCTGAAGCTGATGATTGGCAGCTTCTTGATAAGATTTCAGGAGTTGGGCGAGCAGGCTCAAGCAAGCACTCTGAGAAGCAAAATGGCAGAGTTTAACTGGTGTGTGACCTTCCTCTGGGAACACTTGACTGGTAAGGGAACAATGCCTCAAATGAACATGTGTACAACTTCAGTAAACACTTGCACATGTGGCCTCTCCCAAGTTCTGGCAAGCCACTGTGCACGCAGACAGCCTGCCTAAGGAAAGATAAAGGGAGAAAAAATGCGGTGGATAAAAACCTTAAGTCAAGGGCCAAACGACGCATTTGGCTCTCTGAAGTTACTTGCTTGACCGCTTTCCAAATATACTTTATTTCTTCTTGTTCCTCCTCTAAAATTTTTTAATGAACTTTCACTGCTGCTCTGAAACTCAACTTGGTATCTTACCCTGCCTTATGCCCCTCAGCCTAATTCTTTCTTCTGAGGAGGCAAGAATTGAATTGCTACAGTCCTGGATGGATTTTCTGCTGTTAACATAATCTTTTGTGGAATTCTTTTAGTTTTCTATATAGAAGATCATGTTTTTTACAAAAGAGATAATTTCATTCCTTCTTTCCAATTTTATGTATTTTTTTATTACCTAATTTCCCTGAGTAGAACTTACAGTATAATGTTAGATAGAAATGGCAAGAGAATGAACAGACTTGTCTAGTTCTTGATTATAAGGAGAAGGCTTTGTCTTTCACCATTAAGCATGATGCTAGCTGTGGGTATTTTGTAGATGTTCTTTACCAGATTAAGAAAAGTTCCCTTCTATTTCCGTTTTTTAAAAAATGATTTCTCAACCTTTATCAGGTTAAGGAAGTTCCCTTCTATTTCTATTTGTTTTTTTAAAGGTTTTCTTTTTAAACGAAGGTATATTGGATTTTGTCAAGATTTTTTTTTGCATTTATGGAGAAGATTTTATGGTTGTGTTTTATTCTATTGATATGTTGTATTACATAAATTGATGTTTGGATTTTGAATCAATCTTATATTCTTGGGATAAATCCCTCTTGCTTGCGGTAGATAATCCTTTCTATATATTTTTTAAATTTAATTTGCTAGTACTTTGTTAAAAAGTTTTGTTTTTATTTTCATAATTTGGAAAAAAAAGTTTTGTTTTTATTTTCATGGTTATTAGTTGTGGTTTTAATGTCTTTGATTTTGATAATTCTGTCCTCATATAATGAGTTGAAAAACTCATCATTCCTTTTCTATTTAGTATCTGTCTTAATTCCTTTTTATGTATTTGCAAGAATTCACCAGTGAAACATTATGGGCCTGAGGTTTTCTTTGTGGTAAAGTTTTAAATTACAAATTTAATCTCTTAATATGTTATTGTCTATTCAGATTTTCTTTTTCATCTTGAGTCAGTTTTGGTTGTTTCTATTATTTCAGAATATTGTCAATTTCATCTAAGTTATTGGATTTCTTGTTGTACAGTTTATAGTACTTCTTTTTAATCCTTTTTATTTCCATGAGATCAAAGGTGATATCTTTCTTTCGTTTCTGACTATAGTAATATACATCTTCTGTCTTTCTCTTTTTAATGAGTTTAGGTAAAGGTTTTTCAATTTTGTTGACCTTTTCAAAGATCCAACTTTTTGTTTCATTGATTTTTCCGTATTGTTTTTCTGTTCTCTATTTTATTTATTTCTGTTCTAATCCTATTTGTTATTTCCTTTTTTTTCTATTGCTTTGGGTTTAGTTGGTTCTTCTTTTTCAAATTACTTAAGGTGTAAGGTTAGATTATTGACTGAGATTTTTCTTCTTTTTGTAATACAGTATTGGTGTTTATAGCTACAAATTTCCCTCTAAGAATTGCTTTTGCTGCATTTCATAAGTTTTGTATATTGTGTTTCATTTTAACTCATTTCAAAACTTATCTAATTTCCCCTGTGATTTTTTTTCTGTGATTCGTTAGTTATTTAGGCATGTGTTGTTTTATTTCTATATAATTGTGAATTTCCCAACTTTGCTTGTTATTGAATCGTAACTTTATTGTTGTCAAATAACATACTTTGTGTAACTGCAGTTCTTTTACATTTATTGAGCTTTGCTTTATGGCCTAGCATATGATCAACCTTGGAGAATGTTCCATGTGTGCTCAAGAAACATAAATTTTACAGCTTTTGGGTGGATGTCTACTATGTCTGGTTGCTTTGAAAAGTTGTTGAAGTTCTATATTTCCTAATCAATATAGGAAATATTCATTTCCTAATGAATAGTTGCCCTATTCATTATTGAAAGTTAGGTCTCTTATTATGATTGCTGAAACTTATATTTCTTCTTTATATTCTGTTCAGGTTTGCTTCATGTATTTGAAGCTCTGTTATTAGGTGTATACATGTTTATAATTGTTATGTCTTCCTGATGGATTGACCCTTTTTTATTATGAAATGTTATTCTTTTATATATATTTTATTGCATTTTAGGTTTTGGGGTACATGTGAAGAACCTGCAGGATTGTTGCATAGGTACATACATGGCAATGTGGTTTGCTGCCTTCTTCCCCATCACCTATATTTGGCATTTCTCCCCATGTTATCCCTTCCCAACTCCCTACCCCCTGCTGTCCCTTCCTTAGTTCCCCTACATAGACCTCAGTGTGTGATGCTCCCCTCCCTGTGTCCATGTGTTCTCATTGTTCAACACCCACCTATGAGTGGGAACATGTTGTGTTTGATTTTCTGTTCTTGTGTCAGTTTGCTGAGAATGATGGTTTTCAGGTTCATCCATGTCCCTACAAAGAACACAAACTCATCATTTTTTATGGTTGCATAGGATTCCATGGTGTATATGTGCCACATTTTCCCTGTCCAGTCTATCATGGATAGGCATTTGGGTTGGTTCTAGGTCTTTGCTATTGTAAACGGTGCTGCAATGAACATTTGTATGCACATGTCCTTATAATAGGACAATTTATAATCCTTTGGATATATACCCAGTAATGGGATTGCTGGGTCAAATGGAATTTCTATTTCTAGGTCCTTGAGGAAGGGTTACACTGTCTTCCACAATGGTTGAACTAATTTACACTCCCACCAACAGTGTAAAAGTGTTCCTATTTTTCCACATCCTCTCCAGCATCTGTTGTCTCCAGATTTTTAATGATCACCATTCTAACTGGTGTGAGATGGTATCTCAATGTAGTCTTGATTTGCATTTCTCTAATGACCAGTGAAGATGAGCATTTTTTCATATGTTTGTTGGCCTCATGTACGTCTTCTTCTGTAAAGTGTCTGTCCATATCCTTCGCCCACTTTTAAATGGGCTTGTTTGGTTTTTCTTGTAAATCTCTTTTAGTTCTTTGTAGATTTTCTGGATATTAGCCCTTTGTCAGATGGGTAGATTGCAAAAATTTTTTTTCACTCTGTTGGTTGCCGATTCACTCTAATGATTGTTCCTTTTACTGTGCAGAAGCTCTTGAGTTTGATTAGGTCCCATTTGTCTATTTTGGCTTTTGTTGCCGATGGTTTCGGTGTTTTAGTTATGAAGTCCTTGCCTATGCCTATATCCCGAATGGTTTTGCCTAGGTTTTCTTCTAGGGTTTTTATGGTGTTAGGTCTTATGTTTAAGTCTTTATCCATCTGGAGTTAATTTTAGTGTAAGGTGTCAGGAAAAGGTCCAGTTTCTGCTTTCTGCACATGGCTAGCCAGTTTTCCCAACAGCATTTATTAAACAGGGAATCTTTTCCCTATTGCTTATTTTTGTCAGGTTTGTCAAAGATCGGATGGTTGTAGATGCGTGGCTTTGCTTACGAGGCCTCTGTTCTGTTCCATTGGTCTATATCGTTGTTTTGGTACCAGTACCATGCTGTTTTGATTACTGTAGCCTTGTAGTATAGTTTGAAATCAGGTAGTGTGATGCCTCCAGATTATTCTTTAACATTTTCTTAAAACTCTAATTTGTCTGGTATGAGGATAGCTGATCCTGCTCTATGTAAGTAAAGGGCAAGAAAACAGATTCTCCTTCTGGAGCCTTCAAGGGGAACACAATTCTATTTACTTTTTGATTTTGCCTAATGAAACCTCTTTAGATTTATGAACTCCAAAACTGTGAGAGCATAAATTTGTTTTTTTTTAAGCAATTAAGTTTGTGGCAATTTGTTAAAGCATCAATAGGAAACTAATACTTGATTTTTTTGAGTTATTTTCTTAGTGCTATTCTAGAACTTACAGTATACATCTTATCAGAATTGACTTCAGATTTATACTACTCAATTCAAGTGAGCTACAGATTTTCTTCTATATAGTTCATTCCCTCTCATTCTTTTCTGCATGCTATTACTATTTTGTATATTATGCCTATATATGCTGCAAAGCCACCCTACATTATTATGCTTAATATTTTATATAATTTTATTATTTATTATTTTAAAGAGCTGTAAGATTAAAGGAGAGTGAGTCTGTTCTTGCACTGCATAAAGAAATACCAGAGACTGGGTAATATATAAAAGGAAGAGGTTTTAATTGGCTCAAGGTTCTGTAGGCTGTACAGGGCATGATGCTGGTATCTGTCTGGCTTCTGCGGAGGTCTCAGGAAACTTAAAATCATGGTGGAAAACAAAGGAGAGTGACCACTTAACATGGCTGGAGCAAGAGGAAGAAAGAAAGGGGGAGGATGATACACACTTTTAAACAACCAGATCTCATGAGAACTCACTCACAATCATGAGAACAACATCAGGAAATAGTGCTAAACCATTAATGTGAACCCTACCTTTATGATCCAGTAACCTCCCACCAGGTCCCACTTCCAACACTGGGGATCACAATTTGACCTGAGATTTGGGTGAGGACACAGATCCAAACCCTATCAGAGAGCAAGTACATATTTATAGGGTTTTCTATTTTAACTTGCATTTTTTGTTTCCTTCTCCTTTTCTTTCTTGTCCTCCTCCTACTCCTTCTTTACCATTTTTTATTTTCTTTATTTCTTCCTGTGGATTCAAGTCACCATCTGCTATCATTTCCTTACTCCAGCAGAATTTTGTAACAACTCTTTATATTGATCTCTCTCTGGTACTTGTTTTCTCGTTTCCTTGTTTATTGTTTGGTAATTTGCCTGGACTAAGTTCAGTTAAGGACTATTTCCCCTGTAGCATGCAACCTCTGGTGTTGCTCCTCAGAGAGTGTAGCTTTGTGCATGCATACAATCTTCCTAGACACCATGGATAGCTTGGTTTTGAACTGAGTCTCTTAACTTTCTCTTCCTCAGATCTCTCTGTTACACATTTTCTAATGTATATTAGTATTCACACCAAGAAGTTGGCCTCCACTAATTGCTGTATGATTACTCTATCATTTTTTACAATACCCTTGGGTACTGCTGAACAGTTTGATCCAATGAAAGTCTGGCTCTTTGTCAGGGGAAGAGTGTTGCCAATTTTTAAGGCTTGCTCTGACTCTTTTCTGGGCAGAACAACTAAACCATGGAGTAGCAGCTGGGGTGGGGTGGTGGTGGGGATAAGAAACTTATTATTTATTGATTTCCTACCAGCATCTCCCCTATAAAGGAGGAACCATGTCTATGTGTAAATATGAGGAGGCAAGGAGACTGGTGCTGCCACCCAACTACTGCCACTGCCCAATGTGGATCTTCTTTTGCTCGGACCCAAAAAGGAAGGGTTCTACCAATATTTACTGACTGCCAAGTCTACCTGGAATGGGTCTTCCACCTGAGGAATCTAGGGGAGATGGGAACAGACATATGGCTGTCAAGCCCACTGGAGCATTTCTTGTACAATGCTGATCTGTTCAGGAAAAGGAGTCTGTACTCTTCACCAGCTGGTCCACTTGGATCCTTCCTGTGTAATGGGAATTGGGATTAGGGTAACAGATGCCATCTGGCTGCTACTACCTACTCAATATAGGCCTTCCACAGTAGGGAGTAGTGAAGATGGAATCTGTCAAAATTCAGCAGCTACCCAAACCACACAGAATAGCCCTTCTATCCTAGGGGGCTGGGAGAGATAACAAGGTCCCTTGGTTGGTGAACCCACTGAAATATTCTCAGGGTAGTTATATGGGGTTAGATATAGTCCTTAGCTCAAATGCTATACTTCCCACTGTTCTTACCAAGTTCCCAAACATTTTATTCAATAAATATCTCTCAAGTTGAGAGTCTGAATTATTGCCTTTGTTAACTCTAGCCTGCTTAATATATGTTTTGCAGGGGAGGCATTTCATCAAGCTCCTCATTCTGGAAGCCAGGCTATTTTATTTTTTGATGCTATTGTGAGTGAAATCATTTTCTGAACTTGCCTCTCATGTTCATTGCTGGGATATTGAAATATGTAAAGTCTTAAGTCAAAACTTCTTTTCTGTCGTCTCACCACTAACTGTTAGTAGCATGATCCTGCAGAGTTCAAGCTGAAGACAGAAGGCTCCTCCTGCCTATGGTAGCTTTTCACCTGGCATGTCTTTGGTATTTGTTCAGAGAAGGGAGAACAGTGAATTCAACATAAAGTGCTTTCTCTAGGACTTAAAGAATTCCTCTTTTGGGCTGCATTTTAGAAAAAGATGATTAGGTTGCAGGAAATAGATAGCTACTAAAGCTAGCATGAAGGGAACAATGACATTTAATGGAATTTAAAAACAAGAAAGGAACAGCCACTAAGAATTTTACTTTTCAGAGATGTGCTCCTTATATTTACTCTCTTTTTCTGGGCTTTTCTTCCTGCCTCACCTTCTCCTTTCCTCCCTTTCTTTCCAGACTGCCTTGGCTCCCCAGCAATTGAATATACATGCTCTTCAAGTTCAAGTGATCCATGAGCTGTGACTCAGACCCCAGTAATTAGAAGACAGAATTGGATTGGCTAATCTTGCAGTCAGTGTCCATTACTGATCCAGTTGTCCATGGCCACAGTGCAGGCATATGTGGGCCTGCTCTTTCCCGGAAGAGAATATGAGGGCCAGGTGGACATGATATTTGTTTCAGTACCCATTTTCTAAAGCAGTAGGACAATATCATTGTGAATCGTTGACTCTTTAGGGATGTTTCAAGCCATAGTCAGCACTTTTTATCCTCGATGTCTAAGACAGCTGGATGAAAAGCAGTTGGAGCTCACAGTCAGTAATTTGTAGCTGTTACGTGAGCTCCTTTGTATAGGAGAAAGAGAAAGCTTTGAGAATTGTGATTACTCAAATATATATTAAAATACACAGCCTGTATAGATGTATGAGCATAAATGAGAGGCTCTGAGATAAAAACTATCCAGTGTAGGTTAGGGTTAATATACAAAAATATCAATCTGAGTCTCCCAATGCCCCACCCACCTTTTGACCACCCTGGCTCCTCCTTGCAGAAGGCTGCCACAACCTTACAGAGAAACACACTTCATTGAGGACAACTGCCCAGTAACTGCCTGTTCAGTTACCTGGAGTGGCTCCCTGAATTACCCCGGACTTCCTCAAAATCCTGCAAACTAATGGTTAATGCACGGTGTATCAGGAGGCCTCCCAAGACTCTGTAACTATCTGACTAATCAGTGCTTTGCTATACTAGTTTTTAAATATTTTGATAATTGCCTCTAAGGTGGCTAACACATAGTCTTTGCAATTACTAGCTATGTGATCCTGAGCTCACCTTCCTTATTTCTTTCCAGATAACTAATTAATAAATATTTTTATGCTCTTACTGATATTTTAATTATCTATATAATAAGCTTAGCAATTAGGTTTGATTTAATCCAAAACCATGCCTGCAATTTAATAAAGTATTATTTACCTTTTAAGACAGGGAGTCTTCCCTATCACCTCAAAAGTACTAAAGTTAGGCCTTCCTCCAGCTGTTCTTATTGTGAAGGACAATAGACTTCATAGGAGATGTTAACAGTTCTAAACATAGTGCTAAAGAAATTCATATTACTCCTCTCTTGGAGGTGTTGGTATGGGCATGGAAGAGTTAGCAAGTAGAGAGGGGTAATTATCAAGTACATCAAAGTTTCCCAAATCAAATTAGCCCTTGAAAACACAGAGGCACATGGGTTTTTCTTCTTTAGGCATATCTAATGTTCTGTTGTAAAAATGCTGCAACATTTCCATATTGATGAGATTTAGTTTGTAATTGCAGAGGAGTCCCATTTTTACTAGAAAGGTAAAGTGTGTAAAAATTGTAAGTTGTTAAATTCAAAATGGAGTCACTTGGGTTAAAAACCCTGACAAAGAGAGCTGGGGAAGGCCATGAAGAAATGGTTCTCAGGCATGAATGCTCAGTCAAGAAACTCTCACCGAAGACTGCAAAACCACAGCCTTGCACAAAGACCACCACAACCTTACACAAAAATACACTTCATTGAGGACAACTGCCCAGTAACTGCCTGTCCAGCCTCAGACTGATGTCACCATTGTTATTGGTTCTTGCAGCCCAGGATAATTATCTTAAAACAATTATGTAATTCTTCTCAGTTTTTCTTTATTGTCTTTCCAAAATATGCACATAGTTTTCTATGTATGAAACATGTATTCCCAGTGCAAATAAATACCATTTTCTTTTAGAAATGGTATTTATTTGGGAATAGGCTTTGCACTGGGAATACATGTGCCATACATAGTAAACTACGTGCATATTTTGCCTTTCTGTTATTTAAATTGACAAGCCCTATTAGTCAATTCAGTAAACGGAAAATTTGGTAAATTCAATTTTTTCAATTAGCATTTTTATTGTTTTCCCCCCTATTCCTCTTTATGCATTTAAAACATGTTTATAGGTTCTTCTCTTGGTATTTTACCCTTTCTTTGGAATTGGAAAATTCCTTCGTGGGTTGTTTTAGCATGAAGCCTCCTCTAATTGTTCAGATCACTCCTTTCTCATTTTTCTCTAAGTAATAATTTTATCTCTATGCATCATTAGCATTCCTTGAGAATTTTCCATCCTTCCTTAAATTTCTTGTCTTTGCTGGATCTTCCTAAAGACGACATTATAGAGCAACTGCCCTACCTATTCCTCAGTTGCTTTGTAGTAGTTGAAATATGCTTCCCAAATAATTCTTATAAGGCTTTCTTAGTGCTGCAAATTTAATTAATTTTGTTGCCAGCATCCACTCTTCCAGGCTTGCAGTTAATGACTTACTGTTGCTTTGTAATAAACCCATGACTACGTCTCTATTTGCTTTCTTGAGTTGTGGAAACTAAGGACTCTTCTCCATGAAGCTCACACACTTTCTGAGGACTGTTGGGCTGTGCCAGTGACACAAAACATAATTACCAAATTAAAGTCTTTGAAAATCAGATCTGGGGACCCGTTTATCTTTTCTAGAAATGTAAGTCATCTTGAGTGGAAAGCTTCACTTTCATCTTTTGGTTTTTTTTCGGTAACATGGCCATCTAATAGTATTTTACATATATAGATTTTCCCTTTAGTCTCTGAATTACAATTTCCATACATCCCCATGATAATATATCTGCAAAGAATGTAGCTGCAAGGGGATCTTGCCAGCCTTCATTCACTTTCTTGCTGCAGATTCATGAAGGCTGCCACAATCTTCCACAAAACCTTGTTCCTTCCTACAATATACTGATTCTTGAACTAGTCTCCTTGTCACTTCCTTCTCCTCCCAAGGCCAGTTTTTCCTGGAAGACCCCAGTGGTAAAAAGAAAAGGAAAAAGTGAGGTTTGTATGACAAGGAGATGCTCACTGAGTATGGTTGCTCCTAGCATCTGTTGTTCCTTCTGCCCGTCTCCAACTGCGGTGTGGAAGCTGGTCAATCTTCATACTGTACTGGATCCCAAACACTGCCCCTGTTCTTCATACTGTCATCCACGTTCCCACCCAGTTTCTTAACATCCTAAGAGAGGGCTGGAAGCTTTTGAACTGCAAATGAAATGACTCTGAAAAAGTCATAAACAACATTGGGTATTTAATTTACTGTCACAGAATTGAAAGGCTTCGGGCCAGTTTGATCCAGGGGCTCATATCTGCCGTTTAAAATCTGCCTCACCAACTCTATACTCCGATTACAGTAGTCTAGAATTTTGACTGTGGAACTTGGCTAAGCAGGCTATTTTCTTCTATTTAATACACAGAAAATAAGTCACTTTCCCTTTAGTCATTGCCTAACAGTTTACCCTCAGCTCTGAGCAGGAGAATCTTCACATGTACTGCTTGAATGACGGGAGTAAGAATGTGTTCTTGGCACTACTGAGTTGGACTATCAGTTGCATTTTCCCACAGAGGTATTTTACTTACTTGCATTTACTTAAGTGCTACCTTGTTTGAAAAAATGATTTAAGATGGAAAAGGATTGTTGTACATGGCAGTGAGCTTCAAAGTGCTTCTGAAATTGTATGTCAGGTACTTTATAGATTTCTGTGGATGGGCTGAGGCTGACCCAATATCAAATCACCATTTTTGACATTTTCTCTAAGGCATGTGCATAAAATTGAAAAATTATTTACAGATGAAATTTTTAGCACATTCCGGTCAGACTTACAATGAACTATCTTTAATTCCTTTCTTATCTATAGCTAGCTGAATTTCACTGGACATTCTACTTTAGATTTTCTTATTATGTTTGTACAAATGCTTTGCTGAATAAGCACTTCATACCTTGTCTTTTCGGCCAGATCCTTAGTGTAAATGAATCATATTGTATAGTTTTCTAGCTATCTTGCTACTTCACTACTGAAATCTTGTGCATATATAACAGCATTGACTAATCTTGGCTAATGTCTATATGTTCTTCTCCCCAAATATAAAATACATATGTTTCAGTATCCCCAGGCCTTATCAACCTTTGGAAAAAATGAGTTCTCATTACCAATTATACTTAAATTAGGCTGACACATTGTCCTATCTTCTCAAGCAGAAAACCAATTTCCCAGAAAATTTCCCTAGCTCTGCCATTCCTCTACCTCTGAAAGTATACGTGGGAATTCATACAGAGTATTTTTATGTGGGTTCAAAAAGCCCAAACCCCCATCCCAGGGGATTTCATTCTCTCATGAGAGAGAATTAGTTCTGTTTTTGAGAGAATAAGCTTTGGAGTTAAACTACCTGCATTTGAATCCTGGTGCCACCATTTAGATACGTGACCTTGGACTATTTGCTTAACTTCTCTAAACTTCAGCTAGTTAACTGGAAAGTGGTGATTTGTTTTAGGGTTATGTTAATGCATTTGGAGTAGTTGGAAAGTATCTGAGCTATGTTAAGGGCCCCATAAAGATTACTCACTGCTATTATCCAGTACATTTTCTGCGGCTACTTCTCTTTTTTAAGCTCCACCCCCTGACTTGAATACTAGCACATGGTTCTAAAAACCTGCCAATTCAGTGAGCTTCCTCAATGCTCCAAATCGTTGTGTATTCATCACAGAAGTGGGAAGATGGTCCCTGCTCATGTTTGGCTCAAGTGCTTTCCTTAGAGCTGGTTGAGTTTAAGGTGGCTAAGGTCCCTTGCATTTTTCAACTCCTTTTCAGGCTCTAGTACATTAAAAGCAACCTTTTTTGTAGGTACCCTTCACCTCACATAAATCAATCAGTATTATCGGAAGCCTGGACAGGGATGAGAGTAGGAATCCAGTCAAGCCACATAATCCCACCTCAGTGGCTTCCCTTTACCATCAGCCATGACCTCTGCAAGCAGAAGGTGTTGGGGGAAGCAGCAAAGGAGAAAGGACTTACAGAGTGCCTACATAAATTGGTTATGAGTAACATATAAACTGGGACCAATAAACCATGGCAAACTGCGGGAGGCCTTTCCCCCTTTGTTTTTATCTAAAACTGCCATTGCTATTATTGTTCGTGGTGTCCGGTCTCTCTCCAAAGTCGGCTCCAACATCTGTAAACTAAGAACACACAGCATCAACTGACACAAAGCGACACAGTGTTTGCAATGGCTGATCGACCATTAAGAGTTTTTAATCCATTTTAATGGGTTTATGTTGGAGAGGCTGTCAGCAACTCCAGCAAGAACATTTGTGCCAGGCAATAAAGAAAGGTGAGCCTGAGATGCCTCAAAAATTTATTTGTTCAACTTAGCTATATCCAAAGTCAAATTATAATAGAAGAATGTAAAGCAACACCAGCTGCCGCAGCAGTAGCCGTAACAGCTATGAGACATGTTAACTTGGAGTTAAGAAAATTGAGCTGTAACTTTCTTACTAATAAAAGATAAGGAGGTTTAACACAGCTTTGAATTTAAAGATTTCTATTACAAATTTTAATAAATAATAATGATTATAACAGTGTTCTGTATATTTTCTTTTTAGACCTTTATTGGTTTTAGGGCCATAAATAATTTTCAAAGTTTTTTGTTGTTGTTTAATTGCTAATTTTGGCCAAATTACTTTTGGTTGTGGTTTTATCTTGCCCCCATTTCTCCAAATAATAGGGACATTTGTTTTAGGGTGTATTAACTTGAAACTGCTTTATTCCTTGAATTATTATAAAAAATACTAAGACCAGAAATCATATGTTAATAGAGGAAGGAAAGAAATATGTATCCTATATGTGAAATTTCCTTTTACTTCTGCCGCAACTCTAGGAGTCCTTACTGTAATGGTGATAACCGCCATCACAGTTACCATCATGTTACTTACAGTAACAGGCAGTCCTGCTTTCTTCAGGCTTTTCTCAGCCATCTGTGAAAGCTTTAAATGTCTGGGTGATAACCACACCAACTGTTGATTTGGACCTGGAAAGACACAAACAAGTCTTCTCCTCTATGTTATTACATTGTCTTTTTTCCCCCCAACTTTTTGTTAATGGGTCTTGCAACCAGATTAATTGCTGTAAGTTATCTTTTTTGAATTATTTAGGTGTTGTTCAGCCACTGTTATTTGCTGTCCCCTTGTCAAGCTTAAAAATATTTTTTAAGTTAATAATGCTAAGTTAAATTGCATCTGTGGGGTTCTATATTCCCTGCCCCCCCCACCTCTCTTTCTCTCTCTCTTTTTTTTGCAAATGCTGTTTAAGAGAAAGATTTATTTGTTTTACGTTAGCCTGTTTTTGAGAGTTATAAACTTAGACATGCTAAACTTTCTTTGTTTTATAAACTTAAGGGTGCAATCTTACTGCTTTCTTAATATTTTATTTCCATTTTTTCTCTTTAATTTTCCTGGTTTTGTCTGTCTTGGTTAAGCAGCATTGTTATTACTTGTAATTCTACTTGCTTATTGCCATAAGCTAATGGTACAGGCAGTGAGCTGTGGGCTTGAGGTTAGACTTAATAAAGCTGTTTTAAGATTTTGTTGCAAATAAACTGAGCAAACCAAGTTACTTACTATATTTATGGGCAGAAAAAGTTGTTTAATACTAATATCACAGCTTTATTTTCAGCTCTCTGACTGCTAGTAAATTTAGATTGGGTGATTGAAATATGTGGACTTTATTAGACTGTGGCTTTTTCTTGTTTACCTGACCTATTAGTAAACAGTGTTAAAGCATTAGGTATGGAGAAGTGCAATGCTGCATTGAATTGTTCTTTTCTTAAAGAAATTTTGGTGATGGTAGGATTAACTTAGCAATTTACTGCATTAATTATTAAGATGGCAAACTGAAATTGTAACATGAAGTTTTAAAAAGAAATCTGAAAGCATCTTTGGAAGCAGAGACTTAAATAATACACTTTAGCCATGTGCTGAAAGCCACAGGCAGAATAGCTTATATTTAGCATTTAAGTTTTTAAGCTAAGTTTATGCACTTTAAACTGGCAAACTGTTTTGAAAACAGTTACTCACTAGCTGAGCAGTGACTATCCTTATTAGCCTTATGCATTTGTTTTTGACCACTCTTACATACAATTTTCTTTTACTTTTTGAGAGTAGCCTTAACGTTTTTACTTTTTAACTTAATGAATATTATTTTATTTGGTTTAAAGTTTTCCTTTAAAGGGTGTGGTTTTACAGGCTCGCTCAGCTTTTAATTACTTTTTAACTAATTTGTGAGCCTTCTTTTATTGCTGATTGAAATTTATTATCTAAATTTACAAAATTAAGGATAAATAAGGCTTCTGCCAGTAGCGTTCCTTTTAAGATATCAAGCAGGTTTTGCAGTTATTAGTTACTTAGGAAATTCTTTTCTACTGAGGAGCAAAGTTCCATGGCTCGCTTCTAATTGCTCCCTGCTAATTTATGGGCTAGCTGTAATTTCTTTTCCTTCAGAAGTTACTGCCTTACATAAATTTTAAAATAGCCGCATTTAAAGGTCTTCCAAATCCTTATATTTTACTTAAATTTTAGCAGAGAATTATAATCTAGAACGTTACTTGTTTACAAAGAACACATGAAATTTCACTGTGGGACACCCGTGGAGTCAGAGGCAGCCTGTAGGTATCTCGACCTGGCGCCACCTAGCTGCTGCTGCTTGTTTGCAGGTTTCCGCTTGCATTTCACTTGTGTTGCTCCCAGGCAGGGTGGTCTTGGGTTCAGCCTGTTTGGCTCGAATGCCACTGCTGGAGCAGCAAGTTTCACTTTTGAAAGAGTCTCTGATTCCTCTAATGGAGAAATGCCAGGCGGATCTGGGTACTCGTTGATAAAATACTGAGGAGGGCTGTCAGACTCCTCCTTTTTCCTCATTTCTTTTTTCTTCACTGGGTTATCTTTAATTTCCTCATCCCATTATAGTCTCCTTCTTCTCCAGCTCCTTCTTTATGAAGCAATGAAAGACAAAGCAACAGAAGAATGGAGTTAAAAACAAAGTACAGATTCATTGAAAACAACTGATGGAGTAAGCAGCCAGTACTAACTCGCTCTCTTCTTAAGAGGTGTTTTGCTAAATGTAAATAAGTAGCCTATTTGCTTTCCGTTTGTCCTTTTGTTACCCTGGTATCCTACCAAGCACTTCTACTTACCTGTAGTGCTGATTAGTTTCGTCCTTGGGAGTCCTTTGTCATTCCTCCACTTGACCATGCTCAAAATTCTCCTCACCAAAATTCTCGAGCCCCATGTTGGGAGCCAGAATGTAGAGAATCAGCCTCCACATTACCCTGGGTACCCCAAGTTCGGTGGCAACAAAGGATTGAGAAAAAGACAGATTAAGATGCAAAGAGTGGGACCAGGGGGCCATCACTTATTCCTAGAGGCAGTGAAGCCTCCGAGCTCTGATCTCTCACACTATTTATTGGTTACAATCACTTTGATCTGTAGGGTGGGTGTAGAGTGATGGTAGAGTGAATCAGTGAGTCGGGACTGAATCAGTGAGCCAGAACTGGTGTGTCACTCTAAAAATTGATAACAGTGGTGGTTTGGGAGTTTCACAAAACAAGAACATGTGGTTATCTTTAGCCTATTATCTATGTGCAGCTGGTGGAACAGTGGCCTTACAAGGAGCCTGTAAGTCTGGCTATGTCATAGTGCTACGAAGGAGTTTTACATCCTTGAGCACAGTGTTTATGGTAACAGAGCCTAGGGTGCCCTGCACTGGAACATGAGGCATGGAGAAGTTTGCCTCCCCGGAGGCCTCCCAGTTTGCTGCAGTTTGGTTGTTCCCAGTTTATATGTTACTCATAACCAATTTATATAGGCACTCTGTAAGTCCTTTCTCCTTTGCTGCTTCCCCCAATAGAAGGAACCGTTTTCTCTGTTGTACTTTCTACTGTAATGTATCTTAATTTTAGTTGTTTGTATATTAAGTGAATTAGTGGACTGAATTCATGTAATTAAAGTCAACTTCTTATTTTCCTTTTTACATATAGATATTTCAGTGTATTTTAACCCCTCAGTCCTACAATTTATTCTGCTTTTGTTTGCCTTGAAAAAGCGGTATTTATAAACAGTTATGCTATGCAAAATAATTAAATTATTTTTAGAACAAAAGTGACAACTAACTTAATAAATACATTTAAGAAGGTTTTTAAAAATTTAACTTTGAGTAACTATTTTTGATTGAATGGAGAGTTGTAGTGGTCTGGATAGAAGATCAAATCACCCACATTTCTTTAAGGTAAAGTCTAATCCAGAGCAAGGCCCTAACTCTTCTTAATTCTATGAAGGCTGAGAAAGGTGAGAAATCTACAGAAGAAAAGTTTGATGCCAGTAGAGGTTGGTTCATGATGTTTAAGGAAATAAGCCATCTCTATAACATAAAAGTACAAAGTGAGGTAGAAGGTACTAATAGAAGCTGCAACATATCCAGAAGATCTAGCAAAGATCATTGATGAAGCTAGCTGTGTAGCTTTATAAATCCAAACAACGGATTTTCCATATAGACAAAACAGCCTTCTGTTTGAAGAAGATGCCATCTATGACTTTCATGTTTAGAGAGGAGAAATCAATATCTTGCTTTAAAGCTTCAGAGGATAGGCCAACTCTCTTGTTAGGGGCCAAGGCAGCTGGTGACTTTAAGTTGAAGCCTATGCTCATTTACCATTTTAAAAATTCTAGAGTCCTTAAGAATTTTGCTAAATGTACTCTGCTTGTGCTCTATAAAATGAACAAAAAAACCATAGATGACAGCGTATTGCTTTATAGCATGGTTTACTGAATATTTTACAGTCACTGTAGAGATCTGCTCAGGTTCCTTCTAAAGTATTATTGATCATTGGCAATACACCTAGTCACTCAAGAGCTCTGATGGAGATGTACAAGGAAAATAATGTTTTTGTGCCTGCTAAACACCACGCATTTTGTAGCCCATGGATCAAGGAATCATTTTGACTTTTGAGTCTTATTATTTAAGAAATACATTTTTTAAAGCTGCTTTATATAGTGATTTGTCTGATGGATCTTGGTAAAGTAAATTGAAAACCTTCTAAAACGTATTCGCCATTCTATAGCCATGAAGAATATTTGTAATTCATGGGGGGAGGTCTAAATACCCCAACATTAACAGTAGGTTGGAAGAAGTTGATTCCAAATCTCATGGCTGACTTTGAGGGTTTCAAGATTTCAGTGGAGGAAGTAACTGAAGGTGTGGTGGAAATAGTAAGGTAACTAGTAGCCTGTTGATGTGACTGACATTTTGCAAGCTCACTATTGTACTTTAATTAGTGAGGAATTGCTCCTCATGTATGAGAAAAGAAAGTGATTTCTTGAGATGAAAGCTACTCTTGGTGAATACATTGTGAAAGTCTTTAAAATGACAACGAAAGATTCAGAATAGTACATAAACGTATTTAATAAATCAGCAGCAGGGTTTGGGAAAATTGACTCAAAGTCTGAAAAAAGTTCTGCTGCGGGTAAAATGCTATCAAACAGAATCACATGCTACAAAGATAACTTTCATGAAGGGAAGAGTCAAGATCCTCTTTCAGCAAAATGATTCACTGAAGGCTCAGACGACTTAGTATTTTTTAGCAATACAATATTTTAACTTAAGGTATGTCCATTTTTTATATGCAGTGCTATTGCACACTTAATAGACTAATATGTAGTAGTCTAAACATAACTTTTATTTGCACTGGGAAACCAAAAGTTTGTGTGACTCACTTTTGTTGTGATATTTGTTTTATTGCAGTGGTCTGGAATGAAACCTGCAGTATCTTTGTGGTACGCTTATACTTGGAATTTGTTTCAATTTTTGATACCTTATCAAATCAGAGAGGTAGGAAAGTGCAATGATTAGATGGCAGGGCTGGAGCGAGTCTGTCAAGTTTGAATCCTGTCCCTACTATGTAGTAGTTACTTATTTTGGGTAAGTTACTTAACTTCTCTGTGTTTTAGACTCCTCATCTGTAAACATCCTCTTCTGAGGATAATAATAGCCTAAATATAAGGGGATATGTTATTAGGATTGAAATAGTTAATATATGTTATGTGGTCATAGTGCTTGGCATGTAAGAAATAACTGTTGGCTAGTATTATTAACTACATTGAAAATACTGGACAAAAAGAATATTATTTTGATTCACTCACTCATCAAATATTTATTGGGTGTACACCAGGAACTTTGCTAGATTTTGGACTTAAAAGGCTATTAAGACAAAATTACTGCCCTCAAGGAACTAGTAGTCTTGTATCTTAAAATTTTCAGATGATTTCTTTAATCAAACATTTTACTGTAGGGAACAACTGCATTCATGACATAGCGTATCAAAGAGAGGTTTATTTTTAAAAGAAGATAGATAGATCTTGAATTTAGTGGTGAATTTAACAAACTATATTCAGTAATCTTTATTTCTTTTGTCCAAAATGCCTAGAATTCAGGCAACTATTGCTATGTAGAAGAGTAGCTTTAAACAAATACAAGTGACTAGGAAGAGTTAATGTAGACTGCAGCAAAAGCTCTATTCTTTTATCCTCCTGGAATTCATTAAAATAATGTTAAAATTAGCCTTGCGAAGATAAACTAGAATAATTTCCATTTTTAATGCAACATTGCTTAATTAGCATATCCCTATTTATTAGCCATTTCTGTCCTTCAAAGTATAATAAGGGTTATTTAAACTTGAGTAATACAGCTAAGTTGAAATAACACTTTTCTGTTTTTGGCAGAAAATACATATTATTTTCTTAAAAGTCAACATCATCAAGACTTCTTACAATTACACAAATTTGGGAAATAATTTAGCTTCCCAATTATTATTGAGAATTTTTGAGCAAGGCTGCTAATCATCAATCTCTTGGTGGTGAAAGGAAGTGAGTTGACAGCAAAGGGTGCATATGTAAGTTTTGGAGGTAAACTGACCTTGTGCCAGTCTCTCAACCTGTCCTTCTTAACAGATGAATGTCATTTTCTGTGTCAGTGGTTTGAAGTCAATAATCATTGATACTCTCCTTGGGGACCTCTTGGGCTTACAAAAGGCAATATTTTAGAATGAGGACACAGCCTGATGATGAGTAAGTAAGTATCTCTGATAACTGTAGGAAGAAATGTTACTTTGAAGCTCTGAAATTCAAAAGAATTATTGCTGCTTGTTCTTTTAGTAGGTATTGAATAATAGTGGTGCATAGTTTTTAACTACGCTTCAGAGGAAAAGTATGTTCTCTTTTCTTCAAAATAAAAATTGTAAAATGTTTGTATACTGTGATAGATCCCTCTTGTTCTATTTGGAGAGTAATTTCAAAATGCTCTGTAAGCATCTTGGTGGAATAACATCTTTTTAAATGAACTTGTCCATTTTTGTGTAGGTCACAAAGGTATGCAGATAGTTAGTTCTCAGCCTATATGTATTCTCACATTTTCACCTTGCCTTTGACGTCATTACTCTAGTACTTGCTTAGTTGCTTTGTCTGAGCAAATTATGAATAGTGGTTTCATGACACGTTAAAAATCTGGTGCCATGTGATACTCCCAGGTTTTAGCCTTTCAATAATTACCTTGTTACTCTCTTGTCCTCACATCTTTCTAGATGCCACATAGTATGTTAGAAATGTCACCAAAGATTTGGATAGCTCCTCAGCCTTTGGCATTGAGGTCTTGGAGTGTTATGAGACCTTGGTGTCAAAGACAGCTGGACTGGACAATTCGTGAGTCTGATGCCACAGAGTAGTTTTGCTTTCCTCATGAAGGGCATGAATCCTGGTTCTGAGTAGGAGTTATTAGAGATGATGGTGGTCTCCACGTGGATGATGGGAACCTGGAAGCATATAGCCTGTTCGATATGAGCTGGTCTGCTTTAAGGTTGACTTTTTTCCTTTGGGGTGTTTTTTGCCTTATGGAGAAGAATAAATCCTGTAGTTAAGTATAGTGTGGGTAATGGTTTTCCTTGCCTCAAAACGTGCATTTTTAAAATACATGGTAGAACTGTTGTTTAGATAGTTTCACCGTTTCCCTCCTCTATCCTCTCAAGAGCCTCTTGAATTGAAACAAGTGGATAAATATAAACCTGAAGAGATGGCTACAATATAGTTCCATAGCAGTCTATCAAAGCATTTGCCACACTATACAGTAACTTATACTTTTGTATGACTGTCTTCCCTTCCAGACTTTGACCTCCTTAGGGATTGTGTTTTACTGTTGTTTCCTTAGTGCCTGACACAAGTTCTTCTATAAAGTAGATATTAAGGTTCAGTAAGTGAATGACAAGTGAAAAATAAACCAATGAGCTAACTTGGATTATATAACGATAACATTTGTCCTTGTTAATGTGTACTACAGTGATTAGAGTGTCTCCTAAATCCAATTAGAAAGCATATTACTCAATTAATCAACAGTAAATGAGCAATAAATAAATGTAAAACATGCATATGAATGCTGAATGAAGCAGATACTTAAATCCAGAAGAAACATGATATTACTGAATGTCATGGTCATGACTGTTTTGATATGCAGCCATTGTGATTTTGAGATGGTCAGTACCAAAGCAAGGTGAACATAGTTCTCTCTGTTATCAAAGCTGGTTTCCGAGTTTGGTTAGCATAAAAATCTGACCACCTTCTGAGAAGCTGATGAAACTGAGGGCCTGGAATAAGAAACTTTTTTTTTAAAGACCATTCTGAGTAGCATATTCAAATTATTCCTAGCTCTATTTATTTCAATGCAAAATATTTACAAACAAATAAGTGCCTCATTTTCATTATTTAAAATCAAATAAATTGGGTAAATTTCTCTTTAACAGAATTTTTAGCTTCAGTTCACTCAAGCTAAAATAAACAATAACATTCACAATAATTGAAAGCAAACTCCCATTAAATATGTGTACATATTCTTATTGCATTCAGTATAAAATTTAGTCATCTCATTAACTTTCTGATCTCTTAAGTGAAATGATCAGGTTATGGAATCTGATCTGAATGATTTGATTGGTTCAGTGATTAACTTATGCACTCATTTATCAAGCTCTGTGAGAGTCTCTCTTAAGGTCAAAATAAAACCTGACTAGTTGGGTAAACTTACTTTTTAAAAAAATTCTGTTTACCTCTTTTTGAATCCCCTATAATGAGAATATAGACATAAAACTCTCTGTTTAAGAATGGGCATCTTTGGAGGACCACTCTATCACTTTGACTGTTAGAAAGGAATCCAACATATATTGAACAACATTTCTTTACCGAATGCTGTGTAGGATGAGCAAATATAGGCCAAGTTGTGTACTAATAGACTTCTTTATATTTGAGCATCATGTTATTCTTTCACATAAGGTTTCTCTCTGTTTCTCATATAATCTCAGTTTACTCATTATATGAAAATATACATTTGTATATATATATACATACGTATATTTAGTATCTACTATGTATAATCCAGGTTTCAAACATTCTAAATATTTAAAATATAATCTATATAATAAATGCAATCCCCATAAAATACCAACATTTTGAGGCACCTGACAAAATTTAAGTTATATATATATGTGTGTGTATATATATATATAAAACTAAACTTATATATGTTTATATATATAACATATATATAGTTATACATATAACTATGTATATACATATACATATACAACTATAACATATATAGTTATACATATAACTATATGTTATATATAAATTTAAGTTTATATATATAAAATTTAAGTTATTTATCTATAACAAGTTTTATCATAAATATATATATTTAATCTTTTTCAATAGTGAAAAGTGCTATGGAGAAAAGTTAAGCCCAGGAGGTAGATAGAGAAATAGGGAGGGCTATCTTTGGAGATTTAGTTTTAAATAAAGTCCACAGGGAATAACAATGAGGTATTATTTTTATTTTATAGAAGAGGAAGTTTACATTTTCAAGGTATGTGAGTGGCTATCTAAAAATTCACTAATGGTGCAAAAAGAGTTTGGTCTGTGTATTTGTGATATTTAAATTAACACTCCAATAGAGCCGTCTTGAAATATAAAATCAAAGCTACAAAATATAATGAATATCTTTACAATTCATTACATCTTTATGTGAAACAACCCATGAGTCAAAAATAAAATAAAAGTTCGCTTTCATAATGTTCATAAAATAATGAAAATGAAAAGAGTAAGGTATAGAATCTATGAGATATATCCACAGTTACACACAGTAGAATTCTCATAGTTTTAAACTTACAAAATGAAGATTAATAGTAAATAAATTATTCAAATCAAGTATTTTATAAGGATTAACAAATAGGAACTAAGGAAAATAGAGGAAAGTATAACAAAATGAAAGCAGAAATTTATACATAACAGAACTGAACCTACAAATAAATTGTTGCTTTAACAAAACAAAATTGGAAACATATACAAAATTAGAAATAAAAATGAGGAAATTACCAAACAACCACAAGTGGAAAGGAAATAAAATTAGTTATTAGTGAATATTTTATAATATTCTCTCTAAAGCTATTTGAAATCCTAGATGAAATAAATGTTTTGCTAGCAAAAAGATCTATAAATGGCTACTTTTTACTAGAAAAGATTAAGAAAGCCTACATTATCCAAAAATCAAGGAGAAAGTTGAGAAAATAATTTAAGTTACTTCTGACAAACAATGTACTCAGAAGGTTTTGCAGATGAAGTCTTTCAAATAGCTTAGAAAGAAATAATTGTAATTCTGTTAAATGATTACTGTTATATAAAAAATGAAGTTTTAAAATGATAGCAAAATCTGATAGGAATTATAGAAAAAAAGGCTGACTACAGACCACTTTAAAAACTCATAAATGTAAAAGTACAAAACACATTATTGGCAAACAGCCCCACATGAAAGATGTTTTAGTATTTGGAAAACTGTTAGTATAATTCACCATATTAAGAGGGTAGAAAACAGTTTTTATTCTTAAATATTAAACTAAAAAAACCTTAGGAAACATGGAAACTTCTTTAGAATGAAATAAATATATGTGTTAATTAAAAAGAAAGCATCAGGCTTAATAATAAATCATAAGATGTTTCTGTTATCTCCTGATAAGATAGGCGATAATACAAAAAAGAAGTATATAGATGCACTTTTAGATCTTTATATCATTTATCACTTTCCTGGAAGCACAGCCAGGACAACTAGACAAATAATGTAAAGAGACTTACAAATATTAGAAAGTATGTGCCTTTTTCAGCAAGTGATTGCAATGTAAAGCTAAAATATTCAATTAAAATCTATTATAAATAATTTAGTAAAATAGATATTAAAAATGAACAAAAAGTTTCCTACATACCAAAACCACCAATTTAGAAAAACAATGGAATAGCATACTTATTATATCATACCTAAGAATATAATTGATGATCAATGTGTGGAATTTATGTGAAAATAAATTAAATATTTTCTAGGGACAATAAAGTATTAGAAAGAAATACTTTGGATAAAAATAATCCATGTTATAAAATATATATTTTTTCTGAAATGTATCATTTAATATATTCCCTTCAAAATGCCAGCAAGATTGCTTTCGAGAAAACTTGCAAAAAGATACTACACTTTGTCTGAAAAAAAATTATAGGTAAGATTAAAATGAAAGATAGTTAATAAGAATAATGAGGGGAAACAACCCTTGCCAGGCATGTTAATAATAAACTTGGAGAACTTGAAAGAGCTTGTTATTTATTCAAGAGTAGATTGAAGAGCATTTTATTATGGAAATGAAAGTCAAAAGGTATGAAGATTTTAATATATGGATAATAGTAGAACTCAAGTAAATGGGGAAGGAAATGGATTATTTAATAAATGATGTTCAATTAGTTGGATTGATATTTAGAAAAAATAAACTGGTATCTCTTTCTCACTTCTTACACTAAACAATCTAAATTGCGGTTGGCTCAAGCATTGGAATATAAAAAATAAAATGAAATCAGAGCAACAATGGAGTAAAACATCAGGATATTAGTTTAGAAAGGCCTTCTTAAGATGCCACAAAATTTTAAAGTTATAAATGTAGACTGATAAATTTAAGGGCATAAAAAATCCTTTGGTCAAGGCAAAAAATAAAAGTCAAGTTAGTGTGTGTAGAGGTGTTCATAGTAGTTTCTGATGGTTTTTATTGCTGTGGGGTCCGGAGAACATTCCCTTTGTCATTTGTAACTGTTTATGTGGCTCTTCTCTCTATTCTTTACTAAACTAGCTAGTGACCTATGTATTTTATTGCTTTTTTAAAAAAACCAGCTCCTGGGTTTGTTGATCTTTTGAATTTTTTTTGTGTGTATGTGTCTTGATTTCCTTCAGTTTATCTCTAATTTTTGCCATTTCTTGTCTTCTGCTAGCTTGGGAGTTGATTCATTCTTGCCTCTCTAATTCCTTCAGTTGTGAAGTTAGGTTGTTAATTTGAGATCTATCTAACTTTCTGATGTGGACTTTTAGTGCTGTGAATTTCCCTCTTTACATTGCCTTACCTGTGTCCCATTTGGTATTTTATATCATTTTTTGAATTATTTTCAAAGAACTTCTTGATTTTTGCCTTAATTCATTATTTACCCAAAAATCATTCAGGAACATGTTGTTTAATTTCCATGTAATTGCATGGTTTTGAGTGATTTTCATAGTTTTGACTTCTATTTTTATTGTGCTGTGGTCTGAGAGAGTGTTGGTATGACCTTGGTTCTTTTACCTTTGTTGAAAATAGTTTTATGTCCAATTATGTTGTTGATTTTAGAGTATGTGCCAAGTGAAAATGACAAGAATGCATATTCTATTGTTTTTTTTGGTTGGAGAGTTCTGTAAAAGTCTATCAGATCTATGTGGTCCAATGTTCAGTTTAGTCCTTGAATATCTTTGTTAATTTTCTGCCTCGATGATATATGAGCACAAACTAGAAAACCTAGTAAGAGATGAATAAATTCCTGGACCCATACACCCTCCCAAGGCTTAAGCCAGGAAGAAATTGATTTCCCAAGCAGACCAATAACAAGTTTCAAAATCAAATCAGTAATTAATAGCCTACCAACAACACCACCACCAAAGCCTGGGACCTGATGGATTCATAGCTGAATTCTACAGGATGTACAAAAAAACAGCTGGTACCATTCCTACAGAACTATTCCAAAAAATCGAGGAGGAGAGAGACTTCTCCCTCACTCATTCAATGAGACCAGCATCATCTTCATACCAAATCTGGCAGAGATATAACAAAAAAAAAAAAAAAAGAAAACATCAGGCCAATATCCTTGATGAACATCAAAGCAAAAATCCTCAACAAAATCCTTGCAAACTGAATCCAGCAGTGCATCAAAAAGCTGATTCAGTATAATCAAGTAGACTTCATCCCTGGGATACAAATTTGGTTCAACATATGCAAATCAATAAATGTGCTCATAAACAGAAATAAAGACAAAAACCACATGATTATCTCTACAGACACAAAAATGGTTTTCCATAAAATTCAATACCCCTTCATGTTAAAAACTTTTAATAAACTAGTATTGAAGGAACTTACCTCAACTTAATAAGCACTATCAATGCCAAACCCACATCCAATATTATACTGAATGGGCAAAAGCTGGAAGCATTCCCTTTGAAAATAAGCAAAAACAAGGATGCCCTCCTCTCACCACTTCTATTCAACATAGTATTGGAAGTCCTTGCCAGAGCAATCAGGCAAGAGAAAGAATAAAGGGTATACAATAGGAAAAAGAGAAAGTCAAGTTCTCTCTACAGCTGACATGATTCTTTATCTAGAAAATCCCATGGTCTCAATGCAAAAATTCTTGCCAGGTGATAACTTCAGCAAAATTGCAGTATACAAAATGAATGCACAAAAATCACTAGCATTCCTATTCACTAACAACAGCCAAACTGAGAGCCAATTCAGAAAGGCAATCTCATTTATAATTGCCACAAAAATAATAAAATACCTAAGAATACAGCAAACCAGGGAGATGAAAAATCTCTATGATGAGAATTGAAAACACTGCTCGAAGAAATAAAAGAAGACAAACAAATGGAAAAATATCCCATGCTATGAATAGGAAGAATCAATATCACTAAAATCGCTATACTGTCCAAAGCAATTTATAGATTCAGTGTTATTTCTACCAAACTAACAATGACATTCTTCAAAAAACTAGAAAATACCATTTAAAAATTCTTCTGGAACCAAAAGAGAGCCCAAACAGCCAAGGAAACTGTAAACAAAAATAACAAAGCTAGAGGCCTTACATTGACTGATTTTAAACTATACTAACAGGCAACGATAACCAGAGGGGCATGGCACTGCTACAAAAACAGGCACATAGACCAATAGAACAGAGTAGAGAGCCCAGAAACAAGGCCTCACATCTATAAACATCTGATCTTCTGCAAAGCTGACAAAAACAACCATTAGGGAAAAGACTACCTTTTCAAAAATGGTGCTGGGATAACTGCCTACCATTATGAAGAAGATTAAAGTTGGATGCTTTCCTTGTACCATGTATAAGATGGACCCTTTTCTTACACCATAAAAAATCAACTCAGCATAGATTAAAGACTTAAATGTAAAACCCAAAACTATAAAAACCCTGGAATACACCCTAGGAGATACCATCCTGGATGTAAGAATGGGCAAAGATTTCATGATCAAGACAATAACAGCAATTGCAAAGTAAAAATTGACAAGTGATATCTAATTAAACTTAAAAGCTTCTGCGCACCCAAAGAAACTACCAGACAGCCTACAGAATTGGAAAGAATATTTGCAAACTATGCATCTGAAAAGGGTCTAATATCCAGCATCTATAAGGAACTTAAACAAATTTACAAAAGAAAAATGACCCTATTAAAAAGTAGAAAAAGGATATGAACAGACACTTCTCATAGAAGACATACATTTGGCCAGCAAGCATATGAAGAAAACCTCAGTATCACTGACCATTAGGGAAATGCAAATCAACCCAATGAGATATCATCTCATGCCAGTCAGAATAGCTATTCTTGAAAAGTGAAAAAAATAACAGATGCTGGTGAGTTTGTGAAGAAAATGGAGCACTTGTGCACGGTTGGTAGGAGTGTAAATTAGTTCAACCATTGTGGGAAGCGCAATGGCAATTCCTCAAAGAGCTAAAAGTAGAACTGCCATTTGACCCAATAATCCCATTTCTGGATATGTACACAGAGGAATATAAATCGTTCTACCACAAAGAAACATGCACGTGAAAATGATCACTACAGCACCATTCACAATAGCAATAAACATGGAATCAATCTAAATGCTCATCAATGACAGGAACAGAAAACCTTTGGGTATGCACCCAATAATGGAATTTCTATGTCAAATAATTCTGCTTTGAGTTATTTGAGAAATTGCCCAATTGCTTTCCACAATGGCTGAACCAATTTAGATTCCCAACAGCAGCATGTAAACATTCTCTTTTGTTTGTAACCTTGCCAGTATCAGTTATTTTTTTATTTTTAGTAGTAGCCATTCAGATCGGTGTGAGATGGTGTTTCATTGTTGTTTTTATTTGCATTTCTCTAAAGATTAGTGATGTTTAGCATTTTTTCACATACTTGTTGACTAGGTATATGTCTTTTTTAAAAAAGTATTTGTTCTAATTCTTTGTCCACTTTTCGAATGGGGTTATTTGTTTTTTTGTTTACTGATTTGTTTGGGTTGCTTATAGATTTTAGATATTTGACCATTGTGGGGTGCATAGTGTGCAAATATTTTCTCCCATTCTGCAGGCTGTTACTTCATTGATAGTTTCTTTTGCTGCACAGAAGCTTCTTGCTTTAAGAACAGCACCATGTTGTTTTGGTTATTGTAGCCCTTTAGTATAGTTTGAAACTGGATAATGTGATGCCTCCAGCTTTTGCTTAGGATTTCATTGGCTGTTGGGGCTCTTTTTTGGTTCCATATGAATTTTAAAATAGTTTTTCCTAATTCTGTGAAGAATGTCATTGGTAGTTTGATAGGAATTATATATAATCTGCAAATTGCTTTGGGTAATATGGCTGTTTTAATAATATTGATTCTTCCTTTCAGTGAGCATGGATGTTTTTCCATTTGTTTGTGCCAGCTGTGATATCTTTAATTAGAGTTTTGTAATTCTCATTGGAGAGATCTATCATCTCCCTTATCAGCTGAATTCCTAGGTATTTTATTCTTTTTATGGCTATTATTGATGGGATTGCATTCTTGCTTTGGTTGTCAATTAGATATTATTGGCGTATAGGAGTGCTACTGATTTTTGTACATTAATTTTGTATCCTGAAACTTTTCTGAAGTCGTTTATTAGATCAAGGAGCTTTTGGGAAGAGACTGTGGAGTTTTCTAGGTATAGAATTACATCGTCTGCAAACAGGGATAGTTTGACTTCCTCTTTTCCTATTGGGATGCCTTTTATTTATTTACCTTGCCTGATTGCCCTCCTGCGACTTCCATTACTACAGTTGAATAGGAGTGTTGAGAGAGGGCATTATTGTCTTGTTCTGGGGGAAAGTTTCTAGCTTTTACCCATTCAGTATAATGTTGGCTGAGGGTTTGTCATAGATGGCTCTTATTATTTTGAAGTATCTTCCTTCAATGTCTAGTTTATTGAGGGATTTTAACATGAAGAGGTGTTGGATTTTATCAAAACCCTTTTTTGCATCTATTGAAATAATCATGTGGTTTTTGTTTTTAGCTCTGTTTATGTGATGAATTATATTTATTGATTTGCATATGTTAAACCAACTGCATCCCAGAAATAAAACCTACTTGGTTGTGGCAGATTAGCTTTCTGATGTGCTGCTGGATTTGGTTTGCTGTATTTTGTTGAGGATTTTTGTATCTATCTTTATCAAAGATATTGGCTAGAAGTTTTCTTTTTTTGACATGTCTCTGCCAGCTTTTGTTATCATGATGAAAATGGACTCATAGAATGAATAAGGAGGAATTCATCCTCCTCGGTTTTTTGGAATTGTTTCATTAGAAATGGTACAAGCTCTTCTTTGTACTTCTGGTAGAATTGAGCTGTGAATCTGTCTGGTTCTGTGCTTTTTCTTGTTTGTAGGCTTTTTAGTACTGATTCAATTTTAGAACTCACTATTGATCTTTTCAGGGATTAAATTTCTTCTTGGTTTCTTCTTGGAATGTTGTATGTTTTCAGGATTTATCCATATTTTCTAGGTTTTCTAGCTTGTGTGCGTAGTGGTGTCCATAGTAGTCTCTAAGGGTTTTATTTAAAAAAATTCTGTGGAGTCAGTTGTAACATCCTTTTTGTCATTTCTGGTTGTATTAATTGGGATACATATTTATATCTATGTCTATATCCTCAACACTGTATCACATGTATATATCTGATACTTAGGTCTTCTTGTTGAATTGAACCCTTTGCCATTATGTAATCTTCTTTGTCTTTTTGTTATTTGTTGGTTTAAAGTTTGTTTTGTATAAAGTTAGAATAGCAACACTTGCGTTTTGAATTTTTCCATTTGCTTGATTTTTCTCCATCCATTTACTTTGAGCCTAGGAGTGTCATTGGATGTGAGATGGGTCTGTTGAATATAGCATACTACTGGAGTCTTGCTTCTTTGTCCAACTTGCCACTGTGTGGCTTTTAATTGTATCATTAGCCTGCTTACATTCAAGGTTAGTATTGATATCTGCAGATTTGATCCTGTCTTCATGTTGTTAGATGGCCATTATGCAGACTTGTTTGTGTGGTTGCTTTAGGGTGTCACTGGTATGTGCACTTAAGTGTGTTCTGTTAATGGCTGGTAATGTCTTTCCAAATTTAGGAGATCAATTTTAAGAGACATAATAAAACTAAATTATCTTGCAAACAAAAGAAGCAACTTAAAAGTATACATAGATTAATTTTACTTCTGAAAAAGTGAGCTACACATAAAAGTGGATGGGAAGATATGTGAAACATTTATAGTACTTACTTACCTCTCTGGGGAATGGGCATAAAATTATAGTTGAAAGGATCTTTGAATCATACATTTTTGAAATCTTTTAATGATTAAAATGTGTTAAGTATATATGTGTTATTTTATAAAGTGGATTTAAATAAAAATGAATTTATGTTAAAATAATATGATGGTATAATCTATAGTCAAATATAGTTTTTAAAATAAATTAAAATACATGGGACATTGTTACCTAAATCAGGGATGGGGAACTAGTTTTTCCAAGGACAAATAATCTATCTTCCATCCTTTAGATATGTAACTTTTTGTTTTTGTTTCTGTTTCTTTTCCTAAGACAAGGTCTTGCCCTGTCATCTAGGCTGGAGCATGGTGACGGAATCAAGGCCCACCACAGCCTCAACCTCTTAGGCTCAAATGATCCTCCTGCCTCAACCCCCCAAGTAGCTTGCACTATAGATGCATGCTATCATACTGAGATAATTTAAATCTTTTTTTTTTTTTTTTTTTTTGTAGAGACAGGCAGGCTCTAACAATGTTGTACTGACTGGTCTCAACCTCCTGGGTTCAAGTGGTCCTTTCTTTTGTGTTGGCCTTACAAAGTGCTGGGATTACAGGTGTGAACCACTGTGCACAGCCTAGAGTATAACCTTAAAATAGATTATATCTTGCTGCCTGTCCAACTATATTAACTGATGTGCTACTTTGTCTTGTAAATTAACAACTTTTTCAAGCGAGTAATAGTATTTCATGTAATATCATTTGTTACGATGAAAAATGGAGTGCCAAGTGTTAACATGAAATTTTTTACTTGATGGTTTCAATGATTCAAAATGTTCACCTTTCAAACTAAAATAATAAAAAGGCCTTTCTTATTGTCCAAAGCAAGGTGTGAGGAGGAACAATTATGTTTTGTAAATGAGTTTTTCATTCTATCAAATATCTATTTAGCACCTACTCTATTAAGCTGTTGTAGTGAATAAACCTGCCATTAGGTTGGTTTCTGGCATTAAGGTATCTATACTGTTCTTGTTATCCTGCCTCTTGCCAGTAATATGTCTACTGCGAATTGTACCTGGGAATATCTAAGAGAATATCTCTCTCATCACTGCTTGAAGTAATGTTCACTTAATGAATAGCTTATTGGAACTATTATATGATAATAGTTGATTATTTCAGAAGTCATCAAATTAAATTTAGAATTTAAAGGAGAATATAAAGACTGTAATGTATATAATTGAATATATTATGTTGACTTCCTATAGAATTGATTTTGTGTTCGTTTTTAAGAGCATTATTTGAATTTAACAGTTCGTCTTGAAGACAGGTGTTTTGAAATTCATTCTGTGACTTTACAGTAGGCCATATGAAACATGTAAAAGTCTAAATTATTCATTTTATTATTCCAGTGGAATAGCAAATGATTCCCTGCCATATTCTAAAGGTAAGTATACAAGAACTTCTTTAATTGAAAAACAGTGAACTTTTATAATTTACCATTTTTTTTTAGCTTTGTGATATATTTTTATAGCTGTTCTTTCAGAATAAAAGAATAGTTATCTTAAATCTCTAGACAGTTTTACCCAATTATTTCATGTTAAATAAAAAATAATATACGTTGTGTTCAATTTTTGTAAGTCTCTGGAGAAAAAAGCTTTCTCTTTTGACATTTTGCCTATTTTTTCATCTTCATTCTCAAGGTTTTAAAAAGATATGAATAATTCCCATTCCTTTCTTCTTTGTTAAAATATTATTAAAAAACACTGTACCTTCAAATATAAACCAAGAATAAACCAGAGAAACAAAATTCATTCAGCCATTAAATTAATAATTGGTTATTTGGAACTTGAAAATTAATTGATCACATATTTAAATTTTATCTTTTTTCCTTTTCCTCTCAAATCAATTTGTGTATAGGCAGTTTAATCAGCAAACAAAGTTTTATGAAAGAAATTATTGCAGTCATTCTGTTACAGCAAGGCCTCAGAGCAGGTTTTCAAAATGCATTTTTATTTTAAAATAATTGTATGTATTCATGATGTAAAATGTGATGATTTGATATACATTGTGTAAAAATTGTCGCAGTCAAACTAATTACCATATCTGTCACCACTTGTGCTATACGTTCAATCCCCAGAACGTGTTCATTTTACATCTGAAAGTTTGTACCCCTTGATAAGCATCTTCTTACTTTCAACACCATCCAGCCCCTTGCAACCACTGTTCTACTCCCTATGTGTTCAACTTTTTCAGAATCTACATAGGAATGATATCGTATAGTATTTGTCTTTTTGTGTTTGGTTTGTTCCACTTAGCATAATGTCCTCCAGGTTCATCCATATTGTTGCAAATGGCAGAATTTCCTTTATTTTTATGACTGAATAATATTCCATTGTCAACATATAGGCAATAAAATATATATATGTATATATAATATACGTGCACCACATTTTCTTTACTCATCTGTTGAGACTTAGGTTATTTCCATATCTTGGCTATGGCAAATAGTGCTGTGATCAATATGAACATTATGAAGTTTCAACCATTTTAAGTGGCTTCTAGTCTTTCACAAATTATTTGGAATTGATTTACTATAACCTAATAGTATGGCATTGTTCTTCCATTTTCTACCTGAAACTATGGAAATCCAGGTTAGAATTTGGCATCGCTAGGAGGCGAATCAATTCTAGAATTAAGGGCTAGGAGTCCTTATCTCCAGTTTTCCCAAGTGTTTCTTTGGTTTCAGTTTAGCATAGAGGCCTCTCACTTGACTCTGTTATCATAATCCTTTATGTAAAATTATAAAGCACTTGGAAATTGAAGGTTAACATTCTAAACTTGAGGAAATAAAATTTTTTTTTATAAAATGAAGTAAATGTAGTTATCCTCAGGAAAAAAAGACTTCCTTTTACTGTGAGAAATGCTATTTTGCCATGTTTTCCAAAGGACATCCTTTTCTAAATGAATGTCTCCAGATGTAAAAACCTCAGTGGGAGAAATTAGTTTGAAAATATCTGGGTTAAAAAATCAAATACTTTTTTGGAACAACTAGAAATTTTCCTTAGACCTAATTTTTATTCTAATAAGGGTGGTGAAAATCCTGGTAGGGGCTATATCCCAAATGTATGTAACAATGAAAACACGTTTTTCTCCTATGGAACATCTGTTTAGTAGAATACAATGTAGGTAACACCAATAAGAGCATATCTTTAGACGTTAAAAAAATAATTATGCTAACAATTTGACTTGCAGCAAAATCTGCTATGTTTAAATAAATGTATATTTCACAAAGTTAATCTATAATATCACCTTCTTTTCCCAGGTATGAGAATAATTTATAGATTTAGTTAGAAGGTTCATAGCTGATTGACAGAATTACACATAGGAGGTGAGTCTATCAAGGACTTTGTTGGTTAAGTTGCTGCCTTGCATTTGTTTGAATAGAGCTTTGCTAATAGTAAAAGGTACTGGGCATAGAGACTGAACCTTGTTATATTCTGTTGGTTCTGCCCAAAATTTCAGCCATGGAGGTAGCCTCGATGTGATGGTAGAAGCTATGCAGTTTGGCCACTCTCAGGCAATGATTGCTTTGGCCCTGCTTTAAGGAGATGAAAAAAAAGAGGCATTTTTCTATATAAACACTGTTTACTGTAAAAAGGCTCATTGTGAGTAACAGGTGGTATTTGTAGTAAATTTGAAGCCCTAGCACTTTTGTCATTGCTCCTGGTATTGTGAGGGCATTTAAAACTACTTTTCTGATCTAAAACTTTCCCTAAATAACCAATTTATTAATGCTTATTTGAGGAAAATTTTAGAATTATTTTTTGCCACCCTCCTCCTATCATATATTCACAATCAACTTAAAACATTGTGCTATCAGGCAGCTGAAGTATTTCATTACATTATTTCACGGCTTAATTTTTAGTTCTCTTTACGCATCTGTTAAATGTTGTGTCTACATGATAGATTGTCTCCCAGTATTTTATTATTTTATCCAACAGATCAATTTCCATGTGTTCTCTTCTCAGTTCTGTGATCTATCACATTCCGTATATCTACAGAAACCTCTTTGTACAATGTCCTATAAACAGCAAAGGAAAAATTGCTTCTTTTTGTAAGTTTCCTAGATTCTAAAAACATGTCAAATATAAAGAGGAACAAAACTTCCATTATGGTTGAAGGAAGGGATATAAACATATAAAGCTGATTTATAAGTTTAATTGGTGACTGTCTCTGTGACATAATTCCAGAGCTCTCAGAACACTAAAAAATGAGGTTTGTAAAAATTTTCTACCTCATGGGGTCTCTTCTAGTTGCCTTAAGCCCTTTGATCAATGTTAAAGTGTGCAAAGGTCTTTGAGTCCTCAGTTAGATACATATTGAGAATTACGTATTGAGAATTTCCAGGGAATGGCTTTAAGGGGAAAATTTGAGTAGGGGAAGAGACTGAAGAGACTGCAAGAGATTGTGGATAGCAAATATTGGAAGCAAGGGATAAGGACATGTAAGAGAGTTGGGGACACTAAACACAACCAGTTCCATTTCACTAAGTGCCAGCTCTGAATATCTCATTCAATCTTCTGCAAGGGAAAACTTGGATACTAGCGCTAATATGGATACACCAAAGAGCAAATTGTTCATATTTTGTCAATTTTTAGTTGTAAATGTGATACATTTTAACAGTTGGGGGTTAGAGTATGAGAAAAGAAAGCATCTTTGCTAACACACCACTAAAAATCTTTCATAGGCCTTGGGCTTATTTTTATCTGAAGCTACCCTGAAAGTCTGAACCATACACTTCCGAAGTGAGATGTCCAAGAGCCTTGGATTATGAAGTCTTTGACACCTAAAATCTCTTCACTTATCCAGAAGATTTTCCTCTGCTTTCTTCTGTAATGCTCGTGCCCCTTGTCATTGAGCTTAAGGTCTGTGTGTTCAGTGAGCAGGTAGAGGGAGGGAAGGAGGCTGGAATTAGTGGAAACCTAAGGCTATGAATCTGAGAGGCTTATATTTTAAGGACAGGAACCCCAGGAAGCAGACACTTGTGCTCTAACCCCAGGCATTTGAGGCATACCTGGTTCCTGCAGCTGTCTGGCCTTTGTAAAAAAAAAAAAAAAAAAAAAAAAAGAAAAAAAAGTACTTTGCACAACCTGTTGGTCATTCTGTGAAGAGGTCAATAGAAACCCATGCTATTGCTTATCTTTACCAAGCTTGTGCATTTGAACATGTAAGTATCTGCAAATGCTCCCAAAATATTTTCTTTCCAATTTGTTTATTTATTCATGAGTTTTTTGTTTTTTGTAGAAAAGGGGTCTTGCTATGTTGCCCAGGCTAGTCTCAGACTCCTGGCCTCAAAAGATCCTCCCACCTTGGCCTCCCAAAGCAGTCTCCTTAATTTTTAGCTTAAATGTTCCATTTGTCATGTGTTACTTTAATTCATTTTCTTTTCAATGTTCCCTTCTCAAAAGAAAATCATTAAGGGTTGAAATTAGACACACTAAATTTCTTAAGCTTTTCTGGCAGAAACTCCTAGTTATTTTATAACACCACATTCATAGCATTTTAGAAGATGGAACCTTAGTAATAATTCAGTGCTACTCATTTGGTTCATAGATGAGGAGGCCAGGGTCTAGAGAGGTGAAGTGCCTTGCCCAAGGGCTTCAGAGCTGGAGATCAACACAAATCTTTGTGCTCTAGTCTTGGGAGGTCCCAACTACATCACACTGCACTCTTTGCATCTTTGGACTGACTTACCTCACCTCAAATTTAAAAAAAAGTTTCCCTTAAAATACTCTAGATGTCAAATATTTGTCAAAAATTCTTAGTACTATGAACCAAATTAAAATATAAAAAATAATTACACTTCAGTAGAGAAGATTAGCATCAGCTTGCTACTAGATAAAATGCAGCTGTAATTTAGTTGGAATCTGAAAATAATATTTAAAATTCACTAAAGATATAAATAAAATTTGCAAATCCACAGAATAAAAATTGGCTTGAAGAAATAAAAGGTTAGAATTCAAAGCAAAGACACCTGCTTCTGTGAGCCCCTTCTGTGAGCTATCTGCTTACCCACTGTTCTACCAGTGAGCTTGTTCTGATCATACCTCTCTCTGTTCTTTCTTGACTTGACAGCATTAGGAAGTGAAGAGGTTATTGTCCAGTCAAGTCCTCCTCAGCATAAACAAACTAGGTTTCCAGTTAATCTACACTGTCGTGCATATTACACAGATTATTTTTTCCTATTATGAGTATTATTTTCATTGTTTTCCAAACTTGAGGTGATTCCTTTGGCTTTTGGCATCTGCCTCAGAAGATATTCACTTACTTGAAGCAGCTCACCTTGCTCTATTTCTTTCCCTAATATTCAGCCCTGAAGTAGCCTTGGGACTGGAAGTATTTTTGGTAAGGATGTTTTGCATATAGAGGAGGAGGATAGATACAGCAGCATACTTCTGAAAAATTTAAATTTATATTTTTCTAAACTAATACTGTATGTTGTGGGTTGGTTTCCCTGGGAAAAATATTCATATTGAGATTTTTTGCATAGGGACTTTATTGGGAGTGCTACTGGAAACCACACCTATGAGGTAATGAAGAAAGTAGGACTAAATAGAGAAATTGGACTGCAAGGTAGACATAGTGCAGGCTTCTGATGATCCCATGGGAAGATCTGAGGTGAAATGGCCCTGTGGTGTTGACCACATGGAGGCAAGAGAACTAAACCTGTAGACATCCATATTGACTAATATTTGGATATTTAGCTGCCTTCAGAAATGGAGTGTGGATAGTGTGACCCAGGACATGGAGGCTCTCTTTGCCTGAGGGGGCCTTCTTCAGACCATTGGTGCATCCCAGAGATAAATTCAGTTGAGAGCCATCAGCTACAGTTGCAGAAGGTGAGGAAATGAGTGTTTCAGTCCCAAAGTGTTGATTTGGGAAGGAGACCTTGCTACTCACAACGGTCCACCATTTGCACTGTTCAGATCCACAAGCTTCATATAATAAGCTCTAAGAATAGTTCCTTCTGGATCTCAAGAACTTCATTTCCTAGCAAAATTGTAAGATGGAGGTTAGCCCAGTTATGGTGGCTCATGTCTGTGACTGCAGCACTTTGGGAGGCTGAGGCAGGTGAATTGCTTGAGCCTAGTAGCTAAAAATCAGCCTGGATAATATAGGGAGACCCAAACGCTACCCCAAAAAAAAATTAACCCAGTGTGGTGACACGTGCCTGTGGTCCTAGCTACTCAGGAGGCTGAGGAAGGAGGATCACTTGAGCCTGGAAGTTTGAGGTTGCAGTGAGTTGTGATGATTATGACACTGAACTCAGCCTGGGTGACAGAAGGAGATCCTGCATATATATATATATATATATATATATATATATATATATATATAGAGAGAGAGAGAGAGAGAGAGAGAGAGAGAGAGAGAGAGAGAGAGGTTAGTGGAATAAATTCCAGTTCTAGCTGCTTCTCAAGGCTGCTATTTGACATCTCTCTTCTATTACACACTCTAGATTCCGCTTACCTTTGTCTGCTAGCACCTCTGCCAGTCTGTTTTTTTAAATTTATCCCCTCAAGTATTTATACTTTGAGTCACAAACAATCCAGTTACACTCTTCATTTTAAAATGTATTATTAAATTATTATTTCTGGCATGCGCTGCATCCAGTGCTGCACAAGGGTTCGAAGATCTAAGAGGGAATGGCGGGGGATAAAGAAAGACACAAAGACAAATATAACATAGAGAGCTGGGCCAGGCAGTTCAGAAAGCTGAGGTTGTCAGTTTCTTAGACCCCGACCTGCCTCAGAGTACTTTATTTTATATGTTTACAAAGCATATAGCAGAGGGAGGGTGCAGTTACTTATAACAACCTGGGTTATAATTCTCATACTTCATTTAACATACTTCAGTTAACAACTATCTTGCAGCAAGGTCAGTGAGAGCTGGTTATCTTTTTCTAGGCCTCTCTGCTCTTCTCTGAGACATACACATTCCCATATTATGGTTTTGCTTCTCTGGAGTTCACTCAGAGTTCACAGCAGCCTTGCTGCTGATTCCCCCAGAGGGCATGAGCTACTCTGGTTCTCTGTAGTTATTGACTATAGTCACTATGTTGTGCTATCAAACAGTTGGTCTTATTCATTCTTTTTATGTTTTTGGTACCCATTAACCATTCCCACCTCTTCCTATCACCTCTGCTAGTCTAGATAGCATGTTTGTTTGGACGACTGAGATCCTCATCTCTGAGGGTTCTGAGCCCCTTGTCACCATGTTCTTCACATATGCAGCTGCTGAATGTATCTGTTTTCGAGCAAAATTGTGCCAGAGAGTACCAACAGATACTGAAAATATCACTTGGATGCCTTCATTTGTAGCATGAAAGCATTTCTTCCATGCTTTCATTTGTAGTATGAAGCTTAAAATGAATGGGCAGCATTTCTAGAGATTCAAGTTCAAAGGTACTCTTGCTGTGTCCTCTGGTGAAAGCATTCCCATCTGGGAACTAAGATCTCTAAACTTGTAGAGTACCAAGTTAAGAGAAAAGAAAGTGTGGATTTTTCAAATGGGTTATTGACATGGAGGGTAAGCTGGTCCACCTTTGTTTCTATCCTTTTGTTCCTGAACCCATGAGTTGTACCCACTGGGAAAATAGCACCATTGAAATTCATTGATTTAGAGTGTGATACAATATTCTGGGGGAAGAGTCTTCATTTTTCCAGGGAATCATCTGCAAGCTGGTGCCTCAGCTGTTGCTTCATCAGGCCTTTCCTTTGCTCTACTGGGCCAGCATCTTGCAAGTGGTGCCGTAAGTGCCTTGCTGTACGGCCACTGCAAAGCGTGTGAGATCCTGTGCAGTGGATGAAACACTGTATAAGCTCAGAGAGGGAGGCCAGGTTGGTTTCTGCAGGTAGAAAAGTAAAATTTATATGCAGAATGTATGCCGATTCTATTAAAGTCAAGTTGCTGCCCCTTTCAGGATGAAAACAGCCTAATCTGATTGACTTGTCAACAAAAAGCTTCGCAGTGTTCTTGAGGAATGGAGCCATCTGAGTGGCTAAGATTTGGTCTCTGTTGTTAGCAAGTTGGACATGTGGAATTAGGAGTATTTAGATCAGTCTTAGTGAGTGGGAGATCATGTTGCTGGCCCATGCATAGCCTCTATCCTTGCCACTGTACTACTCAACTCACATATCTATAGTGCAAGCATGAGGTGATCGAGGACAGGCTCCTAACCCCAGCAGGACCAATCCAGTTTCATAGTCTTTATAATTCTTATCTTTCATATTTCTTCAAGCTGACGATACCACACCCATCAGCGTAGTCACTTCCACCACTATCCCCTCTCCATTCATGCTCAGCAGAAGTTTTAATACTTGCCCTGCGACTCCAGGTTAGGAGCTTTCAGTATTTCATATTCCACCAGTGATGAACTTTTCATGATTGATTGGTCAATAGGTGATTCAGCAGCAAAAGGCCATTTTATAGGTGTGTTCCTTGAATCACTGCTGGCATCAACTGTTGCAGAATGAATTCCTCTAAAAAAAACAGAGGCTGAGAAGGAGATTTGCATGCAGAAACTTTATAAGTGTATGTTCCTGGGGTCAATATCCATTTTGGGTTGAAAGAAAAAAGATTGTGTAGAGAGAAGATAAAATGAGAGGCCATTGCATAAAGGTCCCAGGTGATTTCAGAGGGAGCTCTGGAGCTGTGATGGCCTTTCAGTTAAGCCTCAATAAGGGGCTGGATCTATATACATCTTAACAGGTTAGCCAGCCATTGAATGTCAACTGCTGTTAAGGAGGCATCTTCAGAGGTCAGGCATGGTGGCCTGTACTTGTAATTTCAGCAATCTGGGAGACTGATGTGGGAGATCTGCTTGAACCCAGGAGTTCAAGACCAACCTAGACAACAAGTGAGATTCTATCTTTAAAAATAAAAATAAAATAATTAGCTACGCATGGTAGCACATGCCTGTAGTTCTAGCTATTGGGGAGGCTGAAGTGGGAGGATCACAAGTCCAGGAGTTTGAGACTCTATTGAGCTATAATCATGCCGTTGCACCCCAGCATAGGCAACTTAGCAATGCTCCATCTCTAAAAAACATAAAATATTAGCTGGACATGGTGGTGTGTGCCTGTGGTTTTGGCTACTCAGGGGGCTGAGGTTGGGGGATTACTTGAGCCTGAGAGGTTGAGGCTGAAGTGAGGTGTGGTCACACCACTGGACTTCTGTGTGAGAGCAAGACTATGTTTCAAAGGAAAAAAAAAAGGAGGAAGGAACTTTGAGTGAGATGGCTCTCTTCAGGCCAGAGCAATTCCCAGAGAGAGACTGTCAGTCACCTCGCCTCCCAATAGCAGGGAGTGATGGAAAGAGGATCAGTGCTTCAGTCCTGAAAGCATCTTAGGGGATGGGATATCGGGATGGAGCACCACATCATGGACTGTACTATTTATTGCATAAAATTTGCAAAAGGAAAAAAGTGTAAAAAGAAAGATAAATATGACTCATAATACCATCACCTAGATTTACCTGCTGTTAGTATTTTGGCACATTTTCTTTGCTGCTTTTTCCTAGGTATCTATATTTCCTACATATTTGGAAGCATACCCAAAACATGATTTCACATATTGCTGCATCACTTAATTTATGTAATTCTTCACATTACTGAAAATATATCCTCAGTCATGCTAAGGATGGGGCCACACAGAGATGCAAGGAAGAGAGGGCAGTGAGGAGAGAGCTGCATGAGGAACTACCTCTGCTTTGTAAGCCGATCCCCCTCCTCCCAATACTTTTGAGTACTTCTTCAGGTTCTGTTAGTAGAAAATGATGTAGCTAAAGAAGACTGAAAAGTTTAATTAAATATATTTTACTTAATTGTGTTAGAATAAAAGAAAGGCTTTTTCAAATAAAAAAAAGTAAATTTTGTATCCCTAATGTTAGAGGCTCTAAATAGTTCATCTTGTTGATGTATATTTACCTAACAACTTATAAGTTGTGATCTCTTATATTTTATGAATATAAATAATAGCAGTATACATTTAAGCTGTTGGTCTTTTATCTAAACATATTTGAAAGAATTCTTTCTTGTGAACCAAAAATTAAGTAAATCTTCATCAGAAAGAGTTTCTCAACGTTCCCTTCCTGAAACACTGGGATTCTATTGTTGTGATGGGAAAAATAATTAACAGCTAGTCATTTTCTGATTTTCTTGTGTTGTTATTTCAGTTCTGCCCCATACCAAGTCTGTGATTTTAGGTTAGTCAGTTAACTCCTCTGACACTAAGATCTTACAGCATTAAGTGTATAATTCCTGCCCTTCTCCCTTGCACATTTATTGTGAAAAACCCAAACACTCTCCAACATGGAAGGGATTGTTTTGTAGTAATGATGATTCTGTCTAGGGGTAGGGGAATAATGTGATGGGCAGAGCTAGAAAAATAACAAAACCTGTCTTTTGTTTTTTTGAACTGTATTCCAATTTGCCTAGTGTCACATTTGCACAGAGAAATGAGGAAAATGAGACTCATTAGCTTTGTTTCAAAACACGCAGGGGCTGTGCCTGCATAGCAACCAGCGACAAGATGGAGAAGAGCAGGGTTCAGCTGATGGTCCAGATGCTTGCTGATTCTCAGGATGCAAACAAAGCATCTGGGTGGTTGATTAACTCTCCCATTCACCACCACAGTGCTTGGTCTCATGTAGACAGCATTGCCAGTTGGTGATAGGGAGGTAAATCATCCATATAGACAGAAATACATAGATTTATGTGGATCCCACTCCAGTATTTTGAATGTACAAATGTCTCTTTGTACCGTCATAAGTGGGAATATTAGGCAGCTCATTTTGACAGCAGGGGAAGCTGTAAAGACTTAGAGATGTAAATAATGACAGGATAAATAGTCTTCTATTCTGCTGCAGATATGCAAAGAGAAGCTTTTAAAAATAGAGTATTAGGCTGGGCACAGTGGTTCATGACTGTAATCCCAGCACTTTGGGAGGCTGAGGCTGGTGGATCACTTGAGCCCAGGAGTGAAACCTCATCTCTACTAAAAATACAAAAAAAATGGCTAACTCTGGTGGTTGTGCACCAGTAGTTCCAGCTGCTTGGGAGGCTGAGGTAGGAGGATTACCTGAGCCCAGAAAGAGGAGGCTGAAGTGAGCTGAGGTTACGCCACTGCACTCCAGCCTGGGTAAGAGAAGGAGATGCTGCCTCAAAAAAAAAAAAAAAAGTATATTATGAACTATCCCAAGTTGGTGTGTGTTTGCTTCTTTTATCTTATGCTTTTTCAAATTGTGACCTTTCCAGAAGGCATAAATCATTGTAATTTGGAGGAGGAGATTACATAGATCGTGGCTTCTTTCCATCTATCTGAGAATGACAAGGCTGGAGAGCTTTCAGAATGTGATACCATGAGTTAGAAACCCCAGGCCCTAACCTGAGTCAATGCATCCAGATTCCGGATTAACATGGGATGTGCAGGGGATTTGAGTGGCTCATCTACCCCTGTCTCAACCAGGCAGAGAGAGGAGGAGAGCCAATTAGTTTTATAGGAGGAGGAAAAAATAAGCTTTGTCAGTTCCTCATTTTTATCCCTTCTCCTCTACTTCTATAGCTTTGTGGGAACTTTGGAAATGTGATTGGTTATCTTTAAAACGTATTTATCCAGAGTTACACTACACTTAGACATTCATTAGGCAGTCTATCTTTTCTTTTGAGGTTTTTCATCGACTCTGTGTGTATTATAACTAGAAATTTTGTCACACATGTAATAACTTAAAACACGAAATAACATTATCATACATAGTAGTTGTTCATCATTCAGTATGTGCTTTTATGTGTGTTAGGGACCCAAGAGCGCACAGAGTACGAGGGGAAATAGCTCCTGGTACCTGCTGTCTCCTTATCTCTCATTCATTCCTAACCCCCTGAAATATGACTCCTGCTCCTACAAGTTAATTGAAATGTCTCTTGCTAAAGTCAATGATGACCTCTGTTGATAAATTCAGTGGAGAGTCAGCCTTTATCTTATTTGACCTCTCAGCAGCAATGCCACAGGGCTGACAGTTTCTCCTTGAAAAAGCCTCTTCCCAGGCTCTTGGGATACCACGTTGCCTGGCTTTCCTACCACTTCTCTCTGGTGCCTCTCTCTTTGATCTTTAGCATGTTTCTCCCTCCTCTACAAATCTTCAAATGTTGTTTCTCAGCATTCTGCTCTAGGATCCCTCTTGTTCTCCTGTTTGTATTCTCTTTTCCCCTCCTGTTCTCACTTCATGCAGCCTTCTGGAGTAAACAAAACCATCCCAATATCTCTGCAATCCCTAATTTCATAGACGCCATATAGCTTCTTAATATATCTGATTGTTTAAAATGTTATGTTTTCAGCTGGGCGCGGTGGCTCAAGCCTGTAATCCCAGCACTTTGGGAGGCTGAGGCGGGTGGATCACAAGGTCAAGAGATCGAGACCATCCTGGTCAACATGGCGAAACACTGTCTCTACTAAAAATACAAAATATTAGCCGCGCGTGGTGGCATGTGCTTATAATCCCGGCTACTCGGGAGGCTGAGGCAGAATTGCCTGAACCCAGGAGGCAGAGGTTGGGGTGAGCCAAGATCGCACCATTGCACTCCAGCCTGGTAACAAGAGCAAAACTCCATCTCAAAAAAAAAGAAAAGACAAATGTTATGTTTTCATATGAATCTTCACACCTGGGCACTAGCCCGTTTAGCAAATTACCACTTGTATAGCTTGATTTTGTTGTCTCACAGGTGCTTTTGTTTTATTGTAATCAAAGGAAAACTCATCCTCTTCTCCCACAGATTTGACTCTCATCCATTTTGCCTTTCTCATTGAATGGTACAAATGTGCAACTCAGAGCGTAAGTCAGAAATATGAGTGCCATGGTTAATGTGAATTTGAGTCACATATGGGTATTTGTTTCTATCTTGTTTTCCTGTTTTGTTTTGTTTGTTTATTGAATCCTCCCAGTGGCAACAAAACTCAAATTGAATTCCTTGTCTCCTGTGAATAAAAAAGGTGCCTTCTGCCTAGGGAGCACGGTTCTTTTCTGTGCTTCTGTTGGCTGATAATTGTCTTCAGAGTAAGGGCCGCAGGATGTCATTTCTAGTTAGGGTTGTGCCAGGAGGTCTCTGAGCTGTGGGAATAAAGCCAAGGCCCTTCCCTGCCCACCCACCCAGCCCCAGCCTCACCCCCGCAAAAGTATATAGTAAGACAGCCAAGATGAGCTAGGAACTGGAATTTTAATTTTCAGTGTCGGTGGTACAGAGATGTGGATGAGGGATTGTTTTAGCATAAGAAATTAAAGACCTGTCAACATTGTCTGCAGTATTAGCATAGAAAAAAAATCATTTGCAGTGGTTTTCAGGGGTTAGATTCAATGAGTAGTTATTGGCATCATTATTTAGTGGGAGAATTTTTATTCACAGACTTGAAATATTTCTGCATCCTAATTTCAATGTATTTTTTCCCTGTTAGCAAGAAGAATGTTATTATCTGTTAGATTTGGTGGTAGAAGCAAAGCAGAAGGAAGCAGAGAATATGAAATTGTGAGCTCAAGCAGTAACAATATTTAGGAAAGGAAACAATCCCAGGAGAAAAAATTGAGTAAACTTGATAGGTTTTCTAATTTATAAGCGTTCTTACATATCTCACCAATTTCATGTGCTCTCTGCCATGTCTACGGTATAGCTTAAACATCACTTTAGCCCTGAGGGAACTGGGTTGGCATGCTTTAGCACAATATTTTTACCAGCTTTAGAAATGATCCTTATCATTTTTCCTGGGGTTATGATGGGTCTGAAGAAGGTTAGTAGCAGAAGACAAAATAAGAGGCACTATTTTACAATGACAGAATGACATTTAAATCCTTACCTTTCAAAAATTGTTGGTTTATTAGCCATGTTGACCTCTCTCTGAGGAAGTATTGAAACATAAAAAAATGAGATTTTAAGCTTTTTTCTTTTTTCATAATCATCAGGAATATGTAACAAATTCCTGCCCCTTAGCAATGGGTATTTTTGAGCCCTGCTAAGTAACATGGTATTATTGGCATGAGCTATAAAAAATTTAGGATGTATGTTTACCAAGAAAATTTAAATGATTATCAAAGCTCCCATATACCTCCTGAAAATTCTGCAGAGTGAGTTTTTTTTTTTTTTTTTAAATCCAGCTTATGAGATACTGAACTAACATGGAAAAGGAGTCTGGAGGCATTACGCATATTTATTTAGGCAGTAATTTCTGTCTTACTTGTTATGAACCTTTATTAGAGTGGTTAGTAAGCAGCTAAAATGAGACTGATTCTAGTTTAATTTTATTTAATTTCCCTCATCTCCACTTAAATGGAAGGTATTAAGTAGCAGTGAGTTGACCAGGCCTCTGAGAGAGGGATGAGAGGAGAAAGAAGAAAAGCACATGTGCAGTTTCATCTGAGATTAGATAAAAAGCCTCTGGGTTATAAGGAACTGACCCTATCTTTCTGGAGAAGCTGCACTTTTATCTGGAGAATACAGGAAAGTACATTACAAGACATAAATATCATATATATATTTTTTTCTGCAGTGTGAGATAGTTTTGACTTTTGTTCCTGTACTCTTTAGGCTCAGGGTTAGGGCACTAGGGACGCAGACAGCTTGAGTGTAGGATGGAGCATCTGGGTCGTATGTGCACAGCATTCAGCAAACATCTCGTATGCCCACACTTTAGATGATTCTGACAGCTGCTGGAACAAACCATTTTTTCAGTACAATTATATAAAACTAAAAGCAGTCAGCAACTGTATTTACCACTGTGAATTGTGTTCCAAATTGTATTCTCTCTCTGAGATACTCATTTTAATGAGCCAAAGATGTTCATGTAAAAAAATAAAAAGTTTTGCTTGTAAGTATCATCAAAAATGTTTTTATACTGTCTGGTGGTATTACTACATTTCCTCCTAAACATATTATGATTCCTAGGTTAGATCCTACTGTAGCCAAACTCAGGTCTGTAATTTGTTGAAATGCTCTATTATAGTGAGTTCGTGAGACGTTGTTTCTTGATTCACTAGGTACAGACTGAATGTTAGGAAATAGGCCATTTAGAATTTATGATGATGCTTATCTTCAGTCTTTCTCAAGAACGTAGGTTGCCCAATGACTGAAACGACATAACAATAAAGCATATTTATTTAGCTTAGCTTTCTGAAACCAAGGATGCTATAGGACATAGGAAGCTCAGAACATTGAAACTCTTAGCAAATCCATTAATTTTAGATTTTTTTGGGTCCAATTAAATTTCTTTCTTTTTCTGCCACCTTGCAGGAAGTGCTAATAACCAATGGTATGAATAACTCATGATAGAAGCTAGATGAGGTATCATTTCTCTTATATGCTCATTGAATCTTTTGCATATTTGCATGATAGCCAAAACTTTTTTGTCTTGTATTTGTGTGTGTCTTCCCTGCAGACCATGAGTTGACAGAAGACATCCTTCAGGCCAAATTCTGCCCACTTCTTTTTTTTTATAAATAAAGTTTTATTGATAACACAGCTCCATGCATCTGTTTATTTAGTGCCTGTAGCTGCTTTTGTGTGGCAATGGAAGAGATGAGTAGTTGCAATAGAGACTATATGGCAAGCAAAGCCCAAATATTTACTATCTGATCTTTAACAGAAAATGTTTGCAGAGCCCAGCTCTAGCCTATGACCTCTTGAGAAGCTGAGATTCCTTTTTGTTGCCTAGGAATCCCAAATGCATTGCATAGTACTTGGCATATGGTAGTAGGCACTCAATATTATTATTGAGAAGCATGAGTAACATTGAGATTAGTCAAGTGCTTACTGCCTTGCAGGCACTCTGCTAAGTGTTAGGTGCCTTTAGCTGTGTTATTCTATTGATTTTGCTCAACAACCCCATGAGGTAGGTATGCTATCATTGTCCTCATTTTATAGGTGAAGAAACTAAAACAGAAACATGCTGAATGATTTTTAAAAAGTCACACAGCTGGTATGTGATGAAGAAGGAGACAGATGCTCAATGATTTTCAAAAGGTCACATAACTCATACATGGTTGACCAGTATTCACAGATTCAAATCTTAGTACCTACACTCTCTAAGTGATTAATAAAAACTCAGTATAGTGAAGCAAAGAGCCTGAGTCACCTACAAATTACAGGGCCCCAGGAAGGACACATGCCAGAGGCCACCATCCTAGAGGGCTGCACCTTTGTGAGATAGCGAGAAATGGCTATTCTTCTCTTCCTCACTGCTCTCAATTTTTGTAAACCTTCTCTATCTGTTCCACTGGTAAGTAAAGGTCTGAGTGTGTCTTTTGCCAGGCAGGGGTTAATAGAGGACTAACATGGGCCAAGGTGAGGCCTTGTGGGGAAGGAAAAAGCAAGAATGGCTGCTTGACTGTCTCTAAGTTAAGTCTCATGGCTGATTCCTGTGCTCTTCAGCCTAGGCAGGTAGGGGAGCAGATGAGTGTTAGAACAGAAGTCTTACTGTGGTCATAGCTGTACATTTGGCTGGTTCAGATTCTGTGTCATATCTCTAGGAAATCTGATTGAAACAGTGGGTTTTGGATGTGGGGTGGTAATGACCGAACCAAGGGATCCCTAATGTCTGCTGGAACCAGCAATGGAAAACGTCAATAGCTGGTAAATGACTGACAACTGCTGTCTGTGTCAAATTGGAATAATAGTAGCTTTGTCAAGTAGTGGGTAGTAACTGCAAGAAATTCACTGACTGCAGTAGCATCCAGTGATTTTTATGTGAATAATAAAAAATGACAGAGACTTAATAACTATTTCAATATCCCCAATTAGTTATTAAAGGGAAATAATGTACTCAGTATATACTGATAACCAAGGTGAATAGTGGAGTCAGCTAGTTTACTGACTATGGCAAATACTGAGCTCCCTTACAAAATACCATTATATGTGTGTTTAAATGTGTATTATAGTAATACACATTTAAACACACATATAATGGTATTTTGTTCTGTGCTGAGCCAAATCAATGAGCCATGTGTATAGTTCTGTGCTGTGTATAGCAGGATGGCTCATTGATTTGGCTCAGCACAGAACTTCATTTTTTCTTATATATTTATTTTTAATTTTAAAAGATTAACTGAATTCTAATATTGTGTGTCTCAACGAGAAGGTTGAAGTGTAATGTTTTAATCAAATAATTTGATAGTCTCAAATAACCTAAAGCTATTATATTGATTCCTTCTGGTTTATTTCCCAGTATCATTCATGGTTCCCCCAACCAGAGCACTGTGGCCTGTGCATACCCACAAGTAAGCACTGGGAGTGGTGGAGAAACCTGGGAAGCTTCATTAAATGTTCAGGATACCAGGGTACGAATCACTGTGCCAAGCCAGTCATTTACAGAAAGGCAAAACCATTTTGCTTTAGATTCTCTTGTTACCACCTCAGGGGTAGAAATCGTCTGAGTTCCTTGTTGTTCTTACTTGGTTTGTTTTTCTTGAAGGAAAAACTTACTAGGTTTGTTTTGATGTGCAATTTTACTCAATAAACTCTGAAATTACAATACAGAAAACATAAAATTATGGAATCAAGCAAGCAGTAATCATTTTGTGCAAAATGCCAGAAATCTACAACTATGGCAATTAGTGTGGCACACCTGGTGTGCTGAAATCAAATTTGCATAGTATTAATGCCTAAGTGATACTCCATGGGGCTCAAAAGAATAAAACAATTTCTAATCCAAGGGGACTTGTAAATGATAAGCATAGGAAACAAGCAGGGTCTCTTCACTCACCTGGCAAATTTATGTATCTTCTCTTTTAAAATTGCTGGTGAAGTTTTTTCTTTCATTTGTCTAATCATCAATGAATTACTTTCATAATATTTCTACCATGAGTTTTTAAAGCACTGTTCACTCTGATAACTGTCATATACTTTAATTTATTCTCATAATACTCCTTTAAGGTGAACATAAAGGCTTTTCTGCTTTCAAATGGCCTTGTGTTTCAGAATCTAGTGGTTTGCCTAGAACAGTCTTAGAGTGTTAATATTGCTGAGTAACTCAGCTTCTGACTTTGAATTCTCTTTTCCTAGTGTGAGGAAAATCAAATTTTACCTGCCCATAAAGTCCTCTATTTTCTCTTTCTTTTATGATTTAGTTCTAAATTGCTATAATTAAAAAAAAAATACTAGATTATGTTTAGTCTCACTTAGACAATCTGAGAGAAGCAGACTATATCTAAACCCTTCTCAGCTTTGATTTAGTTACTTTTCAGAGTCTTTGGAAAATAATATAGCACACAGGGTGAACATTTCATGAAAGACAACAATAGCTAACAAGGAGGTGCTAAACACTCTACTGTATCATATGGGAAAGGTTTTATGGATGAAGAAACTGAAGCTTAAAGAAATGTAAATAATTTATTTAAGACCACATAGCCAGTAAGTGGGAAAGCAGAGATTCATACCCAGGCAGTCTGGCTCCAGTGCCCAGACACTGAATATTGCTTTGCTATAGATTGGCTGTATTTTTTTTTTTATATCTAGATGGATGTGAATTTCTATTAAGCTAAAGTAGAGATAAGCATAGCAGATAGGTAACCAGTGCCAAGAAATAAAAATGGACATGATACCTTCAAAGTGCTTCTAACTCTCATGGTCAACCTGGAGACATTAGCAGACATAATGAAGAGTAGCTCTGTAACTTTTTTCACTTATCCAATTTACAGAATATTGTGCTTTGGAGGGACTGGTCTCTGAAGTTATCCTTTTCCATCTCCACTGAAATGTGGCCAATTTATTCCATGGCCATTTAACACCTTTGGTTAGTGCCTGAAGTCTTCCTTCAGTTTCAACAAGGTCACGTAAGTGTTGGTGGAAGTTGCATTTCTGTATAGACTTATAACCTACTTTCTTGGCTTTTCTACTGTACTCGTTTTCTGTACCTATAGATTTGCCCCATCATGTTTCATACATGTGTCGTACTAAACAGCAAATGAGTAAAAAGAATTCATAAGGGCTGTGTGGATTCTCACAATAACTAAAGCAGGCCATCATGCTAAAGTGCTGGCCACGATGGAGCCATGCATCAGAGATGCTGCCATGAGACATTCATGCCTATCAAAGCGTGACCCAGGGATGACTGTTCAGTTATCCCATAGTGAAGGACAGTGCACAAGTGCTCCATGATCCTGCTGTCACTTAGATAGACCTACTTGAATGACATTAGAAAAGTAAGGAAAATGGTATTTTAGATTGTGAACAAAAGTGCTGTTTTTAAAAGGTGTCATTCAAGATACGTCCTGGTCATACCAGGATTCTAAGGAAAAGCCTTGTTTCCAATTTCCAGGCTGATACAGTACTTTGTACTACTCTCGCTGTAACATTTTTCAATGTGTAGCAGACCTCAAATAAAAGTCAGTCAGTAACTTCATCACAGAATCCTATCCCAGCCCTGTAGCAATTCTATAATTACCAGTTAGCAATCGCCTGTCCTGCTGTGCACTTGTGTCTACCTGACCACAGGTTTGTAAGAGGTCAGAGAAAGATAGCACATCCTCAAAATGCTCGTGGTTTGATATTTAAAAAGACAAATACCAATTATTTGTTCCCGAAAATGCACATTTTTTATGCATGTGCTTTATTTTTTTAATTGTACATGTAATTTATGCATGTACATGTTTATACATATACAACATAATTTTTATATATGTATGTATGCATATAAATGCATTAATGTGAATGCATATTTATGTATATATATCTATATTATATACACACACAGTGAAATGATTACTACAGGTAACTAAATTATCACTTTCCATAGTTATATCTCTCTTTCTCTTATTGTCTCTCTCTCTCATTTTTTTGTAACAACTCCTAAAATCTACTCTCCTAGCAAATTTCTAATATACGATATAGTAGTATTTACTATGATACTACTGTCATACACTGGGTCTCTAAACTTACATATCCTACATAATTGTAAGTTTGTGCTCCTTGACCTACATCTCCCCATTGCTTCACCTCCCTCCCCACTTACCCCTGGTAAACACTCTTTAAATCCATTTCTGTATATTCACATTTTTAAAAATTCCACATTTAAGTGAGGTAATGAAACATTTTTCTTTCTGTGTATAGCTTATTTTACTTAGCATAATGTCTTCTAGGTTTATTTGTGTTGCTGCAAATGGCAGGATATCCTTTTATTAAGCTAAATAATAAGTTCTATGTAAGTAGATGTTCATCCCTGGGGAATTTTATGTAAATTATCTTTGACGACCTCAGCCAGGGGTTAAACTTATTTCAAAGGAATTATAAACCTTGCAATGCATTTAAAAGCTAGAATTAGGCCTCATTTTATTATGGCAAATTGAAAAGTTTGGTTATGTTGCACTTACTGAAGATCAGATGATTTATCCCAAAACATAGCTCTGTGCTGATTTCTTACACCTGTCTGTACTAGTGGTATTGTTTTATATTGTACTGTTTTGAGGAGATGATTTGGTATCTTCTCTTTCAAACTTCTGAATATCTGGTTTCATTTAGATATATGGCAGTATAAAGAGGACTGTCTTAATCCTTTTGGGCTGCTATAATAAAAATATTGTAAACTGGGTGGCTTATAAACAACAGAAATTTATTTTCCACAATTCTAGAAGCTGGAAAGTGTAAGATCAAGGTGCCAGTAGATTTGTTGAATATTTCTTTGATGTAGATTAGCTGTATTTTTTTTCCATATCTAGATGGATGTGAATTTCTGTTATGCTAAAGTAGAGATAAACATAGCAGATACATAACCAGTGCCAAGAAATAAAATTGGGCATGATACCTTCAAAGTGCTTCTAATGCTCATAGTCATCCTGGAGACATTAACAACCATAACAAAGAGCTTAGCCTTTTATTTAATTTCTCGTTCATTCCATAGGACACACTTCTGGTGAGGTCCTCACTTCCTGGTATGTAGAATGGCAGCTTCTTACTGTGTCTTGACATGGTGGAAGGGATGAGGCAGCTCTCAGGTACCTCTTTTAAAAAGGCATATGATCCCATATATGAGGGCTTTACTCCACGACCTAATCACCCCACAAGAGCCCCACCTCTTAATATCATCACCTTGAGGGTTAGAATTTCAACATATGAATTATGAGGAGATATAGCATTCAGACCATAGCATGGGTCCTAGTCCAGACAATACACTATGTTATATAGTACTCCCAGGTAGTTATGTAGATCAGAGAATTAGATGTTTTTTGTTTTGTTTTGTTTTGGTGTAAGTCTATTTATTTGGAAATTTTGTGGCTCTGGCTCTTGGTCATGTAAAGGAAGAGTAGAAGCAAGGCCTATCCCCAATAAAACTGGAAAGTTCTAGAGCTTTAAATATAAAATCTAACCTAGACTTTTATTTATTTTCTTATTCATTCCATAGGACACCTTCTAAGTGATTGTGATACATCCACGGACAGGACATCGATTAGGTCAGCTTCTTCACTTTTTGCCAGCATTCCCTGTTTCTTTCCTTCTCTTGGGTTGATCACTCCCTGAGCAAATATTTATCAAGTATTTATAACCTATTGAGTATTATTCTAATTCTCTAATAGTCTTGTAATTTCTTTCAAACATATTTAGAGAAGGAGGTCAGTAATTTCTACATTCCCAAATGTGACTTGAAACCAACTTTACCTCTTTCTTTGCTGGGAGTGAAAATTTTGAAGTCTTGTTTGAACATACAGGTAGTGGCTTTTCCTAAAGGAATTTTGGTATTAATTAGGAAATGGCTAAGTTACTGGCCTTAGAAACCAGTGTCTATGGATATAAGCCTCTCTGGCATTCACAGCTAATCAGAAGCTTTCTTTCTGTCACGTTGACTTAAAAGGTGGGAAAGTTGAGGCCACGGAGGTTTTGAATTGCCAAAGGCTTCACATCAAGTCTATATCAAAACTGACACTGGAACCTGGCTTTTTTGATTCCTAATGCAACAGATTTTTATTCTACCTGGTTGAATAGGAGGAGAACCTAATATAGAATTAGCCCAGAGAGGACTAAAAGGCTAAAAGTTAGGCCCAAAGCAGAATTTGTAAGAATTTTACCTGACAAAGTGAGGCTACTGGAAGACTTCATAACTGGCTGCATTCAAGGGTATAAACAGTTTCTACATCAAAAATTATCATGACTAACATGTACTAATGACTAAAGGCATAAAGAGAACACGTATATTAAGGTTGTACTGTGAATATTTGGGTGAGGTGTAAAAAAAGCTTCCTGATATTAAATGTGGGAAGATAATTTCTAGAAAAAAATTACAGAAATTTTTTTGAAACTTTTTTTTAGAAAATAATCGTGTGTGTGTGTGTGTGTGTGTGTGTGTGTGTGTGTTTAGTTGCAAACCTACTATTCAAATGGAATGAAGCCCAGGTCAAAAGCGGAGCTGGGCTTAGAGATAATCCGAGCCTTCATGGGTTCCATGAGCTCCTGAGAGCACAGAACGGTTTTACTTTGGGGTAGAGAGTGGCTTTATTAGAGTGCTTCAGCTCTGACATTCCAGGAAGAGCTCTTTGCTTGAATATTAAGAAATATTTTGGCAACATGTGTGATATTCAACAGCCATTGACTCATGCCCTTTCATTTAAACTAAAGTGAATAATCAGTGATGTCCTCAACATAAGGCCTTTCACACAGTGGGTTCTTGACAAATATTTGATGAACAAATGCTGTTCTTATGTGTAGTAGAGAGCTCTAATCTCTAAACGAGTTGGTGAAAAGCAATGAGAAGTCATGGTACAGTTAATTTTGGCTTCTTAGTCTCTCTTGACAGTGTATTGGATTTCACCCCATGGGATGGCTGCCAATGATAAAATTTTCCCAGCTCTGTCTGTATTTGTAGCCTGGGCAAGAGCTGGAAGGGCTGTGGCAGCAGAAACATGAGACACAGACCTGGAGCCAACCTGATTCAGTCAATATCTTCTTGCTCAGCACTTCAAAAATGTTTCCTGTATTAACCTCTTTGGACAGTAATTAAGGAAGGAAGGATATTTTTGAAAGAGCAACTTATAAATGTGAACAGATATCTAAATGTGCTCTGGGTTGGACACATTTTCCAACTGGGCCTTTCACAAGTGAATTTTTCCCTGTTTTTCTTTCTCTGCCCTCCCATGGCTAAGGGGAAGTGACTTCAAGGCATTCTGGATTTTGGATATTGCCAAGCCAATCTACCACAGAATGTGTAGCTTTGGAGAGAAGTAAGTCACTTTCCTAAGTTCGCTGGCTTTTTAGGGACCTTACAAATATTTTCAGTACTAGCATATAAGGAAAATTTTATCTTTCTAGGCAGAAGGACATTTTATTACTCTTTCTGCTCCACCACTAGGAAGTACATTTTTAAATGGTGCCTTCCTTATAATTTTTTCTTCTCTTGACTTTATTTAACTTTTGTCTATTTCTGACATATTTTCTATTATAGTCAAAAAGAAGTTGCCCCAAATATCACCACTCAAATTTAGAATATGTTTAATTTTCAGTGATTCCTTATAGGCATTGTTCATACAAATATTATATAGTGTTAATCAAGTTGTAGACAGAATTACATCCTCCATTTCATTCCAAACTTGATGTTTTATATAGTCCATGTTGAATAATTTTCATAAATTAGCACATTAGTAGCTATTTTTTTGTGGATGTATTCCATCTTAAGACTTGCTCTGTTGTTTAACGCTTATTCTAAAAGCGTCCAATATTTCCTACTGTAAAAATTGCTGAAATGAGTGATTTCACATATGTGGTTTTTTTCTTTGTTTTGAAAACAACTCAGTATATAATATATTTTCGAGTAGCCATACACTGTGGAAAGAATGAAGTTAGCTCATCAACCTATACATCACCTCTCATAGTTAACATTTTTGTGGTGAGAACACTTTACATTCACTCCCTTAGCATTTTTCAAGAAGACAGTATATTATTAACTATAGTCATAATGTTGTACAATAGGTCTACACTTGAAAACATCATGTTGTGTACAGTAAATACACACAAATTAATCTGTCAGTTTAAAATAAAAATAAGTAAATAAGTCATAAAGCAGATAATCTTTTGCTCAGAGAAATTTACATTTTCGTGGAGATAGACATTCACGAAATAAAACAAGTGGGTAGCAGTTGCTATAGCAGCTGGGTACAGTGAGACAAGGACATTGGTGAATTCCTTTTGAGCAGGATGTTCTATATATATGTGTGTGTGTGTGTGTGTGTGTGTGTGTGTATAACATATATAACTTCACATATATATAACTTCATATAAAGTGATGTTGTTCTTAAATCTTGAAAGATGCGTAGAATTTAACCAGGTATGTGAAAGCAGAAAGGGAAGCAGAAAGGCATAGGGAAGGGCTTGTGCAAGGGCATAGTGGCCTGGTAAATTCTGGGAACTGCCAGAAGTAGGACTGACTGGAGGTCCACGTGCAAGAGGGCCAGCTCCAGGGCCGGGGTGGGAATCAAATGATGAAAAGCCTTGTGTGCCCAGTTTGGGAACTGGATTTTATTGTGTAGGCAATGACAGTGAGTGATACTTAGGTAGGAGGTGAAAAGCTTTGGGCTCTGTGAGTTTTGTGTGCTTGTGGGCTCAGGAGAGAGCTAAGCATTTTAAATGTGTTGATATGCGTGACACTCGGAAATATGAGTGGAGGATATCACTAAGGAGGACTATGTAGACTGAGGCAGGCCAAAGACAGAGTTGGGAAGTAAGGGCAGTTATGGAGAAGGGAGGAGAGTGGGAAGAAAGCAGAAGTATGGGACCCACTAGGAAGGGAGCAGGGGAATCAAGTTTGAATAGTCAAAATTATTTATTGGATAAGTAAGTTTTGATTTAAAAAAAAACTTATCTCCTTGCCTTTTGTTTGTAGAGTTGTAAGTTTTCTCTATCACGTAGGCATTTGTTCATTGTAAAAAACCATATTTGACATTCATTCTTCCGAGTCCATTTTTGTACTTTGAAGTTTTTGATTTTATCTCTAATGAGTGCAAAAATTTTAACCGTTGAATTGTGATAATTTTACTTTGTAATTTTTTTTCTTTTGTATGGAAGTCTAGGAAGATTAATTAATATGGATTGAAGGGATGAGGGACAGAGTTAGGGATTCCAGATAGGAAACAATTATGATGTCCTGAGGGCCTGAAGTAAAGGAAGGAGCAGGACAATCGGTGGTACAAGAGTTATTACAGAAGTAAAACTTACAGGTCTCTTATAAGCAATGGGAAGCATTAAGAAACAATGTTTGGAAGCTGAAGTTTTAGAGAATGGGAAAAAAAGGAAATCAGAACTTTATGCTTTTTTAATATTTCAGGCAATTTCCATTTGTTTTACATATATTCAATCATTCAAAACTATTTACTGAGCACCTGCTATGAGCATAACACTCTTGTATGTGCTCAGATTGTATTAATGGACAAAATAAAGATTTTTGTCTATACTGAACTTACATTTTTAGAGATAAAGGTGATAATGATAAACAAAAAAATAATAAGATTCAAAGTACATCATGCATTTGAAGTCAAAGTGATTACTATTCTGTTTTCTTTTCTAGATTTACTTCTATCTTTCTCTTTCCTGCCTACAGCTCTGGGAGTCTGACTTTTACAAATTGATCAATGGGTTCTGTTGCCTTCTGGCCTCCAGCTGAGTTCAACTAATGGGAGCAACTCAAAGGAAATCAGAGCCAGGGAGGAGAATGAGTGTTGTTCTCTTGTCTGCTGATCTAAATGTTGACAGTGGCTGGGCTTATCTAGCAAAAGGCACAAGTTGTAAAATGCTTTCTCCTCCAGGATTCACAGCTTCTAGTAAGCTGCTGCTTCCTCCCTTGCCTTACTAGCTAAGATTGGTACCAGAGTCCTGATGTTTCTAACATTGCTGTGCTACATAGTTAACTATTCATAGTTAATTTACCCATTTATTTGCCCAATCGCATCTTCAGTGACCTCCATTTCAGTGAGTCATTTGTTTTCTACCAATTCTGACTGGTGTAAGTGATAAACATTAGCTTAAAAAATAAAAGGAATAGAGCATGGTGAGTGCGTTCAGAAGTAGGGAGATAATTTGCAGTATTAAATAAAGTATTTAGTGGGCCGGGCGCGGTGGCTCATGCCTGTAATCCCAGCACTTTGGGAGGCCGAGGCGGGTGGATCACGAGGTCAAGAGATCGAGACCATTCTGGTCAACATGGTGAAACCCCATCTCTACTAAAAATACAAAAAATTAGCTGGGCAAAGTGGCGTGTGCCTGTAATCCCAGCTACTCAGAAGGCTGAGGCAGGAGAATTACCTGAACCCGGGAGGCGAAGGTTGCGGTGAGCCGAGATCGCGCCATTGCACTCCAGCCTGGGTAACAAGAGCGAAACTCAATCTCCAAAAAAAAAAAAAAAAAAAAAAAAAAAAAAAAGTATTTAGTTTGGTTTCATTGAAAATGAGACATTTGAGTGAAAAAGTCAAAGGTGATGAACCCAGTATTAAAGTAGATATGTGAAGTTTTGTTAGGCTGTTTTGCATTGCTATAAATAAATAACAGACTGATTAATGAATAAAGAAAAGAGGTTTAATTGGCTTACAATTCTGCAGGTTTTACAAGAAGCATGGTGTTGGCATCTGGTCAGCTCCTACTGAAGCCTTGGGGAGTTTTCAATCATGGCAGAAGTAAAGCAGGAACAGGCACCTCACATGTCAAAAAGTAGGAGCAAACATTGCGGGGAGGTGCCACATACTTAAATGACCAGATCTCATGTGAACTCAGACCAAGAGCTCAGTTACCACCAAGGGATTGGACCAAGAATTCATGAAGGATCTGCCCCCATGATCCAAACACCTCCCACCAGGTCCCTCTTCCAACAGTAGAAATTATATCTCAAAATCAGATTTGGGCAGGGACAAATATCCAAACTATATCAGAGGTAGAATCTTTCTCTGGTGGAGGGAGCCACTACAGGTAAGGTAATAAGCGTAGCATGTCCTATAATGTGGAAGAAACAGCAGAAAGTCAGTATGGCTGGAACATGGCGAGTGAATTGGTCAGAGCACAGATATACTTTGAAGTAGAAGAGAAAGGGAAGAATAAAGGGTTATTCCACGCTTTGTGTCTTGGGCAGCTGGTAGAATGGATTCGTTTCCCTTTCAGATGGAGTGGGAAGAGATCCATTCAGTTTTAGGCATGCAGAATTTGAGATGTCTATTTGGTATCTCTAATGGAAAATATCAAGTAGGTAGATACATAATTTGAAGTAATAAATTAAGATTCATCAAATAAATCTGTACTGTCTAATACAATAGCCGCTGGCCACATGCACTAGCACATTTAAGGTGACTCGATAGCATATGTAACTGTATTGGATAGTAAATATATCTAATACAATAGATATATTCTATTGCCATTGGATAGTGAATATATAGAACATTTCCATCACAGAGGAAAGCCCTCATGAACAGTGATGATCTAGGCGGTATTTAAAGTAATTAGATTTGATGAAATCGTTAATGAAGGGAAAGGAGGAGAAGATAAAAGACTGAACTTTGGGGTGTTGTAATATTAAGAGATTAGACAAAGGTGGAGGAAAAAACAAAGACCTGAAAAAGAAGTGGGCAGTGAAGTACCAGATAAACCAAGAATAACTGATGAAATTGTATCATTTCATCCTCATGACACAATGAAGAGGCTTACGTTATTTTCAACTTTATTTAGGGAGAGAACTAAAGCTCAGAGAGTGAAGGCACATGTCTTTTATGACACAGCTAGTATCAGAACATTTAGGAATTGAGACAAGAATGTGTGAGCATTCTCCTTTGGGCGGGATCTAGCTGGCTGTGGATGTAATCATGGTGACTACTCTTTGCCATGACCACAAGTGAGTCCTCACCAAGGATGTGTATTCTAGTGGATTTAAGGAGTGGTTTGGGGTTTCAAGGATCCCTTTGACTGTGGAGCCATGGAGGTTGGAATTTAGGAATGACAGCTGCTGCCTCAATTATAACTGAAGTTCAGTTCTGCTCTAATATGCTGTACTTACTGGAAGACAGTGTTTTCTTTTGAGTCTCCCATCTTCTTCAAGTTTGCCATACAAGGGGCCTCCATTTTATGGAATCACTAATTCCTAAGATTGCTACTTGAAGAGCTTTCTGGGTTGCCTGCTTTTGTATTTCTTATTGTAAAAGCTTTAACATCATCTGTGTCTTAGTTTGAGTTTTCTTGAAGGCATAGCCTAAAATAAGGATTTGGGTGAAGGTAGTTTATTTGACAGAAGATTCTGGGAGGCAGAAATAAGGGAATGGAGAGAATGAGGCAAGAGAGAAAAACTGTAAATGGTTAGTTACCCCCATGGGCAAATAAATCTTAAGTTATCTGGTGTCCTGAATGCATTGACTTCCGTCACCTTTGGTTGAGAGTTGCCCTTGGGGAAATTTACTTTGCACAATTCTGGTCTACACTTGTGCACAATTTAAGCTGTGTTCCCAGCTTCTTCCTGAACCAGACAAACTAGAGATGCTGCAGCTTGTATTTATGGTGGGACATGGGCACTGTGCATAGAACTGTCTACTAAAGCCATGTTGAAATTAGGTGGGCTCTGGGGGCATGGCATGGAGCACCTGTAAGTATAAGATGATTGGGAAACAGCATAATATGGCTGTTGGGACTAAGTAATGAGTACGGAATCACACTATCCCCTCTTAAAATGATGATAATTTTATGTAAATATATTAGATGACCCTATAATTTATTCATCTCTATAGACAAAATAATTACAAGTAGAGTGTGAAAAAGGAACCCTCTCCACTCTTTCAAATTTGATAGATCACTTTGGAATCACAGAAATTAGGTTACAGTCTTGGTTTGCTGCTGATTTGTTGTTTGAATTTGGGGAAGCCAATTAACATTTCTGCACAATAAAGACAAACATATTTACCTCATGGGATTATTTCAAGAATTATAGAACACACACAACACAAGCACACACATACACACATATCAGTCATGGAGTACTTAATACTTATGAGTTTCTTTTTCTTTTAAAACAAATCTAGTTATTTAACTCTTTTCCCACCTTAATTCATTTCTTCCTTTTTGAATGGAAGATAGAAACATAATGATTGTTAACAATAAAAATAATGGAGTAAACGTGATGCTAATGTTCTATTAGATTAAACAAAGATTATTGGATTCTCATGAAATATTTTGTCACTAAGTTACGGAAAAGTGAAAGAGTATATGAGAAAAATCAGCTTATTATCTACATTTTATACTGAAAATCTATATACTACAGTCTAATTTTCCTTTTTATGAGATTTGAAAAGATGTAAAAACCAACCTACTGTTTCTACTTCCACTTACAGTAATGGGCATATTGCTCATAATAAGGTTTAATTTTCTATTAAGTGTCTTTTATCTGCCTTTCTTTATAGCATACTCATTCTCCATCATGATTTGCTTATAACCTTATTATCTAAATGAAGGGAGGGAAGAAATGCCAACAAGTGTAAATATTGAAAGGTCAGGATATTTACCACATATAATTTCACTTTTTAGAATGTATTAGCCATTACAAGTCTGGTATATCTTTCAAGTTTCAGGTACCAAATTGATGTTGTACCATTTTTTATTCTGGAGGCAATTTTTGAGACCATAAATGTGTGCAAGGGACATGAAAATGGGGCCTGAATAATTCAGAATTGAGAGCATTTTCAGCTTATGCATGAAGTGAAAGAAACCAAAGATGCTAGTTTTCACTGTCTGTTTATTTTTGTAACACTTCAAGTATAATAAAAGCATGAACATAAATTCTGCATTGGTTTTGTTCCCTCACTGGAGTTTTGCTCTAGGGACTGATGAATCTCTTTGCACAGCTGTGTAAATAGTAGCTTGCCATTTGGCACAATGAAAGGTTGGTCCTGGTGAAGAATGGAATAAGTACAGGGATCAGGATGAGTGTGAACTGGGAGAGAAGGAGCTCCCCAGTCAGGGATTTTTCTCAAATAGATAATTGCTTCTGTTGTCTGCCCAGAATATATTTATTTGGGTATCTGCTTTTTCTTTGCCTCATTAGTTCTGGTCAAGCTGGCAGGTACAGTACTCTGACTTTGGTCAATAGAGTAGGATCTACTGGTCTGATAATTATAAAATCAGAGGCAAAAAAGGAAATTTTTATACACAAAGTTTTTTTTAAAATTTTACATTAAGTTCTGGGGTACATGTACAGAATGTGCAGGTTTGTTACCTAGGTGTACATGTGCCATGATGCTTTGCTGCATCCATCCCACCCGTCGTCTACATTAGCTATTTCTCCCAATACCATCCCTCCCCTAACTCCCTACCCCCTGCTATCCCTTCCCTAGCCTCCCTCCCCCCACTGACAGGCCTTAGTGTGTGATGTTCCCCTCCCTGTGTGCATATGGTCTCATTGTTCAACACCCATGTATGAGTGAGAACATCAGTATTTGGTTTTCTGTTCTTGTGTCAGTTTGCTAAGAATGATGGTTTCCAGCTTTATCCATGTCCCTGCAAAGGACTTGAACTCATTCTTTTTCTGGCTGCATAGTATTCCATGGTGTATATGTGCCACTTTTTTTTTTAATCCAGTTTATCATTGAAGGGCATTTGGATTGGTTCAGAATCTTTCCTATTGTGAACAGTGCAGCAATAAACATACCTGTGCAGGTGTCTTTATAATAGAATGATTTATAATCCCTCGGGTATATACCCAGTAATAGGATTGCTGGGTTAAATGATATTTCTATTTCTAGATCCTTGAGGAATCACCACACTGCCTTCCACGATGGTTGAACTAATTTACACTCCCACCAACAGTGTAAAAGTGTTCCTATTTCTCCACATCCTCTCCAGCATCTGTTGTCTCCTAAATTTTTAATGGTCACCATTCTAATTGACTTGAGATGGTATCTCAATATGGTTTTGATTTGCATTTCTCTAGTTACCAGTGATGATGAGCTTTTATTCATATGTTTCTTGGCTGCATAAATGTCTTTTGAAAAGTGTCTGTTCCTATTCTTCACCCACTTTTGATGGGGTTGTTTTTTCTTGTAAATTTACTTAAGTTCTTTGTAAATTCTGGATATTAGCCCTTTGTCAGATGGGTAGATTGCAAAATTTTTTTCCCATTCTGTTGGTTGCCAGTTCACCCTAATGATTGTTTCTTTCACTGTACAGAAGCTCTTTAGTTTAATTAGATCCCATTTGTCTATTTTGGCTTTTGCTGCCATTGCTTTTGGCGTTTTAGTCATGAAGTCCTTGCCCATGCCTATGTCCTAAATGGTTTTGCCTAGGTTTTCTTCTAGGGTTTTTATGGTGTTAGGTCTTATGTTTAAGTCTTTAATCCATCTGGAGTTAATTTTTGTGTAAGGTTTAAGAAAGGGATCCAGTTGCAGGTTTATGCATATGGCTAGCCAGTTTTCCCGATCCTACTTATTAAGTAGGGAATAATTTCCCCATTGCTTATTTTTGTCAAGTTTGTCAAAGATCAGATGGTTGTAGATGTGTGACATTACTTCTGAGGCCTCTGTTTTGTTCCTTTGGTCTATATATCTCCGTTTATATAATCTATACAAAAATTTTTAAAATGCATGAAAAAAATCACAAGCAAAAATAAAAGACTTGACAGATTTGAAAATAATATTTCCAAGATATGTGTAGAGAACAGATATCACAAATACATAATAAACTCTTAAAATGGAAAGAAAATAATATTCAAAAAACAGTAAAAGATATGAAAAGATAATTCACAAAAGAAATTGCCTTAAATCATAAAAGGAATTCAATTTCAGACATAAATCCAAAACTAAAAATTAAAATTGTACTGAAACCATATACCACTTTTCCCAATTGATGAAAATTAAAGTCCGACCACATCCTTTTGGTTAGGCTGTAAAGAAACCAGCACTCTCATATATTGGTAGTGATAATACAAATGCATACAACCCTATTGGATGGGAATTTGACAATATCTAATACAAATACATCTTAATTTACCTTTGACCCAATAATGCTGCTTGTAAGACTTTACTCTGAAGATACACCTCCAATAATACAAAGATAGAAGAAAAAAGAAAAAAATGTTGTTTCTGTTTGTTTTCCATATTTGGTTTCTTATATCCATGTTAGTTTTAATATATTTTTGATTATATACAACATGAATATGCTTTAAAGGTCAGAGCTAAACCAAGGCCTATATGATATAATATAGGCCCTTTAATGCTGAAGGGTGATGGATGTGGAGAGTAAAGGAAGAGACTATGGGAATAGGGTAGAAAGGTGGGCATAACTGTTCCCTGAGTACACTTTTGGTTTAGTTCTGACTTTTAAAAGCATATCCATGTTGTATATAATCAGAAATATATTAAATTTAACATGGATGCAAGATACCCAACATGGAAAATAAACAGAAGTAAATAAACCTAAATGCATTGTAAGTGAGTAACATAACCACAGTGAAGGGGAGGAAGAGAAAGAAAAGAATTCACCTAAGACACTTTGAAAAACAGTATTTTTACCATATACTCTAAAGCTAAAGAAAGAAAATAACTCTTCACAAATATTGAACTCTAGTTAGTAGATTTTTTTAAACTGATATAGGTGAGCAATTCTAAAATGTATGTACATTCTAGAATTTGGCAAAGCAGTAATATATGGCGCATAATGAGAGCGTGGTTTCTCATTGTCTGAGAAAAAAGTTACAGTTCAAGAGAAGGAAAGACTGCTGCCAGTGCTGGCTGGCCAAAGACCACCCAGAGCATACTGTAATTGACAAGTAGAGTTTGTTACTCTTGCAATGAGAAAGGAGGCATACCATAGCAAACCAGAGTGTCTTAGTAGAGAATGTTACAAAGAACCAATCACAGGATTTGGACTTTTGTTGGGTGGGCAGTGAGTTTAGTGAAGGTCTGAAGAATTGGGGATTCACTCCAGGTAGGATGCTGTTAGAAAGCGAGGTGATTCTGTCATTGGGTATCTCAGTAATTGCATTTATATGAAAGGCGAGAATGAGAATAAATCTGTAGTTGGAAAAGAAGTGGGAACTACTTGTTTTAGTCAGGAGGGAAAGAGAAATTTAATATTTAATGGGTAGCACAGTGATCGTATTTTGTCTATTTTTAATAAAAAATTATGAAATGGTATTGTTTTTTCTCACATTATCAAGGTTGCAGAGTAACCTTTCCTCATGTTTGCTTTCTGTGAGATTGTTTATGTTTAACAGGAGAATAACGTCCTAGATGTGAATGCCAGACCGCCTTCAGGATATAATGAACTGCTTTTTGCCTTTTTGTGGCACTGTATTAGAATCAGTAGAATCAATATGAATTCGTGGCTCACGTAGACTGATGTATTTCTTAGCCCTGTCTATTGAGAAGCCTAAAAGCAATGCCACCTTACTATGGATGAGCATATCTTTCAATTATGTCTTGGTTTATAAATGCTATTCTCTAACAAAAGAAACAAGAGCTCCTTGGATAAATGGCCAGTTCTGTGGCTGGAGTAGAGAAATTGCAGGGTAAAACCAGAACATAATGTAGTACTGTTGCAGGACAGGTGAACCCCAGAATTGGGTGAGCTCCAGAATTGGGGCTTAGCCATGAGGTTTCTTGGTTTCACCCAGGAAAGAATTCGAGGGCAAGCCAGTGGTGTTAGATAGCAATCTTATTGAATGGTACTGTTTCTTGTGGAGCAGGGCTAACTTATAGACAGTGCCCCAGAGTTGGCAATGTATGGGCTCCGGGCAACTGTTTATATTCACTTAAACCCACTTTCAATTACACACAAATTAAGGGGTACATCAATACAAATCGAGGAGCAGATCTCACTAGGCTAAAGTCAAGGTAACAGTTGTGCTGCGTTTCAAGGAGAATTTATTTTCTTTTTCTTTCAGGCTTCCAGAGGCCACTCACACTCCTCAGCTCATTTCCGATTATTTATCTGAAAAGCCAAAAATGTTGCATCATTATGGAGTCATATGTTAGGCAGGGTTCTCCAGAGAAACAGAATCCATAGGACATATTCTATGTTTTTAAAATTCAAATTAGATTTTTGTTTACTTGACCTGGGAGTTTTCTGCTTATTCAGATCAAACCAGAATGTTGTAGGCTTCCTATCTATTTCATATCAAGGAATAACATGATTAATTAGCTAATACCACAGGTCTGCTTAAGTCAGACTATGCTAATTGTTGCTTTGATTCTGTGGTCCATTACAGCGCCTACACCCACCTTGCCTCTGGTGGTTGATTGCTGCCATCTGACCTCTACCAACCTAGGATCCATTTTTTTCATATTGAATTTAAGTTTTCTATACTACACTTTTCATTGTACACTCTGAGCAATCATGAAGCTCTTCAAAGACTAGGGCTTCTTTCACAAATCTATTTCTTAACATAGTGGTAAAAGATGTACCTGCTGGACCCTCCTAATATGGCAGAGTAGGCCATAAATGACCAATCCACTCCAACATTTCAATTTCTCCATGTCTTTAAATCCTTTCTTCTATCTTAAGCCAAGGGAGATGGAGCATTTCCAGCTAACTCACAGTGGTTAACTCATTTTTCAGCTGACAAAACAACTATTAGAGCCTTTTCTAATACCCCAGACTGCAACATTAAATGCAGAATCTCTGCTTAGAGGGCCTATATTAGTAAGTTTCACTTGATCCATCTTTATGTTCCTTCCATTATAATTCCACACCCTTAATACCCATTCCTGCACATGTTCTCTGGATTTCTGCTTGTATAAATTGAAAAACTTAAGTAGCTCTTTTAAAGTGTGACAGACATACCTCCTCTTGAGTCACACTTTATACTTCACTTTTAGGGGCCTTCTGGGACTTGAGTCTAGTTATTGGTCTAGAAGCAAAGAAGGGCGGTGGAATGGGTCCTGAGGAGAATCAGCATTGCCTTGCTTGGCATCTGCCTCAAATGAGGTCATTACCATTTCCTTAGGCAATGAAGAGCTAATCTCCTTAGATAGAGGTAGAGAGGCCAATACCACTGTAGATGGGGAAGCTGCTACACCTGGGGGCAGGGAGGCCACATCTGTGGTAAAAACAATAACAACAACAACAAGAACAACAACAAACTCATCAGGATTTAGGAGCTCAATGTCCCCACATGTCCTCATCCCAACTTAAGGATCGCATCATTTCCCAAGCAATGCCTTTCCTTTGACAGTAGACACCTTATACGGCTGGGAGTTCAATTTTCATGGCAATTCAGCCAATTCCATGAAGGCATCTTGTATTTTATTTTCAGCAATATCAGCGTGGCTACAGGAGATATAATTCTTTGTCTAGACATATATAGAAGCTTTTAGGTTATTTATGAAGTACTTGAGCTGTGAATTAGGATTCCTGGGCTCATTATTTTCTTTCATCACTCTGTCCAATGACATTAGGAGCAACCAACTAATGTCATTATACTGCTTAGTTTTCCACAAATGTTCAAAAGTAATAACAGGATCACTAAGTTCTTTGTCTCTTGTAAGTGGTTGATTAGGAGAATCCTAGTCAAAGTCGAGATGCAGAAAATATCTGTGTATCTGTATAAATAGTTCATACTATGAACTATGGTGCTTTTCGTACTATTAAAAATAGAGTCCTTAGCATCTTAAAATCTAATCTGATTAGACAACCAATTGCATAAATCCTAAAACTAATTCAAGAAACACATCCTTAAAAATCTGTTTCCTTAGAACCACTCCTGGTGTCAAAATCTGTTGTTAGTCAGGACTGTCCAGTGAAACAGAATCAATAGGATAGATTGATAGATAGATCAATAGATCGATAGGTGAGAGGAAATTTATTATAGGAGTTGGCTCATGTGATTATGGAGGCTGAGAAGTCTCATGATATGTGATCTGCAAGCTGGAGAACCAGGGAAGCCTGTTGCATAGCTCAGTCAAAGTCTCAAGGCTTTGAGATGCAACAGGGACCCCTGTTTGGGCCTGCTGATCTCCCTGACCACCTCCCTCAACTCCAAGCATAGAAATAAAGACAACATTTTAAATTCCTTCAAAGGAAATTCCAGGACCTAGCTAGCCCTGCAACCAGCAATTAGAGAGGAATATAAACAACACATTCGAAAGAAGATAGTAGCTTAAATAAGTCATCCACGAAAGCCAGGATCCACATTATTTGGTTTTCTGTAGAAATTAAAGATAACAACTTGGCATATATTTTTGAAGATTTTTTTTTCAGAAACTAGTTGGAAAATTCTGACCAACTATTGTCATATAGACCTCAGACAAACTGGAACCAGAAAGTACATAAAAAAAGTTTCCAGAAATTCTCCAGCCCTTAGCTCACTTTTGAGAACTGCCCCAACCTCTGCCTTAAAAAGTGTTACGTTTCCTAATGTTATCATTCTCCATTAGGACAAGCAACACTTTTTAAAGGCATAGGTCGGGGCATTTCAGAACTTAAAGTATAATAAAATAATAATAATAATAATAATAAAAGTATTGCTTGTAAACCATCAGAGACTTGAGATCTTAAGCATTAGCTGCCAGTTCTCCTTGCTTGGCACTGGATAAGTGTCTTACTTTCTTTCATTTATAAATCCTGGTGTAAGTGTTTGGCTTTGTTGCACTGGGTGAGTGGACCCAAGTTTGGTTCAGCAACAACCTGAGATCCAAGAAGACTTCTGGTGCTAGTTCCATAATTGGAAAGCCAGAGAATGTGTAGTTTTGCTACTGTTAAAAGGCAGGAAGCCAGGAGTGGTGGCTCACCCATGTAATCCCAGCACTTTGGGAGGCCGAGGTGGGTGGATCATGAGGTCAAGAGATCAAGACCATCCTGGTCAACGAGGTGAAACCCCGTCTCTACTACAAATACAAAAAATTAGTTGGGCATGGTGGCGCATGCCTGTAATGCCGGCTACTCAGGAGGCTGAGGCAGGAGAATTGCCTGAACCCAGGAGGTGGAGGTTGCAGTGAGCCGAGATCGTGCCATTGCACTCCAGCCTGGGTAACAAGAGTGAAACTACATCTCAAAAAAAAAAAGGCAGGAAAACATTGATGTCCCAATTCTAGAAGAGAGAGTTAATTTGCTCTTCTTTTCTGCCTTTGTATCCTATCTGGGCTTTCAACTGATTGGATAGTTGCCTCCAATTGCATCTACCTGGATAATCCATGACAATTTTTACATCCTAGGTAATCACATCTACAAAGTCTCTTTTACACTGTAAAACAACATATTACAGATTTCACAGATTAGGAATTGGACTTCTTTAGGAGACCATTATTTTGCTACCACATACGTGATAAACAGTAAAATGACAACTAAGTTAACACAAAAGTTTTATCTATTATGAGAACAAGTGATATAAAATAGAATCACAAAAGTAAAGCCGAAAATCAAAAGGGAACAATCCAGAGATGAAATAAAAAAGAGCACAAATCCCAAGATGTTAAAAAAAATTAAATGTAAACTGATTAAAACACCCCTATTAAAAGGCACATGTTGTTACATTGCATTTAAAACAAGAAAACCTAACTCTAAAGCTTGCTTTTTGATACTATGAATAACAATGATAAACTTCTAGCCAGACTGATAAGGATAAAAGGAGAAAATACACAAATCATCAATATTACAAATGAGTAAAGTGGTGTCATTACAGATTCTACCAATCTTAAATGTATTTAATAAGAGAATATTATAAAAAACTTTATATTGACAAATTTTGCAAGATGAACAATTATTTTGATAGACACATACCATCAATACTCCCTGAAAAAGAAATAGAATATACAAATTGTTCTTTATTTATTACAGAAATGAATTTGTGATAATCACCTTGTTTGTTTCAGGGTATAAAATACATTCTGACACTGGTATTTGCATTAGACAAAGCAAATGTGTTGGGTTTAGATGATATTTCTTTTCTGACACTATTCTGTATTATGAGCTAAAACAAATAAGCAATACAGATACAGATGTAAGTATAAGATTGAGGAGGTTAAATGTATCTCTTTAGTCCTGATTTTGAGTTGCAATCTTTATTTTTATTTTCTTTTGAGATAGTCTCTCGCTCTGTCACCAAGGCAGGAATGCAGTGGTATGATCAAGGCTCACCGCAGCCTTGAAATCCTTAGCTGGAATTATTCTCTTGACTCAGCCTTCTGAGTAAATGGAACTAAAAGGTGCATGACACCATGTCAGACTAAGAACTTTTTTTTTTTCTTTTTGTAGAGACAAGATCTCACTATGTTTCCTGGGCTAGTCTTGAACTCCGGGGCTCAAGGGGTTTCCCTGCTTTAGCCTCCCATAATGCTGAGATTATAAACATGAGCCATCATGCCCAGCCCAATTGAAAACTTTTGTAGGAACATTTAATGTCTTTTCTTTTCTTCTTATATATGTCTTTTCTAGCTCTTTCCATTGACAGGGCAGAGAAAGAAAGATTAATGAGAATGAGAATGCAAAAAGAATCCCCAATGGTCAAATTATCCAATAGATAGCAGAACTTCTTGCATGAATGACTGATGTGAAGTCTAGAACAAAAAATTTTAAAAGATGAACCTGCACCTACTGTGTACTTCCTAAAAAAGAATCATACAAAAAACTGCCAGTGTCATGTTGACAGAACTCGAGATTCAACCTCATTTAATCTCCCGTTTTCCAAATGTGGGGCTATTTCAATGAAAATACTAACTTTAATGGATTGAAACACATCAAATATGTTTAAAATTGCAAGTTCATAATGACACCCAAAATAAAAAGAATGCATTTTGAGGAGTATAGGGAATCACTCTATTAGTTTGAAAAGTGGGCAATATAGGAGAGAAATAGAAAATGTATCCTGCCATTCTATATAATAATATACAAGGAGGAGGTTCTCTTTATACATGTATTTGTAAATGTGATAAATGAAGAAGGAATGGCAGATTATCACAACTTGAAACCCTTAATGAAAGAATGGATCTGGGATCTTGTCATTATTGGATAATAACATCATTGAAAAAGTGCCAGACAGACATCATGTGCCTCCTAGTAGAAGTATACACCACACTCTAGCAGGTAGTGTAGTACCAAGCTTGGGCTACCATAACACGATACCATATATTGAGTAGCTTGAAACAATAGCAATTTATTTTTTCACAGTTCTGGAGATTAAAATCCAAAATAGAGGTTCTGGCTGATTCAGTTTCTGGTGAGGGCTCTTTTCTTGACATTCAGACAGCTGCCTTCTTGCTGCATCCTCATATGACCTTTCCTCTGAGGTGTATGGAAAGAGGTAGAGAGAGATGGAGAGAGTGCACGCACCTTTTTATATAGACTATTACTATTGCCCCAGGGCCCCAGCTGACAGTGTGATTAACTTTACTTCCTTAGAAATCCCATCTCCACATATACTTACTCTGGGGATTAGAGCTTCAGCATATAAATTTTAGAATAACAAAGCTTTCAGTTCCATAACACATATTCATATAAAAATTACTGTATTTAAGTTGATCAAGTCTCTATATCAGCTACCAGTTTTAGAAAGGACAGAGGAATATGTCAAATGGCTTCAAGGGACTATTCAGCAAAATTGTCCAAAACTCTATGGGAATAATAAAAGTTCAACAAAACATTGCAAAGTGTAAAAAAAAAAAAAAAAAAAAAAAGAATGAATGTAGAGATTAACCAATTGAAAGATGCACTTTATTCAGATACAAGTTATTCTCACATTGTATTGTATCAAAGTCCTTTCAGGAATACCTGAATAAATACCACAGGTTTGAAATTATAGGTGGTGTTTTATCCTACTTTGTCATCTCTTCTTTTTTATCAATTCAGTTGATGATGTATCATCTTATTCTATCTTTTAGAACCTTAGTATTACATTTTATTTCAGCATTTTAAAATATCCTCTAAGCAGAGGTACTTAGGAATAAAATACCATAGTTTCTTACCATTTCAGCCTTATCACTTGCCTCTGATTCAGTCTGATTTATACCCTTGTTTTGTTTATAATTCTCATGTTGGTTCAAGTAGATAATTGCTATGACCTGGTCTTCCTGTTTGCAGTATCAAACCTACTCCAGTCCATAAGTTACTCAAAGATCTCATTATTATTCATCTGCAAAATAAGCTCTTGACAATTCTCCATTGCCCAACTAACAGAACAATTACTCCTTTCCATGGTATGCAGAGATCTGCCCAATCTGGCCCCAACCATCTTTCCATTCTTATCTCTCGCCACTTTGATCACTGTCTTTGCATCATAACATTACTATTTCCAGAACTTTCTATACTCTTTGCCTTGGCGTGTGCTGTTGCCCATGCTGTAATACTCTCTTTTTTAACCTGAGCATGCTTATTCTTTGTTTATAATCCATCTCCAAAAGCATCTCTGATTTTTTTCTCTGTGCTCCCCATTCCCACTGTACATAGGTTTAGTCACTCTTTGCTTTCTAACATTTCACACATTTTGTTATTATCAAACTCATCAAATTGTACTGTGATTATATGTCATATCATCTTTAGTATATGGATAACATAATTATTGATATTCAATAAATATTAAATTGAATGAATGTATGAGAAGATAAGTGGCAGTTTTTGGTGGAGGAAAATAAGTTCTGCTACTCCTCAAATGTGCATCATTACAAAAATCTACTGGATTATGAATAAGGATGGCTGTTATCCTCAGGTGTTTATACATAACATCTATGTTATAAATAAATTTACTTTAAATCCGAGTTTATTCCTGTATAAACTCAGGAATACAATTTTCTAGGGGCATCTTGGGTTAAAATAACTCTAAATGATAAAAGCCATGTTATTTTCATTTAGTTTATAGTAGAGAAATGGAATGGCTATAGAAAACTTTATTTTAACATTAACTTACTTTATGGTTCTAGCTAAATAAATTAGTTTCTATTATATAAAATTTTGTAGTAGATAAGGTTTTATATTTTGTACATATATATATATAATATAAAGTTTCACTTTAAACATCAGGTATGTTTTTGAGTATAACTTACTGTTAGACTAATTGAAAAATGTCAATAACTATCCACCAGGCTCTAACTGTTGAAAGTCATTTTTCCATAAAAAGAAACTATATTTCTATATCACAAGTAGGTGACCCTTTTCCAATCTGAAGTTATAAGCTAGCACACTCCAGACATTTCTCAACTGAGAAACTGTTAGATAATCACATTCATACAGCTTCCAGTGCTATAAGCTTGACAGATTTGAGTGGACTGTTGTTTTTTGAGGAATGATTATATTGTTGTTTCTAAGAGACAGAGCTCCTTACTCTGAAATGGTTTTTAAAGGTTTTACACCAGAATAACAACTGCATCTGTAAAGTGTGTAAGAGGAAAGCCAGATTTATTTCATGTCTTGCATATTCTTTAGCCATTTCGGAGGGCAGATAATGCATTTTCCTATGCTTTTTTGTTTACAAAAGTGTCTCCATTGTGATTTTATATAGAACTATTTACAACCATTTTTTGTGTGTATTATTGAACATGTTCAAGACAACACAGATGCTCATGCGATGCTATAGAAATTCAATGTTTACCAGTCAGAATGGATATTACTAAAAGGTCAAAAAAATAACAGATGCTAATGAGGTTGTGTAAAAAACAAAATGCATATATATTGTTGATGGGGTGTAAATAAGTTCAATCATTGTGGAAGGCAATGTGACAAGTCCTCAAAGACATAAAGTCACAAATATCATTTGACCCAGCAATTCCAATCATTGTGGAAGACAGTGTGACGATTCCTCAAAGACATAAAGTCACAAATATCATTTGACCCAGCAATTCCATTACTGGGTATATATCCAATGGAATATAAATTATTCTGTTAAAAAGATACATGTACACATATGTTCATTGTAGCACTGTTCACAATAGCAAAGACGTGGAATCAACCAAAATACCCATCAATAATAGACTGGATAGAGAAAATGTGGTACATATACAAAATGGAATATTATACAGTCATGAAAAGGAATAAGTTCATGATATTTGCAGGGTCATGAGTGGAGCTGGAAACCATTATTCTTAGCGAACTAACACAGGAACAGAAAACCAAATACATAAGCCCTCACTTAAAAGTAGGAGCTAAATGATGAGAACACATGGGCACATAGAGGGGAACAATGTAAACTGGGGCCTATTGAAGGGTGTAGGGTAGAAGGAGGGAGAAGATCAGGAAAAATAACTAGTGGGTACTAGGCTTAATACCTAGGTGATAAAATAATCTGTACAGCAAACCCCCATGGTGCAAGTTTGCCTATGTAACAAATTCACACATGTACCCCTGAACTTAAAATAAGTTAAAAATGCCATATTTTAATACAGAAATACAGTATTTAGTTTTATCTTACAAACCTTAAAGTCAGCGTCTGGATTTGTAATCTTTTTGCAATTGAACATGTGATAGGGAAGACTGGCATGAAGCTAGAGCAGCATGATAGACTCCTGTGCAGAATAAAGAAATGGAAAACTTGCAATGGTCTAAGTAGATGATCACAGCACTTAATTCTTTTGACTCTGAACCAGACTCAGTCATAAATTTCTTATGCTTGAAAGTGGGAAAACATTTAACATGTTTTTTTTTTCTGTCTCAGATATAGTTTTATCTTGGCATGGGCTGATAAAGTAAGCTTCAATAAAACAAATCTGCTATCTTCTTTGTCAAAGCCTCCTTTACATAATTTCTCTATGAGTATGCTACTTACTGCTTTTCCATGAAACAATGATCACCATGATGAAAAATGAAACATGCAGTCAGCTGCAATCTATGACACATAGTAGTTAAGTGTTATCCTGCAAAGGAAATTCTATATGCTTCCAAGTTTTTTTCACATTTTGAAGACTGCATTTAAGAAAGGAGCCTTTAGTGTATTCTAATAGATAAGATGAAAAATGACTCCAGGCCTTTTAAAAAGTCTTCGTGACCTGAGAAGGTTTCTTAACCTGTCCTGCTAGTATCAGTGTTTCAACAAAGCACCAATGCTTGGGAGTGTCACTGACCTGGGGAAAAGGGAGACTAGATCCACAGCTTACATTTCCATCTTTATTAAAAGTTTTCTATTCTTCCAGAGTCTGTCTGATTCTGTGTGCTGAGTGATGTTAGCAGACTGAGGCTCTCTAGAAAGATTTCACGGAGGAAGAGAGTAATGATGTACTTCTTCATTGTAACCAGTGTTTGAAAGGTGACATTTTCCTTCTGAAGCCTTAGTATGCATATCTATTTGCTTAGTGAGGGGAAAATGCCAACACTTCATGCCTGGTATAGAAATTAATGTCACATGGCAAATCTTTTCTTTTAGAATGGGGAAAGGAGGTTGACATGCTGCCTTAGTGCATTTTCTGTTGCTTATAACAGAATTGTTGAAACTGGGTAATTTTATTAAAAAATAAATTTATGTTTTGTAATTATGAAGGCTGAGGAATCCAAGATTAAGGGACCATATATGCTGAGGTTCTTCTTGCTGGTGGGGTCTCTCTATAGAGTCCAGAGGCCATGCAGGGAATCAGTGAGGGGCTGAGTATGCTAGCCCAGGTCTTTCTTTCTCTTATAAAGCCACCCGTCCTGCTCTCATGATAATGCATGAATCTACTAACCCACTAGTCAATCCATGAATGGATTAAACCATTCACGAAGGCAGAGTCCTCTTAACCCAATCGCTTCTTAAAGGAACCACCTCTCAATACTGCTACATTGGAGATTACATTTCAACTTGAGTTTTGGTGGGGACAGCCATTCAAATCAGCACGTGTGATGTCTCCGGAGCAGGGAATGTTTTGATTCTATTTCATACTAAGGTATATATGACTAATAAGTAACCTTTTCCCAAGAGAAATTTTCTTTATTTCTTTTTTTTTTTTGAAACATGTGGTCTCACTATGTTGCCCAAGCTGGTCTTGGGCTCCTGGGCTCAAGTGTTCCTCCCACTTCAACCTTCCAAGTAGCTGGGATTATAGGTGCACATTACTATGCCAGGCTTTCAAGTTTAGTTTTTGTTGAAAGAAGAGAAACAGAACAAAAGGGCACTAAGTGGAGGGAGAAAAAAGTGTCATATAATTGGAAGAAATAAGAAAGAAATGGGTGGTTGGAATACTTACAAGTCAACTGTGATGACAACTTTACCTATGTATAACCTGGTCTTTCAACACTGTTCTCATTTAAAGCAGGTTATTAATATTGTGACTGTAGCTTGTGATATTGTGACTTGAGGTAGTTGCTAAAATAATGGTAGATCGGACTTACTGTAGCAGTTCTTCCTGTTTGTTTTTTGCATGTAGAAGTAGGTCATATCTTTTTATAATGATTCCTGAGGATATCCTTGTAAATACTTCTCTTCTTTCTGCTTGAATTTACCCCTCATAGGACAATAGCTCATACAATGCCTAGAAAATTCATATTTCTGCTAACATGGCAGTTGACTAATTAAATATGAGGATCATGATTCTTCTAGTCCTCTGAAAGCTGCTTTGACAGAAATTGAAAAAACTCCAGGAATCAATTAATGCCTATGAAAAACAAACAAAAACACATTTCTTAATTGTAACATAAAATACAATAGGCTTTGTCTTATTAGTGATAGTCTTTACTCAGAAACATTTTCATTTAAATGTGCCAATTTACCTTAAACTACTTCTAATTCTTTTTCCATTAGAGATTTTTTACAATTGAGCAGTACTTTTTTTAATTTTTTGAGACTAAAAATCATGGAACAGGCAGCTTAGATTAGAATTTCTTATCAGCTTCCTTTGAGGCCTTTCATAAGATCCCTGACTTCTTTCTTTTCTCATTTCCTCAACAGAGGAAAGTCTACTGAGCAAATTTCGGCAAATTTGTAAACATCTTAAAGTGCACAAGGTTTCATTCATTGACCAGCTTTTCTCATTTTCCCTGGTCTCCTTAGCTTGCTGCTTAAGATGCTTATAATGGACGGAAAATTTTACTTCACAATGCTTTTTGAGTGTTTGCTATTTTCAAGGAACTGTGCTAAAATGTCCAAAAATAAAATATATCTAAAAATAGAATATTCTTATTTTCAGGAAGTCGAAAGCTGGGAAAGGGGGGCTAGTTCAAATATAAATACTTGGGTGTATAAGCTACACACAGCACATAATAACCAACAGATATTTATTGAGAATGTACTATGCACCTCACCTTGTGCTAGGTGCTATTGGGTGATGAAGAAGTGAGTATAGTTGATGACCTAACTGGGAAGACGAAGCATATGCACATGCACACGGGCTGGTATGAACCCAAATAAGTGGAGAGATTTTGACAAGAGGACATCAGAGTGCTGGAGTTATAGTCAGTGTTTAATACATGTTTAGAGATTGTTTAAGGAAGACTGGGGTAAACAGGGACTATGAAATTGCCTTAGCTGGTGCTTTAGGAATGATAATCTGATATAAAGGTGGACTGGGAAGAAAGGAGGAGACATGCTGGGCAGGAAGATGATAGGAACAAAGGGAAGGAATGAGGTATGTAATGACATGACTGGGGATGAGAGAGGTTGAGGGGGTCATGGGTTGGGCATGAAAAGGAGACTGATGCATCTCATCTAAGGTTGTTTTGCTCAAAATAAATGGAGGTGGTGTTTGAACCTGGGTTATCTGACCCTGAATCCCATGGGTAGGAGGTAAAATTGCACACACATCTAGATGTGGCAGCCTTAAATCTGAGTATAGTAATGTGACTTTAATTATGTAGATGGATAGAAATTAGGCAAATATTTTCTTGTCTTTCTGCTATAAAGATTGCTATAAGACAGCTGCTTTAATAGTGAAACAAACAGCTCTGAATGGAGAAGAAAATTTCAGAAAACATTCAGATTTCTGAAATTATCTTGTAAATGACTTGAAGTATTGGGAAGTAATTTCTTAACTGTTGGAATTCAAATACTATATAAGAAGTAGCATACCATTCTGTGCCATTCCTTAGTTTCTGCTGAAGACTATTTTAAGTTTCTAAAAGGGATCTTTCTAATTGAGATATCACTTTGCTATCTTCGTTTCACAGTAAGGAATCCAAGGCACAGAGATATTAGGTGGCTCCTTTGTATAGTCCACTAGAGCTGCTATAACAAAATGCCCCAGACTACATGGCTTAAACAGCAGAAATTTATTTTCTCACAGTTCTGGAGGCTAGAAGTCCAAGATAAAAGTTCTGGCTAATTCTGTGTCTGGCAAAGGATCCCTGTCTAGCTTGTAGACAGCTGCCATCTTGCTGAGTCTTTGCATTGCCTGTCCTTTGTGGTGCATGGAGAGAAAGAGAGAGAGCAAGCTCTCTGGGTCTCTTCTTGTAGTATGACACACTAATCCTACCAGATTGGGGCCCCACACTTGTGACCTTATTTAATCTTAATGACTTCCTTAAAAACTCCATTTTCAAGCACAGCCATACTGCTGAGTAGGGCTTCAACATACGAATATGGGGGCAGGGGAACACAAAGATTCAGTTCTTAAAAACATTCCTTAAGGTTACAGTTAATCAATTGTAGATCATGATTGAAACTCCAGCAGTCAGACACCAGAGCTTGAACTTTTAACCATATTTGATATGGTTTGGCTGTGTCCCCACCCAAATCTCATTTTTTATTGTAGCTCCCATGATCCCCAAGTGTCCTGGGAGGAACCCCATGGGAGGTAACTGAATCATGGGAGCTGCTTTTTTCCATTGCTACTCTCATGACAGTGAATAAATCCCATGAGATCTGATAGTTTAAAAAAAAATGCAGTTTCCCTGCACATGCTTTCTTGCCTGCCACCATGTAAGCTGTGACTTTGCTCCCCCTTCGCCTTCCATCATGATTATGAGACCTCCCCAACCTTGTGAAAATATGGGTTCATCAAACCTCTTTTTATTTGTAAATTACCCAGTCTTGGGTATGTTTTTATTAGCAGCATGAGAACAGACTAATACAATATTTATCCAATTTTTATTGAGCTCCTTACAGCCAACCCTTCACTAGATGTTAGATTAAGAACCTGTCATCAGTATCATAAAAGTATGAGATGAGTACAAACACATCTTGTTATGTTCCTCTTTACAGTTTTCTTATCCTAAAGAATAAAATATTTCTGACTACTTTCCTCAATTTCAAAACTTTTTGCATGTTTTCCATAAATGCATAAATGTTGTAAAGTTGTCACAAGGGTTTCAATTGAGATTTAATCCAGTAAATTAAAATATGTTATGTCCCATTTGCAGTAATACTACTGAATAGTGCCATAGGTTATGCCTGACTGGATAATTCACTTTTTATTGTGGTGAACATTGCACCATAGTTTCTCAAATTTCTATTAATTGTCATTAATATGTCTGTTCACAGAGCATTTGATCACCTTTATTTCTGCCAGTTCTCACAGTTGCAAAATAAAAGACTATTTCTCCAAATAACATATATGTCAATTTTCTCATTAGCAAAAATCATTTAAGTACACAGAAATAGGACCTAATCAAACTCCACAGCTTCTGCATGGCAAAAGAAACAGTCATTAGAGTGAACCCGCAACCAACAGAATGGGAAAAAATTTTTGCAATCTACCCATCTGACAAAGGGCTGATATCCAGAATCTACAAAGAACTAAAACAGATTTACAAGAAAAAAACAAACAAGCCCATTCAAAAGTGGGCAAAGGATATGAACAGACATTTCACAAAAGAAGACATACATGAGGCTAACAAACATATGAAAAAAATGCTCATGATCACTGGTCATTAGAGAAATGCAAATCAAAACTACATTGAGATACCATCTCACGCCAGTTAGAATGGCAATCATTAAAAAATCTGGAGCAACAAATGCTGGAGAGGTTGTGGAGAAATAGGAACACTTTTACACTGTTGGTGGGAGTGTAAATTAGTTCAACCATTGTGGAAGACGGTGTGGCAACTCCTCAAGGACCTAGACATAGAAATTCCATTTGACCCAGCAATCCCATTACTGGGTATACATCCAAATGATTATAAATCATTCTACTATAAGGACACATGCACGTGAATGTTTGTTGCAGCACTGTTTACAATAGCAAAGAGCTGGAACCAACCCAAATGCCCATCAATGATAGACTGGACAGGAAAATGTGGCACATATACACTATGGAATACTATGCAGACATCAAAAATGATGAGTTCGTATTCTTTGTAGGGACATGGATGAACCTGGAAACCATCATTCTCAGCAAACTGACACAAGAACAGAAAATCAAACACTGCATGTTCTCACTCATAGGAGGGTGTTGAACAATGAGAACACGTGGACATAGGGAGAGGAGTGTCAACACACTGGGGTCTGTAGGGGGTAAATAGGGGAGGGACAGTGGGGGGTGGGGAGTTGGGGAGAGATAGCATGGGGAGAAATGCCAGATATAGGTGATGGGGAGGAAGGCAGCACATCACACTGCCAGGTGTGTATCTATGCAACAATCTTGCCTGTTCTTCACATGTACCCCAAAACCTAAAATGCAATTTTAAAAATTGAAAAAAAAAAGAACACAGAAATAAGTTTCTTTTCCATCATATTGTAGAAAACGCCTATGAGCCAATCACCATTATTGCATGGTTAAACCAAATTGCCCTTCATGCTTCATAAATACTACTGGCAATCTTCATTTCCTTTGGTGATTCTGACCTTCCTACTTTTCAGTCATATTATCTACTTGGCATTGACATTAATTCTACAGAAAGAACTAGCTCATGTAAAACAGCTGAAATCCTAACATAATTTTGAGACCATTTTTATTACAACCTGAAAGACAAACACATTTTGAGAAATACGTTTGGTACTAGAGAAAGCAATAGTATTGTATTTCAGCACAAATAACTTAGGGTAAACATAATATTTCCTGATGGACACTATTTTAAAATTTATATTATAAAAATTATGAAGTCTTCTCTTAAGGGAATATTAAAAGCTTTAATTTTCCTTACTACACAGCCATATTCATAGTGTAAATTGTGGGTGTCAAAAGTACTACTTAAAAATGTTTTCCCAAAACTGGCTGACTCATAGCCAGCACACAGATCCCATTATTATTTGCTCCCTGTACCCTTTAAACATCTTTTGAAGAGAGACATGGAGTAAAAAGGTCAAATTATGATTACAGCCATCCTAGTCTAGGCCTATCTGGTCTAGGTCACAATTACCTCTAACTTTTCAACTCCCTACTTGCTCAACAAATATCCTTACTTCAGAGCAGCCATAGTTAACATTTAAAAGCATATATCCCCTGTTCAAAATCCTCTTCCTATGATACTGAAAATGTGTTCAATGCCTTATCATGGCAGGAATGATTTGACAGTCTCTAATCCTTTAGCTCCTCTTCTCTCTTGTTCTTGCTGTCCACACTGGACTCTTGCTCTTTCTCCACAAATTCCTCCTCAGGGCCTTGGTATTTACCATTCCTTCAGCCTAGAAGGCTCTTCCCAAGACTGATTCATTCCTCACATCCTCCAGGTCACTGCTCAAGTATCACATAATCAAAGAACCCTTTTCTCATCACTGCTGTGAAAAACCACACCTCCACAAATGTCTCCCATGCCTGGTTTTATTTTCTTCAAGATGAAGAACAGCAAGGTCTACACGCTGCCTCCAACCAGAACACAGCTCCACGTTTGTATGTATTTTGTTCCTTTGTTCATTTCAGAAATTCCCTCTGGAAAATGTTCCCCAACCTCATAAATACCTATTAAAATCCTATTCATCCTTAGAAAACCAGGATGCCCCCTCCTTCAGAACACTTTCATTCTAGGCATCGTACAAAAGTTATTTGTGTACAGGTCTATCTTCCTGCTGAGACTGTAAACTCCTGGAGAATGAGAACAGCTTCATTCATTCATTGCTTCATCATTTTGTTTTTATTGCTTAAATAAGAGATTAAAGGTTTATTCAATAAATAGCTAAGTTAACATTGGTCTTGCCTATTATTCTTGGTATGTTAAGACTCTTACTGGTACACTCATGATATAAAGTAATGTAAACAAATATGGGAAAATGTGATATTGAGAGGCAAGTGATTTGGCTTCTAAACTCTTCTCTATGCCTGATGTCCTTGGCAAGTCATTTAATGTTTCCACGCCATAGCTTATTCTTATATCATGTGGTGATACAAACTGCTTCCAATTATTTCATAGTAATATTCTTGGGATAAATAAGAATGTAAAAGTGTTTCAAAATATTTTTAAATAAGTATACAAATAAAAGTCATTACTATTTAAAGTTCACCTGCAATTTAAAAATATTACTCTCTGATGATAAGTAGTAGACATGCTTCTTACTTCCAAATACCTGAAATCTACTCTAGCTAATTCGACAGGAAACAAATTTATTCAAAGAATAATACATAGCTTGAGAAACACTGGAAGGATGTACAAAATTGGGAGAAATAAAGAATGCCAAAGTATAGCCAAGATCGTCTGGATGGACGCTGCCATCTCTGGACACTCACCCACTTAGCAGTGGACACCGTTACCTCTGAAAACACTGTGACAGGTCTGTGCACAAACTCTGCTCCCATTCTTAGAATGATTCCCTTATATTAAAAGTTTTATTTGTAGTATCCAATTAGCCAAGGCTACAGGACTTGCCTCCAGGCCTAGAAACTCAAAGAATTATTTGCTTCCTTTACTCTTGTTGTAAAAAGAAAGGTCCTGCTTACCTCTACTGTTAGGGTAAACCCACAATGGGAAAGATGTTCAAATCTTTGGTTGCTTAGTAGCCAAAAACAGCACTTGCCCACTTGTAGGTTTCATTTTCCCTATAGGAAGCATTAAAAATCTTGTTAAATTTTCTATTTTGCTTGAAAGAATTTGAGCTCCTTTTTGAAATTTATTAAGTACCTATCAGGTACCCAAGATGTTTACTGTAATGAAAATTAAGAAAACATGTTTCAAAATAAAAGAAAAAGTAAATCTTAAAAAAATCTGATTATAATAGCATGACAAAGTTTCTACACAGATTGGCAGCCAGGACTATGTGGAGAAGTAATTTTAAGTAACGTAAGATCAGAATATGTATAATGAGCAAATCTCCAACTGTATCAGAAATCAAATTATAGACCTTTCTTTTTCACCACAGTTTGAAGCTCAATTTAAATCCTTGTACCAAACTGGGAACTTTACTTTTCTTAAACTTAAGAGGGAGGAAGAATAAAGAGAAAATTAGCAGCATTAAAGATGTCAGAATTTTAAAAATTATCTATACATTCTAATAAATGTATGTATCATCTGTAATATAGAGCCAAAAATTCTATTTTCAATATTTTTAAGAGAACCCAAATGGTTTAAATGGGTTTATGTGCATCTGGAAAGAATTTTTAAACTTTTTCTTTAATATGAGTATGGCCTAGATATTTTCCAGAGCTTATAAAAATATTGGAAAACATAAGCTGTCATGTATTCATTGCAGTGCTGAGGCACAATTTCAGTGTTTGTGGAAACAGAAACAGAAGAAATGCTGTATCACCCAACACTTAACTACTAAATAAGTTTAGACACATAGATATCCAAGAATTTGCAACATCTTTAAAACAATTTCTCTTTTAAAGAAGTTCTCTCTATGAAAAGTGAAACTTTTCTTCCAGTTCCGACAACTCAGGACTCAGGTTTTCTCGCTTTTCAATGAGCAAAAAGTAAAAATATCCAGTCTTAGAAAAAATTTCTGCTAATGCAAACCACTGGAAAGTTTAATAAGTATTATCACTCTCACTTTTTCCCTGAAGAGATTCAGCACAATTTGCTAGAATTTGCCCTAGATTTTTAGTCAGTTGCTGCAAGAGAAAAATAATGCTGTCAATGAAGTTAATTAAAACTTGTGTTAATAAACTAGAGCAGAGTGAAACAAACAAAAAAAATTGCCAATGGTTTTCAATATTTTTCACTGGAGCAATTACATTTATTTTTAACCATATGTAACCCCAAGTGACACCATCCCTAATTTCCATTTGAGATATTTTCTTTGGTATGCAAGTTTTCTTTTAATGAATTAAACACATTAGGTATATACTTATGTGTAGAAGAATGTATATATAAACCTGAGATAGATTTAAATCTATGGCAAAGAATGCCAAATACAGAGGGCTATGGAATGTAAGAAAAGTAAATAATGAAAAAACCCTCTGATAAAAATTGTTTTTTAAATTATGACTCAAATGTGGCCAAATAGAGAATTGAATATTGTTTTGAAGTTGTCCAGGTTCCTGGAACTGTACTCCAACTGACAACTACAAGCTGCCTGAGATCTCTCAAACAGTAAGCCCTATAAGGACAAACACACAAAAAAAGCACAGAGCCTATGGCTTATTTTGTTACTTTAACCCTAAACTTTGACTGGAAGTTTTTTGACTGTATACTGTTAACCAATTTAATTTTTTTGGTGTGTTAATATTTCAACATCATGGAAACATGATTCAGCCAATTTAGTCCACCAAAAGCCAAATCAATTATTTGTTGTCAAGAAGAGGAAATGAGTAATTGATTTAATTAATTTTGTAGGTTTCCATTGTTGGTCTCTGTGAGTTTTAGACAAAGCCTCAATAATGTCATTTTTTATTTCTTCTAGTTTCTACTTCAACACAATGATATATATCGCTATACAGGCAAATCACTTACTGCCCTAGGTGCTTTGATAAAGTCTTTGGGTCCCAGATTTGAAAGTAGATGCCCTTGTATTAGGGTGGGTGGGAATGGTGGGTTGGGAGGAGGGTAGGGGGTCATATGTCTCCAAGTATTTGACTCATTGATCTAAAGGAGTTTTTATTATTCTTTAAAGAAAAGAAATCCTAGGTTGTTGCTGATGTCTTTGAGCTTTGATGGCAGTGTGCAATTCTTTTTTTTTTTAATTGTACTTTAAGTTCTGGGGTACATGTGCAGATCTTGCAGGATTGTTGCATAGGTACACACATGCCATGGTGGTTTGCTGTCTCCATCCCACTGTCACTTACATCAGCCATTTCTCCCAGTGTTATCCCTACCCAACCTCCCCACCCTCTGCTGTTCCTTCCCTGGCCCCACTCCCCCCAACATATCCCTGTGTGTGATGTTCCCCTCCCTGTGTCCATGTGTTCTCATTGTTCATCACCTGCCTATGAGTGAGAACATGCAGTGTTTGGTTTTCTGTTCTTGTGTCGGTTTGCTGAGAATGATGGTTTCCAGATTCATCCATATCCCTACAAAGGACATGAACTCATCGTTTTTTATAGCTGCGTAGTATTCCATGGTGTATATGTGCCACATTTTCTTTGTCCAGTCTATCATTGATGGGCATTTGGGTTGGTTCCAGGTCTTTGCTATTGCAAACAGTGCCACAATGAACCATAGGTGTGCATATGTCTTTATAATAGAAAGATTTATAGTCCTGATAGCTAAGAAACAATTTGTAACATTAAACACACTAAATTACTATATAATTTTTAAAATTATTAATATTTATGTGTTTGATAAAAATATGTGCAATGCTTGAATTATTTGAATACAATTATATTTTTTAATTCTTGGATCTTGTTAGTGGGAAAAAATAATGTTCTAGTAGCTTATAAAAACAATTTGTGGTTTTGGTTAAATCATCTTTGATAGTTTATCTAATTTCAGTTACACAAAGAATGTAGTTTATGCATATGTTTTCATTTAAAAAATTGTGACAGTGAATTTGTCAAACTAGAAGAAAAATCATGTTTTATTTAACAATGTGTTAGGTTGATTTATAACTTTTATATATTTAGACCTATGATATGTAGGCTTCAATTTATATTCTTGCTCTGGGTCCCACAAATTTTAGAGGTGGATCTAATGTGAATACATTCTTGATTGTATTTTTTTTCCTTAGGCAAAGGAATTCCCTAGTTACACACAGAACTTCCAATGCAAAGTTCAGATAATTTAATTAAGAGGCCTATTTTAGATGTGGTCTAATGTAAATACATTCTTGAATATTTGTTCACTACCTATTTTCTTAAAAATTTGTAGAATGGAGAACGTGTGTGTGTGTGTGTGTGTGTGTGTGTGTGAATTATTTAGATCTCTGATATCCTAGCAAAAGTACCTTTAGTAAATGAAAGTATGGTTCACTCAATATTATTTATTATCCTGGTAACAGAACACCACTTTAAAAACTTTTTGTTATTAAATATATAAGTTATAGTGTTGCAAAATTGCAATGGGTTGAATTCTGAAACGTGATTCCACAGGCCATGTACAGGAAGAGCGGAAATCAGAAGGAAACCTGGGGAAGTGGGCAGGAGAGCTGGAGGATGTGCTCTCTGAGCTCAGGGTGTATCAGTTGCCTCCTGCTGCAATTTAGTTGAGAACCAATAAGAGTCTCTCAATTGGAAAATTTGGTGGAGGGCCCTCTATGAAATATAGATTTTTTTTTATTTTTCAAAACAATGGTATTCTAAAAAATTTTGCACAACCATATATATATATATATTTTTTATACAGAGTCTTTGTCTGTCTCCCAGGCTGAGTGCAGAGGTTCGACCACAGCTCACTGCAACCACAGCCTTTCAGGCTCTAGTGATCCGTACACCTCAGCCTCCCCAGTAGTTGGGACTGCAGGCATGTACCACCACACCCAGCTAATCCAGTTGTATTAGTCCCTTCTCATGCTGCTGATAAAGACATACCTGACATAAAGACATAAAGACTGGGCAATTTACAAAAGAAAGAGGTTTAATCAGACTTACAGTTCCACGTGGCTGGGAAGCCCTACAATCATGGCAGAAGACAATGAGTAGCAAGTGTCATCTTAAATGGATGGCAGTGGGGGAAGAGAGAGAGAGTTTGTGCAGGGAAATCACCCTTTTTAAAACCATCAGATCTTGTTAGACTTGTTCACTATCACAAGAACAGCACAGGAAAGACCCACCCCCATAGCTCAGTCACCTCCCACTGCGTTCCTTCCTGGACAAGTGAGAATTGTGGGAGTTACAATTCAAGATGAGGTTTGGGTGGGGACACAGCTGAACCGTATCACCAGATTTTTTTTTTTTAATTTTGTAGACAGCCTATGTTGTACAGGCTGGTCTCTAACTTCTTTACTCAAACAATCTAAGGTGGTGGGATTACAGGCATGAACCATTGCCCCTGACAAAACAGATTTTTATTACAAATAATCCAAAAGCTAATGAAGTATGGAAAGAATAATAATCACCTAAAATTCCCTACCCAGAGAAAAACTATAGTATGCTTCTGTATATATGTTTCTAGACATGTGATTATATATATTTATACACATACATACACAAACACTTTTTATTGTATATTTTATTCCTCTTTTAATATACTGTGAACATCTATCCATGTCAATACATATTTATGATTGTATTAGTATATGCATATACCATAATATATTACCCTAAATTTATTTCTCATCCTTAGATATCTAAGACAGTTTTACTTCCATAAAATCCTGAGGTAAGCATACTTTTACATAAATCTTTAAAATCTTGTTCATTTATTACCTTAAAACATATTATGTGAAGTCGAATTACTGATTTCAAAATAAAGGGGTGAATTCCCCAATTCACTGCTGATAATCTCTTCTACTCTTTACCAAATTGTCAATCTCAATGAAACTGACAAAAATTATTGTTTTGATGTTCATGATGAAAAATAATTTTAGATAAGCTTTCATATATTTATGCATACATGCATTTATTTGTGAATTGTTTATTCATATAATTTCACTATTCTTGTTTGGTGTCTTCAACTTGTCCTTATTTATTTATGAGTGTACCTTATATGGAAAAAAATATTAAAACTTTGTCTCAATTTAACAAACTATTGATCAATGCTCTGTTTTTGACCCTATGGAGGGCACTGAAGAGATATGATAAGCAAAATAGACATGACGGCTAAGCTGAGTGGCTCACTGAATCAAGTCAAGGGTGATGAAAGAAAAAGAGTGTTGTTCTTCACAGCTGAAAAACTTCTTTAACCTAGACAATTGCATTTTCATTGCTTTTGAGTAAAAAAAACTGCCTTTATAATTCATACTGTTTTATTATCCATTTTTTGTCTTAATAAATTAATGCAGTTTATTAAAAATATAAACCTAATGATTGCAGTTTAAAAATTCCAATATTATTAAGTAGCTTGCAACAACCTGCAGTAGCACACCCTGCCCTGTTCCTCCTCACTCTGTACTCCCACCGTATAAAAGCAGCCACATTAACCACTTCAGCTGTTTAGTTATTTGTCTTCATATTTTTAAATAATACATTTAAACATTTTTTTCACTTTTTAATATTCTAACTTTTGTGGGTACATAGGACGTATATATTTATGGGGTACATGAGATTTTTTATTTTCAAATTTAAGATACTACAAATCGATTTTGTGCTAAGAAAGATGAGCTTTAACTCTTACTCGAACTCTGTTTTGCACAGACATACACAGCCCCAAATGCCTACACTTCTATATCTTCTCAAAATGGTGATTTTTGTTTAAATAGTTGTTCTGAGTTTCTAAGGTATATCCGTCATCCAGGGTTTCTCAATCTCAGCACTGTTGACATTTTGGGCTGCATAGTTGGTTGTTCTGAAGGACTATGGTACACATTGTAAATTGCTTATCAGCCTTTCTATCATATACCCATTGGATGCTAGCAGCACATCCCACATTTTGATAAGAAAAAATGTCTCTAGACATCACCAAATATCCCTTGGGGTGCAAAATTACTTCCAGTTGAGAAACATTACCTTAATTGTATAGATAATGACTCTCATTGTTAAGTATTGTTCACTATGCAATTACACATAATACAAGTATTTTATTTTCCATACAGGTATTTTGGTGTGATCTTGGCTCACTGCAACCTCCGCTTCCTGGGTTCAAGCAACTCTCCTGCCTCAGCCTCCTGAGTAGCTGGGATTACATGCATATGCCATAATACCCAGCTAAGTTTTTTTGTATTTTTAGTAGAGATATTGTTTTACCATGTTGGCCAGGCTGGTCTCGAACTCCAGACCTCAGTGATCCACTTGCTCACCCTCCCAAAGTGCTGGGATTACAGGGATGAGCCACAACAACTGGCCCAAATTTTGTTTTTATTGGAGTTAATTGCATTGCAGGTTTTTTTTTTTTTTTGCTTAGTTTTTTATATAAATTCACTGACAGCTACAAACACCTCTTAATATGTCAGAGGCATTAGTCAATCTATTAGTCCAATTTTCCCTTGGATGTACCTGCTTCGATGTGCTTAGATATGCAATTTTCATCTTACAAATTTTCTCCCTGTTATTCTAAGAATTTTCTTTGACTCACTACTTTTCTTTGACTCCTTTTCTTTGAGCCCATTTCCTAGATTCAAGTGTATTAGTTATAAATTGCACTTGACTGCTCATAAGAGACACCAAAACAGCAATGGCTTCAACAAGTAATTCATTGAATTTTGACTGATATAGAAGTAGTAGAGAGCTAGTTCTATGAAGTTATAATAGCTCCAGAAAGTCTTCAGGAATTATGGCTCCTCTTCTTTTTTTGTGATAGAACATTCAGGCATGGCCTTTCTTCTGAAAGTCATGAAAAGTTTGCTGGATCTTATATGTCACACGTATATTCAAAGTAGGAAGTGGGAGGAAGAGGTAGAGAGAAGACAAACGGTTCTTGTCGGCTCTTTGTTTCTCTTTGAAGAAACTATTTGAAAGTCTCAGTTGAGATGTTATCCCCCATGATTTGTGAGTGTGAGGTGAAATAGGGGATTCTGATGCAGGCTTTTGGTTGGGCATTGCTATCTGGACTAAGCTCAGTTGCATTCCTATGGAAGAGGAGGAGTGGGAGTTGGTAGTGCCATACCAAGGCTTTCTGTCTTTTTATTTACCAAGTTGGTAGAGCATATTCATTTGTATCTTCCTGAGACAGTTCCACAGGTTGAAAACGTCTTTAGTTCATGTTACACATACTTGATAGTTTTTTTTTTTTTTTTTTTTCTTTTTTGAGACGGAGTTTCGCTCTTGTTACCCAGGCTGGAGTGCAATGGCGCGATCTCGGCTCACCGCAACCTCCACCCCCTGGGTTCAGGCAATTCTCCTGCCTCAGCCTCCTGAGTAGCTGGGATTACAGGCACGTGCCACCATGCCCAGCTAATTTTTTGTATTTTTAGTAGAGACGGGGTTTCACCATGTTGACCAGGATGGTCTCGATCTCTTGACCTCGTGATCCACCCGCCTCGGCCTCCCAAAGTGCTGGGATTACAGGCTTGAGCCACCGCGCCCGGCTGGATAGTTTGGTTTTATATAAAATTTGGTATTAGAAATAATTATGTTACCTTAGATTAAAATGTTGAAACCATTCCTTCATTGTCATTTGGGTTTCAGTGTTGCTACTAAGAAGTCACATGTCATTCTGATTCCTGATTCTTTTTGATCTATTTTTCTCCCTAGATGCTTTTAGAATGTTTCCATCATCTTTATTATTTTTAAATTTCATAACAATTATTTTGGCTTGGATCTTTTTTGTTCCTTGTGCTGGGTACTCAGAAGATCTTTTCAGTCTGGAAACTCAATTTTGTTTGGGAATTTTTTTGTAGTATTTCTTCGATGATTAACTGCCCTCTACTTTTTAAATACTCTGTTTCTTGATGTTAGAGCTCTAATTATTTGAATGTTGGAACATCTAGATTGATCCTATAATTTTCTTTCTTTTTTTCTGTGTTTTAATTATTTTCTTTTTGATTCTGTGTTTCTAATAGTTTTCTCAATTCGAACTTTAACCTTTCTCTTAGATTTCTTATTTCTGCTGTCCTATTATATTTTCTTTCTTGTTCTCTGTTTCAGTTTATACCCGTCTACTTTTATATTGTGATTGCAATAACTTCCATTATCTCTGAGAACATTAATAATAAAGTTTTAGTGTTTCCTTTTGCTCTCTTCAGTACCTTGGAAGAGAATGGTCTCTAGTACTCTCTCTCTCCAAGCTACTGGAGAGAGCAGAAGAAAATACTAAAACTTTATCATTAGGGTTCTCTTTTTTGTTTTTTATTTTCCCTTTTGTATTCCTTTTTTGTTTTTCATTGAAGGATGATTTTCAAATATCTTGTGATGTTGTGATAGTCTATTTCTTTATAAGACTGAGAACTTAAAAAATGTTTGTGAGTTCTCTTTTTGTGCAAAGCCTGTCATCTTTCTATAATACTATCAGGTAGGATCTGACTATGTCATTTGGATAAATCCAATGTCAGTATCTGCATCTGTTTTTGGGTTCCGATCAAAGTCTTTCTGGTTGAGTATTCTAATCTATTGCCCAGGAAAGGAGTGTGAACTTGGCTGTTTGAGTTCTAGGGGAAGAGCAAAAGTGGGCTGGGAGTCTGTTTTTAGAATGCACAATTCAGTTAATTTTCTTATTTTCAAAATGGTGCAATATTCCTGCCCTTATCTGTGCAGCCTCATATCTATGGGTTAATACTTTTCAAATATTCTAGAAACTTATTCCATGTTTCTGCATTTTGCGGGAAAAGAGATGAGGGTCTGAAATCTCTTTATAAAGACTTTCAACACGTTTTCTTTTTTTGAGACCCATTTTTTACTTCCTCCTACACAAGTATCTGCACTTCGAGTTACTCAGTGTCTTGGCATTCTCTGGCTGAAACTGGCTTCTTCAGTTTTGTTTCCTCCCATGCAGGTCTTCAAGTTTCAGCTCTTCCTTTACTAAAACAGTTACCACTCATGAATCATATTCCCATCTTCTCTATGTCTTTATTGATACTCCTTATATGCTCTGGTTAATACTCTCATTTGCTCTGCCCTGTGTCTTATCTGTGCTTATCGATTTTTATTTTAATTTTAGTGATACTCCTGGAAGCTTCAGATATAACTGTGTCCAATCTGTCATGTTTATCAGGGTTTTCATTAATTTTGTATAACTACCATAGGTAATATTTATATGGTCTCAAGTATATGAGGAAAAAGGGGCAATTTAATGTAACCAGGTTAATTCAGCAGTAAGAACTTTGCGTTGACTTCAAGGGCTGGTCTAGCTGATGGTGCTTTGTCAGTTTGTGTCATGAATTTTTTGCCCACAAACATGGGAGTTGCATATTTCATCCCTACTTAAGGTGTCCTTTATCGTGATAGCTCATGTAACTGTTATCTTTATTCAACAGATCCAAGGTCCCAAGTTTGATTATCTGATAAAATGTCATTTGGAGCTAGCGTGCTTTTTATCTCTTCTACCTTTCACTTCTAAACTAATTTCCACATTAGTTATCAAGAATAAGAAATATTTGAGTTATCTTACCTCATCTTAAGTCTGGGGTTGAAATTCAGCAAGAACCACTGAGAATCTCCCAAATAGCTCTTTTAAATGGAGAAGCTCCAGCTGAACAGGTTAACCACAATAGCACAGCAAGGCAATGTTAGGAAAAGAGAGGAGGAGTTGGGAAAAATCTATCTTCAGTAGTCAGAGTATATTTCTAATTTTCTAGCGTATGACAAATATAGAGGATTCCCTATTCCAGCTATTTTTAGGAATTACATTGCCTAACTTGTGAGGCACTATGCAACATGCCTTTGGTCATAAATTTCGTGAAATTGTCTTCTTATTTGAATTATCCTGAATCTGTAGTACACTCTGCACTTTGCCTCAACTTAGTTCAGTATCTGCCTATTAAGTGCAAGTCACTTCTGAGATGACACAGCATTTGAAATGCCATTGTGGGAATAAGTAGTTGCATTTGAGTTTTTATTTCCATAATGCATCAGTGGAAAGCCGCAGTAAAATATAATATGGTTTAATCCCTGAACAAAGGAAATTACTTCATTGCAGTCACTATACCCAGTATCTTAAAGAAATGCTAACTCATATTATTAAGAGGTACATTGTATTGTATGTGTTAAACAATTTTTTGTACTCTGATTAAATAGATTATATTTTCTGAATTAAGCCAAAACAAGATAATAAAAGCAAAAGATTTGGTTTTGAGTTTCCAGATGTTAAGGACAAAAAATAGAAATGCAGGAAAGTTTACTTTGTTTAATTTTTTGACAATAGAATGATATAAGGAAAACTTTTTTTCTTGGGAAATAATAAATTTGTTTTCTGCATCTTTATGCAGAGAACATCGAGGAATAAAATCCTCAAACATAAGGAAACACTGTCCAAACTAATGGTTCCTGTATCGACCCTCAATAGAGGATAAGAACATTACATTAAGTTGTGTCTGAGTGAAAGCAATTCTTTGAAGGGCTGAGATAATGTGGTAAATGTGCTTTACCATCTGATGGCTTAATAATAGGAATGGATCTTGGGGAATCAGACAAATGGATGTCAGCATACACACTAGGCTGCTTCCAGTACAATGACTAGAAAGCAGCTTAAGATTCTGCAGAATTTCTACAGGAAATTAAGTTCTTTTTTGTATATTCAAGAATATTGAGGGGTTATTTAACTCTGCAGTAATCATAGCTATTTGGTATATTCCATACAATGGAAATTCTTTTATGTTTATACCTTGCAAAGTACACTCAGATTTATTTCCTTGGTATGAGCAAAGATGCTAATTCTTGATTAATTGCTCCTATAGAAAATTATGTTGTTGTTGATATCCACAGAAAGCTGAACATCCAAAAAACAGATGAGTGAATTGGAAACATTTTCATATAGTTTAAAACAACTTCCCAATAAAAATAATAAATTTAAAGATGTGTCAGTCAGCAATTTATAATAATATTATTTTCTTCCAAATTTAATGCTAAAAAATTTAGACAACATTACTTGGTTTTCTGTATTGGAAATTAGAGTTGATTTCTCTAGATCTCTCTGTAGTCAATGTTTGTAAACCATAGCATGTGGCCATCTGCCTATCTGATTGAAGGTACTTGGGGCATTTAAGGGAACCTATGACTCCTATTTTGCCCTCATTCTTTTTTTATCCAGAAAGAACATGGTCAGCAGACTGAGTTTTGAAGAAATTCAAGAATTTTTAGTTCAAATACTGATAAATATGATGGAAAGGGAAGGGAGAAGAGAAAATTCAGAAGCTATGCAGATGTTTGAAGCACACCTTATATCAAACAAATCTCCATACCTATTTTCCATCAAAATGCATAAAATGCAGACATAAACTCATATTATTCTAACTGCTTATCACCACTGACTCATTCATCTATCTACCTGAACATACACATATACATGATACAATATATGTAAAAGAATGTGCTTAATCCTTTCATTTTGTTGACTTCTTGTGGATCCACATATTTAGCATAAAATTTAACAAATTCACTTAAATAAATTTCAATATATTTTACTTCTTTGCCAGTAACTACAACTGGAAGCTAGAACTAAATATGTACTTGGGAATGATCTTTTGTTTCCAGAAAAGCTGTTTTTATTATGTTTTCAACCGGACTGAATGCATGTAAATGCAACATGTTTAGATTTTGATGTAGTAATTAGAGTCTTATCTCTGAAATGACTTATCTCACTTCACACTCTTAAAAATACTTCAAGTTGTTGAGATCAAAGCAAGCTTATTGAAAAAATCTAAGTGGTTTATTTCTGTGTGTTCTGGTCACAGAGTAAAAGAACATCATCCAGTGAGTGTTAATAAAAATAGGTCTGGAAATTTCCCAAGATGGCACAGTAGGAGTAACTTAGGATTGCAGCTCTCAGTGGAGGTGCAGAGGAGAGCCAGACCAGGAGATTCTCAGGAAGTGACATTTGAGCTGGCACAGTGGGTCACTGCCTGGGAAATAACACAGATCCCAGTGCCCTATCAGCAGGCGACAAACACCTGGGAGAGAGTCAACCGTTCAACTTAAAAAAAAAAAAAAAGGAAAAGGGCTCTGAGGCAGGGAGCCAGGTGATCAGGCTCGGCGGGTCCCACTCCCACAGGGACAAACAAAATGGCGATTCAAAATGCTTGGGGTTGAGAGTTTCACTGTGGGCACAGCTGAATTCATGATGGTGCAGCTCGGTGGGGGAGGGGGTGTCCACCATTACCGAGGCATTTCACCCCTACTGACTTACACTCCCATTGCTGATGCAGCCTGCCATTGCTGAGACAACCCACCATAACAGAGAGACTCCGCCAACAGGGCAGAGCCCATGACAGCAGGGCGGAGCCCACAGCAACAGGGCGGAGCCCACAGCAACAGGGCGGACCCTGCAGTAGCAAAGCAGAGCCTTGGCAGGCAAATAGTGACTAGACTGACTCCTAGCTGGGCAGGACAGTGAAACTGATACTCATAAAGAAAGCCCTAACTCCCTGAGACAGAGCACCTGAGGAAAATAAGGGGTTTTATAAGTTCTGCTGCAGCAGACTTAAACGCACCTGCCTAACAGCCCTGAATGAACAATGGAGCTCACAGCTAAGGACTTGAGCTCCTATAAAGTACAGACCGTCTCCTCAAGCAGCTCCCTGACCCCTGTATATCCCAAGAGTCACCTCAAAAAAAACTGATCAGACTGACGTTTGGTGAGCATCATTCTGGGACAAAGATAGCAGCAGAAGAAACTGGAAGCATCCCTCACTGTTCCGCAGCTGCTACAGGTGTTCCCCAGACAAGCAGGGCCTGGAGTGGACCTCAGCGGTCATATAGCAGAGGGGCTAGACTGTTAAAAGGAAAACTAAGTAACAGAAATACTTCATTATCAACAATCTGGATGTCCACTCAGAGACCCAATAGAAATGTCAGCAACTACTCAGACGACAGGCAGATAAATCCACAAAGATGGGAAGAAACCAGCACAAAAAGGAGGAAAACACCCGAAACCAAAACACCTTGCCTCCTACAAAGGACCAAAACTCCTCACCAGCAAGGGAACAAAGCTAGACGGAGAATGAGTGTGACAAAATGTTGGAATCAGACTTCAGAAGGTGGATAAGGAGAAACTTCCATGACCTAAAACAACATGTTCTAAATCAATGCAAAGAAACTAAGAACCTTGAAAAAAGATTCGAGGAAATAATAAGAAGAATGGACAACTTAGGAATATGAATGAATTGAAGGAGCTGAAAAACACAACACGAGAACTTCGCAAAGCATGCACAAGTTTCAACAGCCGAATTGACCAAGCAGAAGAAAGAATATCAGAAGTCGAAGATCAACTCAATGAAATAAAACAAGAAACCAAGATTAGAGAAAAAAGAGCAAAAAAAAAAAAATGAACAATGTCTCCAAGAAATGTGAGACTATGTGAAGAGACCTAACCTACGTTTGATAGGTGTACCAGAATGTGATGAAGAGAATGAATCCTAGCTAAAAAATACTCTTCAGGATATTATCCAGGAAAATTTTCTCAACCTGTCAAGGCAGGCCAATATTCAAGTCCAGGAAATACCAAGAAAACAACAAAGATATTCCTTAAGAAGAGCAAACACAAGGCACATAATTGTCAGATTCACCAGGGTTGAAATGAAGGAGAAAATACTAAGGGCAGCCAGAGAGAAGGGTCAGGTCACCCACCAAGGGAAGCCCATCAGACTCACAGAAGATCTTTTGGCAGAAACTCTACAAGCTAGATAAGAGTGAGGGCCAATATTCAACATCCTTAAAGAAAAGAAGTTTCAACCCAGAATTTCATATCCAGCCAAACTGAGCGTCATAAGTGAAGGAAAAATAAAATCCTTTGCAAACAAGCAAGTACCCAGAGATTTTGTCACCACCAGGCCTGCTTTACAAGAGCTCCTGAAAGAGGCACTACACATAGAAAGGAACACCCAGTACCAGCTATTCCAAAAACATACCAAATGCTAAAGAGCATCAGCAAAATGAAGAATCTGCATCAACTAAAGGGCAAAACAGCCAGCTAGAATCAAAATGGCAGCATCAAATTCACACATAACAATATTAACCTTAAATGTAAATGAGCTAAATGCACCAATCAAAAGACACAGACTGGCAAATTGGAAAAAAAAAAACCAAAACTCATCAGTGTGCTGTATCCAGGAAACCCATCTCACATGCAAGGATACACAAAGGCTCAAAATAAAGGGATGAAGGAAGATTCACCAAGCAAATGGAGAGCATAAAAAAGCAGGAGTTGCAATTCTTGTCTCTGATAAAATAGACTTTAAAGCAACAAAGATCAAAAGAGACAAACAAGGTCATTACATAATGGTAAAAGGATTGATACAACAAGAAGAGTTAATAATTCTAAATATATATGGACCCAATACAGCAGCACGCAGATATATAAGGCAAGTTCTTAATGACTTACAAAGAGACTTAGACTCCCACACAATAATAGTGGGAGACTTTAACACTCCACTGTCAATATTAGACAGATCAACCAGACAGAAAATCAACAAGGATATCCAGGGCTTGAACTCAGACCTGGAGCAAGCAAACCTGATAGACATTTACAGAACTCTCCACCCCAAAGCCACAGAATATACATTCTTCTCAGCACCACATCACACCTGCTCTAAAATTGACCACATAATTGGAAGTAAAGCACTGCTCAACAAATGCAAAACAACTGAAATCATAACAAACAGCCTCTCAGACAATAATGCAATCAAGTTAGAACTCAGAACACAGAAACCAACCCAGAACCGCACAGCTTCATGGAAACTGAACAACTGGCTCTTGAACATTGACTGGGTAAACAATGAAATGAAGTCAGAAATAAAGAAGTTCTTCGAAACCAATGAGAACGAAGACACAACATGCCAGAACCTCTGGGACACATTTAAAGCAGTCTCTAGAGGAAAGTATATAGCAATAAGTGCCCATATGAGAAGAAAATAGAGATCCAAAATTGACACCCTATTGTCAAAATTGAAAGAGCTAGAGGAGCAAGATAAAAAAAAAAAAAAAACAACTCAAAACGTAGCAGAAGACAAGAATTAACTAAGATGGGAGCAGAACTGAATGTGATAGAGACATGAAAAACCCTTCAAAAAATCAATAAATCCAAGAGCTGGTTTTTTGAAAATATCAACAAAATAGACCACTAGCCAAACTGATGAAAAAGAAGAGAGAAGAATCAAATAGATGCAATAAAAAACCTTAAAGGGGAAATCACCACAGATTCCACAGAAATTCAAACCATCATCAGAGAATATTACAAACAACTCTACGCACATAAACTAGTAAACCTGGAAGAAATGGATAAATTCCTGGACAGCTGTGTCCTCCCAAGCCTAAACTAGGAGGAAGCCAAAACTATGAATAGACCAATAACAAGGTCTGAAGTCGAGGCAGCAATTAAGAGCCTACCACACAAAAAAAGCCCAGGTCCAGATGGGTTCACAGCCAAATTCTACCAGACACACAAAGAAGAGCTGGTGCCATTCCTTCTGAAACTATTCCAAATAATCCAAAAAGAGGGAATCCTTCTCAAATCATTTTATGAGACCAACATCATCCTGATACCAAAACCCAGCAGAGACTCAACAAGAAAAGAAAACTTCAGTCCAATATCATGATGAACATAGATGCAAAAATCTTCAATAAAATACTGGCAAACCGATTGCAACAGCACATCAAAAAACTTATCCATCATGATCAAGTAGGATTCATCCTGGGGATGCAAGGCTGGTTCAATATACACAAGTCTATAAATGTAATTCACCACATAAACAGAACCAAAAACAAAAACCACATGATTATCTCAATTGACACAGAGAAGGCCTTTGACAAAATTCAACAGCACTTCATGCTAAAAACCCTCAATAAACTCGGTATTGATGGAACGTATCTCAAAGTAATAAAAGCTATTCATGACAAAGCAACAGCCAATATCATACTGAATGGGCAAAAACTGGAAGCATTCTCTTTGAAATCTGGCACTAGACAAGGATGCCCTCTCTCATCACTCCTATTCAATATAGTACTGGAAGTTCTAGCCAGAGCAATCAGGCAAGAAAAAGAAATAAAGGGTATTCAAATAGGAAAGGTGGAAGCCAAATTGTCTCTATTTGCAGACAACATGATAGTATACCTAGAAGACCCCATTGTCTCCGCCCAAAAACTCCTACAACTGATAAGCAACTTCAACAATGTCTCAGGATATAAAAACAATGTGCAAAAATCACAAGCATTTCTATACACCAATAACAGACTTAAAAAGAGCCAAATCAAGAATGAACTGCCATTCACAATTGCTACAAAAAGAATAAAATACCTAGGAATACAACTTATAAGGAACGTAAGGGACCTCTTCAAGGAAAACTGCAAACCACTGCTCAATGAAATAAGAGAGATCACAAACAGATGGAGAAACATTCGATGTTCATGGTTAGGAAGAATCGATATTGTGAAAATGGCTATACTGCCCAAAGTAACTTACAGACTCCACACTATCCCCATCAAGCTACCATTGACTTTCTTCACAGAACTTGAAAAAACCACCATGAACTTAATATGGAACCAAAAGAGAGCAGGCATAGCCAAGTCAATTCTAAGTAAAAAAAAACACAACATGAGGCATCACACTACCAGATTTCAAACTATACTACAAGGCTACAGTAATCAAAACAGCATGGTACTGGTACCAAAACAGACATATAGACCAATGGAACAGAACAGAGGCACCAGAGGCAACACAACATATCTACAACCATACAATCTTTGATAAACCTGACAAAAACAAGGAATGGGGAAAGGATTCATAAATGGTGTTGGGAAAACTGGCTAGCCATGTGCAGAAAGCAGAAACTGGACCCCTACCTGACACCTTACACTAAAATTAACTCCAGATGGATTAAAGACTTAAACATAAGACCTAACACCATAAAAACCCTAGAAGAAAATCTAGGCAAAACCATTCAGGACATAGGAGTAGGCAAGGACTTCATAATCAAAATACCAAAAGCATTGGCAACAAAAGCCAAAATAGACAAATGGGACCTAATCAAATGCCACAGCTTCTGCACAGCAAAAAAGAAAACAGTCACTAGAGTGAATCAGCAATCAACAGAATGGGAAAAAAATTTTGCAGTTTACCCATCTGACAAAGGGCTGATATCCAGAATTTACAAAGAACTCAAACAGATTTATAGGAAAAAAAACAACAAAGCCCATTCAAAAATGGGCAAAGGATATGAACAGACACTTTACAAAAGAAGACATACATGAGGCCAACAAACATATGAATAAATTCTCATCATCACTGGTCATTAGAGAGATGCACATTGAGATACCATCTCACGCCAGTTAGAATGGTGATCATTAAAAAATCTGGAGACAACAGATGCTGGAGAGGATGTGGAGAAATAGGTACACTTTACACTGTTGGTGGGAATTTAAATTAGTTCAACCATTGTGGAAGACAGTGTGGCAATTCCTCAAGGACCTAGAAATAAAAATTCCATTTGACCCAGCAATCCCATTACTGGGTATATATCCAAAGGACTATAAATTGTTCTACTATAAGGACACATGCACATGAATGTTCATTGCAGCACTGTTTACAATAGCAAAGACCTGGAACCAACCCAAATGCCCATCGATGCTAGACTGGACTGGGAAAATGTGGCACATATACACCGTGGAATATTATGCAGCAATCAAAAATGATGAGTTTGTGTTCTTTGTAGGGACATGGATGAATCTGGAGAACATCTTTCTCAGCAAACTAAGGAACAGAAAATGAAATACCACATATTCTCACTCATAGGCGGGTGAGGAAAAATGAGAACACATGAACACAGGGAAGGGAGTACTACACACTGGGGTCTATTGGGGGGAATAGGGGAGGGACAGCAGTGCGGGGGAGCTGGGGAGGGATAACCTGGGGAGAAATGCCAAATGTGGGTGAAGGGGAGGAAGGCAGCAAATCACACTGCCACGTGTGTACCTATGCAACTATCTTGCATGTTCTGCACATGTACCCCAAAACCTAAAATGCAATAAAAAAATAGGTCTTAGAATTTACAAACTTTATTTTTTGTTTGTGAGGTACATCTATTGAAGTTAGAAGAGAAAGACTGGGCTATAGTCATTTGTATATGTATCATTGGGCTGTGAGTTCTTTAAAGGCAGTCTCCATAACATGTATGACTTTATCCTTAGCATAGTATTTTCATTAAAGAGAGGTTTCAGAAGTGCTTAGTGACTGTATAAACATCTTTGAAATATCTGGTCATTGTAATTAATTTATCTTTTAAAGTGACTTAATGAGCCATAGGGATAGCTTATGGTCAAATAAATTGCTGTTTATCGTATGAACAACAAAAGTGGTAAAGGAACTTGTTTTGCTTCAGTGACAATTATTTATAAGACTTTCTACTTACCTGAATTAAAGTTTAAATCAATGTAATAACTAAAAATTATGGAGTTTTTCTTGTTGCTAGTTCGTTTGCTTTTCAACTGCATGATTTTTGAAAATCACTCTGAACTCAAAAAAATAGATAGTATCTCATTAAAGATTCCGGATGACAAGCCCTTGATAGACAAATGTTAATGGCAGTTAGTTTCGGTTGTTTTTAATGTACTTGCCAAGCATTAGATACCTCAGTTTCGTTAAAAAAATTTTTAAGTCTGTTTTCACAGAAACTCTTAAACATAGTCCAAGATGGTTATAACATCAAGGTCATTTTGCAAGAATAAGATTCTTTATTGAATTTAGTTAACCTGAAGATTCTGGTCAAATGCTAAATTAGATAGTTGCTTTTATTTTTTAAGGTTCCTTCCTGGGTTAGAATGCATTTGCTTAATTTTTAATATCTGGGGTGGATAACTGGTGAATATTGGTGATGCTTTAATACATATATAGTTATAACATATGGTAAAAAAGTTGCAGAATATTTTTTATTTATGCTTAATTTCTGGGAGCAAAGGAATTCATGGCACTGTAATTTCAGTTCAGTGGAAGTAGAATCCAGAGAAAAACATCCCGATGCTTGCTTATCTTCAAAAGAAGAATTGGGGCACCTTTAGATAAAATGAGACAGTATATGTCAATTATTTGTAAGCCAAAAAAAAAGCAAATAAAGTAATTAATTTTTGCAGATGTTAGTTGTAGTAGTGTCAGGGATATAGGAGGATTTCCTAAAGTTTATTTTGCGACTAAAGAGCAGAGGCAACATTGCCTCCTGTTTAGAGTGTAAGTTTTGGAGTTATACAGCATTGGTTTTTTGTTTGTTTGTTTGTTTTTTAACCACATTCAAGGAAGAAAGAGGAGGAAAAAGAGGGAGAGAGAACAAGAATATTGCTTTAGTCTAAAAACGGTTATTAATAATGGCTGATCAATATTTTGTGTATTTAAGGTGGAGAATGTATATTTTGTGTATTTAAATGGAGAGCTCTATAAATATTTATTGAGTTTACTTGTTCCGGATCTGAGTTCAAGTCCTGGATATCCTTATTAATTTTCTGTGTCGTTGAGTCTAAATCTCTTTATGTGTCTTATGTATCTGGGTGTTAGGTTCGTTAGCTCTTATTGTTGCATTGATCCTTTTACCACTGTATCTTTGTTGCTTTGAAATATATTTTGTCAAATGCGAGAATTGCAACTCCTGCTTTTTGTTTATTTATTTATTTATGCTCTCAATTTGGTTGGTAAATCTTTCTCCAACCCTTTGTTTTGAGTATTTGTGTATCTTTGGATATAAAGTGGGTCTGGATGTAGTATACTGTTAGGTTTTGGCTGTGTATCTTTTGATTGGGGGATTTAATTGATTTAAGTTTAGGGTTACTGCCATTTAATGTTAACTGGCTATTTTATCCATTCGTTGATGTAAATTCTTCTTTATGTTCATGTTCTTTACTTTTTGGCATATTTTTAGAAAGGCTAATACGGTTTTCCTTTCTGTGTGTAATGCTTCTTTCAGAAGTTCTTGTAAAGCAGGCCTTGTGGTAATAAAATCTCTAAGTACTTGCTTGTTCATAAAAGATTTTATTTTTCCTTCAATTGTGAAGCTAGTTTGGCAGGATATGAAATTCTGGGCTGAAAGTTCTGTTCTTTAAGGATGTTGAATATTGGCCCCCACTCTCTTCTCACTTGTAGGGTTTCCGCTGAGAGATCTGCTGTAAGTCTAATAGGCTTCCCTTTGTGGGTAACCTGACCTTTCTCTCTGGCTGCCCTTAGTATTTTTCTCTTTTGTTTCAACCCTGGTGAATCTGATGATTATGTGCCTTGGGGTGCTCTTCTTGAGGAATATCTTTGTGGTGTTCTTTGTATTACCTGGGGTTGAATATTGTCCTGCTTTGCTAGATTGGGAAAATTTTCCTGGGTAATATCCTGAAGAGTATTTTCCAGCTTGGATTCATTCTCTCCATCACATTCAGGTACACCTATGAAACGTAGATTAGGTCTTTTCACATAGTCCCATATTTCTTGGAGACTTTGCTTATTCCTTTTTATCCTTTTTTCTCTATTCTTGTCTTCTCATTTTATTTCATTAAGTTGGTCTTTGACCTCAGATATCCTTTCTTCTGCTTGATCAATTCAGCTATTCAAACTTGTGCATATTTCACTAAGTTTTCGTGTTGTATTTTTCAACTCTGTTAGTTCATTTATATACCTCTCTACATTGTCTATTCTTTTTAGCATTTCGTCAGACCTTTTTTCAAAGTTCTTAGTTTCTTTACATTGGGTTAGAACAAGTTCTTTTAACTCCCAGAAGTTTCTTATCATCCACCTTCTGAAGCCTCCTTCAGATAATGGAACAGAGTCCTTTTTCATCAGGGCTTGTTCCGTTGCTGATGAGGAACTCAATCCCCTGTAGAGTGAGAGGGGTTCTGATTTTGGGTATTCTCGGCCTTTTTAGGCTGGTTTCTTCCCTTTATTATGAATTTATCCATCTATCATCTTTACAATTACCACTTTTCTAATTAGGTTTCTGAGTGGACATCCAATTTATTGAGTTGCAGCACTGGAATCTGAGCAACCCACTGTGCCGGCCAAAACAGCAGCGATAAGACTAATGGTGCTCTTCTGCCTGGAAATCTCCAGTCTGGCTTTTTTCTTGAGTACGTAACAAGTGGCTCTAACTTCCCAGAGCTCCAAGCATCGGTCAGTAGGGGAACCAGTCCCGTTTACTCTGCACGAAGAGCTGCCACGCCAATGTGCAGGCAAAACCACTGCACCGGCTACAAGAGTCACGCTGGTGACCTGTGGGGCTCCTCCACTGGAAATCTTCTGGTCCGTGAGCGGAAAGTGTGGCATCCTCTCATTCTCTGCACTTTCACTGGGAGCTACAATCCCGAGCTGTTAGCGATCAGCCATCTTGGATCTCTCTCCCTCCAGCATTGGTTTTAATTCTCAGTTCTCCTCCTTATTAGTTGTATATACTTGGGCAAGTTACTTTCTTTATTTCTGGCCTTTATAGTTTCACAATAAAGGGTAGCTGCTTTCATTAGCATCGTTAGCAACAATTAACTAAGGGTCTTTCTGGAATAGTTACAATATTTCAATCAGTGTTTGTGTTGAACATTTTTGGCTAACTTTAGGTTGAATGTTTTGTTAGGGTGAAATCTTTGTTCTGTGATTTTTTTTTTCCTTGCTCAATTAGCTAGATATTCTTTACTGTTAGTGAGAAAAGACAGAAATCTTAAGGATTAGAGATATAAGCATTTGCATATTACAGTCCATTTTTGTTAGATATTTTAATAGAAGAAACTTTTTTTGTTTCCTTTTTTTCTCCTGGCCTAGGAGAAATTTTGGACATGCATTCAGCAAAATGGTAATGGTAGCTGCGAGGGAGGTTGTGACTGCATGGTCTCAGAGGTGCCCCTTATTGGTCAATGTCTTGGGATATTCAGTTTGGGTTTCCCTTCTGGGGGTGTGTCCAATCTTTTGGCTTCCCTGGGCCACACTGAAAGAAGAAGAATTGTCTTGGGTCACACATAAAATGTACTAACAGCAATAGCTGCTGAGAAAAGCAAAACACACAAAAAAAGCAACTCATAATATTTTAGGAAAGTTTACGAATTTGTATTGGGCCTCATTTAAAGCAGTCCTAGCCTGCATGTGGCCTGCAGGCTGTGGGTTGGACAAGCTTGTTTAGATAAGCCTGGTTAATTTTACATAATGTGAACAGGTAAAGTTGAATGTGGAGGAGCAAAGTCTGGCGGTTTCTTTCTTATTTTTTTATATTTTAAGGACTAGGGAGATAATATATAAAATGATAAAGTCCAAAAAATATATGCATCAATTCCTGAGATTTTTATATTGAACCTTAACTATTTGATTTTGAGGTCAGAAATCCTAGCTTTGTTGTTTTTAGCTGTAGGACCTCGTGTGAGTTACTGATATTTTCTCAACATAGTGTCTTCATCTATAAAATGTTAATACTATTTTCCACATTGTTTTATGTTTGATCTAGGACACTATCACCTAGGTAATGCAGGGAAAATGCTTGATTCTATGCAGTCCATAATGTCTGTTCAGAAAAGAATTGGTCTTGGAACAAAGGTTTTAAGGATTGAGAGAGCAAAAAGACATCCAAGAGTTCTTTAGTGACCACTTATGTATGTGAGGTATAATGTTGTACAATTATTGTATACATTTATCTCATTTAATCCATGTAGCTGGTGTTAAGTAGGTCTTATTACCTTCATTTAACGAATAAGAAAATGGAGTCCTAGGCTGGTTAAGGAACTTGTTAAGTCACACAGCTAGTGGCCAATAATGTCAAACAGTTGCTTACTTTGTCTATTATCAGACACTAAATTCTATTCTGATAGAATTACTGCATTCCTGAGTCTGTGTTCTTTGCTGCCACTAAAATATCTTCATTGTTTTTTATTGATTGATGTATTCCTTCTTCTGTCAAGCCTGTGCACTTGCATTATCCAATATACCTTCTTGATTTAAGGCTGATAAATATGTATCTGTCCATTTTAACTGTCAGAAAATCCATGCTAATGATTTTCTGGTAATGATTATAATGATTAACAAGTATAGTAAGAAGTGATGTGATTTACACAGGTTATTTTGCAGCATTATTGTTTAACTTCAAAGGCAAACATCCATTTTATGTGCATTTAATAAGTAAAAGACCAATGTTATCATATTTCTTGATATCCTCTTGAAAAGACATCAATGTAACAGAGATTTATTAATATTTTTCTCATTAAATCACATACAGCTTTATTCTACTCAAAGGTAAGTTCTTCTTATCTATGGAAGAATCGGATATGGCTGAAAGATGAAGTTATTCATAGATGCCAGGGAATATTAATCATATGGCACCCAAATTGTTATCTCTGCATTCACCTACCAAAAGCCTTGCAGTGAGGGCACAGAACGCCAGAAATACTGCAGCTGTACCAACATGACAACTCTAAAATAATTTGAAAGTAGAAAAAAGGAGAATTATTGAATTTTGAGGTATTCTGATATGTCAGTTCTAGCCTTGGCCAAATCTAATTTTTCATAGAAAATGGAGAATTCAGACATGCAATAGGTTAAATTAATTTATCATTCTCTCTCTCCCATTTGTGGTGTAATTTGTATTTTCCATTTGAAAATGGTTGGTAGGTATTGTAAAGTAAAGATTTCATAAACTTAACTAGACAAACCTCTTATACAAAAATGCAAATAAATTTGGTTAAGTAACTTCTTAAGTCACACAGCTAGTGGCTGATAACGTATCAAACAATATTTAAGCTTAAAATCCTTCAAAATCTTAATGCCTCAAGATAAGCAACACAAAAATAAATTGCTTTTTATTTTTTCAGGTTATAGAGAGCATAAACATAAAGTTGCCAATTATTCCAGAGTTTTGCTTTTAATGCTCCATGGATAGTACCTAGGAACCAAATTCCTTAAACTTTTGCTTACCTCTCATTGCTCAGATTTTGGGTAGACTTGGGAAAACCAAAGATGATCTTTGCACTTTGGGTGTTGCACCTTTCAACCCTTGCTCTTTACCAGTTACACACCCTGCCCAGATCTCAGCAAATGACACAAGTTCAGCAAGAAAATAGGAGTGGTCCAATAAAAGTTCTCTCAACATTTTGCCCTACTCCCCATAAATTTACCTACTTCTGTATACTCCAGCTACAAAAGGATAAGCATCAAGCCTGACTCATTTTCTGGTGCTCTGTATCCCGTTCTCTCCTTCCGCCTCAATTTTCTTATTCCATCTATAATCCTTTGCTTTCTTCTTTATCATTATTCCATCTCTTTTCACTGGATTTTTTCAATGTATAAATATTTATTCATTCATTCATTCATTCATTCAACAAATACTTACTAATATTCTCAATGATGGGCTCCTTTCTAGGCACTAAAGATAGAAAGTTGAATGAAGAAACAGTTAAATTCTGGCAGGAGGAAGACAAGATAAATAAATAGAAGTATAGCAGATGGTGATAGGTACTATTGAGGGGTTCGTTATTAATATGGTGGTCCGAAAAGGCTTGTCTGAGAAGATGATTTTGCAGAAAGATAGTTGTACAAAGGAGGTAAGGATATGAAGCATGCAGATCTGGGGAAAGAGAATTTTATCAGAGGTAATAGTATAAAGCTCTAAAGAGAGGCACATGCCTGTCATGTGTAAAGAATGTGGCAGTCAAAGTGGCTTGAACAATCAGTGAGAGAATAATGGGAGGTGCATTCAGAGAGGTAAAGGAGGTGGCACCGATCATTCAGGGCTTTGTAGCCAATAATATGGCCTTTACCTTTGATTCTAAGTGAGAAAGGGAGCCATTGGAGGGGTATGAGCAGGGAATGGTGTGAGCTGACTTGATTTATATCAATATCCTCTAGCTTCTTTGTGATAGCTTCTCTGGCTTCTCCAAAGGTCATGGAGGGATGAGAGCAGAAGCAGAAAGATTAATTAGAAGAGCATTACAAAATCCAAGAGAGAGTTGAGGTTGGCTTGGACAAGAGTGGCGATGGTAGAGTTGGTAAGAAGTGGTCATAATATGGATATTTTTACAATAGAGTCTATAAGATTTGGTGATAGGGTATATGGTATGAAATTGTAGACTGAAGAATGGCATAGCCTTACTGGGACTTCTGTTGTACAATGGAATGTAGAAAGCTGGAAAAATCATGGCTCTCATGCTCACAAAAGGAAAAATGTCTGATGATCTACAGGTTTACACCTTCTCTCATATTCATCAGAAAGCTGATTTTGCAGAGCCACTGATTTCTCTGAAATCTAAGTGAATGCAGGTGTCTGCAAGGAGATATATTACACATGTATATGCTTATATGGATAAGATTCACCAGATGCTGTAAGAGGAATTTAGTTAAAATTGTTAAGGAATTGGAAAGGACTAAGTATGGACCAGAAGAGAATATAGAACCCCTAAAGTCCAAAGTTATTAGGGAATTTTCACCCAGTTATAGGCTGTCCTTCATGAACCTCACTGCCTACTAACAAAAAGATTGGTGGAAATTTTAAGAAAGTATCCCTTTTGGTGTAGGCTTGGAGGGGAGTGAAGAGCAACTACCTTGAGAAAGGGACAAAAACTTCCTCAGGTTTTTCTCCTTTATATCTTATTAACCTTCTGGGGCTGGAGGTGGCAGTGGGGCAACAAACACCATCACAGTTAGGATACTTGTATGACCCATTTCTCTTAGAAGAAGGGGAAAGAAAAACCTTATAGTCTGGGGGGAGGTGAAAGAGTATAAACTTTCACTTGGTAAAAATTAGATATAAAGTTGAAATTTCTGTTAGAAGTAGTTTTGGGCCTGAGGAGCTGGTAGAACTCAGTAAGCATTAACTAAAACTGAGAAGATGTAGGGAGGGTTGGATTGATTAATATGGTCAATAGTTTAGTTTTTTTGTGCATTAAAAAAATATAATCCTTACACAAGCCCACAACACTTTGTTGACTTGCCTGGGATCTCCTCTACCTATGCTTCTAACGTCTTCACATCCCGTGGCTAAGGGTCAACAGAGAACTGTTATTAAATCCTCGGCTCCACACTCTGTTGGCTTTAGCTCATGTTTTGAGACGTGCTGCTGTGTTTTTTGCTTGAGATGATCTTACTTTCCTTATCTTGACTCTTGGTATTGTTTTAGGACTTTTGCTAAATCGTCTCTGACTCCTTTTGTTCCCCACTGCTTAGAATGGAACGCTCCAGCCAACCATGATCCTTAGAACACTTAAACTGCTGCCTATATGCAACATTTTGTAGTAAGGTCTACCCAGAAGAATCACTTAGTCTCAGGTTTACACTCTTATTGTAGCTCATTCATGATTAAATGATGTATAATATGCAAAGAATTTAGTACAATAATTGCCATGTTGTAAGCTTGTAATAAATGCTAGTTGTTTGCATTAATATAACTTTTTCTTGTCTTTTTATTGTTATTATTATATTCCTGTATTTGTTCCACTTCACCTTTTGGCTTTTTTCTTACAATCTGTTTCATCTTGTTATTCACTGTTGATAAATATAATCACTAGCTCCCAAATTATTCAGGTTCTAAAACTGGAGTTGTCTTATATTTGTGTATCTTTCTCTAGCTTCCTCCGGTCATTAACTACTATGAAGTCTACTTCCTGAATACCTATAATATTTTCCTCATCCTTTCTATTCCTATTGCTCTTATCTCTTCATACTTACATGAGCTATTGTAATAGTCTGCCAATTGAATTCTTATTCTCTAAAGTACCTCCTACCAAGACTTCATAAATATATGTCTAAGATACAAATATGATCTCATGTTTAAAATACTTTATTCATTCTCAGTAGGAATATTTGTGAAACCTGTCATTGTATCCTCTTTCAGTAACCATCCTTGTATCTTATTACTTCAACAAATGCACTCATCAGTACCACACTATTTGCAATTTTTCCAGTTGTTTACATCTTTTTGCTTCTGTGTGTATGTATGTACGCATTTGAATAGGACAGTATTTCCAGTTTGTTGGGGTGAACACAACGGAAATGCTACCTCATGTGTAAAGCCTTCACTGATACTGACATCCTGTTTCTCTAGTGACAACACTTCATGTATTCCATCTTATGTGGTACTCTATTTGGTACTTAATTGCATTTTAAAATATTCATGTGTCTATTTTCTTCACTAGGTTGTGAGTTCCTTGAATTTAGACATGGCTGGATTCTTATTAGTCTGTTTCTTTAACCTGTAGTTCAACACTGGAAACATGTAAAATTCACTGTAAAAATTACTGATTGAGAAATGAAAATCAAAACCACATTGAGATACCATCTCACGTCAGTTAGAATGGTGATCATTAAAAAATCTGGACACAACAGATGCTGAAGAGGATGTGGAGAAATAGCAACATTTTTACACTGTTGGTGGGAGTGTAAATTAGTTCAACCATTGTGGAAGACAGTGTGACAATTCCTTGAGGATATTGAACCAGAAATACCATTTGACCCAGCAATCCCATTACTGGGTATATATCCAAAGGACTATAAATCGTTCTACTATAAGGACACATGCACATGGCACTGTTCACAATAGCAAAGACTTGGAACCAATCCAAATGCCCATGAAGGATAAACTGGATAAAGAAAATGTGGCACATATACACCATGGAATACTATGTAGCCATAAAAAAGGATGAGTTCATGTCATTTGTAAGGACATGGATGAATCTGGAAACCATAATTCTCAGCAAACTGACACAAGAACAGAAAATCAAACACTGCCATGTTCTCACTTATAAGTGGATGTTGAACAATAAGAACACATGGATACAGGGAGGGGAACATCACACATTGGGGCATTTTGGGGAGTGAGGAGGCTAGGGGAGGGATAACGGGGTGGGGGGATTGGGGAGGGATAACATTAGGAGAAATAATGTAGATGACAGTGGAACGGATGCAGCAAACCACCATGGTATGTGTATACCTCTGTAACCAGCCTGCATGATCTGCACATGTACCTCAGAACTTAAAGTATAATAATAAAAATTATTGATTGAATAAATATTATAAATTGAATAAATAGAATCTATTGAGTTATGTTCACTAATCTTCCATGAATCTTTCCATACTTATAATTCCATACTGCATTGAAATTAAATAAAGACAAGTGATGTAATTTGGACATTTGTCCAGCAAATGTCACGTTGAAGTGTAATCCCCAGTGGTGGAGGTGGGGCCTGGGGAATGTGTTTGGATCATGTGAGTGTATCTCTCATGAATGGCTTAGTGCCATCCCCTTGGTGATAAGTGAGTTCCCACGAGATCTGATTGTTTGAAAGTGTATGGCACCTCCCTTTCTCGCTCATGCTCCTGCTTTCACCATGTGATGAGCCTGCTCCCCCTTTATCTTCTGTCAAAGTAAAAGCTCCCTGAGACCTCCCCAGACGCTGAGCAGGGGCTGGTGCCATGCTTGTATAGCCTACCCAACTGTAAGCTAATTAAACCTCTTTTCTTTATAAATTACTCAATCTCAGGTATTTCTCTATTGCAACTAAAAAGTGGCCTAATACAACAAGGATCAACTCTAAAAATTTATTCAAATTATTCAGATGTAGAAAATATACTAAATATTATGCAATTTCTTCATTTTTAAAGCATTAAACTTTTCAGTGAATTCTTTTCTTAAGCTTGCTAGCATTGTAGTACACATAGTTCATAGGTATATATAAGTTTAACTGTTTATATACACATGATATATTCTCCTTTAAAGTAATGCTATAAATATGAACTGGCTATCAATCTTAGCTACAGAAAAGTGACTCTGTACTAAAATGTAATTCTATGCTTGAGACTGTTGAGATTTTATCTAGTGTAAATTTATTTGAATAAATAAAATGTGATGTGATGAAAATTTCATGTGATGAAAACATGGTCCGTAATGAAATTTTTAAGCAAGAAATCATGGATAAAAAGAGATGAATTAAAATACTTAATAATTACCCCTTACTCGTGGAGGTTATTTGACCTCTTAATTTAGTTATATCAATATCTAAAACTGAATTTAGAGTGAACTGCTACTAGGTAGTAACCAAATTACACCATTTAAGCAGATATATTTTTTGCCTTAGTATTTTATAGACTGGATTTATAATCCTTGCTTCTGAAGAGTTACAATAGGAATATCATTGGGCTCAAAAACATCAAACAACATTTTTGACTACCTCCTCTGTGAAATATACTCAAGAAGAATGAAACAGAAAGATTCTCTGCTTCTGATGCTTATAGTTTGGTGTTAAGACAATACTATCACTACTAGTCTTTATTTTGAGACTGCCACCAAGAATCATACTAGATGTTGATGTGTCAAACACCAAACCAAGACATTTAAAGATATTAAATTTAATTATAATGAAAGTATTGTATAGTAGATGTAGATCACCCCTATTTGTCCAATAGAAAAACTAAGGCCTAAAATTTTAATAAATATCCCAAGTCAAACAGCTATTAAGTAATAAAGCTGGAATATCTGTCCACATAGTCTGACACTAGATCTCGTTCTGTTTACCACCACAGCCTATTGCTTCCCTAAGTATCACAAATGAAAAGTATGAATAGTTAAAAAAGCACATTAACCGAATCATAATTCAATATAACAGCCTAGAAATACTGTGGGCTGTACATGATTAATTGACAAAGAATGGCCATGTGTGCCAGTTGGAGAGCCCAGGCTCCAAAGGACTATGTCCTACCTTAGAGCTGGTGCCACTGCTGCCACTGCCAAACCAAAGGAGGAGAGGGGAGGCCAGGCACTTCCATGTGCTTTAAGAAGAAATAGCACTGCAGCTGTTGTGAGCTGGTGTGGGACTGAAGCATAAGCAAACTACGTCTTCTATAGCTGCGTGCTTACACTGCTTCCTTTAAGAGAGGTCCTGTCCCTGCTGGGCCAGGCCCACAGTGTAGATGTTCCACTGGTGGCCTAAAGATCCTGTGGCTGAATGTCTATATCTCTTGCTAGACTTGGAAACTTTTCATCTATTGTTTCATTAAATAGGTTTTCTAATCCTTTTAGTCTCTCTTCTCCCTTGGGAACACCAATAACTGGATTGTTCAGTCTCTTTATGGTTTCTCAAATGTCATAAAGGCTTTGCTTATCCTTTTTTATTCCTTATTCTTTATTTCTCCTGAGTGAATTATTTCTAATAATCTATATTCAAGTCCTGAAATTCTTTTTTTTGATAGATCTTGTCCATTGTGAAAGTTTTAAAATGTATTTTGTATTTTATTCAATGAATTCTTCAGTTCCAGAATTTGTTTGGTTCCTTTAAATAAAATCTATATCTCTGATAATTTTCTCATTTATATTCTGAATTATTTTTCTGATTTCTCTGTATTATTTCTCAGAATTCTCTTGTATCTCCCTGAGCTTCTTTAAAATGAGTATTTTGAATTCATTATTCAGGATTTCTTGAATTTCTTTTTGACTGGAAACTGTTGCTAGAGAATTAGTGTGTTCCTTTAGGGGTGTAATTTTTTTTCATGTTCCTCATCCCCTTATTTTGATATCTGTACACTTTGTGCAGCAATTACTTCTTCAAATTTTTTGAATTTGCTTGTGTGGGGTAAAAACCCTTTTCTGAAGATGTATATATGTTGTTAGTTGGGTCAGGTATTTTGGCTTTGATTTGGAGTACATGCAGTAGTGTAGCCTATGTATGATATTTTTTGTATAAATGATGTCAGTAGTTTCTGTGACTTCCTTTGTGACTTGGAGTAATTATATAATGATAAAGAGATCAATCCAGCAAAAGAATATAACATAGAACAATTCTAAATTACACACACTCAACACTGGAGCATAAGATTGATAAAACAAATAACACCATGTCTAAAGAGAGAAATTTCTGCTGGGTGCAGTGGCTCACACCTGTAATCACAGTAGTTTGGGAGGCTGAGGCAGGTGGATCACTTGAGGTCAGAAGTTAGAGACCAGCCTGGTCAACATGGTGAAACTCTGTCTCTACTAAATATACAAAAATTGGCTGGGTGTTATAGTGGGCACCTACAGTCCCAGCTACTCAGGAGGCAGATGCAGGGGAATTGCTTGAACCCAGGAGGCAGAGGTTGCAGTGAGCAGAGATTGTGCCACTGCACTGCAGCATGGGTGACAGAGCAAAACTCTGTAAATAAATAAATAGATTGCAATAGAATAATAGTGGCAGGCTTCAATCCCCAACTCTCAGCATTAGATAGATCATCTAGACAAAAAAATCAATAATGATAAATTGGATTTAACTAGATGCTAGACCAAATGTACCTAATAGACATTAACAGAACATTCTACCTAACAACTGAAGAATATACATTATTTTTAATAGCACACAGAGCATTCTCTAAGATAGACCATATGTTAGCTCAGAAAACATATCTCAATAAATTGTAAGAAATTGAAATTATATCAAGTATCTTTTCAGACTACAATAAAACAAAACTAGAAATCAACACCAAGAGGAATATTTAAAAGGGAAATTAAACAAGTCCTGAACAATTATTGAATCAATGAAGAAATTAAGATGAAACTCAAACAATTTCTTAAAACAAACAAAAATGGAAATAAGATACCAAAACCTGTGAGATACAGCAAAAGCACTGGCAAGAGATAAGTTTGTAGTAATAAAAGCTTACATCACAAAATTAGAACAATTTCAAATAACCAATCTGATAATGCACCTTAAGGAACTAAAAAAGCAAGAACAAATCAAACACCAAATTAGCAGGAAGAAAGAAATAATAAAGACCACATGAAACTAAATTAGATATAGACTGTAAATATATAAAAAGTCAATAAAGCTAAAAGTTGGTTCTTTTAAAAGATAAGATTGATGAATCAATAACTAAAATAGCTAAGTAAAGATGAGAGATGACTCAAACATGATTAGAAATGAAAAAAGATACATCATTAAAAATGATACCACAGATAATGTCTCTGATCATCTGAGACTTTGGCTGACAAAATGAAAAACCTAGAGGAAATGAATAAATTTCTGTAAATATGTAAGATTGACTCAGGAAGAAACAGAAAACTTAAACAGACCAATTATGACTAATGGGATTGGATCAGTAATATAAAGACTCCCAAAAAAGAAAAGCCCAGGACTAGATGAATTCACAGTTAAATTCCACAATTAAAGAAAAACTAATACCAATCCTCCACAAACTATTCCAAAAAATTGAAAGGGAAGGAAATCTCTTTAAATTATTCTATTAGTTCAGCATTATGCTGATACCAAAGCTACACCTGTGGACAACAAATAAAGAAAACTACAGTCCAATATCCCTAACCTACACACAAAAATCTTCAACAAAATACTAGCAAACCAAATTCAGTAGCATACTGAAAAGATAATACACCATGACCAAGTGGGATTTGTAACAGGGATGCAAAGATGATGGTTCAACATATGCAAATCAATAAATGTGATATATTGTGTCAAGAGAATGAAGGACAAAAATCATGATCATCTCAATAGATACAGAAAAAGCATTTGATAAAGTTCAACATTGATTCCTGATTTTGAAAAAAATTCTCAACAAAGTGGGAATAAAAGGAACATAAGTCAACATAATTAATGCAAGCTTTGACAAACTCACAGCTAACATGATACTGAATGGTGAAAAACTGAAAGCCTTTCTTCTAAGATCTGGAACAGGACAAGGATACCTGCTTTCACCTCTCCTATTTTACACAATATTGGAAGTCCTAGCCAGGGAAATGTAGCAAGATAAAAACATAAAAGGGATCTAAATTGAAAAAAAAGGAAGTCAATTAATCCCTCTTTGCTGATGATATCATTTTATATCTAGAAAATCGTGAAGATTCCACCAAAACCTCCTAGGTTCAGTAAATAACTTCAGATATCTTGCAGGATACAAAATCAACATACAAAAATCAGTAGCATTTCTATTCATAATAATGACCTGAGAAAGAAATTGAGAAGCCAATCCCACTTCAGTAACTACAAAAGAAAAAACTAGGAATAAATGTAAGGAGATGAAAGATTTCTATAAGGAAAAGTGATGAAAGACATCAAAGAGGACACAAATAAACAAAATGATGTTTATTTATTCACAATAAAATTCTTCTCATGGGTGAGAAGAATTAATATGATTTAAATGACCATATTACCCAAGCAAAATAAATGCAATATCTATTAAAATGCCCACATCATTTTTTACAAAATTAGCAGAAAAACCCCAAAACCTAAAGTTCATGTAGAAAAAAGAAGAAGAAGAAAAAATCCCAAATAGCCACGGCAATTCAGAGCTTAAAGAACAAACCTGGAGGCATCTCACTTAAAATATTTTACAAGGCTATAGTAACCAAAGCAACACGGTATTGGTTTGAAGGCAGACACATAGATTAATGGAACAGAATATAGAGTCAAGAAGTAAATCCAGGTATTTATATCCAAATAATTTCTGATAACGGTGCAAAGAACAAACTCTGGGCAAAGGTCATCCTCTTTGATAAATGGTGCTGGGAAAATTGAACATCCACATGCAGAAGAATGAAACTAGACTCATATATGTCCCAATATGCAGAAATCAACTAAAAATGGATTAGAGACTTAAATGTAACACCAAACTCTGTAAAACTAGTAGGAAAAAAAACTAGAGATAAAGATAACACTTCAAGACGTTAGTGTAAGCAAAGATTTCATGCCTAAGAGCTCAATAGTACAGACAACTCTAACAAAAGTAGACAGATGGGAGTACAGTAATCTAAACAACTTCTGCACAACAACAACAAATAAAAAACAACACAGTGAAGAAACAACCTGTTTTATGGGAGAAAATATTTGCAAATTATTCATCCAACAAGGGACTGATATCTAGAATATATAAGGAACACAAACAATGTGAAAAACCAAATGATCCCATTAAAAAATGAGCAAAGGGCATGGATAGATATTTCTCAAAAGACATCCAAATAGCCAAAAGGTATATGGAAAAATGTGCAACATCACTAATCATCAAGGGAATGAAAATCAAAGCCACAATAAAATATCATCTTACTCAAGTTAGAATGGATATTACAAAAAGGTAGAAAATGACAGATGCTGGTATGAATGTGGGGAAAAGGAACTCTTAAACATTGTTGGTGGGAATGTAAATTAGTACAACCACTACAAAAAACAGTGTGGTGCTTTCTCAAAAAACTGAAAATGAACTATATGACCCAGAAATTTCACTACTGGGTATTTATCAAAAGAAAGAGAAATTGGTATATCAAAGAGACACCTGCATTTGTGTGATTTTTTTTGTAGCATCTTCACAATAGCAAAGAAAGAGAATCAACTTAAGTGCCCATTGGCAGACCATCGAATAAAGCAAATGTGTTGTACATATACACACTGGAATATTATTTAACCATAATAAAGAATAAAATAACATTAATTGCAGCAACAAGTTCCAGTATGGAACTGGAAGTTGTTATGTTAAGTATAATAATCCAGGCACAAAAAGATGGATACTACATGTTCTCACTCATGTGTGGGAACTTAAAATGTTGATCTCATGGAGATAGATAACAGAATGATAAACTACCAGGGGCTGAGAAGCGCATGTAGATGAGAGGGGAGGACAAAGAGAGGTTGGTTAGTGGGTACAAACGCATAATTAGATAGTAGAAATAGCCCCAGTTTTCAATAGCTCAATAAGGTCATTATTTTAGCAACAATGTATTATATATTTCAAAGGAGATCAAAGAGAGGACTTGATATGCTGTCAACACATAGAAATGATAAATTCTCAAGTTGATGAATACTACAAATACCTTGACTTGGTCTCTACACGTTATATGCATGTAACAAATACTCACATTTGCCCCATCAATATGTAAACTATTTTGTATTGTAAAAAACTGGTGGAAACAAACTCTTTGGGTTTATCTTGCCACCCTTTAGTATTCTAAGATGGCACTACCCTCTGTAAAAACAAAACAAGAACACCACCATCTGTAACTTTATTTTAATAGCAAAATAGAGATTCATGCAAATTCTGTTTATTTTTCCTGTGCTCAATTTTTTAAAAGTACTGGTTAAGTTTTCACTCTTTTGCAGTATATCCACAAACTGATGCTATATCTGGCATATGTAAACAAATTAGCCACCTTCTTATGTAACAAAACAAAGCTTTTGTTAAACTTTGGTAAAACAGATTAGACTAAAAATATTCTAAATATCTTTCAAATGTGTTCCAACCAGATAGCCATGTGGTATAATAAATTTCTGGCTATGACCTATAAAGGACAGCTCTTCACGTCTGTTCTTATACTACATCTTCAATTTCCCCATATGTTAAACCTCCTCTCCACAGTACCTTAGAAGTTCGCAAAATTCAGATGTAGATGCATTTAGTCCGAATGAATAGAACTCTGGAGATTTATAATGGGACTACATGACTATAGAAAAGTGAAGTCATGTAACGATGATTTTCCTTGATTGTAAGAAGATGCTTTTTAGAAAATCAGTTTCATGTTTTTTTCCCTCCCATTTCAATGTAGATTATCACTACTTTAGCGGTAGCTTACATCACAATATGTATAGAAAGATAAAAAAATATTTTGAGAGTCCTTTTTTAGAAATTATTTACTGAAAGAACAACCTCAATAGGCATAATTTTGACCCTAACTTTCCCAAAGAATTAGCAATTTTAAAATATAGGTAACCTTTAAGTACAGACATATTAATTTCATGAATATTTATGCTCTGTAAATATTTATGATTCTGTAGATCTGTGTAGAGGAAACTGAATTTGAATAGTTTTATATAAAGATCATGATGACTATAATATATATAGAGGGGAATAAAGCAGAAGAGAATTAAGACTCAGCTTTATAAAGTGACTTGTTTGCAGCAAAATTGAATAGGGGAGGCACAAATTCCTCAAGCAAAAAGTGCACATTCAGTTGTATAATTATATGAAACTGCCTGACATACGAAGTTAATTTTGAGCATTCTGGTTTGATTTTTCTCTTTGCAAATCTATTTACAGAAAAGTAAGGAGCCCTGATGTGACCAATTTGTTACTTTCCAAAATATCTTAGTATATTTTTGATGTGATGATTGCCTGATTGACTCCAAAATCTGGGGTAATATGCAATTTAATTTCTCTAGCAACTAGATCATATTAAACATTCAAAAAATGACACACTGTTTCTGAGTTTTTAAATAAAAAAGGAAGAGCTCAGCCATAGGAATTTCAAAAGCAGAAGTCTTCACCTGTTAACATACAAGTATAGATGCAAAACCACTAAATTGTGAGTCACACGACCATGGTCCTTTCTAATCCTGTTGTCTTTACATCTCTGAACATTAATTTATTATTTCATAAAATAGAGAAACATAGCATGATTGCAGATTAAGTGAAAAAAATTTTGTCAAAGAGCATTACAAATTATGCTTATTACATAAGTTTTAGTCACTGTAGTCATTTTTATAATGACTACATTTAATTATGAGCTTAATCTTTGTTCCACCAGGAAGTCACTTTTATTTTCCTTTACATAAGCAGTTTTTCTCTTGTTTGACTCCGGAACAAGTTCTCTAGACCTGGTTTATTCATTTACTTTAGATTAATAGTTAGCTTTTCACATTGGGGCACTGCTGAAAAATCCCTTCTTTTGGATAAGACACTAGCCTCATTCATCTACATGAGTAACTTCTAGGGAGGTTGAAACCTATGTTAGGTACAACCAACTGCTTTAAAGCACACATTCCTGGCCGGGCGCTGGCTCACGCCTGTAATCCCAGCACTTTGGGAGGCCGAGGCGGGCCGATCACGAGGTCAAGAGATCGAGGCCATCCTGACCAACATGGTGAAAACCCATCTCTACTAAAAACACAAAAAACTGGCGTGGTGATGCACGCCTGTAGTTCCAGCTACTCCGGAGGCTGAGGCAGGAGAATTGCTTGAACCCAGGAGGCGGAGGTTGCAGTGAGCCAAGATCGCGCCACTGCACTCCAGCCTGGCACCTGGCAAAGGAATGAGATTCTGTCTCAAAAAAAAAACAAAAAAACAAAAAAAAAAAAACACACATTATTTACAGATTTGGAACAAAATGTCAGAGTCGGAAGAGGAAAAATTAAATATTTGAGCTTGTTATCTTTCACACAGTTGCCGTCATTTGTTATAATATTTTATGGTTGCTTATTTGATGTGGTAAAAGATTCTACCATACATTAACAGATCTTAACAATTTTTGTAAAGGATTGCTATAAATAACTCACTAAAAGATTGCCACACAAAGAAACTTTATAGGGAATTCTCTTTGATCAGTTGATGTCTATAATGAGATCTGATATGCCAAAAAATCTCTTTACAACAGTTGATTAACTGTGCACAGACACTAGCCCTAGATTACATAAAGAATAGAATTAGATCAAAGATAACAGCTGAATTTGATAAATTTAGGAGCAGTTGGGAAAATGACAATTTTATTAAAATATAATAGGCATATTGAGGTCTCTAAAGCTGATAACAATGTTTGAAAAATGCTTTTATTTCACTGTATTAAGTTTTGAACAAACTATCATTTTTCTCAATTGATTCAAAAAAACCTTTCTAAACAAGCAAAACAAAAACTTACATGGTATTAACTTTTGTGTCAGAATTGATTAAAGCAGTATATGACATTTAAACACATTTTATTGCATTTTTTCAAAAATTTTTATTAGTGTGCACCATACAATTGTGAAGTGTTGATGATAAAATTTTTCACTATGAGTATTTTCAACATGGTTTATCTTTAGGATTTACTCATCAGAAATGCACCACCAAATAACATTGACTTACTGAGTCACATAAATTCTGAAGGTTTGAACCCATTTGTAGGTAAATATGATGGCATCTGTTGAGATGGTTAGGATAATTCTCTGGATGGTATTGCTTGGTTGCCTAGCAATCAGTCACCTGATATATTTGGGGAATCAGGCAATGAGCAAAAATTCTGACCAAAGAGAAGCCAGAACATCTTTACAAATGATAAGTGCATGTACAGTAACAACTGTTTTAGCTTTAGCTTGGGTATATGAAGTATTTGAAACAGGTCAAGAGGACCTTTGGATAAGCTTCACTATTAAAAAAGAGGAATCTGGCAAGAGTTACATTAAATTGCTCATATGATGTTTTTGAAAGATAGAGATCATATTCTAGGGAGATGTCTAAGAATCCAAGATGTCTAGTGCCTATGAAATAAACCGTAATGACCTTGGTAAATGACACTTTGAAGAAATGTTCTTGGGCATTATTCTCAGTAGAAAATTTCAGCTTACATGAATGATTACCCTTAATTAAGTAAGATAAGGAAATAAACAGTTTTCTACTCAGAGAAGAGTGAGAAACATGATCGTCACAAGGAGGGCATTGATAATTTGGTTTAAACATGCCATTGTTTTTTTTTTAAAGGAAAGGTTAGAATGAATAAATATTTATTGCTTCAGATGAATTCCCATTATATCGAATCCTCTTCTAGAAAATTTGTGACTTCTTGGTATAGCAGTTTTGTGACAGAAATACTGAAGCCATCTAACATGACATTGCCAAATATACTGTTACTGCATCAGAGTTATAATGATGCTAAAGTTCTTAGACTAGTTTCTATAACAGTAAGCATGAGCTGTAATTCAAATTTTTCTTTAACAGTGAATTGCTGATGAATAACTGAATCTAATAATCCAGTGGAATAGTAATTCCTCCTCATGACTTTTTACAATCCTTCTTAAAATAAGTTAGGGTAAAAATAAATATACAATATAATTATTGGCATATAATAAATTTATGTAAAAGCTATCTTCAAAATGTGTATAAAGTATTATTTTCTAAAATCTCTAATTCAGAATGTTATCTGTCTAAACATATTATAAAAAATAGCAGAGCATAGGTATTTCTCTCTCACTAATATTAAACTTATTGGCCAGACATGGTAGCTCACGCCTGTAATCTCAGCACTTTGGGAGGCCAAGGTGGGTGGCTCACCTGAAGTCAGGAGTTCGAGACCAACCTGGCCAACATGGTGAAACCCCGTCTCTAAAAAAAAAAAAAGTGTGTATATATACACACACACACATATTTATATATGTATATATATATTCACACATATATATACACACACACATATATACACACATATAAAAATTATTTACATTTAAATTAAGTTTAATGTTTACATTTTAAACAATGAACATGAGGGTTTTAAAATTGAAATAACAATCATAACAAAGTTTATAATTTTAATAACAAAGCATATAACTCAGTGTTTTTAGTAGATTAACAAGTTTGCATAATTATCACCACTAATTTTAGTATATTTCATTATCCCGAAAAGAAGCCGTATATTTATTAGCAGTCATTCCCATTCTTCCCTCTTGCCAAGCATTAGTCTACTTTCCATTTCAATGGATTTGTTTATTCTGAATATTTCAAATCAATAAAATAATAGATGTAATATTATATGTTTGGTTTCTTTCTCTTAGCATAATGTCTTCAAGTTTTACTCAGGTTGTAGTGTATCTCAGTTCTTCAATTATTTATATAGCTGACAGTATTTCACTGTATGTATAAACCAGATACCGTTCATTCATTTATTGGCTGATAGACATTTGGGTTGTTTTCATGTTTTGATTATTATGGATAATGCTTCTATGTTTACTCATATATAGGATTTTGCTTAGACATATGTTTTCATTTCTCTCAGTTCTTTACTTATACAATTGCTGGATAATATGTTAACCCTATATTTAGCTTTTTAAAGAACTGCAAAATTCTTTTCCACAGCAGCTATACCATTTTGCATTTCTACCAGCAATGCATGAGGGTTCCATTTTATCTGCATCACTCTCAATGCTTTGTGAATGGCCATCCATATTCTTCAGAGAAATGTTTATTCAAAACTGCTGCTCAGTTTTAAATTGGGTGGTCTTTTTGTTGTTGATTTGTAAGAGTAGCTTGTAGTAAGTTATGAAATTGGGAAATGTGACTCCTCCAAGTTTGTTCCTTTTCAAGATCGTTTTGGCTATTCTGTGTTCCATGTAATTCCATATGAATTTTAAGACTAGCTTGTCCAAATTGGCAAAAGAAAACGGAATTTGGAAATTGATGGAGGGTACATGGAACCTGTGAATCAATTTGGGGATTATTGACCTGACTTAACAATGTTAAGTCTTTCAATTTATAGACATGGAGTATCTTTCCATTTATTTAGAATCTCTTTAAAGTTTTTCAAAAATTTTTTGCAGTTTTCAGTGTACACATGGTAATTCCTAGGTTAAATTCATTTAAGTATTTTATTCCTTTTGATGTCTTAGTAAATAAAATTATTTTCCTGATTGCATTTTAGGATTGTCACTACTAACTTATAGAAATTCAACTTATTTATGTGTTAATCTTATATTCTGCAATCTTGCTGAACTTAATACCTAACTCTAATAATTGTTTTGTGAATATTTCAGTTTTTTTTATTGTGTAAAATTATGTTATCTGTGAATGTAGTTATACTTCTTTTTTTTCAATCTAGATGTGTTTTCCTATTCCTTGCCTCATTACCTTGACTAGAACTTATGGTACAATGTTAAATTGAATTGTGGAAAGTGAACATCCTTGTTTTATTCCTGAAATTAGAGAGAGAACTTTCATCCACTCACAATTAAGTTTGATGCTAGCTATAAATATTTCATAGAGACTTTTTATCAAACTAAGGAAGTTCTCTTTTCCTAGTTTGTTGAGCGTTTGTATCATAAAAAATATTAGAATATCGATGCTTTTTCTACATATATTTGAAAGGACCTTGTCATGTTTGCCCACTTAATTATCTGTGCTATTAATGTTATGATCAGCTGGTGATTAGACAAATATTTTCTTAGGTGGCTGGAGCTAAACTGCAATCTCTCATGGGCTCTGTGTATGTGTTTGGGGCATGCCTTCAACACTAAGCAAAGGAGTTTACAACTGTCTGATCTTTTATTACTGCTTGTGTAGAGCCTTAAGATTAGCCAGAAGTGAGAATGTAGGGCCTTCTTTTGTCTTTTCTGAGTATGTGAACAGTCTTTGTCATGAATACAGCTTTCTAGGTTTTCAATAAGATAGTGGAGCTCTTCAAAACATTTGTTCCTCAAAATATCTCCTCAGCCATTTCTTCCCAACTTTTTTAATTACTTTATTCTTTGTCCCAACTGTTGTCAATTGGGAGCCATGCCTAATACATTAATTATGTAATTTGACAAAAAATCTTTCCTTAGATAGTCACCTAAGCAATGCAAAAATTCTAAGTTAGGTAAGGTAAAGGATCCTTTGATTTAAGTATCTACAAGACAGGTCAACTGAACAACCGCGTTCTTTGTTAATGAGATCTGTTCTGTTCTCTCTGACATTGCTATTTGTACAATACTTGGAAAGTGAGCTTTTATCATTAAGGTTATATTTGAGTCAGATGTTGAATAATGGGACCAGAATAATTTAAAACACCACAAAGCCTTTTCTTTACCAAGATTCTACTAGGTTTGTCTTAAGTATTCCCTTAGTTGCACAAGCTTCTGGTTAATTTCCGGAATTCCAAAAATGTTGACTATAACATATATCACCAGTTTTTATCGGTTTTATGGAGAGAGAAACTTTTGTCCTTCCTTACTTTGCTGTTTTTGTTAGCAACACCCCTTTTAAGATTTTTAATAAGTTATATTGAATATCTACTAATGAAGATTCAAACTAAAACATTAATTTCTTGACTTAGTATGTATGTTTATTATAAAATGAAACAGATACATATAATCTACATCATATTCCATTCTTTGGTTCCTTTTTACCTCTCACTAATTGGAAGTAGAACTTATGTACTTATCATGTAGTTTTAAATTTGTATGATCTCTGCATATGCTGTTCTTTTAAAAAGTATATTTTAAATGTTCAGAGATTGGGAATAACCTGGGGTCAAATGGCTAGTAATTGTCCAAAGTGGAATTACTTCTAAATTATACTTTCTCTAACACCACACATTTGAAAATTATGTGTACATGCTTGGGTGACAGATACTTACTGAAGGAACCATTTCTCTAATTAAGTAGTTTACAGAATTAGTGCAGTGCAATTCTGAAATGTTACCCCAGTCTATCATCTCAGGAGGGCACTCATTAAAATAATTCCTTAACGTAATGGTATAAATGGATTCTCCAATATTTTAGGCTTGTCTCTGAGGAAGAACTTGCCTGAAACCTTTGATATTTTATATTCAGAGAGCCTTTTTGATCTTTTCTTGGTTATGCCAATTTTGCATAATATTCCCCAGTCAATAATAATTCTATCACATTAAAGTTGCTCTGCTCTTCTTTGTTCTTGATGGTCATCAAAGAATATTTGTTTTAGCCAAATTAATTGCCTGTGGAATAAGTGCAACCATGGGGTTAGTCTTCCTGAAAGGTTTAAAAGCTAGTTTCCATCTAAATTTCAACTATCTCTTTAAGCCTTTATTTCCATATTTGGGGGGAAACAAAAGTCATATTACTATATAAAATTTATGTGTATCAGATTTTGAAAATACCAAAATATATAAGAAGTCCAGACAACCAAAGAGAACAGAATGTGCTTGCTTTAAAAATAAGCTGCCGGGCGCGGTGGCTCATGCGTATAATCCCAGCACTTTGGGAGGCCGAGGTGGGTGGATCACAAGGTCAAAAGATAGAGACCATACTCCTCAACATGGTGAAACCCTGTCTCTACTAAAAAAAAATACAAAAAGTTAGCTGGGCATGGTGGCGCGTGCTTGTAATCCCAGCTGCTCGGGAGGCTGAGGCAGGAGAATTGCCTGAACCCAGGAGGCGGAGATTGCGGTGAGCCGAGATCGCGCCATTGCACTCCAGCCTGGGTAACAAGAGTGAAACTCCGTCTCAAAAACAAAACAAAACAAAACAAAACAAAACAAAACAAAACAAAACAAAACAAAACAAAACAAAACAAAAGCTATTGCTATTTGAGCTGTACAGGAAATGAAATACCTCCATCTATTGTCCTGAAGAGTAGTCAGTGTTTTGAATCTCTATGGGAGCAGTAATCAGAAGCATTCTTTGTAGAAAAGAATATCTGAATGGATGGTAGGGAAAAATAGGTTTTAAACCAGATCCCTTTGTCTTGGTTGGCTAATCTGTTTTTAACTCTCTACAGGACTATTGTGAGTATCTTTGGGAAATAAGTATCAAAGATATTTTATTTTATTTTTAAAAATTTCATTGAATATAAGTAATGTAGGTTTTGTTTCCCCCAGGAACCTAAAATACAATTTAAAAAAAAAAAGGAAATTAAAAGAAAACAAAGATATTTTGAAACCTACAAACTGAACCATAGACATAAGTATTTTTATGACCCATATCACTAATTTTAATAATTCTTGAGAGAGTGTAGCTATGTGTCACATCAGGTAGAGAGGTTGAGAGGAGATTCCCCAGTGGCCCCTTCTCCTGCAGTTTGTCAGCAATCACAGCTACTTTTCCAGCCCTGTCATTAGAAAGGGGAGGAAGCCATAATTCTTAGAAATACTCCTTCTAATTCAGATATGTTAGAGGTTCAATTGAGACAAAGTAGATTAATGTGTATTACTTTTATAAAAATGTATATTCATTAGATTTCTGTTTGTAATAGAAACTAAAATCAAAGCACCAAAGGCCAACCAGGAATGTTTGAGTCCTAGAGCCAAATCTCGAGAAGAACAGTGTGGAGATTGCAGAGGGATGGCTGGACTCTGGGTTTAGATGCCATCAGAATTTCCTCAACATTTGACTCCGATTTTCTCTACATATTGGCTTCTTAACCTGCTAGGGTATGGCCATCAGCAGGTGTATGGCTGCATGCTAAGAGCTCCACAACCAAAGAGGAAAATGAGCTGTTCTCTATCAGCTTTATTTAAAAAAAACTCTGAGAAAAGATTCTAACAGGAATATTTTTGTTCTAGACTTACCTCTTGGGACAACTTCGGGGAAAGGTACAGACAACGATTTGCATCCTGGGCTGGTTTCTGAGAGATTGAGTGAAAAGAAAGAGGGAAAATGAACAGGAGAGGACTGGTCAAAGGTGAAATTTCGAACTAAGCCGTTGACTTATCCAATGTCTATTATATTAGGTATGATCAAGAAATGCAATCAAGAAACTTTTTCTGAAAAATTTTACTGTTTGCAAGGACATACGATCTTTATTATCACTATTCAGCTCTGTTGGAACATTAAAACAGCCATAGACGATACTTACATGAATAAGTGTGGCTGTGTTTCAAGAAAACTTTATTTACAAAAGAGGCAGCAAGCCAGATTTGGCCCACCAACTGTAAATCACTGATTTCTGATTTAGAGTATCAGTTCCTAATACATTCATAAGGTAATATCTAAATTCCTCAAACTTAGGCAAATTCCTAATTCTTTAAAAAAATTTTAATTGTGGCAGAATATACAACATAAAACTTAACATCTTAACCATTTAAAAGTTTACAGTTCAGTAGTGTTAAATATTTCTACATTTTTGTATAACTGATCTCTTAAACATTTCATTTTGTAAACCTGATGCCCTATACAGTCATTAAACAACTCTGTTTCCTCTTTCTTCCAAGCCCCACTCATTTCCCCCTTCTTCAGCCTCTGGCAACTACTATTCTATTTTCTGTTTCTATATATTAGACAACTCTAGATACCTCATTTAAGTAGAATCATGCAGTATTTGTATTTTTTGTGACTGGCTTATTTTACTTAATGTCCTCAAGATTCATCTATGTTGTAGCATGTGTCACTATTTTCTTACTTTGTAAAGCTGAATAGTATTACATTGTATGTATATGCCACATTTTATTTATTCATTCATTGATGAACACTTGGGTTGACTCCACCTTTTAGGTATTCTGAAAAATGCTGCTGTGAACGTGGGGTATAAATCAGTTTAAGACCATGTTTTCAATTCTTTTGGGAATAAACTGAGAAGTGGAATTGCTGAGTCATATAATAATTCTATCTTAAATTTTTTTGAGGAAACTTCATATTTGTTTCTGTAGCCATTGCATTGTTTTACATGGCCATGAACAGTGCACCAGAGTTCCAGTTTCTCAACATTCTCACTAACACTTGTTATTTTCTTTTCTTTGATAGTAGCAATACTGATGGACATGAGTTTTTAAATCATTGTACAAATTCTAAGTTCTTCAGCCTTATCTCCATCCATTTCTCTTCCAGTTAAAAATGCATGTTAGACTTTGTTAATGATGATTATTTTGTAATCATACATCAATCTGTTCTGATTCACATTTAATAATTAAAAACTTTAACAATTTGCCTATTATTAGTAACAAATTTCATGAAACCTACCTCTAGCTTTATTGTCTGATGAGAATTATAGATGGTGGCTCAGAATTGCAATGCTTTAATTATATGGAATCTAAAAGGCTAAGCCCTTGAATTAATCCTTGTTTGTTTGTCTGAAAATGGTGATTCACATTTTCCATTTACTAAATTTATTATAGCTTGATTGTGTAGATATATTCAATCTATACACAATTTAACCTATATATTGAAATTTATGAATGAAAATAAGACTGTCATTAAAAATTTAATAAAATTCTGCATTCTTGTTATGTGTTAGATAATATAATAGGTGTTAGAAATTTAATATACAAGGCAGATAAGATTCCTCCCCTCATTGGACTTACTGTTGAGTTCTGGAAGTAGATATTAATAAAGCAAATTAACCAGGCAGTTACTACAATTTGTGCTAAATTCTGTAGAGAAAATGCACATGATGTTGTAAAGGCATATAATAGGGAACCCAACTAACTAAAATAGGTAGAGAGGGAAATCTTTGAAAGTTGGCATGTAAATTCAACCTCAAGTCAAGAGATGTTTAATAAGATGATATTGTTTGTTGATAGACATATGTATATGAATCATGAGGAGGATTCAAGACAAGGTAAGAAAATATTCAGATATCCTCAGGCTGGGAAGAGTTTCAGTTTAGGCCCATTTGAATGAACCATAAGGAATAAGATAGAAAGAGGTAGGAGTCTAGTATGTAGAGTCAGGCAAAAGCTAAATCATGAAGGCTATGCTATACCACACTTACAAAGAGTGTTTTGGGGGTTCTCTTCAAAATTGTATTTTCAAAGTATCTTTAGGTCTGATCAAGATTGCATGTTTATATATTCAGTCCTCCAATTCTAAACACATACTAATGACATATAAAATATATTATTAAAAACAGTAGCAATAAACCAAAAATAGTTGGGCTCCAAAACAAGCTTAATATTTCTAAAGACCAAAAATAGAACAGAAATGCAAATTACTGAATGAAGCTGAAGCCGTGAGCTTGCTAGTATGTGAAGCAGGGCACTGTTGGTAGGGGCCAGGAACTGGGCCCTGTAGAGTAATGGGGACCAGGCTCACTGCATGGGGCCAAGGACTGTCTTGAGGCTCTCTTGGCTGTCTTCCTGCCTCAATTCTAGAACACAGGCATATAATGCCAAATTATCCTACCAAATCAAAAATAATTATGTGAATTACCCTCTAGAGAAGAGAAGAGAAGAGGGAACATGAACAAATTCATTCTAATGAATTATTTCAGTATAATATTGACACCAAAATGAGGCAATAAAAGTCTAAGAAAGAAAACAATAGACGAATTTTACTTATGAAATTGATGCAGAAAATCTCCCCCCAAGACTAATACATTTAACTAAGTAGTACATTAAAAATATATCAGGACCATGCATAATTTATCTTACAAAAGCAAGAATGCTTCAATATTAGAAATGCTGATATAATAATATATGATTAATAGTACATAATTATCTCAGTAGAAATGTACATGATTATCTCAGTAGAAGCACCAAAAGTAAATATAATTCAACAGTGTTTTATACATTAAAAATGAAAGCACTTAGTAGATAGCATAGCAAATAAAATATGCTACTTCTATTGTTTTCTATGTCTACCTCTTACTCTTTCTTAAACCCCTGTCTCCTTACTCAGTTCTCACTATTTAGACTGCAAAAGCTTGGTGAATCAAAAGGGGAATATGGATGAAAAAGACTGAAAAAGCCAAATACTCAGTTTCCCAGTGACAATGGGCGGGTCAGGTCAATGAGATATAAGGAGAATTCGGATGGCAAGGAAATGACTTTACTCCCTTATAAAAAAAGAGATGGGTGATTCGTTTATATGTGCCCTGGCTACACCCTGTTTTCTTCCTATGATCATAATTGTATGTGGATATAATGCTTGGAATATGCCATAAAGGAATGTCAGACATCCTGTTCCAGAGAAGCTCCTGCCCCTGGAACCACCAATCTTCCATTTTTTTCTGTATAACATAATTAAATATTTTATTGCAAATCTAAATGTTAGATATTCTTACTTTCGGTCAAAAGCATTTCTAATTGATAGAGATAGAAATTTTCTCAACCTAAGAAAGGGTATCTATTCAAATTCTCCTATAAGTATCATACTTACTGATAATAGGTTAGCAGCTTACCATTTAAACTCAGGAATGAAAATGATGCCATTTATAACTTTTTCTATTCAATATAATAGTGCAAGTGCTAGTTTGTCTAGTAAGATAGAGAAATAAAGTTATACAAATTAGGAAGTAAAAGAAAAAAGTCTCTAATTTTTTATAATATGATTGCTTTTATAAAAACTGAAAGATATATATTAAAAAACTAACAAATATATAAATTTATAAATATAAATTATAGATATATTACTATTTATAAATATATATACATGAACTAATATTTATATATATAAATAAACTAATAGAACTACTAAAAGAATTTTGAAAGTTTACTAGATTTTAGGCAAACTAAAAATTGCATAACTACTATTCATTACTAAAAAGAAACTGATAAATATAATAATATTATATAATAGTGATAAAGAACTCATGAATAGCTCTAAAATATAGTAAGACTTTTAAGGGAATATTTTCAAATTATTACTGAAGTACATAATACTTGAATAAAAGATGAGCTACATAAAGTTTAGGAATTAAAAACTCTTAAGCATCAATTTACCTCAAATACATATATATTTTCAATGCAATCTTTATTTAAGACTTAAGTGGATTGATTCAGGGTCTCGATAGTTCCTCGTGAAACTCATGATAGTACAAAAGGCCAAGAATAGCTGAGACAATTTTGAGTAAGAAAAATGAGATAGAAGGACTTTTTCACACTTGTTTAAAAACTTATTAATTATGATTATATAATATAGAAATTGCTTGAAGTTGGGAAAATAGAAAAATTGGTAAATTTTAAGAAAATCGAAACATCTATGTGGAAACAATAAATTTTCAGACATGTCATTAAAACTGTTGGGAAAAAACAAATGCATAAACAGTTCTGGGAAAATTAGTTATCCATATGAAAAACAATTGGAATCCATTTCATTTTGAATAAACAATTAGGTGCCTGAAAACTAAAAATAGAAAGACAAACATTTGGCCTTTTTAGTAGAAATTATGAGAAAATATTTTATAATATTGGGCTAAGGAATAATTAAGTTATAAAACCAAATAAATACTAAAAAAAAGGGGGGATAAATTAACCTTGTTAAATTTCTGGTCTTCAAGAGACACCATTACCAAAAATAAAATCTATGCTACAAGTTGAGAGAAAGATATCTGAAATGTCTTAAAGTATTTAAAATATATCTGATAAAGAATTAGGATCTATAATTAATAAAGAATTCCTAAAAATGAGGGAGAAGGTAAGTAATAATTCAACAGATAAGTGAGCCAACGAGAGGAAGAGGAAACAGAGAGAGACCTAATCTATACACACGAATTTTCTCAATCCCACTGATTCTTTGGGGAAATGCAAATAACTGAAATTTCATTCAAAACCATTTGAATTTGAAAAATTAAAAGCTGATTTGACAATTCAATGAGTTGATAAGAATGTGGAACAAAGAAAATTTTCATTTGTGCTAGCAGGAATATTCACTGATAGCATTGCAGTAGAATTTATCACAATAGAGCAATGTGAGTTATGGCCATAATCCTCACACTATTTATACGTCCTAGAGAAAGCTCTGATAGCACAGGACAGCAAGTAAGATGTTCATGGCAACCTTGCTTGTCATAGTGAAGACTAAAATTACCTAAATGTTCATTAAAAAGAACAGATAAATGTTATGACTTCACAGAATACTCTAAGTGGTTCAAATGAATGTACTAGAGCTATGTTTTTACACCTCAGAAATATAACACTGAGCAGAAAAATCAAGTGTCCTAATGATGGGCAAGTTGTGCTATTTATGTAAAGTTTGAAAACAGGAAGAACTCTTCTGTATAATGTTTCTGCATATACATATGAGTAGTCATAGATTGAAAACGTGTGAGAATGATGAATACTGGATTTAAGACAATGTTCCCTCTGGGGAAAAATAAAGGAAGAGGACTGGGGAGAAATGCATAGAAACTTCAATGATCTGAAACATTTTATTTCTTAGGTTGAGAGTGTGTTACTTGGAATTTAATAATTTTTTTGAGATTTTGTAGCCTGGAATGTTTCACAAGGCTCTATCATCTTTCCCTCCTTCCCCTCATCGACTTATCTACCTATCTGATGCACATATGTCAAAATATGTAGTAGATCTGTAAGTACTATGTAATTGTACTTTGCTAAATATTTTAACATTTAATTTTCTAAACAGTTATGCATGCTGCTGTGTAGACAATCCTCAGGGGATATATAGGATGTAAGATGCCACCGAGCCTTATTACAGTATTAGATGAATGAAAATAGTGAATCTGAAGAACATTTTGAAAGTTGTATGGATGTCTGTCTATAGAAACTGAAAGTAAAAGTTTAGGAAAAGGCTGATACATCATGTTTTTGCCATGAGTCTCTAAGTGGATGATGAAATAAATGACTTCTATTGCCAGAAAATACATGCAGAAAGGCTCAGACTGATGGTGAGGGCAAGGTGAGCCCCTGTCTCTCTGAATTTTAATATGGATAGTTTATACTTCTTGAAACATTCCTTGATGTGTTGTATATCCTATGAAGTGCATTCTGAAACCTTTGCTACAGAGTTCATCAGAAGGTGTTTGTTTCTTGGCTCCTTCTGAACAGCCCAAGGTAAACTCTCTGTTTATAAAACATGTAGGCTCTTTCAAATTTCATATTGTTGATATAATGAACTGGCCTGCATGAAGTGGTCTAGGAAAGATCCATTACTTGATTCTTCCTGTGGCAGCATGGGCTTTGAGTGGTGGAAATGCTGATTTGATTGAAACAAGGCTTGCAGTGAGAATCACCTGTTAGAAAAAAGATGTTGCCTAAAGATGCCAATGAGCAGTTGTAGAATTACTGATGTGTACATCAGAGAGGGCTGTAAAGAGGGTGATGGGCAATGCTTTTGTTATTGGTAAGAATCCAAGAGAAAGATGTGTATTACAGTCACTTTTTACCCTAGCATGACATCTGTGGATGCTGCTTACTGATCAGAACTTACTGCATGTTGCTTTGTGGTCATTTTGTTCCTGTGGTAGTTTTAGATGTAGGATTTTCTTTTTGTTTTTCACTTCTTATACATCTTTAGCCATTGCAGAAAGGCACCTTCGTAACCCAAAGTTACTGAAGACTTTGCCATAGTACTAGGTATTTCTGCCTAATCAAATTCCTGGGACGTAACAGAAGCTGCTGCTTCCATTCTTGTTTTGCTGAATCTATTCATGTAACAGAGTATGAACAGACTACTGGATACCACTAAATATTAGTAAAGTGAGCAAATGAGACTGCTCAAATGTCCCATAAGGTGGGAAAAAAAGGCTCACCTTATGGGACATTTGAGACTCAACTATATATCAATTTTATTGAAGTTGTATCTATTGTCTAGTTTAGTTTTTTTTTTTTTTTAATTTTAAGACAAGGATCTTGCCTTGCTGCCTGGGCTGGTCTTGCAGTCCTGGGCCCTAGTTATCCTCCCACCTCCCTACTCAGCTTCCCAAGTAGAAAAAATTACAGGCATGTGTGTACCACTATACTTGGCCAGTTTTGATATTTATAACCCCATCTCTTATTTTGAATCATCAAGGATGAATATATGTTTAAAACTAAAGTAAATATAATTTTAGTTTTGAGCAGTTTTTTTTGAGACCTATGGAGAAAATAGCTGTCAGGTAGTTACCAAGAATTCATCAGTTGAAATATAAATTAAAAAGAAATAAAAAGCAGGTAAGAACTTAATAGTGGAAGAGGGAAAGATTCAAAGCAGTGATTATCGTTTCCTTGTATGAAAGTATACCTTCCATAAATTTTATACAGAGAATGTTGGCAAAATTATAATCAGATATTTGGGGGTATTTCTGATATGCATCTTTAGAAATCACAACCAGTATTTTTTTGATACAAGGGAAGCTGCAGAAAGAATTTATATTAATAGTATAGTACTTTGATCACAGGTTATCAAGGTTGTGAGGGAGCCTTAAAGGTCATTTGTTGTTATTCCGTTTATTATTGAGAACTTCTGCTTTTATCACTTATTGAATGTCTAAAGTTTGTTTGTACTTTTGGAAAAAGTACAGCCTCATTAAACAATAGCCTCTTGAGTCACTCCCCATCTCCCTTCTTTTTTCTCTGGAGACATAGACTTGCTCTGTTACCAGGCTGGAGTTCAGTGGCACGGTCTCTGCTCACTGCATCCTCTGCCTCTGGGGTTCAAGTGATTCTCCTACCTCAGCCTCCTGTATAACAGACTACCAGTGCCCACCACCACTCCAGGCTAATTTTTTTGTATTTTAGTAGAGACAGGGTTTCACCATGTTGGCCAAGATGGTCTTGATCTACTGACCTCGTGATCCCCAAAGTGTGGGGATTACAGGTGTGAGCCACCACACCTGGCCTTCCCTTTTAAAATCACAGATAATCTCACACCTGCCAGGCCTCTCTGCTTGTCTTTTACATACTTATACACAGTTTATTCTTCCAGAGCAGAATTTCCCAAACTTGGTGCTATTGATTTTGGGCTGGGTAATTGTTTCTGGGCCTTTCTTGTGCTTGCCTCAGTTCACTAGATGCCAGTAGTATCCACCTACACAGTTGTGGCAACTGAAGCCCAAAATGTCTCCAAATAGTGCCAAATGTCCCCTGGGGGGGCAAAATTGTTTCTGGTTGAGAATAACTTTTCTAAATATATGCTTACATGGGCCACTAAGGGGAAAAATGGTGAAATAACTATAATTCTGCAACTCCACTAATGTTTGAATTAGGTTTTTATGCATATAAATATATTTGGGGTTATACTAAAAAGTTGACAATGTGGGAACCTTTTTTAAGAGAAATATTTTGTCATGGGGCTCACCTTCTATATTCTGACTCTGACAGCAATATCAATATGTGAACCACTTTTCCATGCTGGAGGCTGAATATACTGTCATGAATGAAAAGCAGTTTCTTCTCTAAAAGAGAAGGCACTCCTGGGGCTTTATGTAAATCCTTGACCAAAATGAAACTTAACATAGATCAGCATTAACTGTGTACCCTGTGTCAGTAATGAACATTACTACTGGCATTCATTAATGAAAGACATCACATGTACATATATTTATTTCTATGAATAAGAATATTCCTTGCTCTGCTATTCTTGTAGCATTATTAAAGGATGAATAATACCCAGAGAGGTGGTTAAAGCTACTTAATTGGGACATGAATAAATGAAATGTTCAATTAAGAGGGCCAAATGCCAAGGATTTGAATTGGTTTAGTGCTTGCCTATAACTTGATGATGCATTACTGGTGGCTAGCATTTACAAAATGCTTTGCTTTATGAGACTCAAGGTTAATTATTAAGGTTTGGCTTAAAACAATCCAATCTGTTATCATTTTGTTTTATATTTTGTGTGTTTAATTTGTAGAGAAAAGTCCTTATTTTAATCAGGTATTTCCTGTCTTAGGATATTCCAAGCCTTTGTTACTCACAAATGCTCTTATTTGATTCCAGGTTCCATATGTTTTAATATACCGTGTAGCTGCAAGATTGAAATGATTTATTAATTGTCATCTTTCCGTTTTTTCAGTGGCTTGCACAAATTAAGAAAATGCTATTCTGCTTATCAGGAGGAGTGAGCTGGTTGTAGTCTGTGATGTTTGTGCTGGTTTTTAAAATATCAGCCATAGAATAATTTATTGTCCAATCAAGTAAATTGGAACACTTCTAACATTGGCTGAATTTTCAGGTTTGTGTGTGTGTGTGTGTGAAATAATAAACAATAGAATAGTAATAAAATCCAAGTGTACTGATGCATGACATATATTTGTATTGCTCAGATTTATTCTGCAGGCCATTCTTCTAATTATTTCGGAAAAAGCCATCTAAAGTAGAAACTTAGTATGTTTTATAAAACACAGCTTATGGATACTCCTTAAAAGAGATTTTTTAAAAAGAATTTTTGAGGCATATATTTTTAGAATTCTTTGAATACTCTGAAATAAAAGCATAGATAGAATCCTATTTTTTAGAACATACAGTGATTTTATGCATAAGGCAACACAAAGCTTTCATTTTACATATGAGACACTGAAATTAAGATAGGTTAATTGACATAGAAAAGGTCTCTCAGATAGAATAGGCATAACAAAGAATTACTAATTCTTTATCTACTGGTGTTGGTTTTCTTGCACAAGACCTTTCTATAAGAATTTTAGGGTTATCTTTTCTGATCATGTTATTATGTATTTTAAAGTAAGGGATAGAGAAGGCTAAAATAATTTTTTCTTCACAGCCAAAGTTTTATATATCAGTTTAAGTGTTGTTTTAATGATCCTTGATATATTGTGACATCTGGAGATTCACATGCACTTCACAAGTACAGTTGGACACAGGTAAGTTGTATGACTCAGGTGTTCAAATAGAAATTGATTGCTGTCTCCTTTTCATCTTATTTATTTATATAAATCTCATTTTGAGATTTGAGATTTATATAAATCTTATTTTGAGATTTATATAAAGAAAATACCTTTAGCATTGTTTGTACATCCACCAATAAATTTTTTAAAAATAGAATTTAACTTTAATGTTTCAATTCTGAGGAGTGGGCACATGGGATTTGTTAAATTGTATTATGTATTTTTTGTTTTGTTTTCAGATAAATTAATTTTGTAAAGCCAAAATGCAAAACTACACATTCTTACCATTTTATAAAGATATGTAAGAACAAAAGATTTTGCTACAATAAAGTCAGTATTGCTGAATAAAGTATTGTCTTCTTATGATAAATGTTCAATATAACTTCAAGGAATAGAAACTTGCTACCATGAGCATTCTTAGAAAAATTCTGTAACAATATGGTAACATCAGGAACAATGTAGATATTAGGTCTCTCTCCCTTATGGTAGTATATAAAAATGAGAATTTAAAGATAAGTCTTTTAGAATCCTTACAATAAGAATAAATTGATTACCAGCTGATCAATACAATCGCCATTTTTACTGAGATTATTAAAAATTTATATCTTTGTGTGAAAAACAAATGTTTTCACTTCCTCTGTCAGTAAAGATCATCATCATTTGTCTAGATGCCTAAACCAGGAAAATCACTTTCCATTTTCTTTATCTCCCACCGTAGTGGAGTGTGACGTTCTGTTGATTATACCTGCTGGCTATCATTTGGCATTTTTTCTTTCCAATCATACTGCCTCAGACTTAGTTCAGAAGTATAATATCTGGTCTACTCTGTAGCCAGCAGGTTGGTGTATACATCTGGTAGATATTGTTCTAAACTGCATATATGATATCAGTGACATCAATGGTACGATTTCACTTACAGAATAAAGGCTAACATTTTTCTTATGATCTGGAAGACCTTTTATGTTATGAGCACTGTCCATCCCCCAGTCCTACTGCCTATCAATCCCATATGACAACTTACACTAGAGTTCAGTGCACTTTTCATGTCATTTTGGAAAACTGAATTTATTTTCATTTTTTTTCTTTGACTCATGAGTTATTAAATGTTTGTTGTTTACTTTTCAAATATTCAGTGATTTTCCAGCTACTTTTATGTTATTGATTTCTAGTTTAATTCACTGAGTTTTGCAAACACACTTTGCATGGCTTTTATTCTTTTAAATTTGTTGGTGTGTGATATGCTTAAAAACAATGTATATTCTGACATTGGAAGGAGTATTCTATGAATGTCAAGTAGATCACATTGATAGTGCTATTCAGGTCATCTATATCTTTACTGATTTTCTGCCTGCTTGCTCTATCAATTACTGACAGAGATATGTTGAAGTCTCCAGCTGAAAGAGTGGATTCATCTATTTCTTTTCGCAGTTGTATCAATTTTTTCCTCATGTGTTTTTATGCTGTTTTTTGTAAACTGCACACACAGGATTATGTCCTTTTGGGGAATTGGTCCTTTTATCATTCTGTACTGTCTCTATTCTGATAATTTTCTTTGTTCTGATGTCTGATTTGTCTGAAATTAATATAATTACCCCAAATTTCTTTTGATTAGAGTTAGCATGATATATTTTTATGTGTACTCTGAATCCATCTGAAATCTTTATATTTAAGATGTTTCTTATGGATACCATTAAGTTGAGCCTTGTTTTTCATGTAATCCAATCTGACAATATCTATATTTTATTTTATCATTTTTAGAGACTATTAACTTTTAGATACATTATTATTAACTAAAAGTCACAGTTTATCATAGGATCCACTTTTTGGGTTGTACATTCTATGAGTTTTGACAAATGCATAATATCATGTATCCACCATCATAATATCATACAGAATAATTTCAGTGCTCTAAAAATCCCCTGTGATTCATCTGTTTATCTCTCCCCTCTTCCTCCTGCCCATAATGGAGCTCCTGGCAACTGCCAATCCTTTTATTGTCTCTATAGTTTTGCCTTTTATACAGTATCATATAGTTGGAATCATACAGGGTGGAAGATTTTCAAACTAACATCTTTTACTTAGCAATATGCATTTCAAATCCTTCTTAAGTTCTTTAAGATATTTTCATAGCATGTTAACATATTTCTTTTTATCAGCAAATAATATTCAATTTTATGAAGGTACCAGAAGTGCATGATTGAAATTTGATATAAAGAGACTTATCTTTATTACTTTCATTTTTTGGCAATTATGAATAAAACTGTTACAAACATTTGTGTGAAGATTTTTGTTTTAGATCTTTGTTGATTGCTTTCATCATAGTTTTATAGTTTTCCTAATACAGATCTTGTTGTTAGCTTTATAACTAAGTATTTAATTCTTTTGATGGTTGCTAATGTGAATGCTGTTTTTAATGTCAAACGTCACTTGTTCACTGCTGTATACAGGAAAGCAATTGAATTCTGTTTATTAACCTTGTAGCTGGCACTCTTGGTATAATTGCTTATTAGTTTCAGGAAATTTTGTTGTTGTTAATTCACTGAGATTTTCTATGTAGTCACTCATGTCATCCTCAAACAGTCTTAATTTTTCCTAATCTGTGCATTTTATTTCCTTTTCTTTTCTTATTGCGTTAGTTAGGATTTCCAGTAAAATGATGAATAATAATTGTGAGAGGGAATATTCTTGCCTTATTCCCAGTCTTAAAGGGAATGTACCAGTTTCTTACTATTAGGTGTTATATTAGCTGTAGGTTTAAAAAACAAATTTTTGAAACAAGTTGTGGAAGTTCTGCTATTTCTATTTTGTTGGGAGTTTTTATCACAGATAGGTATGAAATTTTACAAATGCCTTTTTCTGCATCTATTGATGTGATCACATGGTTTTTATTCTTTAGTGTGTTGATATGATTAATTATTTTTTGAATGTTTAAAAGCTGTTAAACCAACCTTATATACTTGGAGTAGAACATGCAAAATTGTGGCATATAATTATTTTTCTATGTTGTTGAGTTCAATTTGTTAATATTTTGTTGAGAAATTTTGCATCAATATTCATGAAACATTTAAAAATTTTTAGTGGCTGCCAGTATGCAGCTTTTAAAATCTATAACCCAATCCACTTTCAAATAACACTGTACAACTTCACATATTGTGCAAGTACTTTATAAAAAAGTATTCCCAGCTCCTCCCTTCAGTTCCTGTGAACTTGCTGCAAATAATTTCCCTATCCATATGCTATAATAACCCAATATATTGTTTCTATCATTGCTTTTAACAAACAGTTATCTTTTAGGCAATTAAGAACTAAAAAATTTATCTTCATTTATTCTTTTTCTCAAACTATTTATTTATGTAGATATAAGCTCCTGATCTATATTATTTATGTTTTACCCAAATAACTTCTTTTAAAATTTCTTGCAGGACAGACCTGGTGTGTATGAATTCCTTTAATGCAAGCTTGTCTGAGAGGGGTTTTTATCTCTCTCTTATATCACCCATCTGGTCTTGCATTTTGAATTTTTTTATTAGGCTCCTTAACCCTTTAGTAATAATTATTTTAAATTCCCTTCTGATAATTCTAACATCTAAGTGAAATCTGATTCTAGTTCTGATGATTAATTTGTCTATTCTGATTATGTTTTTCTTGCCTTTTGTCATGTCTTGCAATTGTATTTCATTGGAATATGGACATGTACCAGATTAGATGAGTTGTGGTAAACAAGTCTTTAGTGTGAGAGTTTATGCTAATCTGGCTAAGAATTGGACTGTATTTAATTTTTGCTGTAGCTGTGGGTGCCAGGGGGTTTGGCTTCTCTTGTTTTCTCATTTTTATTTCTACTTGACTTTGGGCTTCCCTAACTACTCTCCCTCAGAGAAAATCCACATCTTACAACTCTTTCAGCTGTAACCCACAATTATTATTCTGGGTCCCTGTTGAATAGTACAGTGTTGGGGAACATAAATGTTCTATATCTTCTTGTTATAGCTCAACATTTAGTGGGATCTCAAGGCTGTAACATTCACAAATGATTAAGAATACACCACCTGCCACCCCATCTTCTTTCCATCTACCTTTTTCTTGCCAGAAACATTTGAATCTGTTTGCTTGAAGCTCTGACCCCCACTGAGTTATTTGTCCCTTAGCTGTGACAGTAAAATAGAAGGGGCTGATTTGGAGGGATTCCCTCCTCTCATCCTGCACAAGGTTCTGGCAAAACCTTTTTAACCTGGAGAACAAGTCTTGGTTATGGAGTTATAGAATAGACTCTGGGGTTATTTCACAACTATTCTCTTCTTGGCCCATTCGCCAACCCACCAGAGCTATAGGAAATTTTTCTTGGATATTTACTGTGAGAAGCTAGTGGATTCCTGAAGGTAAAGCCCATGAAAATATAAAGTCTCCTTCAAGATTGAAGCATCAAGATTTTCACTTCAAAGCTGGTCCACATTCAGCTTCCTATAATTCATGAAAATTACTATTTTAGTCTTTCTATCAGGTTATGGCTCCAGTGGCTGCTTCCTCAGTTAAGCAAATCTCACCTCTGACTTTCTGGATCCTCCTGTCTCTCCAGATTTGAAGATGGCAGTTTGATCTAAGGCCTGAGATTTCTGATGGGTCTTAGAAAAGTCACTGATTTTCAGTTTTCCCAGTTTTTTTTTTCTATTATAAGAATGGAAGCAATTAGTTTAAAGCTCTTTGCATGTTGAAATCTGATGTCCTGTCATGCCATTTCTACCATTGTGCCTTTGGATATATTTTCTACCTCATCCTATAATGCCATTTACAAATTACCCTTTAGAACTCACCTTAAGGCTGGGACTGGTGGCTCATGCCTGTAATGCCAGTAATTTGGGTGGCCGAGGTGGGTGGATCATCTGAGGTCAGGAGTTCCAGACCAGCCTGACCAACATGGTGATACTGTGTGTCTACTAAAAATACAAAATTAGTCAGGTGTGGTGGCTCAGGCCTGTATTCCCAGCTAACTGGGAGGCTGAGGCAGGGGAACAGGAAAATCACTTGAATCCAGGAGGCAGAGGTTGCAGTGAGCTGAGATTGTGCCACTACACTCTAGCCTTGGCAACAAAAGCAAAACTCCAGCTCAAAAAATAGAAAGAAAAACAAAAGCATAACAGCAACAACAACAAAAACCTCACCCAAATAATGGAATATCCTCTATTTGTCTGCCCACCCTGCAGCCCAAAAAGGTTAATTTTGCTTTCCTGTAGCTTTCAAAATATCTAAAATACTATATTTATTATACTACTTACTATACTACTTTTTTACTTCTATATATGCTTGTATTTTCATGTGACCTATACATTAAACTCACCTCTGTGTTTCCAGTGTTTACTACACATGCCAATACCTAATTTACTCTCAACAAATAGTTTTTAACAGATAAATCAATCATTAATAATTATAAGGCTTAATTTTGTGAGAACAGAATCAGCCTCTCCATGATTTTTGCTCTAATTAACCATAACCAGTATGGTATGAACAAGCTTTATTCACTTGGCTGTTTTCCTTTCAGCTAACACCTTACAGCTCTGTAGATAACTGCTGTAGGTTATTGCAAACACTTGTAATACTGAACTTATGTTCTTGCTCTTTCTCCCACCTTAGGTGATAGTCAGTTGTTAAAAATGCAAATTAAAACCATGTTAAGATACCACCTCATGCTAGTTAGAATGGAGATCACTTAAAAATCTGGAGACAACAGATGCTGGAGAGGATGTAGAGAAATAGGAATGCTTTTACACTGTTGGTGGGAGTGTAAATTAGTTCAACCATTCTGGAAGACAGTGTGGCGATTCCTCAAGGATCTAGAACTAGAAATACCATTTGACTCAGTGATCCCATTACTGGGTATATATCCAAAGAACTATAAATTATTCTGTTATAAAGACACAGGCACACGTATGTTTACTGTGGCACTGTTCACAATAGCCCAAAGGCCCATCCATCATAGACTGGATAAAGAAAATGTGGCACATATACACCATGGAATACTATGCAGCCACAAAAAAGGATGAGTTCATATCCTTTGCAGGGACATGAATGAAACTGGAAACCATCATTCTCAGCAAACTAACATAAGAACAGAAAAAATACCGCATGTTTTCACTCATAAGTAGGTGTGGAACAATGAGAACACATGGACATAGGGAGGGGAACATCACACACCAGGGCCTGGGGGGTGGAGGGCTAGGGAAGGAATAGCTAGGGTTGGGGGGTTGGGGGATAGTATTAGGATAAATACCTAATGTAGATGACGGGGCGATGGATGCAGCAAACCACCACTGTAACATGTGTATACCTGTGTAACAAACCTGTACAATCTGCACATTTACCCCAGAACATAAAGTATAATAAATAAATTTTTTTTAAAAAATTGTAAAATGAAAGATTTGATCAATACAAGTAGCTTTAGAAAATATATATATTTGAAATATGACATATAATTTTAATATACTGTATAATGAAAGCTGTTTATGTTATATGGTTTAATGTAGGACTCATTTTTAAATTTATGTACATTCTTCTTAAGTGTAATAGGGGTTCTTTGTGGTAAGAACTGTATATTATTCCATCATTCTCTAAAGCTCCAAGTGGAGTAACAGGTGGATATTAGATACATGAACATTGTCAATTAGCTTAATGTTTGAAATCAATTGCTTCTTTTTTTTGAATAGTTGCCTAAATATATTGCTGTAAATGTTAACATTTAAAACTCTATTAGATGCTTTTATGCTACATAGAGAATCCCCTCCAACCCACTAATAATTAGCTCTAAGTAAAATGTCAGTTTCTGAACCTGTATTCCAGGAATGTCATCTAGTAACATGAGAGCATGGTATGCTTTATTGTGAAACACTGTGGGTGGATTCCCCATATACATATCTTATTCTGTGTTAAACTTCTCAATTGTTTCACAAATAAAGACAGTGCTTTTAGTGTATCTGCCAAAAGTTGACAATTTGAATTATTTATGGATGGTTTAGATCCTGGGGTAATTTCCTGCTTGAATATTTCATGTAATTGACTGTAAATATGAAAGTACAGAGAATGTTGGGTTGATTTTTCTCAGTCTAAAACAAATCTGTGCTTTCCGATTATACAACTTCCCTTAGGAATATCAGGAAAATAAATGGGCTGGATTGCTACATTTGGATTAACGTAGCAATTGGATAATGCAGTTGGATAATATAAATTTGTATTGTTTTTCATATTTTAATATCTGCTTTTGTTTAATTCATTTCTAGTCTCCAACACTCAGAATTATCTGTCACTCACTTATCTGTGTCCAGGAAATTAGCAAGATTGATAACATAGGAAAAATTCATCAATAGTAGGAAGAACTTCATTCGAGCAGCATTTATCATTGACATTTCAGAAACAAGATCATCTCAATACATAAGTCATAATATTATAAAATTGTCTAGTAATGGAAGATCAAAATAATATAAAGACAAGATAAAAATAACCCTGAAGAGGTTAAAAAGCTTATTTGAACATAGAAAGCCAAAAGACTATTTTAGGAAGCCTTCAAATCTCCTTGACTTATGAGTCATAGTGTTAGTGATACCGCTAATAATAGTAGCAGTTATTTCATCTGGTTTCAGGTATACTCCTGTTGTAACCACAGTTTCTTACTCACGGCAGTCCAAGTTTACATCCTCTTTCACTTTCTGGAGGCAGTGCAAGTGAGAGATGTCTTAAGTAGAGTGGAAAACTAAAGCAATATGGTATCTTTTTTTTTTTTAAGTCATAGACATAGAGTTCTTTACCTGAGTTCCAGGGACCCTCAAGAACCCCATAAATAGATCAGTATTTTAATATAATTGGATTATTTTGCCATTTTTCTCTCTTATTTATTTAAAAGCATTATTCTGAGATAGGGTCCATAGACTTTCTCAGAATACCAAAGGGTTCATTGTACATACAAAAAAGTTGTTAGCATATATCGATGACAAAATTAAAAATATGTTTTGAATGTTATGAAAGCAAATTATTTATTATTACTATTATTTTGAGATGGAGTCTTGCTCTGTCGCCCAGTCTGGAGTACAATGGTTCGATCTTGGCTCACTGCAACTTCTGACTCCTGGGTATAAGCAATTCTCCTGTCTCAGACTCCTAAGTAACTGGGACTACAGGCACACACCACCACACCCAGCTAATTTTTGTATTTTTAGTAAATATGGCTACTACATTAGCCAGGCTGGTCTCGAATACCTGACCTCAAGTGATCCACCCGTCTCGGTCTCCCAAAGTGCTGGGATTACAGGTGTGAGCCACCATGCCTGGCCATTAACTTATTTTTTGAATAGAATTGACTAAGCTAATTGTCTAATTTTATTCTGTCAATGTAGTCTTATTTTGTAATGCTCTAGTAGAATATTCAGAAAGCACCATCAATAATTAGCCATCCATTTGCAGGTCACAAGATCATCAATGGAGGCATTTCTGACATTGTCAATTCTTTCCTAAGTGGGTGATTTGTGGTCAACTTTTCCCGAGACTAAGTGCCTACCACAGAAATTATGTGTTTGTTTTAAATTCTTAGTTGACTGGTTATAGATGTATTTGTATCTCCCATTTTAGTCATCAGTATACTCACAAACATGTTGCAGAGGAGCTGTTGATACAGGAACCTGTAAGACTCAGGAATATGACCCACATTTAACATAAGTCTAGGAAATAGAAGTGGACCATTTTCAGTGTAATATTTCTCCTTCTTATCCATCATTCCCACACATTTCTTTTAGGTTAAATCATTTTAGACCTCTGCTAACAGGCAAATCTGTTCTTCTAGAGCTTGGTCAATTTATTACTTAACATCACCCTTTGATCATAGCAGTTCATCTAATTAGCCCCTTTCCTCTAGAAAATTGTTTTTCAAACTTTGGCCATCATTTAGTTATAGATTATGACATCAATTTAATAAATCATACCCAGTATCTCTTTTTACGTAGAAGTATATAAATGAAACATATCAAGTCTATCATATGTATTAATGATAAATACTGTTTTGTGAAAAATTGTGGGTTTTTGATGTATATAAGTGTGTGGAGGGGGAAGGTAGAGTCATATGTTTATTATATTGAAATATAAAATGTATTTTTTTTTGCAGGCTAGTCAGTAGACTAACTAATTGCTCTAAAAGATTTTGGAAATGAGAGGTAAGTTAGGATGGAACTAAGGGAGAGTCAAGAAAATGTAGAAGCAAATATATGACCTAGTGTATAGGAAGCTAGAGACATTAGCACCTAATGACTGGCAAAATTGTAGTGAATATTAATGCTAGTGTTAAATACAATCATTATACTTGATGTTACTTGAGTGCTTACCATCTGCCAGGCTTTTAGAAGAAATTTCCATGGGCCAACTCACTTAAGGTTCCCAGTGATGCTTTTTATGTTAATCAGGTATTATTACTATTTTTATTTTACTGATGAGAGAACGAAGGTGCAGATATGCTTAGTAACTTGACCAACATTGTTTAGGCTAGTGATTGGCAAATTTGGGAATCAAACCTAGGTTCTCCAACTATAAAGCTTATGCTCTTCACACAATAATAAATTGCTTCCCATCTTAAAGTAGATTAAAACAGTAAAAAGTAAAGCAGGAATTGACTGCTCCAAAGTTATTTTTAGAAAGGACTGTATATAACACCATCTTCCTCTAAAATAAGTTCCAGACAATACAAGATCAGGGCTTTCAATACCAAGCCTATTCAATTTCGTAAATGAGTTTTTTTGCAGAAGGTTTTAAAAATAGCTAAAAGGTTAATGAGCTTGATACAATGGGCTTGTAGACTTGTGAAAAAGCTGTACTGGCTGCCTGGAGAACTGCAAATTTAGCTCCTGACAAGTTGACATATACTGTACAACTCTGATCTCCTTATGTATTGAATTTTTAAATGACAATACAATTTCAGTACATTTACTCAAATGCTTTTGACTTTCTTCACAAAGGCCCCAAACTCTCTGGAAATACAAACAAAACTGAAATCACCATTTCAAACTTCAGGCAGCTGAAAAGGTTTCTGATGCTAATGCAGCAACCTGAAGTGAAGAGGAAGTGACTCAGTTTAATATTTTCTTTAGAATATACTAGGACAAATTATGCTTCTACCAACTTTAATGATAGAAGTGGGGATCACTAACTAGCAGTCAAGGTGAAGTGACTGGGAGATTTCAGAGCTGATATCTTCAGCCTTGTGGGAGCTGATCTTGTCCACCTCTTTGACATGTGCTCTCTGCATATCAGAAAATACTGTTGATCACATCAGAGCTTTTGTGAATCCAGTGTGACTTTTTTTCCTTCACCAAATGTTCTAGTCTTGTTAGATCTTTGTCAGTGGTGTCACAGCTGAGTGAGCAATTTCTGGCTCCCTGAATTTCCCTTGAGGACTAAACTGTCAACATCTATGTTCATCATGGACAACTTAAACTACAGAAAAACAATCTGATTTTAATCATGATTTTATATGTAAAATGAAGCCTCTTTAGATCTTGTAGCTTTCTGATTTTGCCTCTTTGTGAGTTTGCTTAGTATAATTTGCTAAATGATTGTCAGTCCCCACAATGAAACTTTCATTTTGTTTTGCTTCCTCCCCTTCTCCCTTATTCTCTTGCTTCCTTCTTACTTTCCATTTTCACCCCTTTTTTCTTCCTTTTTTTCAGTATCTCATCCCTCTCAACATGTACTGAAATACTGCTATGTGACAAACACCCTAGGTGTGACTAGGCATACAAAAACGTTCCTTGCCTATGAGGGTCACACATTGACCTCTTGTTACTCATTTTAATCATGAAATATAAATCTTTCTTCTTTTTTTTCCCCCAACATCAGTCTTGCCCTTACTCTGTCTCCTGTTCTCCCCATGGACATGGCTGATTCATGCCAAAGTGCTGTGTGCACCTGGTTAGCTTTATCCTGTCTGATATGACTGTAAGTAACAGGACTTTGCTTTTGCTTCAGAGAAATTAACTTGGATCCAAGTTAAATGGAACATAAAATGAAAATGAGAGGGAGGGGCTTGTGATTCAGTCCTGTAGGATGGCACTGAGGAGGCAACATTTTTACCTTTTAACCTATTGTGGTCCCTGATCGACTGCCCAGTTTCCTGGGATTGTAAATGTTCTAGCAGGAATAAAAGCCTTGGGTGTATATTTTTAAAATTATGTGTTACTAGTTATGTTGCCCCTTAGCAGTAGTCACTCTTATTGCTCTTGGGGTTCATCATCTACGTGGTCATTTAAAATCACCTTTCTAACATAAAAACCTGATTATGTTGTTCCACTATTGTGATAGTTGATACTGAGTGTCAACTTGATTGGGTTGAAGGATGCAAAGTATTCGTCCTAGGTGTGTCTGTGACAGTGTGGCCAAAGGAGATTAATACTTGAGTCAATGGGCTGGGGAAGGCAGACCTACCCTTAATCTGGGTGAGCACCATCTAATCAGCTGCGCCATCGAATCAGCTGAGACATTTGTGTGTCAGAGGATGGGAAATAAATCCCACTAAAATTCAGGGACCTTCTACCTCAGTAAAATTTCTAATGGTCCAGTGGTGTGGGGCCTGTCAAGATAGTCCTTCTAAGGTGAAGAATAAGTTGCTGCATTTGGCCCCTCTTACAACCAAGAAAGAGGCACAATGCCTAGTGGGCCTGTTTGGATTTTGGAGAGAACACATTCTTCATTTGGGTGTGTTACTCTGGCACATTTATCCAGTGAATGAAAAGGCTGCCAATTTTGAGTGGGATCCAGAATAGAAGTCTCTGCGACAGGTCCAGGCTGCTGTGCAAGCTGCTCTGCCACTTGGACCATATGACCTGGCAGATCCAAGGGTGCTTGACATGTCAGTGGCAGAAAGGGGTGCTGTTTGGAGCCTTTGGCAGGCCCCCATAGGTGAGTCACAGTGGAGGCCTCTAGGATTTTGGGGCAAGCCCTGCCATCTTCTGCAGATAACTACTTTCTTTTTGAGAGATAGCTTTTGGCCTGGTAATGAACTTTGGTGGAAACTGAACATTTGACTATGGGTTATCAAGTCACTGTGCAACCTTAATTATCTATTATGAACTGGGTACTTCTGACCCATCTAGCCATAAAGTGGGTCATGCACAGCAGCATTCCATCATCAGATGGAAGTGGTATATTCATGATTGGGCTCAAGCAGGTCCTGAAGGCACAAGTAAGTTATATGAGGAAGTGGCTTAAATGCTTATGGTCTCCACTCCTGCCACCCTTTCTCCTCTCCCCCAGCCTGTACTGGTGGCCTCATGGGGAGTTCCCTATGATCGTTTGACAGAGGAAGAGAAGACTAGGGTCTGGTTCACAGATGGTTCCGAATGATACGCAGACACCACCCAAAAGTGAATACCTGTAACACTACACCCCTTTTTTAGGATATCACTGAAGGACAGCGGTGAAGGGAAAACTTCCCAGTGGGCAGAACTTTGAGCAGTGCTCCTGGTTGTGCACTTTGCATGGAAGAAGAAATGGCCAGATGTGTGATTATATACAGATTCATGGCTGTGTCCAGTGGTTTGGCTGGATGGTCAGGGACTTGGAAGAAGCATGATTGAAAAATTGGCAACAAAGAAATTTGGGAAAGACATGTGAATGGACCTCTCTGAGTTGTCAAAAACGGTGAAGATATTTGTATCCCATGTGAGTGCTCACCAATGGGTGACCTCAAGTGGATAGAATGATCCATTCTGTAAACACCACTTAGCCTCTTTCCCCAGCCACCCTTGTCATCACCCAATGGGCTCATGAACAAAGTAACCATGATGGCAGGGATGGAAGTTACAAATGGTCTCAGCAACATTGACTTCCACTCATCAAGGCTGACCTGGCTAAAGCCACTGCTGAGTGCCTAATTTGCCAGAAGCAGAGACCAACACTGAGTCCTTGATAGGGCACTATTGTTCAGGGTGATCAGCCAGCTACCTTGAGGCAGGTTGATTATATTGGACCTCTTCCATCATTGAAAGGGCAGAGGTTTGTCCTCACTGGAATAGACACTTACCCTGAATATGGGTTTGCCTATCATACATGCAATGCTTCTGCCAAGATTACCATCTGTAGACTTTTGGAATGCTTTATCCACCATCATGGTATTCCACACAGCATTGCTTCTCACCAAGGCACTCACTTGATGGCTAAAGAAGTGTGGTAGTGGGCTCATGCTCATGGAATTTACTGGTCTTACCATGTTCCCCATCATCCTGAAGCAGCTGGATTGACAGAATGGTGGAATGGCCTTTTCAAGTCACAATTACAACGCCAACTAGATGACAGTACTTTGCAGGGCTGGGGCAAAATTCTCCAAAAGGCCATGTATGCTCTGAATCTGCATCCAGTATATGGTACTTCCTCCCATGGTCAGGATTCATGGGTCTAGGAAGCAAGAGGTAGAAGTGTAAGTGGTACCACTTACCATTACCCCTAGTGTTCCACTAGCAAAATTTTTGCTACCTGTTCCTGCAATATTACATTCTGTTGGCCTAGAGGTCTTAGTTCCAGAGAGAGGAATGCTGCTACCAGGAGACACAACAACAATTCCATTAAACTGGAAGTTAAGATTGCTACCTGGACACTTTGGGCTCCTTCCACCTTTAAGTCAACAGGCTAAGAAGGGAGTTACAGTGTTGGCTGGGGTGATTGAACTGGACTATCAAGATGAAATGATTCTACTACTTTACAACAGAGGTAAGGAAGAGTATGCATGGAATATAAGAGATCCGTTAGGGTGTCTCTTATTATTACCATGCACTGTGATTAAGGTCAATGGGAAACTACAAAGTCCAATCCAGGCAGGACTACAAATAGCCCAGACCCTTTAGGAATGAAGGTTTGGGTCACACCACCCAAAAACCACATTCTGATAAGGTGCTTGCTGAAGGCAAAGGAAATACAGAATGGGTAGTAGAAGAAGGTAGTCATCAATACACGCTAAAACCATGTGACCAGTTGCAGAAACAAGGACTGTAATTGTCATGAGTATTTTCTCCTCCTTTTGTTAAAAACATGTTTGTGTATGTATACACTTGTACTAAAAAAAAATCTTAATTTTATTTCCTTTTTTCCTTTATAATGTGATGTGATTTATTGACTTCCTATCAGCATTTAAATATTGTTAACCTTATTTAATAGCATTTGGGTTGGGGATTGGTACAATTCCTGTTGTCCAAAGGATAGTTGTTTTAAATTAGGCATAATTACAACATTATTATTGTCTTTATTTAAAGATTGTGTATGATCTTGGGAGATGTGTATGGGTTAAAGTTGACAAGAGGTGAACTTGTGATGCTTAATACTGAGTGTCAACTTGATTGAAGGATGCAAAGTACTGATCCTGAGTGTGTCTGTGAGGGTGTTTCCAAAGGAGATTAACATTTGAGTTAGTGGGCTGGTGAAGGCAGACCTATGCTTAATCTGGGTGGGCACCATCTACTCAGTAGCCAGTGTGGCTAGAATAAAAAGCAGGCAGAAAAGTATGAAAAGACTAGACTGGCTTAGCCTCCCAGCCTGCATCTTTCTCCCCAACTGGGTGTTTCCTGCCCTCAGATATTGAACGCTAAGTTCTTCAGCTTTGGGCCTTGGACTGGCTTCCTTGCCACTGAGCTTGCAGATGAGCTATTGTGAGACCTTGTGGGTTTATGAGTTAATATTAATTAATAAACTCCCATCTGTTTGTTCTGTTCTGTCGTATCCTATCCTATCCTATCCTATCCTATCCTATCCTATCCTATCCTATCCTATCCTATCCTATCCTATCCCTATTCTATTCATTCTATCTCTCTAGAGAACCCTGTCTAATACAACTGTTTAAAACCTTCTTGTGGCATCTGATTGGCTAAACGTAAAGGGCAAATTTTGCCAGCTTTTATAGGCCTCCTATATTGTTATTCTTGCAACTTCTCCAGTCTTATAATTTGCTTATTTTCCCTATTTTCTCATCACATTTTGAATCTGTTTGATTCCATGAAGGTCTCATATAATTTCATTCTTTTGTTCCTGTGCATTCCTGTTTTCTCTACCTGGAATCCACTTTTCTCCTCCATTACCTATTCACCAGAGAAAGCCATTCAGTTCATGGAACTCATGACTTGGCATTACATCCTCTGAAGATCTTCCCTGACTCCCAAAGTAGAATTAATCATTCATTTTCTTTCCTTCTTCTAAGTCTTGTCTGTATTCCTATTATTATCTTTCTTATATCGCCATATTATTAATTGTGTATACATTTGTTTTTCCTCTTATACTGAGTTCTTTGAAGGTAATATCATGTTTATTATGCTTCTATTTTGAGTTGTCTCACCAAATTCTTGAACCACTATAATTAATAAATATTTGTAATTTAGCAGTTAATTCATATGGATTTATATATTCTTTCTTTTCAGTTTCTTCTTTTGTTCTAGGAAACTATTCTCAAAGGAACCTTAATAATATGTTTCATATGCTCCAGTTCTATGCTAAGTTATCTGTATTCCCTAGGACCCCAATTTGAACTTTAATATGTATGCCTCCTGGTAGGTTGCTTAATGGAAAAATTAGTGTTCTCACTCAACAAGTCAAGTGACGTTGGAGTGAAATTTAATTAGGTCAGTGAGCTAATAGTCTACTCTTTGTAGAATATCCACATCTTTCAGATATTCCTTCTTATTTACCAAGCTAAGAGTTTTAAATTAATGAAGAAAAAGTCAATGGTTAATGTACTCATTTATGATGTTTTCTATTACTGCTTTGATAACTCAGGAAATGTTTTTATATGAAAAACCACATTTCATTTTCATAACAATCCTGTGAATAAAATAGGACAAATTTTACTTATGGAATTTCTAGTTAAGGAAAAGGTTGCAGTCTGGCAGCTAGATGAGATCTGGGAAAGGCCGGGTGGTCAATTAGACATCTGGTGGCATCGTTTTTTCCTGGGGAGAATTCTCTATATGTTAGGCTTTGTGCTCAGAATTCTCATGTTCCCATAAATGAAGAGGAGGATCAAAGTCTTACAGGCAGTCTCACATTTATTAGTTTTTCAGTATCTGATCATTGAATCCAGAAGGAATTTTTAAAATTTAAATAAAGTATTACTAGAACTCTAGTTAGTCCACTACGTATTTGTAGACAAAGCTACAGGAGCTTCAAAATTACAATTGGAAGGTAGCTTGAAAAGCATTATTGAACACAGACAGGGAAAGTATAAATGCCTGCTTCACCATTTCCTCACATATAAAACTGCTGTTAGAAGAAGAGAGGTGATGGCCCTGAAAATCAGCCTAAATGATCACAGGGTCTCTCCTGTGTTGATCCTTTATTTATTTATTTTTTTCGCATGGCTATTTTGTTGTTGTTGTTGACAATCTGTATTAGTCAGCATTCAGTCAGGATATTAGAGCTATTCTGTGTATTTTAATAGAAGGAAATTTAAAACAGGGAATTGATTACATAAATGATCACAAAATAGAGTACTGAAATAGGTGAAGTATCCTATTTCTTAGGATAGCACTGGTACTAGAAGGAAGCAGCTACCACTTCTAGGGTTGAGAGGGCACTTGCTTCCAGAATCTAGAAGCAAGGGCTCTCCTGTGAGAGCCAGAAGCTTTGTTGGGTTTGGCTGTTGGGAGCTGTCACAGAGGGGATCTGCTTATTAAGGAGCCATGGAAGAGATATAGTCACTGAAGAATGATACACAGGAGGCAAAGAGAATGAAAGAAATACATTGCCCTTTTCCTTCTCATCTTCTAATAGCTCTCCAGTGCTTCTTGGTAGCTGGAATCTGAGATGAAACTAGCATTGATCAGACATCTTCTTTCTTGAGACATGTTCAAAGGTTACATTTCATTAGCAGGCAATTTTCATAATTGACTCTATTTAGGATTCTGAACTCTGTAAATTTGATCAGACTTATATACCTATCACATTTTAGGACCTCTTTCAAATAAAATTTAAAAGCAATGTATACAGGATCACAGGTCTCTTTCCATCTCTAGAAATTTATGTTCCAAGCCTTGAATAAACACTTTCTCTTTTGTTGTTGTTGTTAAGTTTGTACATAAGTTTAGATTCAAGGAAGGATTGTGTTTCTAAAATTGACACTGTGTTCATGATAACAGAATCTGGAGACTGTAATCAAGTTCTGAGAGGAAATCAGAGGAATATTAGTGGGAGGACATTTTTAGTTGTATGGAAAATATACTCGTGTGTGTGTGTGTGTACTTTTCTGATATTTTTCAGTGGGAAGGCAAAAGGTAGGTCACTTATATCTTATTTTTATTTATTTTTTTGAGACAGATTCCCACCCTGTCGCCCAGTCTGGAGTGTAGTGGTGCCATTCCAGCTCACTACAACTTCTGTCTCTCAGATTCAAGTGATTCTCCCCCTTCAGCCTTCTGAGTAGCTGGGATTATAGGTGCCCACCACCATACCTGGCTAATTTTTGTGTTTTTAGTGGAGATGGGGTTGTACCACGTTGGCCAGGCTGGTCTCAAACTCCTGACCTCAGGTTATCAGCCCATCTTGGTCTCTCAGAGTGCTGGGATTACAGGTGTGAGCCACTGCACCCTTATTTTTGAGGAAAGAAGTATCAGTGTACATGTTCTCATACCTCATCTAATCATTATTTGTGGAAAGAAAAAATATTTTAAATTAAAACTGTTTATAATATCCTAGATATATATAATCACTTCACTTAGGTGAAAGGACTTTGAAGATTGTGTACCAGAACTTGTGGGTAGGGACAAAGGAAGAAACACAGGGAGCTGGAACAAGAAATGAGTATGGTCAACAGATCGGCTCCTGTTGATTACAGCCCTCTGTGATGATAAAGAGCTTTTGCCAAAATGTAAATGTACTGTGTCATTAAGCATATAATTTTAGTTTGGCTGATATTTTGTATTAGCCTTTCTTCTGGAAGGAAGCAGCATGAGACTTTTGGTTTAGCATAAGCTCTTAGGTAACCTCACCTCAAGTGATGAGAGCAAGCCGGGAAAGAGGAGCATCTCTGGAGCCAAGGGAAGGCATGCCTTTTCCCATTGCAGTGAGTTCTAATTGAATGGCTTTTTGTATGTGCGTGGTTAAAACTAGCATCCCTTTGCTTCATTTATTGGTTCTGTTTTCTACTATAGCCAGAGGACTTCCATAAGTCTGCTTCCACCTCCACCCTATACTCAATTCCCTTAATAATTCCTCCATAATGCTTGGTTTTCAGATCTATCATATTCTTCTTCACCATTATTAGAAAGTATGATATTTTAGTAAGGTTGAATTCCAAATGGTGAACACATGCCTCTCATACATGTAGATTAGTCAGTGCAGAGAACATGGAAATATTTTTTCCTGGAGATGATGCCTCTGTACCATAGTCCATGGTTTTATATTTGTTGGTGATCATGTCTCAACTCTTAATTATGTTAAATATACAGTTAACAAAAACTTCATCTTTTTGTATTTTCTTCACATGAACTAGGCTTAATTTAGATCTTCATCATATGGTGTGTTTATGAGCACTTATTCATTTACCCTTATTTATAAATGTCACAAAAATTGTGGCAATTTTTATTTAGAAAATAACATTCTGTGTATTTCTGGAAAATATTATTTAGCTTAACTAAATCTTTGCATTGTGTAAAATATAAATTATAATATCCATTTTACAAAATGATTTGAAGATGAAATCTATTTTTAATAATTTCAGATCACAAATTCCCATATGCAATTAATATCTATTATAATTATTTAATCTAAAATCTGTGTCACTATTTATTGTGCTAGTAAGAAATAATATAGTCATTCTTGAGGTTTGTGGAACTCAAAGAAGATGTGGGAAATTATTATAAATTTGGAGAATACAGAGCTCTACTTGGAATGGCTAGACAGATGTGGGAATGATAGTCTAGTTAATTAAAGAGGAAGGGAGAACAGGCATAAAAGGTGTTAGGCTACAGGGGCCAGGTAGGTCTGATGACTAAAAGTTATTCTAATGTGCTTGAAATATCAACTGTGCATCAGAAGAAATAAGAAAGATAAGTAAGATGAGAATTGAATAACTTTTAGAACTATTTACTCACACTGTGCAGAGCTTGAAGTTAGGAGGTAGATTCTAGTCCTTTGAAATTAAAAGCTTTAGACCCATTAAATTCTTTTGAGCAAGAGGTTATTATGGTTATCTGTGTATTTTAGTGAAACATAAAGTTAACTGGAACAAGCTTGTGTGGGAGTGCTTGGGAGGGCAGTGCCTGAAGATAGGAAGCTCAATTAGGACACATTACAGTAGCCCAGGCAAGGGATACAGAAGGTCCACACGAGAGAGGTGATGAAGAAGGTATAAAAGATAAAGTGCTCTCCATTAATATATGTGTTCATCATTAGAGTCCATTCCTGCTAGTTCAGCAAATTGCTGACCAGAAAACCTTAGGGCTATCCTGAAGGGTCAGAGCTGTGCATTTCCTACCTCCTACCAATCTTCTTCTCTAACCAAGATCGGTAATTTTTTCTGAAATAGTGAATGCAGCTATTAGAAAAGGTTAAATTATAATCAGAGTATAGTGGGAATTAAGAAAGTAATCTCAACTTAGAATAAAGATAAAGCTTGTATTTGGTTCATACTCATTTTTTAAATAATCATTTTGTGCCTTTCTATTTTAATAAGTAGCTAGATAAGGTTAAATAAGTATAAATTATACTTATGTATGTTATAATTGAAGACAACTAAATAATATAATTTTTTCTTACTAAGGTTTGGGACAAACAATATAGGTAAATGAAATAAGAGTTTTAATTATGTCCTGTGACTACTGGTATTAAAATTGATAGAAGCTATAAAAATATATGTACAATATGACATTAATTAATGTTTACAGTTTTAAAAATCATATCCAACACTTAAAAAGATTTTCCATGTTGATATGGTTTGGCTGTGTCCCCACCTAAATCTCATTTGAATTGTAGCTCTCATAATCCCCATGTGTCATAAGAGGGACCCCATGGGAGGTAATTGAATCATGGGGGCTGGTTGTTCCTGTGCTGTTGTCATGACATTGAATAGATCTGATGGTTCCTCTGCACACGCTCTCTTGCCTGCTGCCATGTAAAATGTGACTTTGCTCCTTGTTCACCTTCCACCATGATTGTGAGACCTCCCCAGTTGTGTGGAACTGTGAGTCCATTAAACCTTTTTCATTTATAAACTATACAGTCTTTGTTATGTCTTTATTAGGTAATGTGTTTTATAACTTAAAAACACACACCCATGGCTATTCTCTTTTGATATTCAGAATAATTCTGCCAGGAAGGCACTTATTATTTGGCCGAATAGAGACTTTGAAGAGTTAAGTGAATTTCATAGCTATTTACTATGTTGGTAAATAACAACTGAGAATTTGATACCTTTTTCTCATTCTCTTTGTGAAAATTTGTGTACTATTCCATAGTACACAAATAGTAATTGGTCAACACAGACTAAATTTCAGTGACTCAGAACAAAGAAGCTTTATTTTTTATTGCATTTTCTCAGATTTTCCATTGAACGCTGCCCTAAGGGCTCTGCTTTGTTTATTTCTTCAGTTCAGAATACTGAACCAACAGAGGAGCCCTGCTCTGTGGCAAGGCCAGTCATCATGATAGAGGCAAAAAGAACTCGACAAAGCCCATGCAGATCTTGAAAGCTTTTTCATTCAGTGACACACAATACTAATGTCTCCATGTCATGGGTCAAAGTAAATCACAAAACTACGTGTAGCTCAGGTGAACAGGATATACAATCCTTCTATTTGTCCAGAAAGAGAGACAGATGAAATATTTGTAAACTTCTTGATTACAATTACAGTTGTTAAAAGTCAAAGCTGAAAAATTAATAAACATTTAGGAAATTAACACGTTTGTATTTTAAAAAATGCTCACTCTATTCAAACCTTACATATGAAGTGTTTCTGTGTATATTTTTTAATGAGCACAATTTCTTGACAATTCAATATGGGCATAGTTTTACCAAAGTGAAAACTAGGTAAGGCTGAACCTCTGTGTAAGTTTTCAAATACTACGTAGCTAACTCTACATACCAGCTTCATTCTTGGGGAGCCACAGTGTACATTAGCATTTAAAGCACAACTGTGAACCAACATTACTAAAGAAGAGAAAGGCTAAAGAAATTATATTCCATACATGGGATGTGTTGTTATGTAGTTATTAAATATTTATTTTTGAAGAGTTGTTATTAAGCTGAAAAATATTTCTGACTTAAGTCGAAAGTCAATAAAGCCTGAAAAATTTCAAGAAGACCAGTAAATCCAGCGAAGTCCCAAACTCATTTGAAGACAGCTCTTCATGTCCACGTGCACAATATTCACTGGTGTCCTGACAGCATGGTGCTTTTGGAAAATACTGCTTTGAATTGTTCTTTAATGTCTGCCTTTTCCTTAATATATCAGCAAGTCCATTCAGAGTTATATTTTCCTGAGTTTTAGGTAGCAATGATTAACCTTTCAGGACCTCAGATCCTTCATTTGTAAAATGAGTTTAATAGTTCCTGTTAGGATTAAAGAAACAACATATGTAAAGTCCTGCCAGTAGGCAGTTAGTTTTGGTATTTCTTTCTGCTCTTTTTATTTTCTGTCTTTTCATTTTCTTTCTTTATTCTTTTCTCTTCCCTCCCTCCCTCCCTCCCTCCCTCCCTCCCTCCCTCCCTCCCTCCCTCCCTCCCTCCCTCCCTTCCTTCCTTCCTTCCTGTTTCTTGCTTTTTTTTGAGACAGTCTTGTTCTGTCACCCAGGGTGGAGTGCAGTGGCATGATCTCAGCATACTGTAATCTCTGCCTCCTGGGTTCAAGTGATTCTCCTGCCTCAGTCTCCCAAGCAGCTGGAAGCACATACACATGCCACAATGCCTGGCTATTTATTTTTTATACTTTTAATAGAGGCGGGGTTTACTGTGTCGGCCAGGCTGTTCTTGAACTCCTGACTCAGGTTATCTGCCCACCTCGGCCTCTCAAAGTATTGGGAAAATAGGCGTGAGCCACCACACTCAGCCTCTTTCTCTTTTCCACTTACGTATTAGAAAAAGAATATAAAATAATATTTCATTATTTTTCTTATTTATTTGATGAAAAAAGTCTGTGTTTCTTAAAGATAACCAGCAAAACAGTAGTAGAATAAGATGCAATACACTTTAATTTTGCTAACTTCTTGTAGGGAACATTAGGAGCAGAGAACACTGAGCCAACAGAGTATAGAAGTCATGATTTCAGGTATTAACATGTATCAAAGAGAGTGAAAGCTAAAGGACTTTTGTCAGCAAGGTTGACTGCCACTTTCTATAATGAAGGCACATTTCATAAATGGACCTAGAGCAGTTCCCAGAGCAGGCAATCAAAATCATCCGAATTTAACATCCCATTTAGGTTTGCTCCATGCTAGTCTATCTTTCTTGGTAACAAGAAAAGAAAACTATTTGTCAGCATAAGGCTTGCTTGTTAAAACTCATTTTTAAGTGCATTTAGCTTTGGGGCATGTATAATGAGGAGGCGGCTCTTTTTGGGTCTTTGAGAAAATTGATCCAGATAATTACAACAGAGAAAGGCAGCCCCCTCAATGCAGGCAATGAAGCAAAGTCAAAATAATACAAATAAATAGAAGATAATGAAAATGTTAGAAAGTGAAAGCTTTTCTGTTGTATAGCTTCCCATGATGGGGGAATAGGGCTGTTAAACTCTCTTATTCTGGAATCAACTCTATGTTTCCAGGTCTGGCCCAGAAGAGTTTATTCTGAGATGTGAGAGAGGATGGCTATTTTCTATTTATGTCATACCTGGGCCATTGAAACCAGGAGGAAGAAGGCTGGTTGTGAAACCCATTTAAGGATTGTGGTAGTCTGTGAACCTGATCCAGGAAGTTCAAATTTTGTCTCTTCTTTGGCAGTAAATCTGTGATTGTTTGTAAAATGTCCTCACCGTTATGTAGGAGAATGTGAAAGTGTGGTATGTGGCAGGATTGGCAAGAATGATTATTTCTTTTCAGAAGCACCCTACTCTTGATTGTTTGCTGACCAGTAGATGTAGAGATCTTTTTCTGACTTTCTGATTGTCTCCATAAATTATCATCTGCAATGGACTTCTATCTGTTTCCACACACAAAAAAAAACTTTCTTCTAGCTACAAATCGGGCATCTTCATCACTTCTACTGAGTTCAGGGGTGATTTTCAAATGTTAATTATAGACCTGTTCCCTGGAGCTGAAGGTTCATAGAACTGAATATAGAGTAGACATTATTTCTACTCTGTGTAAAATTGATAAAGAGCATATCATAATATTAATAGCTGCAAATGACTAGAAAATGTGAACCTTGTTCTAACATGAAACACTCCAATATTAGCAGAGAAAATAAACCAAGAAATTTAGCATGTGACTTGGTGACCTACAAATTATTGCCCATTCATTTATCATTTCATTTATTCTGCCATTCATCAGACATTTGCTAAGATATGTACTGGGACTATACAGAGTAGAACACATAGGAGACAGATTTAGTGCAAAATCTAAACATTTTTTAGGACAGGCAGACTTGAATCCACAACCTGAATCATCCTTATATATATATTTTAACCACTCTATGCCTTAGGTTTTCTATATTTAAAAGGAAGAAATTAATATGGTGACATGGTTTTATTAGTAAACTTATTGGTAACATAATATAATTGAAACCATCTGGCAAACAGTAGTATCACACAATACTTGTTAAATTTCTTTGCTTTGTGATAGGTCTTTCCTCATAATTCTGGAAATGATACTGTATGGTATAGTTCCTGGCTTTGAATAACTTAGAATGATACTAGTCAAAAATACAGAAAGCTGCCATTCTACTCTCTAATTCCGTGAGATCAACTTTTTTAGATTTCACATATGGTTAGTGAGATTCTGGGCAAAAGATGCACTATTTCCATTAGAAGAAAAAAATTCAAGAGACATATTGTATAAGTTGACTGTAGTTAATGCAATGCATTATATTCTTTAAAAATGTTAGGAGAGTAGATTTGAAATGTTCTTACCACAAAATGATAAATACGTGAGGTAATACATGCATTACTTAGCTGGATTTAGCTATTCTATGCCTTAGGTTTTCTACATATTATATTATAAAATATGTTGTACATGATAAATATATATAATTTTAGCTTCCTGTTTATAAATTATTTTAGAAACTTCATAATAACAACTACAATAAAATATAGAAAACCTTTCAGGTAGATTACCAGAGGTATTTTCTATAAGAACACAGAGATACATGTGCTACATATGAGGGTAGTAAACATATCTGTCTCATATAGTTTTAGAATCCCCAATGTTTATCAAAAGTTCCGGCTATTAGTGCTTTTTTGTAAGTATTGAATAGATGAGTGAGCCTGCAAGAGTTTGAGATCTAGAACTGAATCTCAAACTACATTTTTCCCAATGAGAGAGAACTATCTTGTAAAAAAGGTGTTGAGGTTGAGCATCTAGAACACAGATTCTGAGACCTAGATTCATATACAGAAAGTTTATTAGAGGGGTTTAGGCATTAGCAGGCACAGGGAATGGAAAGAAGGCAGGATGCGGCAGAGAGAAAAGTTGAGTTGTGAAACATTAATGATGGCCAAATCCACTGGAGCACAGGAGCCAAAATGGATTTTCAGCTTTCCAGAGGACCCTGGTATTGACCAGATATGTGGGAAGTGGATACCTTTAGCTGACAGAAATTCCTGAACAGGGATAACATCTGAGGGCTTGTTAGACAGGTTTCTGAGCCACAAAGAAAATGTTCCTTTATTACTGAAATAGTATCTGTGGTTGCAATGCTGTGTCCACAGTAGTTCACTCTCCAGCTGATTAGACCTGCTGCTTTGCAAAATCTGGTAAGAGCTGCTTTAGGATGTTGGTATGCCTCTTTTCCTGTAAAAATAATTATAAAAAGATTACTGAGATAACTACAGATTCTGCTCTTACAGCTTATCTTCATATTACAAGTAATATCCTCAAGTAATTACCTACGTGGGTCACCTGGGTGCCAAATATATTTCCCCTTCCCCCATTGCATAACAACAGCCTTATTTCCTCTTTTGATCAGGGTCAATAGTGACTCTTATTGTCTGCTGGACTTTTGGCATAATACGGATCTTGCAGTGCCTGGGTAGCAGCCGTATCTTAAAATTCAGTGAGACTTTAGAGCAGGTGTCGCTGCTCTAAAGTAGCAGCAAAAAGATTTACAAGGAAGAGAAGTATCAATTAACCATGTGGGCCACTCTGATTCCTGGACCCAGGTATTCTACCTGCTGGAGACATGGCGCCATATAATGAGCACTATTTAGAGTGTACAGTGCATTCTGGAAGATGGTACTCCATCTTTATGAGGTTTGATTCTTGAACTGCTTTGCAACTGTGTCTTCAAAAGGCCATTCTGTCGCTATGTCAAGATAGCAGTTTCTGGTTGGTGAGGTTTGTGATAGGACTACCAGATTTCATTGTGATATGCCCACTGCCCATCTCCTCTGCTTTAAAATATGTTCCTTGGTCTAATATACTGTTATGTGAGATTTTGTGTCAGTGGGTCAAACACTTTGTAAGCTCTTTGATGGTGGTGCATGTAGAGGCCCTGCAGTATGAAAAGCAAACTCTTTTATGAAATATGTGCTGATTCCAGCCAAGTGAATCACTGCCCCTTCCAGAGTGGAAGAAATTCAGTGTGGTTAACTTGCTCTCAATGGCTGTTTGGTCTTCTTAAGGAATGGTGCTGTATCAGAGACGCATTGTTCCATATTGTCGCCACCATGGTGCTGCTTTGTCTGAGCCCGTATGGATCCTTCAGGTTGTCTCTCTAGCTTTGTACTTTGGAACAGAGAAACAGGAATATTTAGCCAGTCTGTTAACCCTGCTTCCTAAATTTCTGACCCCCTTCAGTATGTATCAGGTCATTCCCTTGCCTTAAGAAAAGGAAAGTAGAACAGATCTGTTGACAGATAAACTCCTTTTTCACGTTCCCAATCTAGGAAAACATTACCTTTCTTATTTCTCTTACTTCTTTCTAGAACTAATTTTCTTTTAACCTTGCCTTTGAAGACATCCAAAAATAATCCCCTAAATGAGTTTATGCCTATGCAAATAAACGAATAGCTCAGAACTTGAAACTGCCTGCAATTTTAGTTCTGGAAAAAAGAAGTTCCAGAGGCAAGGAAATAATAAGGGCCTCGACAACTTGGTGGAGAAAGGGAAAAAAAATACAGCAAACAAAATGTAAGTAAATCCATCAGAATTGTTTTCACTTGCCTTCATCTAAATTATTCTAGTGCTATGAATCCAATAAACAGGAGAGAGTCAGGGAGAATGGCATAGTTGGGTTAGATGACAAGACAGTATGGTCATGTACCAGACCAATTAGAAGAGAGAATTTAGGTGCCTTAAAGGTTCTGAAGATAACCTAATCCAATTGTTTCTTTTTATACAAAAACAATCAGGCTCAGAGCTGGAACCAGGGACTAGGCCTTTTAATTACTAGCCCAATCTCCATTTTTTTTATGCCTTAGATGACTTCTTTTATTTATTTATTTTTGTCCAAAACCTGGAGAAAAGAGACCTGTTAAATTCCTGGCAGTTTGACTGTGAAATTCATGCTGCAATCAATTTAAGGTTTGGATATTTTTTTTCCCTGCATACACATTACTACCAGACCACAAGGAACTGTGAGATATGATCTGCAATCATAAATCAAACTGGAAACACTGAACAAAGGCAGTTTGTGTAGTGAAAATGAATGTTGGTGGTGCTATGTCCTGACAAAAAGCTCTTTTCCCTCCCCCTTTCTTGCTAAACGTGAAAGCTGAAGCATAATAAAAAGTGACCCTTTGAAGCCAGGAATGTTAGCCTCCTCAAACTCGATAAGAATATTTAATTTCTTTATCACCAGGCTGGGTTTAAAAAAAGTATAATTCAGACATTAGGAGACCAGGCAAATGGCTCCAGGGCTCTTTCTGTTTCTTCCTTACCTGCTAGGATTTTTGGCATAGCATCAAATAGCACTGTATACTCCATCCCAGATGCCTGTCTAGGAAACGAATGTTATGAAGAGGCTGCCTTCTTCTCTAATCAGCTGACCAGTAAATGAAGATTATCTGGCAATGCCTCTTCCTTCTCACACTGAAATTACCATGTGACTATGCCAAGATGGCATACGTAGCATACATTTGTATGTTTTTGCAGATTCAGATTCCACTCCTGCTTGTTCTAATATTAGAACTGAATTTTCCTTTGGGGAATTGATATCTTCTCCATTATGTAGAATCTAGGTAGAGCTTTCCATTGAAACATTCTGTCCAATCCCAGCAAAATGGTAGATGCATAACTCAGGCTCAGCCAAAACTCTCTCCAGGATGTTAAGCTTCAGTGTCATGACATAGGACAGAAAAATGAATGGAGTTGATTCATCTAAGAGACTGCCTCATCCTAGCATGAAATGTTCCAATAGATAGCTCTGTAGTCATAGAAACATTGTATACCTGCGCTGCCTAATGTGGTAGCTGCTAGCTACATGAGAGTACTGAGAACTTGAAATATGGCTAGTGTAACTAAAGAACTGAATTTTTAATTATATTTGTTCCAATTAATTAAAATTAAAATGGAAATAGCCACAATTTTATATTGTTTCCTGCTTTGGCCAGCACAGCTCTAGCAGAGCTCTCTGAAGAAATCATGTGCTGGCATACACTATTTGGATTTCCAGGGCTGCTCTGTTTTGTTTTTTTTTTCTTCCCTCTTTCTGAATCCAGTTCTAGCTCTTTCTTTGATTCTGTAAGCTACCCTCACCCAATTTGTTACAATAATGTCCTCCTTTTCCTAGTAGCTACAGTTAATTTTGTTTGTTTGGAACCAAATAACTCTACATAAAGAACATACATTGAGGAAACTAACTAATTTAGTCATGTATTGACAATATGTTAAGTATCTATATATGTCAAGAAATATATATGCTAATCTCTGGGGATAAAACATATGTATAAATAAATATCATCCTTATCAGGAACTGAGACTAATGAAGAAGAGAGAAATATAAGCAGTAATAATGCAATGAGATCAATTAGAACTTTGTAAAGAATTTTGGGGATCACAGAGAAGTTTCATTAATACAGTGCTGTAAATTGAACAGTGGTCTCCAAAGAGATATGTCCACCAGTACGTATGACTGTGACCTTATAGGAAAATAGTCTTTGCTGATGGAATTAAGTATCTACGGATGATATTATCTTAGATTTAAGGTGGAACTTAGATCCAATGATGACTGTCCTTATCAAAGACACCCAGAAGAGCAACACAGAGAGAAAAGGGGATGATCTGTAAAGATGGAGAAAGAGATTGGTCTTATGCTGTCATAATCTAAGGAATGCCAGGAGCTACCAAAGCTGGAAGGGGCAAAAACAAGTTCTCCCCTAAAGCCTTTGGAAGGATTATGGCCCTGCCATACTTTGCTTTCAGACTTCTGGCCTCCAGAATTGTGAGGTAATAGTTTTGTGTTTAGTCACAAAGTTTATGGTAATTTGTTATGGCAACCCTAGCAAACTAACATAGATAACAGGATGTTCCAGGCCAGCTCTAGTATTAGAGCCCTGCCTCAAACCAAGCCATCTGTGTTATCCTCTGATTATCTGGCCTAGATTCTGTCTGTTCTTTCAGGGATGCTAGACTGTCTTCCTTAGGAAGTGACATTCCTCTTCTACTGTACATAAAAAATACATAAATAAATATGAAATTAGAAATCTTAGAAACTTTTATCTTTTGCAATGAGTTTAATAGTTTTTAAAGCCTTTCATTATACATGTTTTTAAAGTTATTGAAGCTAGTAGGTACCTGAGGTTTGTTTTCTTAGAAGGGTTCAGTTCTATCTCTTGTGGCTTTCACTTCCACCTGACTGTTATGTCAACTCAATTAATTAATTTATTTAATTTCCTTAGAGGGATAACAATCAAATTACTCTCTGCCGATAACATTTTAAAAATTGTTGTTATATGGTTGTTTGTTTGATTCAAGCTGACCACTTGTATGAAATCTTTGTGGTTTGGCATATTCTTCAGGAATCTCATCAAATGTGGTAAGAAAGTCGCTTCTGCTTAGCATGATTGTAATCCTCCAGTAACACCTGCAATATCTTAGACAGTCAGTGGCAATATCAAGGCCTGTGGAAGATTTATCAACTGTTCCCACTATTAAAAATATAAACTTTCTTTTCACAAATTGTCATACTAAGAAATATGACTCCAGAGAGCTATTCTGTCTTCAAGAGATAAAAGAAAAATCACTAGATATGGTGAAATCATAACTAGAGAAAAAAATGCTGTTTCTCTTCACTCCACAAAATTAATGTTTCAGTTTCTTATGTTGACACTTTTAAAAACAGTAGCAGAAGAGGGTTTAGTGTTCTAATTTTTGTATTCTTTTTTTGGACTTAGGTTTCACAAGAAATTCTTTCATTGCAGCACTAAATGGAGAATCTTATAAAAAATTTAATCAGTTTTCTTCCACAGAGAGAAAAGAACAAAGTCTTACTTTGTCATCTTGTACAAATAGTGTTTTCTCTTTCTAACAAATTAGATACCAGGGATGCTGTTCTGAGTTGGTGAAGTGCAATGTGAATTGTGACTCAGATCACACTTATGAAGCAAGAACTGTGTGTCAGATGCTGTTATGCGTCTTAATAATACTGTTTAATCATAGGGCATAATAACTATTTCTACATTATATAATTGCCAACTACCTGCCAGATTTTCATTCATTTATTGATATTGCTCAAAGCCATGTAGTCAGTAAGTGCTGAAGATGATTTGATCCTCATTTCATTTAACTCTGTAGCCTGTCTTCTAGTATTTCTTACTCAATGCTGCCTAACCAAATAGGGTAATTTGGTCTTTCCTTGATTTGTACCTCCCTCCTCTCACACAATCTCTCTTTTGAATTTAAATGGCCAAGAATTACACTAAAACTGATTTACCTATGTGGATAATACAAACATTTGACTTTTTGAAGAGACCTCTTCATTGTACAGATACTCTTGGGAGGTCTTAAATGTTTACTGGAATCAAGTACTGGAGGATGTGATTTGAGCCAGGCCTTGGGACAATGGAATGCAGTCAAAGTGCCCAGGAATGTGTGCATGCGAGTCTGTGGTTGGCTTAATAATGGAGAAACAAGTTATTGCAGAGAAAGATGAGAGAATTCAAGGCAAGTCCCTAGTACTTCACAACTTATCACACAATTTCTCTCCTGCCTTGTGTCTTACTGGAAATACTCCACCAAGAAAACTTACAGGTTATTGTGGGTTTACTGTAAACTCTGCCTTTATGTTTCCTTGATTCTTTTAACTTTCCTGATTTCCATGCCTCCTTTAATCAGGGTAGTCATCTGAGCTAATATTTTTACTTTTCTTGTAGGCTTGGAGGCATCCTGCTCAAAACTTTATACATGGCAATTTTTGAGAGAACAAAATTGTTTGAAGTTAAACACTTCTGGGGGAAATATTTTCACAGTGTCTATTCAAAGTGAATAAGCAGTTAATTATCTTAATTATTGTTGTAGTGACTGAGGGTAGATAGAAGACACGTGTCTCAGAAGATGTTGACCTGGTGAAATGCAGAACATAATGGGCAAGAGTCCGAGCGTAGGACTTGGAAGGTTGGTGTTAGAACTAGCGTCAGTTTTGTTTAAATCATACCTGGTAAAGGAACAGAATCATGTTTAAAATTTGGTAGTGTTAATTGCATAAAAATGTGTGGAGCTGGGAAAGTAAGAATGAGAGCATCTTACTATGTTCTCATTTCACTTTGGTGTAAGTTATTTTCTGCGAGTTAAAGATATCCAATATAAAATATTTCTATTCTTATTATGTTTCTGGCATGGTTCTAGGCAGTATAGGTGAGATAGTGATATGAAATAACATCAGCTTTTCCTTAGTGGCACAATCCTCCCCTCACTGACATCCTTTCCCTATCATAACTTCCAGAGTTTTGATTTTATTGTGTGTCTCTAAACATTTCCAAGTTATTACTAATAGGAAATTATGGAACTATGCCTTTTAAAGGTATTGGTGATTTTAAATGACTCTGCAAGGCCAAATGGATCAATGGGAAGCCTGTAAGCTTTGAATAAGATAGACATGGGTTTTTGTCTCTGTTTTAACACTTAATATACCTGTACTTTTAAATTAAGTCATTAATCTTCTCTGACCCTGCTATGGTCTGAATGTTTTTGTCTTTCCAAAACATATACATTGAAATCTAATTACCAATGTTATGATGGTATTAGGAGGTGGAGCCTTCGAAAGGTAATTTGACACTAGGGCAGAATTTTTATGAATGAAATTAGTGCCTTTATAAAGGAGGCCCTAGAGAGCTGCCTTGCTCTTCCACCATGTGAAGACACAGAGAAAAGGCACCCTCAACAAATCAGAAAGCTGGTTTTCATCAGATACTGAATCTGCCTGGATCTTGGACTTCCTAGGCTCCAGAACTCTGAGACATAAATTTCTCTTATCTATAAGCCTCCCAGTCTGTGGTATTTTGTGATAGTAGTCTGAATGGAATAAGATAGATCCTAAGCATCTTCACCTGTAAAATTAAGATAAATACCTTATGGGATGGCGTGAATTGTGAAGATTAAATGAAATAATGTATGTACTATCCAGAATGCAAAGCACCAAGTAAGGGCTCGATAACCCTCACTGTTGTGCTCTTCTATTTGAATCACTCAGAATAGAGAACAGAATATGTTAAAATCACAATAATTCTTATTTCATTTTTTTCCCATTAATATTCAAGGCTCGAATCTGGGGACATAATTTCTGTCCCTGTGGCTAGAAGAGGTAGTTGCAAATTTGGCTCAAAGGGAAGAGTAGGAAAAGAGAGAAAAGTGGCAGCATCTTTTTGAGATTCTTACTATAAAATCAAGTGTGTCCTTAAGTTTCACTTTGGGGTAAGCTCTCTTCTGCTAGTTAAATATTTTAAAAATAAAATATTTTCTTTCTATACTATCTTAAAGTTTATCTTGGCAGAGAGAAAACTGATAACTTTTTGGCATTTTTAATTTTGATAGCTAAAACTCATGTGCAGTATATAAATGCCTAATTTAACTTATAGTATACCTAAGATGTTTAGGGAGACTATAGTTTTTTACTTTGTCAATAACTAATATTGTTTTTCTCTCAATAATTATCTAAAGTTTAGTTGGAAGGGGACTTTTTAAGTCATTTCCTATTTTGCATTCATCTATTTCTACATTTTATACAGTCCATCCAGGTTTTTATCAGTGTTTCTAGGAAAGAAAGGCTTTCAGATTTTAGTTTGCTCTTACAACTGTAGCTTCTTTCTAAGATGGTGGTTCAATGTTTGGGAGTAAAATAGTACATGAAATCATGGAAGAAGGTAAGACTTGGAGAACTTGGGAATAATACTGTCTGGTTTCTTCAGTCGTTGGCACAATGTCCTCTTTCCTTCTTGGTTGTAGCTTGTCCATCTGGTAGCCATGGCTGGAGGGTATAGCTGAAGCTCTTCTATCTCTTCCAAAGCCCACAGACTCAGCTTCACTTTAGTGACAGTTTGGTCTATAGAATCCTCTTAGTTCTGGCTGTAGTTTCCTTTCAGCCAGGTGCCAGAAGTCTGAGCTATAGGTCTTACCCAAAGACATTTTGGATTCACTTTTGGGATCTCTTTTGCAGGTTCGTTAACCAGACTCCCAGCTATTTGTAGGTATCTGCAGGCTCATGATCATGGACCTCAATGCCTTCTAGTGATTGGCCATCCTGAACCACCAGATTTATTTTATTCAGCTCTGTCTGTGAAGCTTTCTCTTTGTATAATTTCAGAAGAAAAGTGGGTACCCTTGGTGCCCCTGAAACTTTCATCATGATTCTCCCTTTTTGAGCTAAAGTCTGCCTTGATTTTTTATCCTGCCTTTCTTTCTCTTTCTTCTTCCCACATCTACCAGGAGCCAATTGTGCAGGCTTTTCCTTACATCAAATCTCAATCTCATTACTGAAACTAAATGAAGAGGAATATTTCATCTACTTTACAGGAAGGGCTCTATAATCTGCGTCTTTCTACTTTAGCTCTTGATTTCTTAAATGATAGCTAAAGGAATGCAGCAATTCTGCTTTCAAAGAAGCCTGATTTTCTTACCTCTTGGCATGCCAAAGAAGTCAAGTACTGACTCTGTATTGCTTGAGAACAATATAATTCATTAAGTGGAAGGTTGAAATGTAGCCATGACAAAAAAAAAAAAAAAAAGGATTGCTAAGATGCATTTATAATAGACTTGTAGAAAATTATTTCCATTACCTATGACTTTATTTTGAAAATCCAATAGCTATTCCATTTTGTGCAAATTAATTTTGAAAAATTAACTAATCACACATTATATTGGTATATTAATTTTTTTACTTATTGCATAATCCCATATGGAACAAGGACTGTAATGAAAAATGTGTCTTTAGCATAGTTTCTGTTATGTAGTAGGCCTTCATTAAATATTTATTGAGAGAATTAATTTATGATAACTTACTCAAGTTTATATTGGCAATGTACTTTAATGATACATGAAGAAGAAACATTGTAAAACAGCAACTGCTTGGATAAAAGTTTTTAGAGGTTTTCAAACTTCATCTAATAATCTTTTACTCTTGGATGTTTTCTCATAGCTTTTTTATTTTATCATTTTCTTTCCACTTTAGCCATTAAACTCTTCCCAGTTTTTGAATCTTTTCCTGGGAGATCTTTTGTTCTACAGTCTGCTTCAAGTCTGAATGCAAACAACGGTGTAACCTGAAGCGTAATGCAGGTATCTGCATTATATGAGCAAATCTTGCCCATCAGTAACAGAGGCTATACAGGAATTATCTGTCCATTACAATCTGCTGCAGCTTCAAAATATCCCAAAACAAAAGTAAGGCAAGCTGGTAGAGGCTAAGTTATAAAAATAAAAACACCACCACCTGTGAGCACCAAAATGTTCTTGCTAACACTATTTTTCTCTTACTAGTTCAAACATCTTTCTTTCCAAATTGTATTACTCATTTTAGATTGAGTTTACATGTATTAAATATTCTAGATAACAAAATTAGTTTTTCCTGACTCATTAAAACAATTAAGCCAGTGTATGGTTACTTTGGCTGTCTAATTAAACAACGAGAGAATGAATTAAGTCACTTATTTATTCCATAAATAGTTATTGAATGCCTAATATTTGCCAAATGCTCCTCTAGGTAGAGGGAATACAAAAATAAACAAAACAAACAGCTAGCAGTCTCTGCCTGTATGGAGCATATATTGTAGTCAAGACAGGCACACAATAAACAAAACAAGTCTATTATAAATAATCAAATTATTAAATACTTACTAAATATACCCACATCCCAATATTTGCAAAATACAGTGAGACTTACAAATTCACATACTGAATAGTAAATATATAATAATAATAATAATAATAATAATATTAAAAATTAGCCAGGCATTGTGGCAGGCGCCTGTAGTTTCTCTTAAGAGAGAAATTTGAAACTATTAAAGAACTGATAGTTTGTAACATTTGTGACAAATAAATAGCTGTATGAAACAATAGCATAGTCACCTGAATGTTTAGTAATTATAATGATAGTAATAATTATAATCCCACCTTAATTTATCACATTATTAGTCCTTTTAAGGACTAATACTACTGACATTATTAGTCCTTTTAAGTTAACACAAACTCAGTAAAGTTAGTGGGACACATGTGATTATCCCTGTTTGTAGGAAGTCTCTGAGACATAGAAGAGTAAAGCAACTTACTTGTGTTTCATGATTGGTAATTAAGAGCTTGAACCAAGGTGATGGACTCATATTCAGTATTTAGGGAAGGCAAGGGAAGAAAATGTATACCAAGAGGGCTGGCACTGACAGTGCACAGCTGGAAAGTAGCAGAGTACAAAAAGAGGTCTCAAAATCTCTTCTCACATCAAATCACATTCTTCTTTTTTAAAAAAATATCTTTCCCATTATGTAGTCTTCAAGTTTTATGAAGCAGTTTTTCACTCAGCCAAAGCAGAACTATTTTTGGAGGGCAGCTTTCTATTTCTGCAAATCTGATTTATCTTTGAAATGTACTTTCTACCTTTCTTAATTTTGGAAGAATATTTCACCTAAAGTTTTTATTCTACCTCCACATGTTATGTCTAAAACAAGCTCATTGTTTTTCTTCCAAAATAAGTTATTTTAGGGCATGTTTATAGACATCATTATTCTCCCGATTGCTGAGGGTGAAAACTTTGTAACCATCCTTGTCATCTCTCTCTCATATTTTCCATTTGTCAAGAGCAGCTTGTCAGCATCTTTTGCGTTTGCTAGTTGATTTCCATTTCTAGGGCTCCAAGGCTAAAGCAGAATCTCATTACTGTATGTTTGGGTGACTTTAGTAGTATCATAGTTAATTTTTTCTACCCCTTTATTTCATTATACAAAGTTAGACATCTGATTATTATATATAAAATTATCAACCAAAAGTAATAGAGTGTAAGGAAAGGCTGTCAATGTATTAATGGCATTTTTAATTGCACTTTATATTTGACATAAGAACAGTTGTCTCCTTTTTCTTGTTCAATGCTTTATACCCAACCTCTGAAATATGGACAGGACTGTAGATTGCTGTCTTGTATATACTTATACTTGTCTGGCTGAGTGATCCCTGACTTTTCAATGTCCTCCCCTTGATTGTGGATAGGACCTATGACTTGCTTCTAATCAACAGAAGATGGCAAAAGTGATGAAACATTATTTCCATGATTATATTGCAGGTTGTTACTTTCATTATACTAGCCAACTCTTACCTATTGACTCTCCCATGCTGGCTATCGTGAAAGAAGCTGCCATATGAAGAGATCCACATGGTAAGAATTTATTAGTGATTGCTTACTGACAGCCAGCAAGTTGCCAAGGATTTCACCCAACAGCTTACAAAGTAAGTTGTGAATCCTGCCCAAAGCCACGTGAACTTCCAAGTAGATCCTTCCTCAGTCAAGCCTTAGATGAGACTCCAGTTCTAGTCAACACCTTAAATGCAGATTTATGAGACACATTGGAGCAGAGGACCAAGCTAAGCCATGCTGGTATTTCTGATCCACAGAAATTGTGAGATAATAGATGTGTGTGGCTTAAAGTTGATAAGTCTTTGGTTTTTTGTTACTAAGTAATAGATAATGCATATACCTTGTATTTATTTGGTGGTGACTAAATATTTGTCAATTGAATAAGTGAATGAAATATTCTCTTTGTATTTTTATAGGTTAATACTACACATATGCATATAAAATATGTTCTAAAAAGGAAAATCAACAAATAACATTTTAAAAAGCTAAATTTATTTTAAGACCTGAATCTTTAGTCTAAAGCCATTTTCTCTAGTGTTGTGTAGTTTTATGGCAAAAGAGGTAGTATCAGTTTTTGCTTTTGAGTTTTAGTTGTTTGATGGCTGAAATCTCTAATGTCATTTGAAGTGTTTAATTAAATGTGTGATCTATACTTTCACACAATGGTTAATTAAGCCTAGGTCTGTAGACATAAGATGAACACTTTTTTTATTTTCTCAAAGACTTTGAAGTTTCAAAGTCATTTTTTGCCATAATTGTTGAGGAGGGTACTTAATTAAATTTGTATTGTTTTCAAATATCCTCACTAACAACAGCACATTGCACCACAGTGCTGAACATGCAGAGAGAATATAGATTATAAATGGAAATGTTACAAATATACATTAAAGATTAAATTCTATAGATGTTGCCTCATTTGCAAAGACTGTCAGAAGATAAATCTTAATATTTCATATCTCCTATAAAATATTTAAAAATTATAGTTCTCATAGAGAAAAGAAGTTTCAATAAGCTTAACATCTACAATATATGCTGGCATATGAGGGACACATACTTTTGATTATAAATATTAAAAGAAAAACATCAGGAGGCAATATGCTAACCAACATGGAAGTGGTATTGTGTTTGCATAAATTATTCCTGAAAATTTTGAAATTTATTTAAATATTTACTCCTATGACAGTCAATTCCTTGGTTGCTTCTTTATTTAAACTAATTCATTTTTGGCCCATCTGACTCCACAGAAACCTCATCTTTCTGTTTTACCATTACAGTGATTGAGTTGAGAACTGATCACATCAAACAGAAAACAATCCTGAATTAATTAAATATGCCTTAGTAATTTTTTAAAAAATCAATAGATGAGAGTATATTTAACCCTTGACCTTGCTAAAAAAGAAATTCCTAGTGGAAACCCTAATTTTAAAACATAATTTGTGAAAAAACGTGGACAGTATGGTATATTTAGCAGAATAAAAATGGACAATTTAAAGCTCTGTGTGGGCAACCACTTTAAAGAAGAACACACAAAACAAATAAAAATTAGAAATTCAAATTTCAATCCAAGCAGTTGATAAAGTTTTTTTTTTTAATCACATTTGATCAAATAAGGCAGAGATGATACTTGGGGAGAGTGGACAGTAAAAAAGAAATTGGCCTCAACTGCAGTATACTGTAGAGAGTGTGAATCATATTGCCAACAAAAAGAATTACATTTGATACCTAGAGACTAGCATGAATTTCAAGAAAGTGGGACAGTTAGAGGAGAGATATAAAAATTGAGGTAATCCCTAGTTCTTAGTCTTTGGTATCTTAAATGAGACATTGGGTTTGTTTCTAAGTCAGTCTCTGTGTTTTTCATTTTGAAGCTGTTATTTTTTTTTAATTTTTATTTATTTATTTCTTGTTTTGATATAGTAATTTTATATTTATTTATTTTTTATTTCATTTTAGGTTTGGGGGTACATGTGCAGAACATGCGAGACAGTTGCATAGGTACACACATGGCAGTGTGTTTTGCTTCCTTTCTCCCCTTCACCCACATTTGGCATTTCTCCCCAGGCTATACCTCCCCACCTCCCCCACCCGCTGGCCCTCCCCTTTTCCCCCCAATAGACCCCAGTGTTTAGTACTCCCCTCCCTGTGTCCATGTGTTCTCATTTTTCATCACCCGCATATGAGTGAGCATATGCGGTGTTTCATTTTCTGTTCTTGTGTCAGTTTGCTGAGAATGATGTTCTCCAGATTCATCCATGTCCCTACAAACGACACAAACTCATCATTTCTGATTGCTGCATAATATTCCATAGTGGATATGTGCCACATTTTCCCAAGCCAGTCTATCATCGATGAGAATTTGGGTTGATTCCAGGTCTTTGCTGTTGTAAACAGTGCTGCAATGAACATTTGTGTGCATGTGTCCTTATAGTAGAACGATTTATAGTCCTTTAGATATATACCCAGTAATGGGATTGCTAGGTCAAATGGCATTTCTATTTCTAAGGCCTTGAAGAATTGCCACACTGTCTTCTACAATGGTTGAACTAATTTACACTCCTACCAACAGTGTAAAAGTGTTCCTTTTTCTCCACATCCTCTCCAGCATCTGTTGTCTCCAGATTTTTTAATGATCGCCATTCTAACGGCGTGAGATGGTATCTCAATGTAGTTTTGATTTGCATCTCTCTGATGACCAGTGACGATGAGCATTTTTTTATATGATTGTTGGCCTCATATATGTCTTCTTTCGGACAGTTTCTATTCATATCCTTTGCCCAGTTTTGAATGGGCTTGTTTGTTTTTTTTCTGTAAATCTTTTGAGTTCTTTGTAAATTCTGGATATCAGCCCTTTTGTCAGATGGGTAAACTGCAAAAATTTTTTCCCATTCTGTTGGTTGCCGATTCACTCTAGTGACTGTTTCTTTTTCTGTGCAGAAGCTGTGGAGTTTGATTAGGTCCCATTTGTCTATTTTGGCCTTTGTTGCCAATGCTTTTGGTGTTTTGTTCATGAAGTCCTTGCCTACTCCTATGTCCTGGATGGTTTTGCCTAGATTTTCCTCTAGGGTTTTTATGGTGCCAGGTCTTATGTTTAAGTCTTTAATCCATCTGGAGTTAATTTTGGTGTAAGGTGTCAGGAAAGGGTCCAGTTTCTGCTTTCTGCACATGGCTAGCCAGTTTTCCCAACACCATTTGTTAAACAGGGAATCCTTTCCCCATTGCTTGTTTTTGTCAGATTTATCAAAGATTGTATTGTTGTAGATATGTTGTGTTGCCTCCAATGCCTCTGTTCTGTTCCATTGGTCTATATCTCGGTTTTGGTACCAGTACCATGCTGTTTTGATTACTATAGCCTTGTAGTATAGTTTGAAATCCGGTAGTGTGATGCCCCCTGCTGTGTTCTTTTTGCATAGAATTGACTTGGCTATGCAGACTCTCTTTTGGTTCCATATGAAGTTCATGGTGTTTTTTTCCAGTTCTGTGAAGAAAGTCAGTGGTAACTTGATGGGGATAGCATTGATTCTGTAAATTACTTTGGGCAGTATAGTCATTTTTACGATACTAATTCTTCCTAACCATGAACATGGAATGTTTCTTCATCTGTTTGTGTCCTCTCTGATTTCGTTGAGCAGTGGTTTGTAGTTCTCCTTGAAGAGGTCCCTTACGTTCCTTGTGAGTTGTATTCCAAGGTATTTTATTCTTTTTGTAGCAAATGTGAATGGCAGTTCGTTCTTGATTTGGCTTTCTTTAAGTCTGTTATTGGTGTAGAGGAAGGCTTGTGATTTTTGCACATTGATTTTATATCCTGAGACTTTGCTGAAGTTGCTTATCAGTTGCAGGAGTTTTTGGGCTGAGGTGATGGGGTCTTCTAGGTATACTATCATGTCGTCTGCAAATAGAGAAAATTTGGCTTCCACCATTCCTATTTGAATACCCATTATTTCTTTTTCTTGCCTGATTGCTCTGGCTAGAACTTCCAGTACTATATTGAATAGGAATGGTGAAAGAGGGCATCCTTGTCTAGTGCCGGATTTCAAAGAGAATGCTTCCAGTTTTTGCCCATTCAGTATGATATTGGCTGTTGGTTTGTCATAAATAGCTTTTATTACTTTGAGATACATTCCATTGATACCGAGTTTATTGAGGGTTTTTAGCATAAAGGGCTGTTGAATTTTGTCAAAGGCCTTCTCTGCATCAATTGAGATAATCATGTGGTTTTTGTTTTTGTTTTTCTTTCTGTGGTGAATTACATTTATAGACTTGCGTATGTTGAACCAGCCTTGCATCCCCGGGATGAATCCTACTTGATCATGATGGATAAATTTTTTGATGTGCTGTTGCAATCGGCTTGCCAATATTTTATTGAAGATTTTTGCATCTATGTTCATCATGGATATTGGGCTGAAGTTTTCTTTTCTTGTTGGGTCTCTGCCGGGTTTTGGTATCAGGATGATATTGGTCTCATAGAATGATTTGGGAAGGATTTCTTCTTTTTGGATTATTTGGAATAGTTTTAGAAGGAATGGTACCAGCTCCTCTTTGTGTGTCTGGTAGAATTGGGCTGTGAACCCGTCTGCACCTGGCCTTTGTTTGTGTGGTAGGCTCTTAATTGCTGCCTCGACTTCTGACCTTATTATTGGTCTATTTATAGTTTTAGCTTCCTCCTGGTTTAGGCTTGGGAAGACATAGGAGTCCAGGAATTTATCCATTTCTTCCAGGTTTACTAGTTTATGTGCATAGAGTTGTTTGTAATATTCTCTGATGACGGTTTGAATTTTTGTGGAATCTGTAGTGATTTCCCCTTTATCATTTTTCATTGCATCTATTTGGTTGTTCTCTCTTTTCTTTTTAATCAATCTGGCTAGTGGTCTGTCTATTTTGTTGATCTTTTAAAAAAACCAGCTCTTGGATTTATTGATTTTTGGAGGGTTTTTCGTGTCTCTGTCTCCTTCAGTTCAGCTCTGATCTTAGTTATTTCTTGTCTTCTGCTGGGTTTTCAGTTTCTTTGATCTTGCTCCTCTATCTCTTTCAATTTTGACGATAGCGTGTCAATTTTGGATCTCTCCATTCTCCTCATATGGGCACTTATTGCTATATACTTTCCTCTAGAGACTGCTTTAAATGTGTCCCAGAGATTCTGGCATGTTGTGTCTTCGTTCTCATTGGTTTCGAAGAACTTCTTTATTTCTGCCTTCATTTTATTTTTTATCCAGTCAACATTCAAGAGCCAGTTGTTCAGTTTCCATGAAGCTGTGCGGTTTTGGGTTGGTTTCTGAATTCTGAGTTCTAACTGGATTGCACTATGGTCTGAGAGGCTGTTTGTTATGATTTCAGTTGTTTTGCATTTGCTGAGCAGTGCTTTACTTCCAATTATGTGGTCAATTTTAGAGTAGGTGTGATGTGTTGCTGAGAAGAATGTATATTCTGTGGATTTGGGGTGGAGAGTTCCATAAATGTCTATCAGGTTTGCTTGCTCCAGGTCTGAGTTCAAGCCCTGGATATCCTTGTTGATTTTCTGTCTGGTTGATCTGTCTAGTATTGACAGTGGGGTGTTAAAGTCTCCCACTATTATTGTGTGGGAGTCTAAGTCTCTTTGTAAGTCATTAAAAACTTGCCTTATGTATCTGGGTGCTCATGTATTGGGTCCATATATGTTTAGGATCGTTAGCTCTTCTTGTTGTATTGATCCTTTTACCATTATGTAATGGCCTTCTTTGTCTCCTTTGATCTTTGTTGCTTTAAAGTCTATTTTATCAGAGATGAGAATTGCAACTCCTGCTCTTTTTTTGCTCTCCATTTGCTTGGTAAATCTTCCTCCATCTTCTTATTTTGAGCCTTTGTGTATCCTTGCATGTGAGATGGGATACAGCACACTGATGGGTTTTGGATTTTTATCCAATTTGCCAGTCTGTGTCTTTTGATTGGTTCATTTAGTCAATTTACATTTAGGGTTAATATCGTTTTGTGTGAATTTGATTCTTCCATTTTGATGCTAGCTGGCTGTTTTGCCCATTAGTTGTTGTAGATTCTTCATTATGTTGATGCTCTTTAGCATTTAGTGTGATTTTGGAATGGCTGGTACTGGTTGTTCCTTTCTATGTGTAGTGACTCTTTCAGGAGCTCTTGTAAAGCAGGCCTGGTGGTGACAAAATCTCTGAGTACTTGCTTGTTCACAAAGGAATTGATTTTTCCTTCACTTCTGAAGCTCATTTTGGCTGGATATGAAATTCTGTATTGAATGTTCTTTTCTTTAAGGATGTTGAATATTGGCCCCAACTCTATTCTGGCTTGTAGAGTTTCTGCGGAGAGATCTGCTGTGAGTCTGATGGGCTTCCCTTTGTGGGTGACTCGACCTTTCTCTCTGGCTGCCCTTAGTATTTTCTCCTTTATTTCAACCTTGTTGAATCTGATGATTATGTGCCTTGGGGTTGCTCTTCTTGCGGAATATCTTTGTGGTGTTTTCTGTATTTCCTGCCATTGAGTGTTGGCCTGCCTTGCTAGGAGGGGGATATTTTTCTGGATAATGTCCTGAAGAGTATTTTCCAGCTTGGATTCATTCTCTTCGTCACATTCTGGTACACCTATCAAACGTAGGTTAGGTGTCTTCACATAGTCCTACATTTCTTGGTGACTTTGTTCATTCCTTTTTGTGCTTTTTTCTTTGATCTTGGTTTCTCGTTTTATTTCATTTAGTTGATCTTCGACTTCTGATATTCTTTCTTCTGCTTGGTCAATTCGGCTATTGTAACTTGTGCATGCTTCACAAAGTTCTCGTATTGTGTTTTTCAGCTGCTTTAATTCATTCATATTCCTCTCTAAGTTATCCATTGTTATTGTTTCCTCAAATCTTTTTTCATATCTTTTTTCAAGGTTCTTAGTTTCTTTGCATTGATTTAAAACATGTTCTTTTAGCTCCCAAAAGTTTCTCATTATCCACCTTCTGAAGTCTAATTCCGTCGTTTTGTCACAGTCATTCTCTGTCCAGCTTTGTTCTTTTGCTGGTGAGGTGTTTTGGTCCTTTCTAGGAGGCGAGGTGTTCTGGTTTCGGGTGTTTTTCTCCTTTTTGCGCTGGTTTCTTTTCATCTATGTGGATTTATCCACCTGTCGTCTGTGTAGTTGCTGACTTTTCGATTGAGTCTCTGAGTGGACACTCAGATTGTTGATGATGAAGTATTTCTGTTACTTGGTTTTTTTTCTTCCTGTCTAGCCCCTTCACTGTACGACTGCTGAGGTCCCCTCCAGGGCCTGCTTGTCTGATAGCAGCTGCGGAACAGTAAGGGATGCTACCAGTTTCTTTTTCTGCTATCTTTGTCCCAGAATGGTGCCTGCCAAATGTCAGTCTTTTGGATATAGGGGGGTCAGGGAGCTGCTTGAGGAGACCGTCTGTACTTTATAGGAGCTCAATTGCTGAGCTGTGAGCTCTGTTGTTCATTCAGGGCTGTTAGGCTGCTATTTTTAATTCTGCTGCAACATAACTCATTAAAAAAACCCTTTTGTTCTCAGATGCTCTGTCTCAGGGGGGTTGGGGCTTTATTTTTGAGTGCTCATTGTGCTGTCCTGCCCAGCTAGGAGGCAGTCTAGTCACTATTTGCCTGCTGAGGCTCCGCCCTGCTGGTGTGAGGTTCACCCTGTTGCTGCAGGCTCTGCCCTTCTGCTGTGGTCTCTGCCCTGCTGCCACAGGCTATGGCCCTGCAGCAGAGTCTCTCTGTTTTAGCAGGTTGCCTCGGCAATGGCAGGCTGCGTCAGCAATGGGAGTGTACCTCAGTAGGGGCAGTTTGCCTTGGTAATGGCAGAGGCCCCTCCCCCACAGAGCTGCGGCCTCAGGGAACCCCTCCATGGGGAGTATTTGGAATCGCTGTTTTGTTTGTCCCACTGTGCTATCCTAAACGCTGTGACCCTGGAATCTCCTGGGCTGGCTCACTGTCCAAGTCCCATTCAGTCTCAAGTTCGGCCCTCCCAAGTCTCAGATTGCCAGCCAAACAGGACACCCGGACCAGCGCGCTTTGTGCAGAGTGCTGTGTAGTGCCATGACAGCATGGGCCGCAGCTGCACCGGCCGCTGGCTGCACCAGCCAAAACCTCTGCCTGGCGTCCGGCGTCTCCTCTATTCCTAGGAATTTCCCCGTTCTGTGGGCAAAAAAGATCCATCTGGAAATGCGGCCCCGACTCACTCCCTCCGTGCATTGATCGCAAGCTTCAATCCTGGGTTGTTCTCATAGTGCCATCTTGAGTCCTCTCTATTTATTTATTTTTAGACGGAGTTTTGCTCTTGTTACCCAGGCTGGAGTGCAATGGCGTGATCTTGGCTCACCACAACCTCTGCCCTCTGGGTTCAGGCAATTCTCCTGCCTCAGCCTCCTGAGTAGCTTGGATTACAGGCACGTGCCACCATGTCCAGCTAATTTTTTGTAATTTTTAGTAGAGACGTGGTTTCATCATGTTGACCAGGATGGTCTCGATCTGTTGACCTAGTGATCCACCCGCCTCCACCTCCCAATGAAGTTGTTATTTTAATATTTAGAAAATTTTTAAATGATTTAGAAATTTGGAATAAATAATATTCATTGGAAAGAACATCAGCTGGGTGTGGTTGGTCAGCCTGTAATTCCAGCACTTTGGGAGGCTGAGGTGGTTCCTGAGGTCAGGAGTTCAAGACCAGCCTAACCAACATGGTAAAACCCCATCTCTGCTAAAAATACAGAAATTAGCCAGGTATGATGGCACTTGTCCTAGTCCTAGCTACTTGGGAGACTGAGGAGGGAGGATCACTGGAACCCAGGAGGCGGAGGTTGCAGTGAGCTAAAATCATGCCACTGTACTTCACCCAGGGTGAGAGAGACTCCATCTCAAAAAAAGAAAGAAAGAAAGAAAGAAAGAAAGAAAGAAAGAAAGAAAGAAAGAAAGAAAAGAAGACCATTTTACATACCTGTATGCCTATCTGAGCCTTGCTCTCAACTCTAAGATTAATCATGGAACCATACGAAATTTAGTTTCCAGTTTAAATGATTAGCCAAGGGCTGAGCTTTCATGAAAATCTTTAAGAAAACGAGACTTAAGGATATATCAATCTCTAATAAAATTATAACATCTATAGAAATGCTTCTTCAATATAATTCCTTTGTACAGTGCTGAAAAAGTTTCCAAATGCTCATGATTAAATAAAAGAAATAAAAATGTAACCATTTATTAATTTTTTACAAGGCCAAATTTAATAAAGAAATAAATTTTATTCTCCAGTTACGTCCATCTGAAATACTAGATGCTATGTGATCTGTACCACATGAGATAATTAATATTTCTACACAGCAACATACAAAGTTTGGAATTCTAAACTTTGAACAAAACATTTAAATAAAAAATAAAAAATATTGGCACTTTAGTTCTATTAGTTCACTGGATATCTCTTAAGAATATCTGCCTTTTCCTACTGTTCTGGGATCTCTCAGATTAGTGGAAGTGGCCCTTGACAAGTCTTGGGCATGAAAGAGCAACTATTTTATTAATATAACAAGTTCTATCATGCTTCTGTTTTGCCGCTGCCCAGACTGATTATTAAGCAGTTTCTTGCCTTTATGTTTCCTATATTAGTCTGGGATCTTTCAATTCTTAATGAATTTGATTTTTTAGCTCCTAGCTAAAATCATATTCATAGTTCTTTTTTTCAAATTATTATTAAGTTACATTTATTTACTTAAAGTTTGTTTGTTCTTAGCTGGTCTACATTTGTTGAAGATCTGTCAGTGTATACTTTCTTTTTTTTAATTTTTTTATTTTACTTTAGGTGTATACTATATGCAGCATTTCTCCCTATGTGGGGAAAGAACCTCATATTAGCTGGGCATTAAAGCTGGATATATTCATCAAGGCAAGAGATGGAATAGATTGCACAAAATTGTTTGCCAGCTCAATTTATACATTTTAAACATGGAGACATGCAGCATGGGGTTCCATTTACCCTCTTATATTGAGCCCACAAGTGTTAGGAGAAGAGTATTCTCCAGGAGATGTGCCGTTGGTCATAAAATTGACACAAATTCAATTTCATTTTCTTGTTTGAAGTTATGTCTATGACTTATATATTATTATAAGAATTTAAAAGGATAGCTTCTTTCAGTTGAGACAGACTTGACTTTTGAGAAATTATAGAGCTTATTGGTGTCTGTGGAAATGCCCCAGGCAATTCAGAGGGAATATTTCTCGCCTAAAATGATAAACAGGTCTAAAGGAATTATAATAATAACCTCACTGTAAAAACAACATTAAAATACAGGCTATGATAGGTTTTTTTGGTTTGTTTTTTATTGCATTTTAGGTTTTGGGGTACATTTGCAGAACATGCAAGATAGTTGCATAGGTACACATGTGGCAGTATGATTTGCTGCCTTCCTCCCCTTCACCCACATTTGGCATTTCTCCCCATGCTATCCCTGCCCAACTCCCCCCACACCACAATCCCTCCCCAATCCCCCCAATAGACCCCAGTGTGTAGTGCTCCCCTCTCTGTGTCCATGTTTTCTCGTTGTTCATCACCTGCCTATGAGTGAGAACATGTGGTATTTCATTTTCTGTTCTTGTGACAGTTTGCTGAGAATGATGTTCTCCAGATTCATCCATGTCTCTACAAAGGACACAAACTCATCGTTTTTGATTGCTACATAATATTTCATGGTGTATATGTGCCACATTTTCCCAGCCCAGTCTATCATTGATGGGCATTTGGGTTGGTTCCAGGTCTTTGCTGTTGTAAACAGTGCTGCAATGAACATTCGTGTGCATGTGTCCTTATAGTAGAATGATTTATAGTTCTTTGGATATATACCCAATAATGGGATTGCTGGGTCAAATGGAATTTCTCTTTCTAGGTCCTTGAGGAATTGCCACACTGTCATCCACAATGGTTCAACTAATTTACACTCCCACCAGCAGTGTAAACATGTTCCTATTTCTCCACATCCTCTCCAGCATCTGCTGTCTCCAGATTTTTTAATGATCACCATTCTAACTGGCCTGAGATGGTATCTCAATGTAGTTTTGATTTGCATTTCTCTAATGACCAGTGATAATGAACATTTTTTCATATGTTTGTTGGCCTCATGTATGTCTTCTTTTGTAAAGTGTCTGTTAATATCCTTTGCCCATTTTTGAATGGGCTTGTTTGTTTTTTCCTTGTAAATCTATTATAGTTCTTTGTAAATTCTGGATATCAGCCCTTTGTCAGATGGGTAAACAGCAAAAATTTTTTCCCATTCTGTTGGTTGTGGATTCACTCTAATGACTGTTTCTTTTGCTTTGCAGAAGCTGTGGAGTTTGATTAGGTCCCATTTGTCTATTTTGGCTTTTGTTGCAAATGCTTTTGGTGTTTTGGTCATGAAGTCCTTGCCTACTCCTATGTCCTGAATGGTTTTGCCTAGATTTTCTTCTAGGGTTTTTATGGTACCAGGTCTTATATTTAAGTCTTTAATCCATCTGGAGTTAATTTTAGTGTAAGATGTCAGGAAGGAGTCCAGTTTCTGCTTTCTGCACATGGCTAGCCAGTTTTCCCAACACCATTTATTAAACAGGGAATCCTTTCCAAATTGCTTGTTTTTGTCAGGTTTATCAAAGATTGTGTGGTTGTAGATATGTTGTGTTGCCTCCAATGCCTCTGTTTTGTTCCATTCGTCTATATCTCTGTTTTGGTACCAGTACCATGGTGTTTTGATTACTGTAGCCTTGTAGTATAGTTTGAAGTCTGGTAGTGTGATGCCTCCTGCTGTGTTCTTTTTGCTTAGAATTGACTTGGCTATGTGGGCTCTCTTTTGGCCCCATATGAAGTTTAAGGTGGATGGGAGCTTGATGGGGATAGCGTTGAATCTGTAAATTACTTTGGGCAATATGCTTATTTTCACAATATTGATTTTTCCAAACCATGAACATGGAATGGTTCTCCATCTGTTTGTGTCCTCTCTTATTTCGTTGAGCAGTGGTTTGTAGTTCTTGAAGAGGTCCTTTACGTTCCTCGTTAGTTGTATTCCTAGGTATTTTATTCTCTTTGTAGAAAATGTGAATGGCAGTTCATTCTTGATTTGGCTCTCTTTAAGTCTGTTATTGGTGTATAGGAATGCCTATGTTTTTTGCACATTGGTTTTGTATCCTGAGACTTTGCTGAAGTTGCTTATCAGTTTCAGGGGTTTTTGGGCTGAGACAATGGGGTCTTCTAGATATACTATCATGTTGTCTGCAAATAGAGACAATTTGGCTTCCTCCTTTCCTATTTTAATACCCATTATTTCTTTTACTTGCCTGATTGCTCTGGCTAGAACTTCCAGTACTATATTGAATAGGAGTGGTGAGAGAGGGAATCCTTGTCTAGTGCCAGATTTCCAAGGGAATGCTTCCAGTTTTTGCCCATTCAGTATGATATTGGCTGTTGGTTTGTCGTAAACAGCTTTTATTATTTTGAGATCTGTTCCATCAATACCAAGTTTATTGAGAGTTTTTAGCATAAGGGCCTGTTGAATTTTGTCAAAGGCCTTCTCTGCGTCAATTAAGATAATCATGTGGCTTTTTTTTTGTTTCTGTTTCTGTGGTGAATTACATTTATAGACTTGTGTATGTTGAACCAGCTTTGCATCCCCGGGATAAATACTACTTAATCATGATGGATAAGCTTTTCGATGTGCTGTTGCAATCAGCTTGCCAGTATTTTATTGAAGATTTTTGCATTTATATTCAATATGGATATTGGCCTGAAGTTTTTTTTTCTTGTTGAGTCTCTGCTGGGTTTTGGTGTCAGGATGATGTTGGTCTCATAAAATAATTTGGGAATGATTCCCTCTTTTTGGATTATTTGCAATAGTTTCAGAAGGAATGGTAACAGTTTCTCTTTGTTTGGTAGATTTTGGCTGTGAACCCATCTGGACCTGTGCTTTTTTCTGTGTGGTAGGCTCTTAATTGCTGCCTCAACTTCAGATCCTGTTATTAGTCTATTCATAGTTTCGACTTCTTCCTGGTTTAGGCTTCGGAGGACACAAGTGTCCAGAAATTTATCCATTTCTTCCAGGTTTACTAGTTTATGTGCAGAGAGTTTTTTGTAATATTCTCTGATGATGGTTTGAATTTCTGTGGAATCTGTGGTGATTTCCCCTTTATCGTTTTTTATTGCATCTATTTTGTTATTCTCTCTTTTTATTTTTATTAATCTGGCTAGTGGTCTGTCTATTTTGTTGATCTTTTCAAAAAACCAGCTCTTGGATTTATTGATTTTTTGAAGGGTTTTTCATGTCTCTATCTCATTCAGTTCTGCTCTGATCTTAGTTATTTCTTGTCTTCTGCTAGGTTTTGAGTTTTTTTGATCTTGCTCCTCTAGCACTTTCAATTTTGAGGATAGCGTGTCAATTTTGGATCTCTCCACTCTTCTCATATGGGCACTTATTGCTATATATTTTCCTCTAGAGACTGCTTTAAATGTGTCTCAGAGATTCTGGCATGTTGTGTCTTCATTCTCATTGGTTTCGAAGAACTTCTTTATTTCTGCCTTCATTTTATTTTTTATCCAGTCAACATTCAAGAGCCAGTTCAGTTTCCATGAAGCTGTGCAGTTCTGAGTTAGTTTCTGAATTCTGAGTTCTAACTTGATTGCACTGTGGTCTGAGAGACTGTTTGTTATGATTTCAGTTCTTTTGCATTTCCTGAGGAGTAATTTACTTCCAATTATGTGGTCAATTTTAGAGCAGGTGTGATGTGGTGCTGAGAAGAATGCATATCCTGTGGATTTGGGGTGGAGAGTTTTGTAAACGTCTATCAGGTTTGCTTGTTCCACGTCTGAGTTCAAGCCCTGGATATCCTTGTTGATTTTCTGTCTGGTTGATCTGTCTAATATTGACAGTGGAGTGTTATAGTTTCCCACTATTATTGCATGGGAGTCTAAGTCTCTTTGTAAGTCATTAAGAACTTGCCTTATATATCTGGGTCCTCCTGTATTGGGTCCATATATATTTAGGATCATTAACTCTTCTTGTTGTATCGATCCTTTTACTATTATGTCCTTCTTTGTCTCTTTTGGTCTTTGTTGTTTTAAAGTCTATTTTATCAGAGACGAGAATTGCAACTCTTACTTTTTTTTTGCTCTCCAGTTACTTGGTAAATCTTCCTCCATCCCGTTATTTTGAGCCTTTGTGTATCCTTGCCGGTGAGGTGGGTTTTCTCGAAACAGCACACTGATGGCTTTTGGCTTTTTATCCAATTTGCCAGTCTGTGTCTTTTGATTGGTGCATTAAGCATTTAGGGTTAATATTGTTATGTGTGAATTTGATACTGCCATTTTGATTCTAGTTGGCTGTTTTGCTCATTAGTTAATGCAGATTCTTCATTTTGTTGATGCTCTTTAGCATTTGGTGTATTTTTGGAGTGGCTGGTACTGGTTGTTCCTTTCTATATGTAGTGCCTTTTTCAGGAGCTCTTGTAAAGCAGGCCTGGTGGTGACAAAATCTCTGAGTACTTGCTTGTTTGTGAAGGATTTTATTTTTCCTTCACTTATGAAGCTTAGTTTGGCTGGATATGAAATTTTGGATTGAAAGTTCTGTTTTTTATGGACGTTGAATATTGGCCCCCACTGTATTCTGGCTTGTAGGGTTTCTGCTGAGAGATCTGCTGTGAGTCTGATGGGCTTCCCTTTGTGGTGACCCAACCTTCCTTTCTGGCTGCCCGTAGTATTTTCTTTTTCATTTCAACCCTGGTCAATCTGATGATTATGTGCCTGGGCGTTCCTCTTCTCGATGAATATCTTTGTGGTGTTCTCTGTATTTCCTGGATTTGAATATTGGCCTGCCTTGCTGTGTTGGGAAAGTTTTCCTGAAGAATATCCTGAAGAGTATTTTCCAGCTTGGATTCATTCTCTTCCTCACATTCAGGTACACCTATCAAACATAAATTAGGTCTCTTCACATAGTCCCACATTTCTTGGAGACTTTGTTCATTCTTTTTTGTGCTTTTTTCCTCTAATCTTGCCTTCTCATTTTATTTCATTGAGTTGATCTTTGACCTCTGCTATCCTTTCTTCTGCTTGGTCAATTCGGCTTTGAAACTTGTGCATGCTTCGCGAAGTTCTCGTGTTGTGGTTTTCAGCTCAATCAATTCACTCACATTCCTCTCTAAGTTGTTCATTCTTGTTATCATTTCCTCAAATCTTTTTTCAAGGTTCTTAGTTTCTTTGCATTGAGTTAAAACGTGTTCTTTTAGCTCGTGGAAGTTTCTCATTACCCACTTTCTAAAGTCTGATTCTGTCATTTCATCACACTCATTCTCCGTCCAGGTTTGTTTCCTTGCTGTTGAGGAGTTGTGATCCCTTGTAGGAGGTGAGGTGTTCTGGTTTCTGGTGTTTTCTTCCTTTTTGCACTGCTTTTTTCCCATTTTGGGGATTTATCCACCTGTCGTCTGTGTAGTTGCTGTTTTTCAGATTGGGTCTCTGAGTGGACGTCCAGATTGTTGATAATGAAGTTATTTCTGTTTCTTAATTTTCCTTGTAACAGTCTGGCCCCTCCGCTTTAGGACTGCTGAGGTCCACTCCAGGCCTTGCTTGCCTGGGGGTCACTGCAGAAGCTGCAGAACAGTAAGCATTGCTACCAGTTTTTTCTTCTGCTATCTTTGTCCCAGAGTGATGCTAATTTTAATCCATTTGCTGAAAATCATGCCCAGGATCTGACTATAGGTTGGTAAAGCTACAAAGGAATACTAAGTTCACAGGATCAACAAGTCTTGTGTATTTAATTCAGAGTCCTGACTATAATAAATAAGGATCCTCAAAGCTGAATTGGAGATATTTGTATAAGCAAGCTTGAGAATATGAAATACCCCAATTCTCCTAAACACTCAAGGCCATTAAATGCAGTCTTTTTCCTTTTGCCAGAATAGGTCTGCCTTCACTTGCCTGGAAACACTGTATTGACCTCAACCCTGAAAAGTGCCTCATAGGATGACATGTGTTCCACTAGAATTTGCTCCTACAAATCCTCATTTATTTTTGGACAATTTTTAGGGATAAGTTTTTCAGTATAGACTTAGTGGAGAAATGCTTCCTATTCTCTGAGAAAGCATCATATCAATCAGATGAATAGCATCATCTATCTATATGCATTGGCAGGAACCTGAAGAGCATATAAGCAAATCTTGAAGATGTTAGACCTAGGAAGCAGCTTATTAGACTGGACTTTATTGATGGCCCTCACCCATCAGTCAGATCTCAATGTCTTGGCAAGCAAGTGACCCTAATGGTTTTTATTGTGATAAATTTTGAAGCTTAGGCATGATGATTATGTAAAATAATTGGGTATAGAACTGAGGCAGATATAAGAGCTTTCAGAGAGGTGAGAAAATCAGAATGAACTTCCTTGGAAAGACCAGAAATGCCACTAGCTGATGGGCTTCTCAGAAGCTTCTAAAGGGCACACTTCTGTAAGGTAATAGGGAATGCAGTGATCAGTAGTGGGGAGAGCGGCAGTAGCATATTTGAGAAGATTGAATTTGGTTATTATCTGTAGGTCAGGAAGGTGGGAAATAATGTCATCAAAGTAGATTCCTTAGTATAAATGGGGATGATGAATTAAAGAAATTCAGAGGCCTCTTAGGTTTATGCTGGATAAGTTATAGCAGTGAATACCATGGTTTGTTTCACTAACTCTTCTGCCTAAAGCCTTTTCAGGTACTGTGTTTCTGTGACTTATACTATACTCTTTTGGAGAAGTGAGGGCATAAAAATTTCACAAAAAATGGAGAATCATTTTACAATGTGGAAGCTGGACAAAATGGGAGCTCACAATGAATCTGAGCAGTACAAAGAGTCATGAGCTTTTCAAAGACAATGTCTTATGCTTCTTTGAATTCTAAACATTGTGAATTGGCTCTGAAACATAATACATAATAAAAAATTAATGAAATCAGTTAAAGACATAATTAAAACTTATTTATTTTAAATTTATTTAAATTTATTTAATAATTTTTTCAAATTTTATTTTAGATTCAGAGTGTGCATGTGCAGGTTTTTTCCATGAGTATATTGTGTAATGCTGAGGTTTGAGATAGGAGTGCTCATCTCACTCAGATAGTCCACATAGTACTCAAATGTTAGCTTTTTAACCCTTACTCCAAGCTCTCCTTCATGCTTCTAGTAGTCCCGGATTCTATTGTTGCCATTTTTACATCTGTAAGCATCCAGTATTCAGTTCTCAATTATAAGTGAGAATATGTGGTATTTGGCTTCCTGTTTCTGTGTGAATTCATTTAGGATAATAGCCTCCAGCTGCATCCATGTTGCTGCAAAGGTTATGATTTTATTATTTTATAGTTGAACAATATTTCATGGTGTATATGTATCACATTTTCATTATTTATTTCACTGTTGATAGGCACCAGGGTTGATTCCACGTCTTTGCTCTTGTGAATAGTGCTGTGATGACTATAATATTGCATGTTTCTTTTTGCAGAACAATTTATTTTCTTTCGGATATATACCCAGTAATGAGATTGTTAAGTTGAATGATAGTTCTGTTTTGAGTTTCTTGAGAAATCTTTAAACTGCTTTCCACAGTGGTTGAACTAACTTATATCCCCACCAACAGTATATAAACATTCACTTTTCTTCAGAGGCTCACCAGCATTTGTTGATTTTTATATTTATTTATTTATTTTGAGATGGAGTCTTGCTCTGTCTCCTGGCCAGGCTGGATGGAGTGCAGTGGCATGATCTCGGTTCACTGCAACATCTGCCTTCTGGGTTCAAGTGATTCTCTTACCTCAGCCTCTGAATAGCTTTGACTGCAGGCAGGTGCTACCACACCTGGCTAATTTTTGCATTTTAAATAGAGACTTGCTTTTGCCATGTTGGCCTGGCAGGTCTTGAACTCCTCACCTCATGTGATCCACCCATCTTGACCTTCCAAAGTTCTAGGATTACAGACATAAGCCACCGTGCCCAGCCTTTACTTTGACTTTTTAATGATAGTCATTCTGACTGGTGTGAGATTGTATCTCATTATGGCTTTGATTTATATTTCTCTAAAAATTAATAATGAGCATTTATTCATGTTTTTTGGCCACTGTATGTCTTCTTTTGAAAAGTGTGTATTCCTGTCCTTTGCCCATTTTTACCAGGATTATCTATTTCTGCTCATTGAATTGTTTCAGTTCCACAGATTCTGGATATTATGCCTTTGTGATATGCATATTTTACAAATATTTTCTCCCATTCCGTAGGTTATTTATTTAATCTCTTTATAGTTTCTTTTGCTGTGAAGAAGCTGTTTAGTTTTAATTAGGTGTCACTTCTCATTTTTTTTTATGAAAGAAAGAAAGAGAAACAGAAAGAGAGAGAGAACAGGAGTCTTGCCACCAGTCAGAATGACTATTATTAAAAAGTCAAAGTAAAGGTGCCAGAATCTGAGCAACCTACTGCACCAGCTAAAACAGCAGTGTTTAAGATTCATGGTGCTTTTCTGCCTGGGAATCTCCAGTCTGGCTTCCCTCTTGTGTCCCTTATTCAATCAGCTAAATGGAAAACTCTGCCTTCCCAGAGCTCCAAACATCGACCAAAAGGGGACCCAGTCCAGTTTACTCTGCACCGAGAACTGCCGCGCTGGCCACAAGAGTCACACTGGTGACCTGTGGAACTCCTCCGCTGGGAATCTCCTAGTCCGTGAGCAACAAAAATTTGTCTGAAAGTGTGGCATCCTCTCGTTCTCTGTGCTTTCACTGGGAGCTACAATCCTGAGCTGCTAGTAATTGGCCATTTTGGATCTCTCTCCCACTTCTCAATTTTTTTCCTTGCAATTGCTTGTGAGGACTTAGGCATAAATTTCCTCCTAAGGCTGATGATCAGAATAGTGTTTCCTAGGTTTTGTTCTAGGATTCTTATAGTTTGAGGTATTACATTTAAATTATTAATCCATCTTGAGTTAAGTTTTGTATACAATAAAAGGCAGGAGTCTGGCTTCATTTTGAACATGAATAGCCAGCTATCCCAGCACCATTTATTGAATAGGGAGTCTTTTGCCTATTATTTGTTTTTGTCAACTTTGTCAAAGATCAGATGGCTATAGGTGAGCAGCTTTATTTCTGGGTTCACTGTTTTTTTCCATTGGTCTATGTGTCTGTTTTTGTTCCAGTAGCATGCTGTTTGGCTACTTTATTTTTAGTATAATGTAAAGTTATATAATGTGATACCTTTGGCTTTGTTCTTTTTGCTTAGGATTGATTCGGTATTTGGGCTTTTTGGTTCCATATAAAATTAAGAATTTATTTTTCTAATTCTATCAAAAATGACATTGGTAGTTTGACAAGAATAGCATTAAATCTGCAAATTGCTTTGGACAGTAAGGACATTCTTTTGAGATGGAGTCTCACTCTGTCACCCAGGCTGGCTGGTGTAATCTTGGCTCACTGCAACCTCTGCCTCCTGGATTCAAGCAATGTTCCTGTCTCAGCCTCCTGAGAAGTTGAGACTAGAGGTGCCTGCCACCATGCTTAATTTTTGTGTTTTTAGTAGAGACAAGGTTTTACCTTATTGGTCAGGCTGGTCTTGAACTTCTGACCTCAGGTAATCCACCCACCTGGGCCTCCCAAAGTGCTGGGATTACAGGTGTGATTCACTGTGCCCAGCCAGGAAATTTTAATGATATTGATTCTTTCACCCGATGAGCATAAAATTTTAGAAAAATTGTTTATGTCATCATTATTTCTTTCACCAGTGGTCTATAGTTCTCCTTGTAAAGATCTTTCACCTCTTGGTTAGATGTATTCCCAGATATTTAATTTCTGAGTGTGTGACTACTGTAAGTGGGATTGCACTCTTGATTCAGCTCTCAGCTTAAATGTTACTGGTGTTTAGAAATGCTACTGATTTTTGTACAATTATTTTTTATACTGAAACTTGACTGAAGTTATTTATTAGTTCCAGGAGCCTTTTGGTGGAGTCTTCAGGATTTTCCAGTTCTAGATTCGTATCATCCACAAAGAGAGATTGTTTGATTTCTTCTTTTCTGACCTGGGTGCTTTTAAATTTGTCTTACTTGATTACTCTGGCAAGGACGTCCACTGCAATGTGAAGTAGCAGTGGTGAGAGTGGGTATATTTTTCTTGCTGTGGTTCTCAAGGGGAAAGTTTTCAACTTTTTCCATTTAGTATGTGATTGGCTGTGGGTTTGTCATAGATGGCTCTTATTCTTTTGAGATATAGTTCTTTGATGCCTAGTTAGTTGAAGATTTTTATCATGGAGCAATGCTGTATCTTATTGAGGGCTTCTATGTCTTTTGAGATGGTCATATGGTTTTTCTTCTTAATTCTGTTTATGTGGTAAATCACATTTATTAATTTAAATATGTTGAACTAACATTGCATCCCAGAAATGAAGCCTACTTTATCATAGTGAATTATCTTTTTGGTGTGCTGCTGGATTTCATTTGTTAGTATTTTGTGGGGTTTTTTGTATCTATGCTCATCTGGAGTATTGGCCTGTAGTTTTCTTTTTCTTTTTTGGTTGCATCTTTGCCGGGTTTTAGTATCAGGGTGATGCTGGCTTCATCAAATGAATAAAGGAGGATTCCCTTTCTGATTTTTTGGGGAATAGTTTTAGTGGAATTGGTTTCAGTGCTGCTTTTACATCTAGTAGAATTTGTCAGTGAATTCATTTGGTCTGAGGCTTTTCTTAGTTGTTAGAAATTTTATTACTGATTCCATTTTGGGACTTGATATTGGTTTGTTCAGATTTTAGTTCTTCCTGATTCAATCTTGGGAGGTTGTGTGTTTCCAAGAATTATAAATTTCCTGTAGTTTTTCTAGTTTGTGTGCATATTCATAATAATGTCTTAAGATCTTTTGTATTTATATCGAGTTAGTTGTAATGTCATCTTTGTTGTTTTCAATTGTGCTTATTTGGGTCTTCTCTCTTTTTTCTTTGCTAATCTTGTTAGCCATCTATTGATTTGTTTTTTCCTTTTAAATAACCAACTTTTGATTTCACTGATTCTTTATATTAATTTGTAGGTCTTAATTTCATTCAGTTTCACTCTGATTTTAGCTATTTCTTTTGTTCTGTCAGCTTTGGGATTAATTTGTTCTTGTTTTTTGAGTTCCTCTAGGTATGTTTTATGATTAATTTGAGATTTTTCTAACTTTTTTTTTGGTAGGTGTTTAGAATTACAACCTTTACTGTTAATGGTGCTTTTGCTGCATCCAAAAAATTTTAGTATGTTGTATTCCCATTTTTGTTTATTTCAAAGAAGTTTTTTATTTCTGCCTTAGTTTCATTGTTTACCAGTTGTCACTCAGGAGCAAATTATTTGATTTCCATTTAATTATGTGGTTTTAGGAAATCTTATTGATATTGATTTCTATTTTTATCCCACTATGATCTGAGAGTATTTTTTTAATTTAAAAAAATTTATTAAGACTTGCTTTATGGCTATGAATTTTTATGGTCTTGGAGTATGTTCCATGTTCAGATGAGAAGAATGTATATTCTATGTTGGGTGGAATGTTCTGCAGATGTTCATTATGTCCAGGTTTTCTAGTGTCAACTTTAAGTCCAGAATTTCTTAGTTTTCTGCCTCAGTGATCTGCTTAGTAGTGTCATGGGTGTGTTGAAGTCCCCCACTATTAGTGTGTAGCTGTCTACATATTTTTGTTAGGTCCAGAAGCAGTTGTTCAATGAGTTGAGTGTGTATATATTTAGACTCAATTATATATATATAATGAATACTTTATGAATTGAATGAATTGAATATCATTATATAATGTCCTTTTTTGTCCTTCTTTACTGTTGTCCTAAGATTTATTTTATTTTATTAATTATCTCTGCTCTTTTTTGTTTTCCAGTTGAGTGACAGATATGTCTCCAACTGTTTACTTTGAGCCTATGGTTCTCATTACGTCTGAGATGGGTCTCCTAAACATATCAGATGAATGGGTCTTGATTTTTTTATCCAACTTGCAAGTTTGTACCTTTTAAGTAGGGTGTTTAGACCATTCACATTCAAGTTTATTATTGGTATGTAAGGTTTGATACTGTCACGAAGTTGTTAGCTGGTTGCTTTGTAGTTTCTATTATGTGGTTGCTTTATAGAGTCTGTGATCCATGTATTTTAGTGTGTTGTGGTAGCAGGTATAGTTGTTTTGTTATCATGTTTAGAATTCCCTTAACCATCTCTTATAAGGCTGGTCTAGTGGTAACAAATTCCCTTAGTACTTGCTTGTGTGGAAAATATTTTATTTTTCCTGGCTCATGAAGCATAGTTTGGTAGAGTATGAAATTCTTGTAATTTCTTTTTTTTCAAGGATGCTGAAGAAAGGTCTCCAGTCTCTCCTGACTTGTAAGACTTTTGCTAAGAATTCTGCTATTAGCCTAATGGGCTCCCTTTGTATGGGATCTGCTCTTTTTATCCCCACCTGTAAGATTTATTTTTGTTTTAGCATTGACCTTGGATAATCTGGTGACTATATGCCTTGATGAGGTTCATTTTCTATAGCATCTCACAGATGTTTCCTGAATTTCTTGTATCTGAATGCCTCTAACTCTCTAGCAAGATCAAAAAATTTTTCTGAAATTATTCCCTTAAATATGTTTTTCAGGTTGTTTACTTTTTCTCTTTGTGTCTCAGAAATGCCAATAACTAGGATTATGCTTTACCTAATCCCATATCTCTCAAAGACTTCATTAATTTTTTTGGTTTTTTGAGATGGAATCTCATACTGTCACCTGGACTGGAATGCAGTGACCTGATCTCAGCTCATCACAACCTCTGCCTCCTGGTTTCAAGCAGTTCTCCTGTCTCAGCCTCCCAAGTAGTGGGGATTACAGGTGCCCACCACCATACCCAGATAATTTTTTGTATTTTTAGTAGAAACAGGATTTTACCATGTTGGCCAGGCTGTTCTCAAATTCCTGACCTTGTGATTTACCAACCTTGGCCTCCCAAAGTGCAGGGATTGCAAGCATGAGCCACCATGCCTGGCCCATTAAATTTTTAAGATTATTTTTTCCTTGTCTTTGTCTTAATTAGTTTGAAAGGCTAGTCTTTAACTTTTGACATTTTTAGTTCAATCTATTGATAAAGCTTTTTTTTTATTGCATTTTAGGTTTTGGGGTACATGTGCAGAGCATGCAATACAGTTGCATAGGTACACACATGGCAGTGTGTTTTGTTTGCTTTCTCCCCTTCACCCACATTTGGTATTTCTCCCCTGGCAATCCCTCCCCACCTCCCCCTCCTACTGGCCCTCTTCTTTCCCCCCTATAGACCCCAGTGTTTAGTACTCCCCTCTCTGTGTCCATGTGTATAAAGCTTTTAATTGTATTTTAAAAGTGGTTTTTCAATTCCAGAAGCTATGATTGATTTATTTTAATATATTTATCTCTTCCTTTATTTCCTGGATTGTTTTATAAGATTATTTTTGTTTATTTTTAACGTTTTCTTAAATCTTGTTGAGCTTCCTTGTAGCCCATGTTTTGAATTATTTATCTGTCATTTCTAAGATTCCATTTTTGTTTGAAGACATCACAGGAGAGCTAGTGTAATACTTTGGTGATACTGCTATTATATATTTTGCATTATATGTGTTATATATATAACATATTCTGATTTTTTATAGTGACAAAATTCTTTCACTAGTTTCTTCTCATTTGGAAGTGCTCACACTTCTAATGAAGTTCTCTCCCTTGGCCTGGGTTCTTGGATTCCCAGTAGAAAGATGAGTCACAGAAGGAAACTTTCGGCATCTTTCATGTACTAGGGCTTCACTCACTTTTATCAGCCAGATGCCATCACAGAGGCTGTTTGACCACATTTTCCACCTTGGGATCGGGGATGTACTTCATGATTTCAGTGGAATACTATTTTTCTTCTTGAATTAAAGTTTAGAGATTGATCTTTATGCACTATCTTGCTGCTTCCAAGTAGTGGAGGCATACTAAAAGCCCTTACTCTGCTATCTTGGGGGGAAAAAAAATAGAACTCAACTAAAATTTAATATTAAGACTAAGTTCTAATTTAGTAGTCTGTGTGAATGCAGGAAAAACATCTAAGAAGGCTTATACTACACAAGTACCTATTATGTACTTGTATGTAATTGTGTAAACATATACAATAATAATAAATATTTTATTTGCTTATAAATTTTAACTATCTTTCTAGCTGTATCTTAACTACATATGTCTCTATTTTCAGTAATATCTATTTGAGGATGAGAAAGAGAATAGACAAGAGCCACTAATAAAGCAATAGAACTTGAGGTTACTTGTTTAAAGTCAAAACACATTATGTTCTTTGGAGAAATGGTTTTTATTGCTTCAGTTAGGAAGAGAGCTTGGATTGCTTCTTTGTTTTGGTCCATTGTGTTTTGGTTCTGGCAGAGGTTTTGTTGTTATAATGGTCTCACGGCAGTACTTAAACTAGAAATAGCAGGTGTAAGAAATGACATCATTTTCTCTAGGAACTGCGATGACAATTAAAAAAATTCATGTGCAGTTGAAATAATTGGAGTTTCATGTCAATACTGGATCCTGAGATCATACTAATTTATTAACAGATCTCTCTCTCACATATCATTCTGCTTCAACCTCCATAATTGCCTAGTACAATTATTATTGTTCTAATTTATAGGTGTCACTTCTTATATTTATGTCATAGAGTACTTTGCTATCCAAACCTAGTCATTACATAACTTTCAGCTCCATTCCGTAGACTGAGAGAAATGTTCATTTACATTCAGAGCTTAATAACTTATGCTTCTTATCACATAATTTTCTTTCAATTTTATCTGGATTTTCTTCCAAAATTACCAAAAATTTCACTAGATCCTGGGACTCAAAATTTGTAAGAACTTTTGTTTATGTGTTCTAGAAAACAGTGACCACTTAATTATGAATGTTTAGAAAACACGCAATAACAATTTGGCATCCAATTAAAAATATACTTTTAACATCTGATTAGTCTCTATTGAATTTATTTCTCACCCAAATCTATTACTTATGGAGGAGAATAACTGAAAAAAATAACTTCTTGTTTGTTCAATACACCCTTTTATGGTTTATCCAAGCTCCTTAATTTGGTGCTTACTTTTTTGAGTACTGCACTTTGAGATAATGCATCCTACAAAATACCCTGTTTGTCCAGAACATTTATTTGGAATGAATTAAATCTTTTGAAGGCTTTGCTGTTTTCTTTATCATGGCTTTAGGAGATTTCTTGGTTCCTGCTAAGGTACCCAATGCTCCTTGTTAGAAGTTTGATGTATAATGCCACAAAAGAATTCTAGGGTATTGTGGGCAGTCTTCATAATGTCAAAGAGAAGTTATATTTATTTATCATGAAACTATAGCTATTTATTTTAGATTTTAAGCTTGTTTGTCACTTATAATTTTCTGTTCAATCATGTTGCTTAAAACAAAGGAAATAAAAACAGACATAATATGATTACTTAACACCATTTAAAAAGAAGTCATGTAAGTTTAGTAAAACAAAGTTCAAAATTGCATATGAAATTGTACAGAATTTTTGTCTGCATATTCCCTTCTTTAAATGCTGAAACAGTACTACAGCTGATGGCAGTTAACGAGAAATGTTTATTGAAGAAGTCTACTTACTAAACATGACCTAACCTTGTCCTGTTTTTCATGTTGTTTTTTAAATTTGCAAGCATACAAGGCTTTTGTGAGATTCTAGTACAGATCAGGCCCCCAAAGAAAACTACATGGGCAAGCAATGAAGAAAGCTTTATAAGTGGCTGGCTTGCTGTGAGCTGCTGCTCATTCTGATCATCAGTGTTCTTAGGCTCAAATATGAGACTAGTGGTAAAATTTGAGGATGAACTCAAGAGGGCTAACTTGGTAAACTTCAGCAGCAAAACAGAGGAGAAGAAACATGTATCCTTAATGAGATATTCCATACCAAACCTAAGATTAGACATGCTATGTCTAATCTTGTCATGTCTTTGGTATGGAGTATTTCCCCTATTTCACAGATAAGATGAAACAAATTCAAAAATAGAAAGATTTAACTAGCTTATTCATTCACGTTCCTTACTCTTCTTTCTTATATATTCTACTGCATTCTCTATTTTTTGTTTGTTTCTTTATACTGAAATCAGAGTTCCTACAGTGGCACAATTGAAATTTCGATTGGTTTATTCTTTTCTGGGTAAATGGAGGCTGGGCTGTCTTGTGCATTGTGAGCTGCTTAGCAGTATCCCTGACTTTTATTCATTACATTTCATACACACGACTTTTCTATACTAATTGTCACAACTAAAAGTGTCTTTAGATATTGGCAAATATTCCCCAGGAAGTAAAATTACCCCCAGTTAAGAACCATTGTACTAAAAGGAAAAGAAACTGTATTAAATTAGGTGATGCTGTCTTTTTTCTTAAATCTCAGTTGCTTAACACAATAAAGGTTTAGTTTTTTATTACATTTTAGGAAAGCACAGACATTTTCAGTCAGATGGTCTACCATAATACGATGAAGAAATTTAAGCTCTTACATCTTACAGATCTATCTTCTTTAAGGAGCTTCAAATCCTCTCCATTCATGCTGCAGATGAGAAAAGAGACTAGAAAGAAACACTTCAATTCTTAAATTACTTGGGATAGGAATAGATGTATAAGTTTTATTTTTTATCTTCCATTAAGAAAAATATATATGTACATAAACTAGGAAGTCTAGTCCCTAGAAAGGCAGCCATTTCAAAGCAATTATCACACCTAAAGAAAAGTAGCAAAAGTCTTTGGGGGCAGTGATGAGGTGGCACTTAGTGTTTTTTTTTGTTGTTGTTGTTGCATAGAATTGAAGTAGTTTACACTTCTTTATGTGCTCCCTGAGTTTGGATGCTGATAGAGGTTTGGGAGAGAAATTAAACCAAGGGACCACTGGACAGATAATATTATAAAATATTTAGCCTGAAAGGAAAACTTCTGAGAAACCTATAGATATTATAGTTCTATAAATAGACTAATTACAAACATATAAGTTTGAGCCTTTCAAAATATATACCACATATTTTAGAAGATTGAGAGGCTTCATAAGGCTTGTAAACCCACATAGATGTGGAAACGCCAATTTAGGCTGTTTAAAATGATTTTTTTTTCTGATACGAAGGCCAATGAAAATGTGAAAAAACTTGAAATAAAAGGAAGATGGACTTTTGAAAACCAGAACATTTTCTCCTTAGGAGTAACCAGCAGTGTAGGTCTTGATTTTTGAAGACTGACTGCCTTGGTAAGGTCTGTGTTACAGGGTCTACAGAGAGCTATCCATGGTTCTGATATTTTATTCCCAACTTTTTTGCAATAAAGGGCCACTATCTTTATTCTTGACCCAGAATTTGTCTCGAATATTGTCCTTCTGGCTTTAACTACCCTTTACACTACAGTCCACTGAACCAAAATCAATCAATCAATTGTTACACCTTAAACAATTTTCAATTTAATTTCCAATAAATTCATGCCTGTTGCCTGAATTAATAAGTACCTAGTCTAATCTTCACATGACCTGGAAATGCCCCAGAACTACATTCTTGTTTCTAACTTCATTAGTTATACAGCATGATAAGATACATGTATTGTGCATATAGCCAATGTTTAGGGAAGTACTTTCATAAGGAATCAATAATTATTGTCTAAGTTAAACTAATTTTTATGGTTGTGACTGTTAAAGTATTAGAGAATAACTTAGAGATTAAATCTAAGTTCAAAATCTAAATTAGTGATAGTAGGAGATATTATTGATGTGGTTTGCCTCTTTGTTCCCACCCAAATCTCATCTTGAATTGTAATCCCCACGATCTGCAAATGTCAAGGGAAGAAGCTGGTGGGAGGTGACTGGATCAAGGAGGCAACTTTCCCCATGCTGATCTTGTGATAGTGAGTGAGCTTCATGAGATCGGATTTTTTTTTAAATTAAGTTCTGGGATACATATGCTGAAGGTGTACACTTGTTACATATATTTACATGTGCCATGGTGATTTGCTGCAGCTGTTAACCCAACATATAAGTTTTAAGCTCTTCATGCCTTAGGTATTTGTCCTAATGCTCTCCCTTCTCTTGCCTCATACACCCTGACAGATCCCAGTGTGTGATGTTCCCCTCCCTGTGTCCTCTGGTTGTCTCATTGTTCAACTCCCACTTATGAGTGAGAACCTGCAGTGTTTGGTTTTCTGTTCCTGTTTATTTGCTGAGAATGATGGTTTCCAGCTTCATCCATGTCCCTGCAAAGGACATGAACTTTTTGTTTCTTATGGCTGCATAGTACTCCATGGTGTATATGTGCCATGTTTTCTTTATCCAGTCTATCATTGATGGGCAATTGGGTTGGTTCCAAATCTTTGCTATTGCAAATAGTGCTGCAATAAACATACATGTGCATGTGTCTTTATAGTAGAATGATTTATCATCCTTTGGGTATATATCCAGTAATGGGATTGCAGGATCAAATGGTATTTCTATTTCTAGATCCTTGAGGAATCACCACACTGTCTTCCACAATGGTTGAACTAATTTACACACCCACCAACAGTGTAAAAGCATTCCTATTTCTCCGTAGCCTCACCAGCATCTGTTGTTTCCAGATTTTTTAATGATCACCATTGTAACTGAGGTGAAATGGCATATCATTGTGATTTTGATACATATTTTTCTAGTGGCCAGTGATGGTGAGCTTTTTTTTCATGTTTATTGGCTGCATAAATGTCTTCTTTTGAGAAGTGTCTGTTCATATCATTTGTCCCCTTTTTGATAGAGTTGTTTGTATTTTTCTTGCAAATTTAAGTTTCTTATAGATTCTGAATATGAGACCTTTGTCAGATGGATAGATTGCAAAATATTTTTCCCATACTATAGGTTGCCTGTTTACTCTGATGACAGTTTGTTTTGCTGAGCATAAACTATTTAGTTTGATTAGATAATCATTTGTCAATTTTGGCTTTTGTTGTAATTGCTTTTGGTGTTTTAATCATGAAGTTTTTGTCCATGGCTATGTTCTGAACGATATTGCCTAGGTTTTCTTCTAGGGTTTTTATGGTTTTAGGTCCTATGTTTAAGTCTTTAATCCATCTTGAGCTAATTTTTGTATAAGGTATAAGAAAGGTGCCCAGTTTCTGTTTTCTGCATACGGCTAGCCAGTTTTCCCAACACCATTTATTAAATAGGGAGTCCTTTTCCCATGGCTTGTTTTTGTCAGGTTTGTTAAAGATTAGATGGTTATAGATGTGTGGTGTTATTTCTGAGGTCTCTGTTCTGTTCCATTTATATATATATATGTTTTGGTACCAGTACCATTCTGTTTGGTTACAGTAGCCTTGTTGTATAGTTTGAAGTCAGGTAGCATGATGCCTCCAGCTTTGTTCTTTTTTCTTAGTATTGATAGGATGGTTTTATAAGTGTTTGACTCTCTCTGGCCTGCAGCTATATAAGACATGCTTGATTCAATGTTCATCATGATTGTAAGTTTCCCGAGCCTTCCCAAAGCCATACAAAACTGTAAGTCAATTAAAACTTTTTCCTTTATAAATTACCCTGTTTCAGTCAGTTCTTCATAGCAGTGTGAGAACAAACTAATACAATTATGAAAATAATGATTTAGCTGTAAATTTATACTTTTGCTAATTGTTTAAGTTTCTCATCTTTGTCAGTAATCCCAATGGATTATATATAAAAGTTGAAGTGCTTTAGATGCTGAAAAAATAACACATTTGAACAAGAAATGTTTATTAAAGTAATCTGCTTATCAAACATGACCTAACCTTGTATATCCTATATATATATATGATATATTCATCATATATGTATGCATATATATGATGTATATATGATAAATATATATATGGGTATATGTAGCAGGTAATGAAATTATAAGTGCTATCTTGATACTCATTATTTCACATGATTCCGTGTAACATGCATGTTTCACTCTGGCAATGAAGAAAGAAAGGATAAGAGATGAGTTTTTGGTATTATGCTTTGATTACTTTCTTCAGTGACCTTTAAACATACAAAGTGTACTTTTTTTTTTTCAAAGTGTACTTTTTATGCCAAGAACACAAAGCACAGTACCTGAACTAAGAAAAACTGTATTTTTTAGGGTTGACTCCTATGAAAGAGTAAGTTTTAACAGCCCAGGGCACAGATAAACCAGCTTGAGGAATATTGATCAGGCAGGCTTGCAGCATTTGAGCTGACTGGAAAGTGTGATTTTGCTACTTAATTAGAATCAAATTCTAAATCAAGAAAACTAGATAAGTGTCTTAAAATGTTAAACAAGACACCTCTTAAGTGTAAGGATCTCTAATTCTTTATAAGAATTAAGTTAAATCAGGGATTCTCAAGGGAAGGAAAAAAATTATATACTGCCATGAGAAAGGTATAACTAAGACACTTTATTTTGCTTGCATCTGGGTTGACCTTTACCAGACAATAAGATAAAAATCTACCTAGTTTCTAGGTATTTTATTTAATATAAAGTAAATCTGAATATTTTATTTTGTGTTTCATTGGCCTAATAATATAGTACACTATTAAACATTACAACATGTAAAATCATATACATAATTCCCTTGCTAGATTCTCCAGAGAAATCAAAAGAAACTGATAAATATAGAAAGATTTATATTCTTAAAGAGACATTCCTTTTTATGTAGTTAAGAGCCATGACATTTGAACAAGGGAAGGGAAAAATACAACCTAAGTGGTATGAACAAAACATATTCATTGCAATTTTTTTAATGTTGACCTTTTCTACACCCGGTATTGTTGATCATGTAAAGAAATTTATAAAATTTTTGGCCCATTTTTTAGTTGTTTGAATAGTAGATATAACTGGAAGGTAAAAATAGTTCTCAAGCACTAGGATAATCAGTCTAGTTTGACAGTTATCCTAGATTATTGATTATTTGATTTAAGCTTTGCAGACTGCTTTCATTTTGCCCATCCACACATTTGGCAGTTTTGTTGTTTATCCAGTATATAGCTGATCTTCAAAGGCCTAAGGAAAAGAAAACCATTTTAAAGAATGATATTGTTCACTTTTTAAAATCTGGTAATATTTTCTTCCCTATATGTCTAAATTCTTTCTTAAATATTTTTAAGACCATGTTTTACAAACTTTAAGTACATGTGAGAATCATGTATGTATCTTGTTAAAATGTAGAATCTGAGTAGCAGGTCTGGAGTAGAGCCTGATATTCTGTGTTTCTAGTAAGCTCTCTGGTGATGCTGATTCTGCTGGTCTGCAGACCACATTTCCAATAGTGTAAAAGTGAGGCATTGGTCTGCTAGGCAATTATGGTGAAATAGTTAACCTTCTTATTTTAGGACCTCCATTTTCACAATAGAAATGCAATAGGGACAACTGTTATATTATGATTAAGAGTATGAGTCTTGGCTGGGTGGCGTGGCTCAAGCCTGTAATCCCAGCACTTTGGAAGGCCGAGGCGGGTGGATCATGAGGTCAAGAGATCGAGACCATCCTGATCAACATGGTGAAACCCCGTCTCTACTAAAAATACAAAAGATTAGCTGGGCATAGTGGCGCATGCCTGTAATCCCAGCTACTCAGGAGGCTGAGGCAGGAGAATTGCCTGAACCCAGGAAGTGGAGGTTGTAGTGAGCCAAGATCATGCCATTGCACTCCAGCATGGACAACAAGAGTGAAACTGCCCCTCAAAAAAAAAAAAAAGAGTATGAGTCTTGTGTCAGGTGACTTGAAATTGACTTCCAGTTTTCTCCTTTCCTTATCTCTAAGCTGCTAAACCTTTCTATACCTCAGTTTTCCATTATATAAAAGTGATTAATTTCTGGTTCTGCATCATGGAATTGTGCAGATTATATAAGACAAAGTTAAAGTTATAAAGTTTATAAAGTTCCTTGCCTACTGACTGGCAGGAATGTAGTTAAGTACTGTAAAATATTAGGTAATTTATTATTCATATTTGCAATCTCTGAAGTTGAAGGGGCTTCTAAAATTATGTAGTGTTACACTTTATTATTAAAGCTTGAAATGTTGAAACATTTAAGATAAACTGAGTTTCTCTGAATCACTAAATGTAGGGAACCAGCTCTACCTCACCTGTGGGTACCCCGTGTTTGGTGGCACAAAGGAATGAGAAAAAGACAGATTAAGGGAAAAAGTGGGACCAGGAGGCCAACACTTATTACTTTGGAGACAGTGAAGGCCCCGAGCTCTGATCATCCACACTATTTATTGGTCATAATCACTTTGATATATAGGGTAGGGGTGGAGTGAAGGTGGAGTGAATAATTGAGCTGGAAGTGAATCAGTGAGCCAGAAGTGGTGTGTCATCCTAAGGACCGATGACTGTGTCAGTTTGGGAGTATCACAAAGCAAGAACACCTGGTTATCTTTAGCTTATTATCTATATGCAGCTGATGGAGTGCAGGCCTTACAAGGAGCCTACAAGTCTGTCTGCGCCATAGTGCTATAATGGGGTTTATGTCCTTGAGCACAATGTTTATGATAACAGAGCCTAAGTCACCCTGCACTGGAGCATGAGGCATGGAGAGGCCTTCCTCCTCAGAGGCCTCCTGTGGCCTTCCACAGTTTGTTTTGCTTTGTTTATATGTTACTAATAACCAGTTTATGTAGGCACTCTGTGAGTCCTTTCTCCTTTGCTGCTTTTCCCAACAGCTAAGCAAATATTTGCTAACCAACTGGATGGTAACATATTAGAGGCAAGATCTGAGAGAAAACCTGGAGGGATAAAGACAAGTGAAACAAAGTTCTTTATTTGTACAAAAGCAAATTACATTGAAACAAACCAAGCATATGCCTTATTACTTAATGAATATTTATATTTTAAAAATACATTTCTATTCTTCCAAACATCAGGTTATTTGTGATATTTTAATTTATAAATACCACTTATATAATTTTAGAGACATTTTTAGAAGGGAAAATCTTCAAGTGAAAATAGAAATTTATGACATAACTCTACAAAAGAATAATTCGTTGGCAGATAACATCACATTCTTTTATACTTAAACATTTCTTGTTCATCTTGAATTGGGTGTCTATCACTGTCTGACCCTGAGAATCAAGAGGCATGTATTTTAATTCTATTTCTGTGACTCACTGATTACAGGTTCTTGAGGAAGTCACTTAATCTATCTCTGGCTCAGTTTTATAAATTATAAAATATCTATTTTTTTCCTCCAGTCATTAGATAGGGTCCTGGCTATTGATAAAAAAATGTGTTGTTGAATATTATCAGTATGAGTTCATAATAATAGCACATCTTCATCAATTGATTAGGGCTATTAGAAACTTAAGCACTTTGTGTAGGGAATCCTATGTCGTGACTTCTGTGATAATAGAAATTAAGAACTCATTTCTTTGTGTTAAAAAGATTGAGAAGTTGGATAACAGATGTCAACATTATGCAAGCTACATTATTAACTATACATGTGTAGGCTCCTGTATTTTCCTTTTTTTTTTTTTTTTTTTTTTTAGAAAGGAAGAAAGGGAAAGAAAGGGAGGGAGGGAGAAAGGCGGCAAGGAAGGAAGGAAGGAATGAATTATTTCCAAATATTAAAATCTTTCAGTGTTTACAAGTCCCATGCTTTGACTATATTTAAATTTTATTTTATTTTATTACTATTTTTTTACTATTATTTTGCATTACTTCCTTGGTTTTTTTCTTTTTTTTTTTTTTAATGGATTGGAGGTTTCAGTGGAACAGGAGAATCACAAGAAATCAGGTGTTCAGAGAAATGTATTGAGGAGAGGTGAGGAACTAGGATGTTGAAAAGTAAAAAAAGGAGAGAAGGAGAGGAAGAAAGAGGAAGGAGAGGGAGAGAGAACAGGAATATTGCTTCATTCTAAAAATGGGTATTAATATTGGCCAATCAATATTTTGTGTATTTAAAATGGAGAACTCTATAAATATTTATTGAGTTTACTTGTTCCGGATCTGAGTTGAAATCCTGGATATCCTTATTAATTTTCTGTCTCATTGAGTCTAAATCTCATTATGGGTCTCATGTATCTGAGTATTAAGAACTCTTATTGTTGCATTGATCCTTTTACCACTGTATCTTTGTTGCTTTGAAATCTATTTTATCAAATGTGAGAATTGCAACTCCTGCTTTTTGTTTATTTATTTATTTTTGCTCTCCATTTGGTTGGTAAATTTTTCTCCAACCCTTTGTTTTGAGTCTTTGTGTATCTTTGGTTTTGGCTGTATCTTTTGATTGGGGGATTTAGTCAATTTAAATTTAGGGTTACTGCCATTTGATGTTAACTGGCTATTTTATCCATTCATTGATGTAAATTCTTCTTTATGTTGATGTTCTTTACTTTTTGGTATATTTTTAGAATGGCTCATACTGGTTGTTCCTTTCTATGTATAATGCTTCTTTCAGAAGTTCTTGAAAGCAGGCCTGGTGGTAATAAAATCTCTGAGTACTTGCTTGTTCATAAAAGATTTTATTTTTCCTTCAATTGTGAAGCTTAGTTTGGCAGGATATGAGATTCTATATATTTGAAATGTACTTCCTGTAGAAGCATATCTGAGTCAGTAACCATTAATCTATCTTTTAGAAAAAAGGCTTCCCTTTATGGGTAACCTGGCCTTTCTCTCTGGCTGCCCTTAGTATTTTCTCCTTCATTTCGATCCTGGTGAATATAATGATTATGTGCCTTGGGGCTGTAGGCTTCTGTATTTTCCTTAAAATACATGTGTGGGCTCCTGTATTTTCCTTAAAAAAATGTACAACACACCATTGTAAAATATTAAGTATATCTCCAGCTGAACTTTTGAAAATAAGTTTTAATTTTATGAGGGTGCATATGCAAATTGTCTGTTAGGGGTTCTAAAAGATTTTCTTATAACTTGAGTTGGGATTATCTTTCCATTATTTCATGCCTCTATGACCTTTTTTCTCTCTTATAAGATGGCATCCAAATGCAGACATGTTAATAGAAAAAAATATGGTCTTAGTAAAGTGGATTCTTAATTTTTTGTAAAAGATAGATTAATGGTTACTAACTCAGATATGTTTCTACAGGAAGTACATTTCAAATATACAGATTGTGAGGCTTCCTATCTCCCCAAAGATGTCCTTCCTAATCAAGATCAAGATTTATCTAACAAACATTTATTTTCTTTGAAGTTGTAAAAGTATTAAGAAATATGATTTTTATTGGTTTCCTCAAGTAGAGACTACCAAAACTATTTGGGCATCTCCTCCTTATTTCTTTCTAGAGCTTCTGCATATAAACTTCATTTACCTATTGAGAATGGTATTATTTCAGCATTTTTCATGTGCCTGTTGCTGATTGTTTCTGAAGCCCTGTCCCTTTAACTGCCATCTGTCTCTCTGTGGGTCATTCAGGAACACCAGACCTAGTGCTTACATTTATAACTTTGACCCAACATAATAGTTGATGCAAGTGTAAAGCGTATTTTAAAAGGAAACTTGAGCATGTGGAAGAGAAAGCACAATGGCTCTCTAGGTCTATTTCTACAAGAATGCTATCAGTTTAAATTAACACTTTTAGTCAAAGTAAAGGACTAGTGTTCTGGCCTCCAAAATGAAGCTCTTTTCTTAATTTAGAAAGCTCTGAGTTTTAAATATTTTGTTTGAAATATGTCAAGTAAAAATGCCAGCATTGTCTAAGTCTATGTAATAGTCTGTGAGAAGGAATGTTTAGGAGACTTCCTCATTTAGGAATGTTTCTCTTAGCACCTCAGCAGTCTACCTGGCCTCTAGATAACATTTCAAAAGATGCCTTAGCCAAATCTCAAACCAGATAGTTAATTATAAGAACAGATATTTTCTTAATTTTCTTAAAGATAAACATAGGTTTTGTTTGTTGTTTAAAACTGGAGTTGTCTGAAAAATATTTAGCAGACATAAAAGTAAAGGAAGAATGAAGCCCATTTCAAGAGGTATTAATTAAAATTGGCTTTGTAATAACCATGAAATTCACTTTCTTGCTTGATGCAGATACAGAACTTTTGATTGTTGGGAGGGAGTACACAAGTGCGCGCCCAAAATTTAATAAACTTAGAAATAAAAGGTCTCTATCGACAAATCACTTTTATTTGACACCTCACTAGTGAACATTGAATTGTGACAGATTTGAATTTAGCAGGTGAATGTGAAAAATATCAGTTTGGCAAATGCATAGGGAAACATTGTTTTGTCACACAATGATGATCTATTGAAGAAAGCAACCACTCTACCAGAAGACTTGATTTCTTTGACATATATGCATTTACTGGGACAGAGCTTGACAGCTGTTTCATTTAGGAAAAAACACAATTAATGATGAAATTCTTAAAGTATAGCTGCAACTGGCTTTTAGAGTCAAACATGGGCCCAATTTGAACTAATATTGGTACACAGATCCTGCAGCTCTCATTGCCAGACTACTTTACATAGTCCACAGGAACAGCTGCATGATTTGACTCTATTCTGTGAGCTGGCTTTGATCAGAAATAATTTCTGTCACATAAACAATAATTTGATAAGCTTCCTGTGTTCCATGTTTGTACTATGATGATAGCTCATCCCCTTGGAATTATCAGTGGGATGACTGGGTCTTGAATACCTGCTCAGTCAGTGTTTCTTTTTATGAGGCACTCCATCCCTTGGAAAGCAGGTGCATTTACTACTCAAGGCAGCACCTGAGACAGAGCATTACAGGTTATAACTTAGAATAACAAAGGCTGATATTAAGATATTGCAATTCATTCTTCAAGGAGCTATTTTTCAAAGATGCCTTTTTTTTTTTTAAGACTTTGGTTTTTCTCCTTGGCAAAGTGAAGGTCTCTTCCCTGTACTGGGCTCTAACATCCTCCTGGGTAGAGCACTGACATGAGACAGTCAGAAAAAGCCATGTGACTACTGAGGTCTGAGGGGCTATTTGCCTTGTAGCTTTTAAAAGCAAGGTCAGAGTTTCTGGCATTCTTTTCACAGTTGTACTTCAACTTGAGATTCACAGAACAAATCACAGGAGGCAACCACACCAAGTCTTGCATTCCACGTACTGGCCTCTGCCTGAGGCAGCCATTTTGTCACTGTCTACATTTTACCTTCTTTGAATACATAGCGGGGAATGCAGTTGCTCCTAAATGAGCGCATAAAAATTTAAAGGCAATAGTCAGAAAAGAGAGTTTGTCAAAAGAAGAAAAATTTATAAGAAGACTTTATTTGCAAAACGAAAAAGAACCTGGGCTTTCACTTTCCAGGAAAATTTGTTAAGTGCTGTTTTCTTTGATTGGTACATCATACCTTAAGTGAAATTGAGGAATTGAAGCAATTCTCTAAGCATTGTAGGCAAAGTTATCAATCAGAGTTGTACCTCACGCACAGAAACAAACTGTCTTATTTTGTGTGTGTTTATATATAATTTAATTTTTGCCTTTTGAATAATGAATGCGAAAGCTTCTACTTTAACCCACTTTGGGTTTTGGTTTCTTCTGTCACATTTGTGGCAAGTGCTTTCTTACAACTGGAAAGTGGTTTTTCCCTTTCATTTATAAGTCAAAATCAAAGGTATCTATTTTTTAGCAAGTAACCAGAGCCACTCTGAAAACTGAAAAGTTGAAATCATTGCTAAAAACTGAGGGAGTCAACATGTGTTAATCTGAGAACCTGTAGCTCCCAAGGCAGACATTAGGGCTGTCCTGACTGGTCCACTTACCTCCAACCCCCATAGCTGCAAGCCTCCTATCTGCCAGGCCTGAGAGAAATGCAAGATGAGTAAAGGAGAAGGTTATTCAAACATATGGGAGGGTAAAGACAGCATCAAAATCATAATGTGATGAGTATGCAATGGAACTTGGAGTCCAATGGTTCATTATTTTTTAAAGTGTTATCTGAGGCCTGACTGGAAAAATAGCCACTCCTCTCCACTGTATCAGGCTCCATGCAGTTGTAGGTGCAGGGTACAAGCACATCAGGGGATTTTTAAACACATGTTAATATTTGAAAATCACTGCTACTAACCCAATGTTTCTTTAAGAACCATTGATTTAATTTGTTCATATCATCACCAACATCGTAATAAATGGGATTTGTTGATAATTTAGTTTTTACAGGGCATTGTGCTTTATAAGATTTATCTTCTTTAACCTTCACAATTGTCTATAAATTAGAGTCACATTAACTATTGTAAGTAAAAGGAAATAGGCATAGAGAACTGAGGAATTTTTCCAAGGTTACAACAATTAGGGACAGAATCAGAATTGAATCTGTCTTCCGACTAGAGTCTTCACTCTTGAATACTTACTAGATTAAAAAAATAAGCTTTCTCTAGGGACTCTAAAATAGGGTGAATAAATAGGAAATGTTAAAAAATACCATTAATTCAAATACCTGAGAGATAGTCTGGAAAGCCTAATCTCATCTAGTCTGTTGTAGTAACAGAAATGTTGGACTTAGTCACAAGTTAGAAGGGACATGGGGCATAATTAAGACCACTATATTTTTAAAAAATTTCCTGAGGAACTCGGAATCTGCATTGGCAAATGTCAAGTAAAAAACAGGAAAGAGTTTTTTGAGTGATTGGGAAATATAATTTTTGTTCCAAATTTAGAATTCTCATTTTCTTAATATTCTCTCCATTCACTTCCTTAGATTCCACACCTTTTGCTGAAAGTACCTGGTGTAATTCTATACCACAGGGTTAGATTAAAAAAAAAAATTGCATTAGGCCGTAAAATAATCCTACTTCCCTTAAATGATTAGTGTGCAGGAGATCCAGCACAAAATGGTTCGAATAGTTCAAAGGAATTATGGCTTAATATGAGCATAGTTTTGATTTAGTTTTTTCTATACATATGTCCTCTGTTCAAGGACCTTATGCTTTTGTAATATATGTGACATCATCAATACATGTTTATTATAGGACTTTGTGAAAGTCCTTTGTGTCACTCCAGGGCTTTTGCAGCTAAAGCCCTAAGTCTTGTTGAGGGTCAAGGAAACTAGTTACAAAATTGAATCTGACAGCTCTTAATATTCCTGTTCACTGAAAAAGTGCATTCTGTTAGCATGAGTCACATAGGATACTCTGTGAAAAAGTGTTTCATAATCACAAACATTTCAGAAATTCCATATGATACTCCACTCCTTGCAAATTTACAACGCTTGCTTCAGTGTATTAAAAGTTAGAAAAAATTCTTTGTGAAATTAACTTTCTCTTTGTTAAATCTAGAATTCCACAAGTTTATTTGACATAGAACCTTTTTTGCACCTATTTCTTACCATAATGTGGAATTAATATTCAATTAAATACCGATGGAAAAAACTCTATTGGTATTTTAATATAATAATAAAGTATTTGTTGGGAGTATAATAGTGCTTTCTTCCTCTCTCTTTCCTGTCTTGCAATTTATTATGAAAAGTCATCTTTCTAGCTTTTCAGATTTATTATGATGGACAAGAAACCTCCTTAGGTCCTGTGGAAGCAACAATAAGACTGCATTTTAGTGAATATTTTATTTAGGAAATGTGTAAATGGAGCATTTAAAAATATAAAAGAAGATTTGAAAGATCATCATGAAATGGCACAAAAATACATTTAGTATATGCTTTGTTAGTAAATGCTGTATTAAATAGTGGCCTGTGATGAAATGAATTGCAGTCATAAGTTCAAAATTTAGAATAATGTAGATGTTAATACCTTGGACACCAGAGTCAGAAAGACCTGGTTTCTAACCACAGCACTCCACAGTCTTATTTTTTGCCCTGGGATTATTTGTCTAACCTCCTCATCTGCAAAATGTGGTTGAAAATGCCTAATTTATAAATGTGTAAAAATGGTGTAGATGTATTCTACATAAAAAATATTGAGAGAGGGCCAGGAGCGTAGCTCACACTTGCAATCCCAGCACTTTGGGAGGCCAAGGCGGGTGGATCACGAGGTCAAGAGATTGAGACCATCCTGGTCAACATGGTGAAACCCCATCTCTACTAAAAATACAAAAAAAAAAAAAAAAAATTAGCTGGGCACTGTGGCGCGTGCCTGTAATCCCAGCTACTCAGGAGGCTGAGGCAGGAGAATTGCCTGAACCCAGGAGACAGAGGTTACAGTAAGCCGAGATCGCGCCATTGCACTCCAGCCTGGGTAACAAGAGCGAAACTCCGTCTCAAAAATAAATAAATAAATAAATAAATAAAAAACCTTGAGAAAAAATTACGGAAGTGAAAATATAAAAAAGACAATGAGGCCAGTTGATATTTTACTTAATATAAGCACATTTTACTTTTATGTGTGTATAAAACATATTTTATTATATTGAAGATATAAGTTGTTTCTACAGGCTGCTAAACACCCCAATGAAAAATTAAAAGAAAATTAACCAATCACTTCTAATTATATAATCAACCAGATGTTTGACATTGAATAAACATCTGGTTCATGAATTAAGTTTTTTACTTTTTATATGCAAGTTTTGATGATGCTGATTGGTGTATATTTCTGTAAAAATTTTTCTTTTCCAAAGTATCAGGCATGTGACTGGTACAAAATAAATAAGGTCTGAAGCAGGGAAAAATTCTAATTTTAGGTTAATTTTAATCTCAGAATTAATATTTACTCTTCAATTTCATACCCCATTCAATTAATTGAACAATAAATTTTAATTTTATGATATACCAAGTCCCACATAAGGCAATGTGGACTTAAAAATAAACAAACAAAATAATCCTGCATGGTGATACTTTATATTAGAAAGAAAACAAATGCCTGCAGCAATCAAAAGTTAACATTAGCATTGAAAAAACATCAGAGTGCCACAGGCATACAGCAAGTAGGCTCCTTTGCCCTCCTCTAGCTAGAGGAATTGGGTAGGAGAAGAACTGTTAAAGTTTCCAGGATGAAGATAATATTGGAGTTGAGTAATATTGATATATAGGTGTGAGCTGAATGGAGGAGGAGGTGATGGGCATTCAGGGAGGTCATGGATTTGCCCCTGGAGCTTTAGCTCCACATGTAGGTTGCTTGAAAGATGAGACAAAAAAGGGAAAATTCTAACTAGATTTCTCTTATAGTCAGTGGGAGTGATGTGTTTCTGCACAGGATGTGAGGGGAGGAGACTCTAAAGGAAACTAAGAATCAAAAAACTGTATAAAGATCAGTGAATCCAGGAGCTGGTTCTTTGAAATAATTAATAAATAGATGGATGTCCTCTCTTCCTATTTGGATGCTTTATTGTTTCCTTTTGCCTGATTGCTTTTGGTGAGACTTCTATTACTATATTGAATAGAAGTGGTGAGATAGGGTATTCTTATCTTGTTCTGGTTTTCAAGAGGAATGCTTCCAGCTTTTTCCCATTCAGTATTAAGAGATTTTCATAGATGTGGTTTTTTTCATAGATAACTCTTACTATTTTGAGGTATGTTCCTTCAATACCTAGTTGTTGAGGGTTTTTAGCTTGAATATATATTGAATTTTATTAAAGCCTTTTCTGCATGTATTGAGATAGTCATGTATTCTTTGTCTTTAGTTGTGTTTACGTGATCAGTCACACTTATTGATTTGTATATGTTGAACCAATCTTGCATACCAGGGATAAAGCCTACTTGATCATGGTGAATTAGCTTTTTAATGTTCTTCTGGATTCAGTTTACTGGATTTTTATATCTGTGTTCATTAAGAATATTGGACTGCAGTTTTCTTTTCTTCGTGTGTGTGTTTCTACTAGGGTTTGGTATCAGGATGATGATGGCCTGATAGAATGAGTTAGAGAGGTCTCTCCTCCTTAATTTTTAGAATAGTTTCAGTAGGCATGATAGCAGCTCTTCCTTATATATCTGTTAGCATTAAGCTGTGGAACTATCTGGCCCTTGGCCTTTTCTGTTTCCTAAATTTTGTATTTCTGATTCAATTTCAGAACTTCTTATTGGTCATTTCAGGGATTCAATCTCTTCCAACTTCATTCTTGGAAGGGTGTATATGTCCATGTATTGATCCATTTATACCAGGTTTTCTAGATTGTGTGCATAGAGATGTTCATAATTGTGTCTTATGTTTTTTTTTTAACTTCTGCAGTTTAAGTGGTAATGTTGCCTTTGTTCTCACTTATAAGTGGGAGCTAAACTTTGAGTACATATGGACACAAAGAAAGAAACAGTAGAGAATAGGGCCTGCTTGAGGGTGAAGGGCAGGAGAAGGATAAGGATAGAAAAACTATATATTGGCTACTTATCCCTCATAAATAAATGTCCCTCATATATATGTTTGTTGCCTGAGTGACAAAATTATCTGTATATCAAAGCCCTGTGACACACATTTACCTCTGAAACAAAACTGTGTATGTATCCCTGAACCCAAAATAAACATTAAAATTAAAAACCTGAGATATAATCTTCTATATTATTTCACCTTTTCAGTAAAAGAATCTGGGATACATCTCAGTTTCCTGATAGCCAAGGAATCTTGGTTCTATTTTACACTGACAGTATATGTTCCTAATTCCAAAATCACTGTTGTCTGTTTTATTGCTTTATCAACATGAAAAAGGAAAATAATATTATTTCATTTATTGAGGGCTAATAGTATGTTTTAATATCTGATAAGGCTAGTTCACTGTCATTGCTTTTATTTTTCTTCTTTCAATGTTTTTCTTTATAACTTTCTATTAATACATGAAATTCATACTAAATGCTTTTGTTTGGGCTTGTAAAGTGAGGAAATTTCACACACACACACACATATATACATGCACACACACTGTCCTTATAATACCCAATTAAAAATAATTTCTAAGTAGTTTTTAAATATCTAGTTCATATTGAAATATCCTAGATCACTCTGAAGTATTCAGAGTCTATATATCACATTTTGCTGTTATGCTCTTAAAATCTCTTTAAATTTTGAAGAATTCTTCTGACGACACCCACACCCACACCCACAACTACACCCACGCCCACATTCACAGATAATTTTTTTTTTGTGACAACAATCTAATGTAGAGAAGTGGATCAGTAGGTCTCTAGAATATTTCATATTCTATATTTGCCTTCTTTTTTTCTAGATGTCCTTGTATATTTATTTTATATATCAGCTTGTATAGATAAAAATTTCTGCTTCTATCCATGATGGAGTAAGAAGAACTAGATTCATTAACCAACCTTGAAACAATAACTTTACTAAATATATGAAACAACAGATTTCTGATGTTGACCAACAAGCAGCACAGAACAGTAATCCTTGAGATGAGGGATACAAATTAAGCCCTAGATTTACTCAAGCTTATTTCCTGGAGTGAATTTCCAGGTTGAATGTAGCTCGGGATAGGGGTATCTAAACAGAGTCTAACAATATCTCTGAGTTGAGAAGACAGTAATAAAAGTTTGAATGGTGGAAGCAAGATGACTAGAATTTGTGGAGCAGAATACCTTAGAGCACAGACCACACACATAGAAAGAGGAAGAGAGACATTTTTGAGAGACATTTTTGAATCTTTGGCTCAGTTCAGGTCAGTGTACGTTTTTAGTTTTTAACCACAAGTAAACTCAAACATGTTAATAATAATTAATGAATAATCAAATTTTGACAAGCATATTGAGGCAATTTGGTAGGGAAAATAATATTTTAACACATTTTTGCAGGAAATATTGAATAACCACATGGAAAAAAACTCAACACATATTTTATTTCACATTTTTAAAAATCCCTCAAAATAGATTATGGATTTACTTGTATTAATGAGCTAAAGGTATAAAACTCCCAAATATATGGGAGGAGTTGGCAAAGATTTATTAGCTGCAATCCCCAAAGCACAATCTATGATAAATTGGACTTAATAAAATTAAAATATTATGCTCTTCAAAAGGCTCAATGTGAGAATGAAGTTGTCAGCCACGGGTTGGAGAGATGTTTGCAAAACATGTATCTGACAAATGACTGCTCTGTGAACTCTATTAAGAATTTCTACAACTTAATAAGAACAAACATAAATGGGCAGAAGATCAGAAGATATTCCTTACTAAAGAAGTGATAATAAACATGAAAAAATGCTCAACATCATTAGACATTTTGGGAAGTGCAAAGTTAAATAACTTTGAAATGTTACTGAATGCTCTCAAGAATCATCAAAATTCCAATGACTGATCATCTGTAGCAAGTGTTGTTGAGGATGTGAAATGGCTAGTACTCCCATAAACTGTTGTAGCTATGTAGAATTAATTGAAAATCTTTTTATCAGTCTCTGAAAAATTTAAACATATATCTACCATGCAATCCAGCCATTACTTTTATAGGTATTACCCAAGAGAAATAAAAGCATACATTTACACAAAAAAGTTATACAGAAATGTTAATAGCAGCTGGATTTGTAGTGGCAAATAACTGGAAGAAATTCACATGTTTATCAATAAGTTAGAAGATCAACAAATTATGATACACCCACACAATGGAATACTATTTAGCAATAAAAATGAATGACTTACTGATAGAGTTTACATGCATGAATATGAAAATAATTATGATAAATTAGACAAAAATAGTATAAACTGTATGACTCCATTTATTTAAAACTCTAAATTTATAATAAAAGAAATAAAAATAAATGGCTTTGTGGAATTGGGTACAAAAAGAGATGAATTGCAAGTGAACACAAAGACACTTTTGGAAAAAAACACATCTTGATGGTAGTGATGGTTTCATATGTATATGTATTTCAGAATTTATCAAATTGTACAATTTAAATATTTGTAGTTTATTTCTCCTCAATTATAATTAAATAATGTTGAAAAAATCAGCTTGTATGATTTCAGAAGACATGTCTTTTTTTATAGTATTTGAAATTACAACACTAATTAATTGAGGTAAAAGTGTCATCTTTAGGATACTGAGTATCCCTATCCCAGAGTATCTTACATATATCTCTTTTGTTATTAAGATTGAAGTATATTTTATATATATTTCTCTCTATATATAATTTGTTAGTATAAATTTTATATTCTCCTGTATCACTGACTTATCTTATTGCAATAGTATCTTTCTCTTGATTTTTCCTTGTAAAATACCATATCATCTGCAAGTAGTGATATTCTTAATTCCTCCAGTATAATTATTATAATTCTAATTCATTTATCTTGTCTAATTGGGCTGGGTAATTACTTCACTGTAGATTTATAAGAGTGACAATA